>NC_060129.1:92355013-92997513 GCF_021461395.2 Schistocerca americana | reverse complement strand
AATGGCTCTGAACATTATGGGACTTAAAATCTGTGGTCATCAGTCCCCTAGAACTTAGAAATATTTAAACCTAACTAACCTAAGGACATCACACACATCCATGCCTGAGGCAGGATTCGAACCTGCGACCGTAGAAGTCGCGTGTTTCCGGACTGAGCGCCTAGAACCGCTAGACCACCGCGGCCGGACTCCGATATTTCCACCCTTAACAAGTACGTAAACTACATATACAGTCAAGACTTCGTCTGACAGGTTAATAACTGTTGGAGAAATATCCTCTCATGCCTCCAGACGTGATCTTCTGTAAGCTATCTAACTTCCACTTTTGTCTAACCACTGATATTTCTGCACTTACTTCCATAGTTCTAAATGTAAGGTATTCAGTCTTACTCCAATCGTCATACTGCATGGAATTACTAATGAGAATATGAAGTTGAAGTAGCTTACTGTTGGTTTCCGCCAGTGCTCGCCGCGTCTGGTGAATCCTCTCTCGTAACATTGCTGATTCCACGCGGCTGTAAATTCGATGAGCTTGTGCCGAGTGGAACGTCTTCTTCACTTGCTGACATTTCGGAACAGTTGACGTGTCCCTGCAGCATACCATCTTTCTTTTTTGTAAACCATAACGACGACGAATAGAAGATTCAAATCACTTTCAACGTCTGTGGTAAATTTATTGCTGGTTTGAAGACAGTTGACCAGTTCTAAAGAGATTTTTGGACCGTCACGTCCATGTGGCCAGACGGAGGGGGTGTCATGCACATACCTCAAGAAGCACGTTGGTTGCAAGCCCAAAGTCCTCAGTGCTATCTCCTCGAAGAACTCCGTAAGTAAGAAGACGACTATGGGTGACAAAGGACTGTCCATAGCCACCCCGTCGTTCTGTTCAAAAATATTGTCGTTCAATGAAAAATACGTGGATTTCAGCACACGACAGATTCATAAGCTCCTCAAGTTTTTCACTAAACAAACTAAAGGATTCTTTCAGAGGGACTTCTGTAAAAAGAGATACATCAAAACTCACCAATAAATCTGAAGGACCCAGCCTCAAAGATCGCAATCATCGCATAAAATCCACCGAATTGGATATACGGTCTTCACACTTGCAACATATGGACTGAAAACACACGTTAAATACTTCGCCAGGTTATAAGTGGGTGCACCTAAATTGCTAATGATAGGGTGTACAGGAACCCCTTCCTTATGCAGCTTTTGCAGACACAATCTAGGTTGTACAGCAGCACCAGGATGAAGTTCCTTACGTAAATTTACGGACAACGAGTTTTCTTTCAAAAGTGAAGGTGTCTTGCGCTTAATCCTTCCTATGGGGTCACTAGATACTCCTCTGTAAGCCGTGTTGTTCAATAATAAATCCATTTTAAGGACGTAATCGTCCAGTGTCGTTACAACCGTGGCATTCCCCTTGTGAGCTGGTAAAATTTCATCATCGTCCCCAAACGAACGAAACGTCGCTCCCTCTGCAGATCAGTCGTGACCCGCGATGGCGTAATGTGTGGAACACTTCTAGCTTACTTCTGCAGCCTGGTCCTCGGGGAGGCTGTGTACTGCTTGTCGTACTGACCAGATAAGTTCTGGGAGAGGTAGTCTCTTCGGAGTGGGAGCAGACTCTAACCTTCCTCTGGGACGTTTTTTGGAATGTTCCACATCGTCTCCAGCTGACAGACCAACAATCTCACCACTGTTGCTCGTTCCCTTTCCCTTCCTTCGTTCACCTTCTGCTATCCTTCCCCCGCTTCGACGTTTGAGGCTCCTCTTTTTCCTCTGTGCACTCCTTAAGGCCGGACTACGTGTCTGACATGTAACAGGTGACTTTGTAACTCGTAATATCCAGCCCTGGCTCGACAAAGAGGTTTCACACGTCCCCCCTGGTACAGGCAAGGCCCAGGGAGTGGTGATGGACCCATCGGCAGTTTGAGAAGGTGGCAGCTCAGGCCGTCAGGTGTTCAGGTGTGACCTGAGTTGTGAACAATCGCCTAAGGCAGGTGCGCCCCCATGTGAAGGGGATCCCCAGATGGAAGGAGCACGCCATTGGAGACGTTGTCTAATTGGCAGGGAATCCCATGTTTGTCAATTATCTT
Organism: Schistocerca americana; assembly: GCF_021461395.2. Classification (NCBI taxonomy): domain Eukaryota; kingdom Metazoa; phylum Arthropoda; class Insecta; order Orthoptera; family Acrididae; genus Schistocerca; species Schistocerca americana. Next base: position 92,995,414 of record NC_060129.1, on the reverse strand, counting down.
CACAATTTACGTCTATGGAACGTCAACGGAATGTGGCTAACGATTGGAAGACCCTTCCAGCTGCACTACGGTTCCTCGTGGTTTCACGTCCTACGACGTAAGTCATTTTATTATTCAGAAAGACCTTCATGCAATTACCGGTCCTGTGAAATCCTCTCGCTTGCAGAATGGAACTTTGCTCTTGGAGACTACCTCTGATTCTCGTTCAGTAAAACTGCTTGCTGCTTCACTTCTCCACAACTACCCTGTATGTCACGGCGCATAGAATGATGAACTCTTACCGTGGTGGTGTTTACACTATGCTGCTCGGTGGTCTGACAGTGGCCGAAGTTCATACACATCTCTCTGATCCGGGTGTCATTGGCGTCCATGGGGTGATGAGAAAGGTAGCTTACTCCTTACTGCCCACACGCACTCATTTCCTCACTTTTGATAAAGTAATACTTCCATCAAAGATAAGAGCAGGCGATGAAATTATCAGTCAGATTGTACATCCCGAACACGAAGTGCTGCTACCAGTGTCATCAAGCACACTACAATGTCTCGTCAAAACCCGGCCAAATGTGTAATCTGTGGTAGGGATTCGCACAAGGGCTATTGTCCATCTCCTTTTCCTACCTCAGCCGGTGAGTACCTCTATTCCTTCCGATGTCGTCAGGATGTGGTGTCCGTTTAGCATCGCCAGTGGTTTTCCCTTCGCGGAATACGCTTAGCCTCATTAAGCCTCTCCCAGTGGCTTGGACGACCTCCTCTCTGCTCTCCCGCTGGGAGAAGATTACTTCAACTAGGCTGCGTATTGGGCACTACCTTTTTACCCATCGTCATTTGCTAAGTTACGCTATCCCACCACATTGTACACATTGCGTCCAAGTTTTAACTGTCCGCCACTTGCTACTGGAATGCCCTTTTTTTTTAACAACATACGTTCCAGCTTAGGTTTGCCGTCAGATCATTGAATTTTTAGTTCTGAACCTCCATTTGTATCTGTTGTTATTCAACCCTCTATCGACGTCTTGATTTTAGCTGTCTCGTATTCTGTCCATTGGGACTGGCGTACAGACGTTAAACTCCTCTCCGTGTTTGTGTTCTGTAGTTTTGACTTGTGCACCTATGACTCCATTTGCTTTTTGCACCCTAAAACAAAAGAACACAAACAGGTCGGTCAGCCAGCGTGCGATTGGCTGACCTCTTCTCAGACCGTCTCTTCACTTTTCTTCCGGACTGGCGGGCAGGCGCTGACTTCAGGCTGTAATATTTGCGTATGACTCAGGACTTTCCTGGTTTAATTTTAGTAACCGTTCCAAGAGCATTTTGTTACAGCCTAAAGTTAGCGCCTGCCTGACTAGGTGTGAAGGTTATTAGTCAGCAACAGAATCAAAATGGTGCCCTACGACACAGAAGAGTTTCCTTGCTGTACGAGACGTTGCATTAATATGCTTCAGATTATGAGATGCAAACCAAAAGCAGAATATTATTATTGAGCCCTCTGAGGTTCCACTCGGAGGTGACTGACCTTAGGGTGGAGACTTCTGGAGACAGTCAAGGGGATGCAGCTGTTCCAGTTTTTGCGGCATGGCAGAAAGTTCTCTTACAGTCCCTCCAGGAAACGCCCAGATGGGCAGCAGGAGTTTTGAATTAAGTGCTGTTGGCAAGTGACGCGATGGTACCGATGATCTCTCTCCCCCCACCCCCGAACAACTCACCCCCTCCTCATAACCCCTCCGTGACTCAAACCGCCTCATTGACACGAGTGTGACCTTCAAATAAGGCTAACGGTCAAGCATGGTGATAAAAGGTTTTACATGCACAGTTACGACGTTGAGCGCTTATCTCCAGTAAGTGCATGACGAAACACACAATACGATGGAATATCACGGATGCCACTACCCCTTGCTTATGATACACACCTGAAGAGCTCCCGTTTCATGCACGGAATTAAACCTTACGTAAGCTGCGCAGCACATGCCTACTGGAAGCCAGCTGCACCCTTAATGAGAGCCTTGAGCGAGTATCCAAAGTGACCAGCGTCAGGCATCTGTCATCACTTTTCCTTCAAAATGAAGTCCACTATCGATTATTCAATATACGGCACAACGCTACGTTGAAACGTTCGAAACAAATGATATTAAATTCCGTGGCGAGGGATTTTGTATTCAGTCACGTGCCCGCTCACTAGCCTTCTTTTCTCTTCACTGATACCTGAAGTGATAATGGAAGTGCGCTATTCCATTGTGTTTGTACATTTTGTGATAATATATACGTTAGTGTGGAATTCTAATGTTTACTAATATATTCATTTCCCTTGTAATACTCCACTTTCCATTTGTTTTATAGTTTCTAGGACGAGCCGACATGGCAGTCTCACTACGTTAAGATAGATCAGATGCCGTTATAGCCTGCTATGTGCAAATTTGTGTGATGAGAGAACCATCCTTCATTATCTTCTCATGATTTACGTGGTCTGATGATCAGTTAAAGCATTTTTATGATTGCTAGCATCGACGATTCAAACTTTGATTACTGAGAAGCCGTCACCCTGTTAATGAGCGACCATGGAAACCCGTTGCAGCGAATATTTTACTTTCTCTTTTGTTTCATCGTTACGATAAGTTGTCCTCACTAAAAAAGAGGGAAACAGACCATTCTTTTATAAATCGGAGATTATGCAGCTGACAATATGCAGTGGCCCCGCAGATCTAGGGAGCAAACGCCACATGACTTCTTCTGTGGCAATGAAGTTCATGACACTCAGCCTGTCTTGGGCCTTCTGTGAGGTCGGCAACCAACCAGTATCGTCTCCTCACCTTCATCTCATGGGTGAGGGCACAAATGCGAAACAACTGGAAGAGAGCATGGTTGATAGTGTCTCCCTCTTCCATAAGGAAGTTATTAAGCGGCAGATCACTGTGTAGCGTAATGGAAAAACAGTTCGAAAAATATAGCCGCTTGTACTACACGTTTCTATTCACATTTTCATCTGTAAGAATTTTTCTTCGTTAAGGACCTGACGATTGACGTAAAGCAGCGGACTTCATTTACACCTTCACTACCTAAAATTGCACTGCTCGAAGGTAGAACAGAGGAGTTCCTCTCACTATGGTTCCTTAAGTTCAGCGAGTAACTCATCATTTTCTACAAACAATGCATCTGAGAACACTTTGTAAAGAATGCTCCCTACTACTGCGAACTCTTTCTCTGCTTTCACCTACAAGGCTGAAAAACAAAATCTTCCAGACGGAGCATCATCAAGAAACCATGGAGCTACCAAGCTACCTCTATCTCTGATGAAAGTTTCTGGTTCTTCAACACTGAAACGAGACACAGCAACATCTCTCTCATCAGAACGCTTAATCCTCTTCTAAGAGCTCCATACTGACTGCCATAGGATTGCACTGCAACCTCGATGTACGTGGCTCTTCAGAGAATGAGGGTTAAGGAAACGTCTCCTTTGTGGCCGGTGCATCTTCTGACGACTGCTCCTTCATATTACCTTTCAACGCCAACTGTGGTTCCTGATTTGAAGGCATTGGCTCAGCTCTCCACTACTAAGGCTTAACATCCTCGTACTGACTACGAATTGTGTGTTGCTCACTGAAAGGAAAAATGGATATTTAAACCAAAATATTATAATATATTTGATTATATTTAGTATACTGTCCCTAACCGTTTTGTAACTCGTCATACAAATCCGTCAAGAACTACGTTGATCTTGCAGCTTTACTGTTCTATGCTGCGAACTGTTAAGTTCACTTTCTATATAAGCATCCGTTGGCACAACTACAGCAGTCAAGACCCCAGTAAAAACGCATTTATAATAGTCACTGTTGCTAGCACATTGTTCTTCCGCATTCTAACGTCAGATTGGTAGGTAATGAGTGACGGGTCAACAGCTCTTTCTTCTCCACCTTAGAATTGTGGTGTTTATCAAGGGGGCCAGGGGTAGGGGAGAGATGACCTTTGACTTCGCCAAGGTAGCGCGCAGAAGAGGACCTATTATTGTGGCCGTCAGCAATAATAAAAGAAGCGAAGAGGGAAGAGGGTTATCCAAGTTTTCACCAATGCTCTGTTTTGTCATTCGATAAGCACAGACTGGTCACAAATCCGTGACAACTGTATGGTGGAGCCTCGTATCGCAACCATCTGTTGGCATGTTATTGTACATAACACAGTCACACTACACATTACGGCCTCCATTTGTACGGCACCAGTGTTTCGAAAACTCATTTATTTACAATAGAATAAAATACCATCCGTAAGATTCGTGCCCCATGGGGAACTTACCTGGACGTACTTTAAACTGGTTTTGGTTTACAGTTACTTGTTTTCGAAGGAGGTAGTTCAGTGACGCTAATTTATTATGCCCATCAGCTGATACAGTGGTTCATCACAGATCGTTGCCATATTAAGATATGTTCAAGTGGAATATGTGGTTGACTCAATGAACCCTATTTGGGATGTGCTGTGCATGCTCTGACTTACGATAATTCATCATTAGCTGCTGAACCGTAATGACGCTTTTGATGTAACTGTGTGGTACTATAATCCTGGCCTGCTGTTGAAGTAGGCCCTTTCCTATCCGCCGACGTATAAGGAACGCTGTTGTCCTAAGTTTGGCAATAGGATAGACCCATTGATCCACAAATCGGCGACAGCAACAAGCTGTGATGTTAATCATCATTAGCGGAGTTCATGGGGAGCCATCTCTCCAAATGAGGACTGTCTTTCTGAATAGCTGCAGGAAATCTGCATCATACTGGTGACAGATCTGTCTTACCGATTCCCTGATTACGGATTAAGTTATGTCTAAGACATACGTAACATACATAACCCAACTGCCTTCCAAACAAATGGAGTACATTTGTAGCTAGGTAGTGACTACTGTTTCACTGACGTCATTTGTCATGACAGGTCAGCTCTTGCTTATACAATGGTATCAGCAGTTCTCTCCGCCATAATTGCTTATCGTATTTATTATAACATGCAAGAGGACAACAAAAATCTATGTATGCGTTGCTGCATTAGCAACAGCGATTCTTTCATGAAGTAATAAACTTGACAAGATGGTGTCCAGCTGTAGAGGTCCACTATATTCCTGCTCAAGTCCGCTGAGATCTTAACCTTAAAGATAAAAACCCACCTCGAGTTACAAAATTCGTTACCAAGCACACCTAATATTAACATTGCTGTATTTTTTTCTGGTACAGCGCATTCCAGAGGGATCTCGTGTGTGTATCATAACTTTGTGTTTCTTAGTCTTCCGAATACATGAACTTCACAAATGAGTGCTACTGCTGCAATGATAATGGTGGCTGTTAAAAAATACGGTAATACTCCCCTGCTTTCGTTCGTCGTGATATTCTTGCAGATGGTAGGCCTGTGGCCCGAAGTATTCCTGCCTGTCGCAGTATATGGCTGAGAAGTGTGAGATTCCTTTTAGTCGCCCAAGTTGAAATCCCATTCTATTGTTTGACGTGCCAATTTCCTAAATCCACAGAAGTGTGCGATCTATGGGGAAGGAGGACACCTTATGTGGTCCCCCCTGCGGGTTCGGGGGTAAGAATAGGCCCGCGGTATTCCTGCCTGTCGTAAGAGGCGACTAAAAGGAGTCTCAAATGTTTTGGCCTTAATGTGATGGTCCCCCTTGGGGTTTGACCTCCATTTTTAAAAATTCTACAGAAGTACGAGCCTTTTGGGGAAGGACACCTTACATGGTGTACCACTGGTCCTAAGTGCACTAAGACCTTGGCACTCAGCATTGCACCGGCGTTGTCACCATACCCATTATTCCTCAAATTGGGCCTAAACGCCTGATGGGTTGTCCAAGTTACACCCATAGTGCATCTCCATCTGCACCAGCGATCATGATGGACTTTCCATGGCACCAGAAATCCAGCACGGTAGCCAGCCCGTTGTGGTGGGGTTGTCATGTACCCTCTAGGTTGTAGCCCCCTGACAACACAGGGATCGTACTGCCGATACCTGAGCTGCACCCTCCCCACGTTGGCCAAGGAGTAGGTGCCCGTCTCCTTGGGGCATCAGGACTCCCGGCAATGGTCATCCTGCCAGGTGGCCCTTGCTGCGGCTGGGTGGCGCCCGTGGGGAAAGCCCCTGGTCGGAGTGGGTGGTATCGGGGCGGACGTTTCGCACATGAAACGTCAACACGTATCAGGTCGCTCTGCGGCCGAGTCTTCCAAAAGAAAAGGTACCGTTTCTAGTTCTGGTTCTCCTGCCCTTTCCCCCTTGGCCACTCCATGGGAGGAGGGACAGGCCCGCCGGCTTGGGGCGAAGTACTTCCCCCGCTATTTGGTCTGTTCTCGAACAGATGGGGGGACGTTCGCCACCTCCAAGCCCATGTTCTTTGTTCAGCACATTGAGGACGTCTTCGGGGAAATCGAGGCTCTCAGCAAGATGCGATCAGGGTCCGTTCTTATCAAGACCACCTCTGCCACACAATCGGCGGCACTCCAGGCGTGCGACCGCCTCGGGGACATCCCAGTCTCCATTGTCCCACATCTGGCACTAAATAGGACGCAGGGGGTTATTTTTCATCGTGACCTCCTGCTACAATCTGATGAGGAGCTCAGGGCCAACCTGGAGCGCCGCGGCGTGCATTTCGCCCGGCGAGTCCAGCGCGGCCCCAAAGACCGTCGCATCGACACCGGGGCTTTTATCCTCGCCTTCGAGGGGGACGTTCTCCCGGAGAAGGTAAAGGTGATGTGCTACCGGTGCGACGTGCGACCTTACGTCCCGCCTCCTATGTGCTGTTTTAGGTGTTTGCGCTTTGGGCACATGTCGTCCCGGTGTGAGGCTGAGCCCCTTTGTGGCGACTGTGGACGTCCTCTTCGTGAGGAACATACTTGCACCCCACCACCTCGGTGCCCTAATTGTCCTGGCGTCCACTCGCCTAGGTCCCCAGACTGCCCCGCCTATCAGAAGGAGAAAAAGATACAAGAAATCAAAACTTTGGATCGGCTCTCTTATTCTGAGGCCAGGAAGAAGTATGACCGCCTTCATCCAATGTCACTGGCCACTTTGTTTGCCTCGGTTGTGTCCACTCCTTCCGCTGTATCCTCACCTCTATCCTGTCCCCCCTCCGCCTCCTCTGCCCATCAGGGGGCTCTGCCTCCGCCTCCCAAATCCCTCCCTTCCAACTCCTCCTCCCCCGCAGCCCCCACCCCCCCTGCCCCAGGGGCCACCCTTCCTCCTCCTCCTCCCCCCACGCCACCTGAGAAGCGATCCTCTTCTCAGGCGTCCATCGGGGAAATGTTCCGGACCCCAGCTTCTGAGGTCTGGCGTTCCAAAACGGACCCCGCGCGTGAGGACCTTCTTCGGGTCCAGCCCACCATCCCTGTGCCTCCTTGGCCTTCCAAGAAGGCCTCCAAGAAGTAGTCTCTATCCCCCTCTCCACCCCGGCGCGTTTCATCTGACGCTTCATCCGTGAGTCGCTGCTCCCGGCCGTCCGCAGTTTCGCCGGGACGCTCTGCTGCCAGGCGTTCCGCCGGCCTTTTGTCGGCAAATGATGCGGCCCCTCCTACACAATCAGGGACAGCGGCCGCAGCTGGCGACGAGTCGATGGAACCGGATCCGCCTGCCGTCAGTTGTAGCGTTGTTGCCTCGCAACCTGGCCCTCCGCGGCCATCGAGGTGACCAGCTCTTCCCCGTCTCGTTCCCCCAACTTTTTGACCAGCAATGGCGTTGTTTCATTCGAACATAAGAGGTATTCGATCTAATCGGGAGGAATTACAACTGCTCCTCCGCCTGCACTGTCCGCTCGTCCTTGGTCTCCAGGAAACCAAGTTGCGCCCGACTGACCGTATTGCCTTTTCCCACTATACCTCGGAGCGGTATGACCTCGCCCCTGTGGACGGTATCCCAGCTCATGGTGGGGTCATGTTGCTCGTTCGGGACGATGTCTATTACCATCCCATCCCATTGACCACCCCACTCCAAGCAATAGCTATCCGCATTACTCTTTCTGCTTTTACTTTTTCAGTTTGTACCGTCTACACTCCGTCATCTGCTGTTAGTCGGGCTGACATGATGCACCTGATCGATCAGCTTCCCCCGCCGTTCTTATTGTTTGGCGACTTTAATGCCCATCATCCCCTTTGGGGCTCTCCTGCATCATGTCAAAGAGGCTCACTCTTGGCGGATGTCTTCAACCATCTCAATCTTGTCTGCCTCAATACCGGCGCCCCGACTTTCCTCTCGGACTCTACTCATACCTACTCCCACTTGGATCTCTCGATCTGTTCTACCACTCTTGCCCGTCGGTTCCAGTGGTATGTCCTTTCTGACACCTATTCGAGCGACCACTTCCCCTGTGTCGTTCGTCTCCTGCACCACACCCCATCCCCACGTCCTTCGCGCTGGAACATACTGAAAGCTGACTGGGGACTTTACTCCTCCCTGGCGACCTTTCCGGACCACGATTTTCCCAGTTGTGACAGTCAGGTCGAATACCTCACGGCTGTTATTATCAATGCTGCCGAACGTTCCATACCTCGTACTACTTCTTCTTCACGTCGCGTTTCCGTCCCCTGGTGGAACGAGGCTTGTAGGGACGCTATCCGTGCTCGACGACGTGCTTTACGCACCTTTCGCCGCCATCCTACGTTGGCGAATTGTATTGAATACAAACGACTCCGAGCGCAATGCTGTAGAGTCATCAAAGACAGCAAAAAAGCTTGCTGGGCCTCTTTCACGAGCTCCTTTACCAGTTTTACTCCCTCTTCCGTTGTTTGGGGTAGCCTGCGCCGGCTGTCGGGCATTAAGGCCCACTCCTCAGTACCTGGCCTGACCTCAGGTAATGAGGTCCTTGTTGATCCTGTGGCTGTCTCCAACGCCTTTGGCCGCTTTTTCGCGGAGGTTTCAAGCTCCGCCCATTACCATCCTGCCTTCCTTCCCAGGAAAGAGGCAGACGAGGCTCGGCGACCTTCCTTCCACTCGCTGAATCTGGAAACTTACAATGCCCCCTTTACTATGCGGGAACTCGAACGTGCGCTTGCACTGTCCCGGTCCTCTGCTCCGGGGCCAGATGCCATTCACGTTCAGATGCTGGCACACCTTTCTCCGGCGGGCAAAAGCTTCCTTCTTCGTACCTACAATCGCGTCTGGACCGAAGGTCAGGTCCCCATGCGTTGGCGTGACGCCGCTGTTGTTCCTATACCCAAACCCGGGAAGGATAGACACCTTCCTTCTAGTTACCGCCCCATTTCTCTTACAAGCTGTGTCTGTAAGGTGATGGAGCGCATGGTTAATGCTCGGTTAGTTTGGGTTCTTGAATCCCGACGACTACTTACTAATGTCCAATGCGGCTTTCGTCGCCGCCGCTCCGCTGTTGACCACCTTGTGACCTTGTCGACATTCATCATGAACAACTTTTTGCGAAGGCGCCAAACGGTAGCCGTGTTCTTCGACTTGGAGAAGGCTTATGATACCTGTTGGAGAGGAGGTATCTTCCGCACTATGCACAAGTGGGGCCTACGCGGTCGTCTGCCCCTTTTTATTGATTCCTTCTTAACGGATCGAAAGTTTAGGGTATGTGTGGGTTCCGTATTGTCCGACGTCTTCCTCCAGGAGAACGGAGTGCCTCAGGGCTCCCTCTTGAGCGTAGCCCTTTTTGCCATCGCGATCAATCCAATTATGGATTGCATTCCACCTAATGTCTCAGGCTCTCTCTTTGTCGATGACTTCGCGATCTACTGCAGTGCCCAGAGAACATGCCTCCTGGAGCGCTGCCTCCAGCGTTGTCTAGACAGCCTCTACTCATGGAGCATGGCAAATGGCTCCTGGTTCTCTGAAGAGAAGACGGTTTGTATCAACTTTTGGCGATATAAAGCGTTCCTTCCGCCATCCTTACATCTCGGTCCCGTTGTTCTCCCATTCGTGGACACAATTAAGTTTCTAGGGCTCACGTTGGACCGGAAACTGTGTTGGTCTCCACATGTCTCTTATTTGGCGGCCCGTTGTACACGTTCCTTTAATGTCCTCAGAGTTCTTAGCGGTTCATCTTGGGGAGCGGATCGCACTGTCCTGCTTCGCTTGTATCGGTCCATAGTCCGATCGAAGCTGGATTATGGGAGCTTCGTCTACTCGTCCGCTCGGCCGTCCCTCTTACGCCGGCTCAACTCCATCCACCATCGGGGGATACGTCTTGCGACCGGAGCCTTCTACACTAGTCCTGTCGAGAGTCTTTACGCTGAAGCTGCCGAGTTACCATTGACCTACCGGCGCGACATACTGCTGTGTCGGTATGCCTGCCGGCTGTTGTCTATGCCCGAACACCCCTCTTACAAGTCCTTCTTCGCCGATTCTCTCGACCGTCAGTACGGGTTATATGTGTCTGCTCTGCTGCCCCCCGGAGTCCGCTTCCGTCGCCTGCTTCGACAATTGGATTTTGCCCTCCCTACCACCTTCAGAGAGGGTGAGAGCCCGACACCACCTTGGCTCCAGGCTCCGGTTCGTATTTATCTCGACCTCAGCTCACTCCCGAAGGAGGCTACTCCGGCTGCAGTGTATTGCTCACGGTTTGTCGAACTTCGTGCTCGACTTGCTGGTCACACCTTTATTTACACCGATGGCTCCAAAACTGACGATGGTGTCGGCTGTGACTTTGTCGTCGGGACCGCCACCTTTAAATACCGGCTCCTTGACCAATGTTCCAGCTTTACGGCCGAGCTTTTTGCTCTCCATCAGGCCATTCAGTATGCCCGCCGCCACCGCCATTCATCGTATGTACTCTGCACTGACTCACTCAGTGCTCTTCAGAGCCTTGGGGCTCCCTATCCGGTCCATCCCTTGATTCAACGAATACAGCAGTCCCTCCATTCTTTCGCTGACAATGGCGGTTCTGTCAGCTTTCTGTGGGTCCCCGGACATGTAGGAGTGCCTGGGAATGAGGCTGCGGATGCTGCAGCCAAGGCTGCAGTCCTCCAGCCTCGGCCAGCCTCCCATTGTGTCCCGTCTTCTGACGTTTGTGGGGATGTTTGTAAGAGGCTTGTGTCCTTGTGGTGGGATGCTTGGTCATCCCTCCAAGGAAACAAGCTCCAGGCAGTAAAACCGCTCCCAACTGCTTGGACGACTTCCTCCCGACCATCTCGGCGCGAGGAGGTCCTTCTGACCAGGTTGCGGATTGGGCATTGCCGGTTTAGCCACCGCTACCTGCTCTCTGGTGACCCAGCCCCGCAGTGCCCTTGTGGTCAGGCATTAACGGTGCACCATGTTTTATTGTCGTGTCCCCGTTTTAGTCAATTTCGTGTTGTCCTGTCCCTGCCATCTACCTTACTGGATGTTTTAGCTGATGACGCTCGAGCAGCTGCTCGTCTTCTGCGTTTTATAACTTTAACTGTCTTGACCAAAGACGTTTAACCTTTTTACTTATTTCATCTGCATCTTTGTCAGGTCCTTTTGATGTCCCCCCATCCTCTTGAGTTTTAGCAGGTTCCTTGTGCTCTAACACCAGTGACTGGGCGCTAATGACCTCAGCAGTTGAGCGCCCTTAAACCCTACCAAAAAAAAAAAAAAACCTTATGTGGTGCACGAGATATACATAGTATCCTTCGATTTGATCTAGTGAACCTCTTGTCATGGTTTTGCATCTCCACCCGTTATTCAACTATTCGGGCGAAGACATTTCCTGGAGGTATGTAATCTACTTCCATTGTCTCCTCTCCTCTTTCGCCTCCAAGACACCGTTAGATTCCTCTCCGTTCAATATGCAGCACATTAGCCAGTCCGTTGTGGTGGGGCAATGATCTATCCATTTGGTGGTAGCCCCTCTGACAACACAGGGATCGCACTGCTGATGTCTCAGCTGTAAATTCCCAATGTATGCAAAGGAGTAGATGCTCATCTTCCTGGGGCATCAGCACTCCCAGCAACGGCCATCATGCCAGGTGGCCTTTGCTGTGGCTGGGCGGCGCCCATGGGGAGAGCCCCTGATTGGAGTGGGGGGCATCAGGATGGATGACCCCTCCATTGAAGCGTGGTACATTATCTCCTGCTGGTCGGCAGCCGCCAGCAGTCTCTATGCTCTAAAGGAATCACTTAAACGCGCAGAGGTGTGACCCCAAATCGTTCCACTCCCTGAACACAACTTGGAAGGAGCGAAAGGCTAAGGATGGCAGCGATACTCATTCCTCACCAACTCGCTTACAGACGAGGTGCCAGAATGAATAACTTATGTCAACGACGCCTCAGTTTCTTGTAGAGCATTTAGAGGACAAGTTTGGGGAGGAGAAGGGCTTGTGCAAAATGCGCTGTGTGTCTGTTTTGATCAAGACAGTGACCTACGCCTAGTCACGGGGCTCTTCGCCTCTGACAAGCTGGGGGATGTTTCCATTAGGCCCTGTAAGAGCTTGAACATCGTTCAGGGTATTATATTCCACAGGGATCGTCTTTTGCAGTCTGACGATGAACGATGGGGTGTTGGATACGCTGGACGAAGTCATCAGGGTTCGAGGGATAATCAGGTTGCCATTGGTGCCTTCATCTTGGCCTTCGAGGGTGATAGCTTACCTGAAAGTGTCAAGATGATGATTTAACGCTGTGATGTGAAGCCATACATCGTTCCCCCCAATGTGATGTCTTAAATGCTGGTAGTTGGGTCATACATCTTCCTGGTGTACTTCCAGAGTCACGTGTCCAGGTTTGGACGTCCTTCGCATCCCAATAGTCCCGTGCCCCGCCTCCCGTCTGCGTTAACTGCAAACAGCACCGTTCCTCTTGCTCGCTGAACTGAATGATTCTACAGAAAGAACAGTATAGGGCAGGCGGTCCAGGGTCTTATTTCAGTATCTTCTAAGTGAAGATACAAATGATTCCATCCTGTCGGTATGACACATACCTACATTGCCGCTGCGACAATGGTTGTACCACCTCCTGTTTCGCCACATCCAGTTGCCTCTCAGAGCAGTCAGATTCCACCTGCCCACTTGATGGTGGGGGATCTTCCCTCCCTGTTGATCCCACACCACCTCCCTTGGGAGCAGCTCCCTCCCCCACCCCCAGTCATCAGTGATCAGTCCCCATTTCTCAGCCAGAGGAGCTAAAGTCTTCTTTGGCTCCTCTCGCGAGGGAGGTACCTCTTGGGTCACTCTCTTCCTGGGTTCTGAGCATTGAAAAAGCTGACGACTGCCAGTGGTTGAAGCAATGACAGGTAGCTGGTTATAAGGCTTCACAGTCCTCGTCAGTCTCAGATACTGACAGAGTGAAGCCCTCCCAGCCAGAATCACCTTAGGAACAGCGAGAGAAACTAAAAAAGTAGAAGGCATCCAAGAATCCAGACCTTGCACCCATCCCACTGCTCACCACAAGCACTGCATCTGAGCATTAGGTGGAGATGTTGACGTCTGCTGATGACATACAACTCGCCGGACCTTCAGACACGATTGATGTCGCTCACAGAGGTATTCAATCGGTGGCAGCAGGTGACCCAGCAGCATACTGCCTCCTCTGTCCCTTAACGCATTTTTCGGTCTTGGACAATGACATTCTCCAGTGGAATTGCTTAGATTTTTTCCACCATCTTGCTGAGCTGTGACAATTTATCGGTCTTCAGCCTGTATTCTGCATTGCTCTCCAGGAGTCTTGGTTTCCGGAATTTCGAACCCCTGTCCTCTATGACTATCAGTGTTAGCCTCTCATAAGCTGCCCGATTCTTATACTATCTGGTGGAGCTTGGGTTTATGCCCGTAACTCTTTTCAGCAAGCGTGTGCCACTTCAAACACATTTAGACGCTGTCGCTGTTACGGTGTGGACGTCATTGGCTATTACTGCAGACGGTATCTATCTTCCACTGGATGGTGATGTCCCACAGCGTGTATTGCCTGCGCTGAGAGCCCAACTGCCGCCACCTTTTCAGTTATTGGGCGACTTCAACGCCTATAACCGTTTGTGGGTTGGATTGGTGGCAACAGGCCGAGGCCCTGTCGTTGAGCAAGTGTTAGCACAGCTTGACCTTTCTCTTTTAAATGATGGTGACTCCACACATTTCAGTATGGTGCATGGCACACACTCAACCATCGCCCTTTTGGTCTGCAGTGCTGGCCTTCTATCCTCTGTCCAATGGAATGTGCATGACGACTTGCGAGGTAGTGACCACCTTCCGATCTTTCTGCCACTGCCCCAGCGTCACTCCCCAGATGGGCTTTGAATAAGGCTGAATGGGACTCTATCGCCTCCATTGCCACTATTGAGCATTTTTCCCACGATGTCATTGATGCGGTGGTTAACAACATAATCACCGGCATCGTTTCAGCAGTGGACTCTGCATTTCGCTGTTATTCTGGGTCCTGGCGGTGGATGATTGCCTTAGTGGCCACGAGAGATCGCTTAAGCGATGCGCGATCGCAGGAAGTCTCTTCAACGTCATAAACGGCACCGGTCACTGGAACACCTCATTGCCTTTCAGTGGCTCCGTGTCCGAGCTCGACGCCTTATACCTTTCCCAGCACTCGTGCTTCTGTCTGCTAATGTCGCCACCATTGGCATAAGTACCTCTCCATCGCATGTTTGGACCAAGAGCAGGCGGCTCTATGGGTTTTAGATCACCGTTAGCGTCCCTGGGCTTTCCCTGCATGGAGCAGTCTGTACTGACCTTAACACGATTGCAGAACACTTTGTGTAGTTCTGCATCTACGAATTACCGCTATTGACAGAGCCTTTGTGATCAGAATGAGATTTTCACTCTACTGCGGAGTGTGCGCTGATATGAAACGTCCTGGCAGATTAAAACTGTATGCCCGACCGAGAGTCTAACTCGGGACCTTTGCCTTTCGCGGGCAAGGTCTCTGCCCGCGAATGGCAAAGGTCCCGAGTTCGAGTCTCGGTCGGGCACACAGTTTTAATCTGCCAGGTCGTTTCAGCCTTTGTGATGTTTGAAGCTTTCCCAGCGTACTGATTGTTCAATAAAAACACGGGAGGACTGCCGGATGTCAATAACTTCTTGCCACGATATTTCGGCACAGTCTTCTGATCTTCAGGTGAGTACCACTGTAGTACCACTGTAGTAGCACTGGCGAGTACGCGCTGAGCTCTGTTATTTGAAACCATACTGAGGTCACATGCGCATGCGCTGCTCAGCGTGCGCGTTCGTTACTCCGTGCGCTGCGCCTCGCGCCCTCCACGGTGAAAGCTTGGCGTATCGATATCAGGTACATTTTCATCTTTATGCAAATAACTACGTAGACTACGAAGTTTCTCTGATCAATCTTGATACCGATTATCAGCTAAACTCTGTCTGACAACGAGACTCTGTAACAGGATTTCAAGCAATCTTATTTCCACAGATTCATTGATAATCGAGCTCCAAAAGTTTGATGTATGAACCAAAATTGTCGTTGCAGTTCATGGAGTGGTCTGGGGAAAAACTGTTCGGCGACTGCAGACTTGGTGGGTTGGAGAAGGCGAGTATGTCGCTGGTGTTCCACAATGCATTCCTGCACAGTTTGTGTTGTTTGCCCTATATATATGATTTGCCGCATTCACACGGAATCTTGTAAACACCTGATTTACGCAGGCCCAGGTCGACTTTAACGGATCCCACCAGTGACGAAATTTTGGAACGAGGCCGAAAGATGACTCACACTTGATACTTAATATTCTATCTGTGAAGAAATATTCCCAATAAATGGTAGAAAGCAGTCGATCAGAAGGCCTCTTCCTCTTCCTTGTTCCGTCGTTTGTAGGTCTGCATCACTCTGTTCATTTGCCTAGTTGAAAAGCAATTCTTCAGAAATACTTTTTCCAGGTGTTCCAGTTCCGCTTAAAGACAGTCCACCGTGCCCATACCATCTGTGACGCCGACTAAGGTTTTGAGAACGCTCGTTGTTTGCGCGGGATGGTGGCAACTGGTAGCTTGCAGATACAGGTCTGCATGAGTGGGCTTTCTGTACACAAAGTGTGCCATCACTCTTACGTCGCACCAAGACGTCTAAAATGGCAAGCAACCGTCTTTTTCCATCTCCGTGGTAAACGTTTTCATGTATGGAGTTCATGTGACGTAAAAATGCTTGGAGACAGTCCAAACCATGACGCCACACTGTAAAAGCGTCGTCTACATCTACATCCATACTCCGCAAGCCACCCGACGGTGTGTGGCGGAGGGTACCTTGTGTACCTCTATCGGTTCTATTCCAGTCTCATATTGTTCGTGGAAAGGAGGATTGTCGGTATGCCTCAGTGTGGGTTCTAATCTCTCTGATTTTATCCCCATGGTCTCTTAGCGATATACACTTACGAGGGAGCAATGTACTGCTTGACTCCTCGGTGAAGGTACGTTCTGCCTCGTCAACGTATCGCCAAAATACTGTCAGTTTAAAAGTGGGAGAGTCAAGTGCTCTCCCCCTGGCCACCATGGGAGACAAAGGATTCCCCGTGGTGACACCGTCAGATTGTTAGTAAACTTAGTCGTTAAATATAAAATATGTAGAAGAGACAGTGTGCTCAAACAACACTGTAATGTCTGCACCAAACATATTTCCAATGTGTTGTGCGTCCACAAGACGACTTGATCGTAACCTCTGCCATTTGGTGCCCTATGAAAGCGGATTTTAACCTTCCTCTCGAACTCTTGTTCCGTGAAGTCACCACTAAGGTTTTGTTCATACAGACACTCCAGAAATTCCTTGTCCGAAATGTCTGTCACACGATACACGGCTGCTAAAGGTTTCCTTTTCCTAGGTCCTTCACAGGCGGTAATTTCGATGTCCTTCGTTTTTCCAATTGTTTTGCAGCTGTCTTCCTGAGTTGCTGCCTCGACAGTTATTGCTGTTTCCGTGTTGCTTATTGATTTTATATGTAGGTTACCCCGTCTGGGATTGATGTCTTGTGTGTTTCACAGACCTGATTGTTTGTAGACTCAATGGAAAGTGTGGTTGTCTGTTCTGCCTTCGCAAACTCGATCCATTTGTGCTCTTTGGGAGTGATGGAGAGTGCTTCCGCGTATGTGTGTGTTTGTAACCGCTGTTATGCCTGTTCAGCGACTTTGCCTGTGAGGTCTTCCACTTGGTCTCTCTGATCCTGTTTTATTGTGGCAGGTTCGTTGTGGTCTTTTTGGAGTTTGGTAACCAGTTCACTTAAGGACTCGATTCGTAGATCTTCATCTGGGTCTGCGGCACACTGTAGTTCACGTAAGGGATCTTTGTTCTGTTTCTGCAGAAGCTGCACTCTGGACTCGGCCGATGTCAGTTGGAATACGAGGGCGAGAATCTTGTTTCTGACTGTGTTTACTACGTTAGCTGACACATGCTTTTAGTTCAGCACCAATCTCGTTGAGCACTTCATCAATGGTCGTGATTTATTTTTTTATTTTGGTTTTTCTTTACTGGGGAAGAAGATTCTGTACGCATAGGCACCGCACGCTATTCCTACTGGCGACAGTTCGCTGCTAGCGCTTGCCTGCGACTTACCGACTAATCCTCCGGTTGTGTTGGGAGTGGTGTGTGCAGCACAAAGTAGCCACACTCGATCCAGGGTTGCTTGTGTCCATTGGATGCTGACAAGAGATGAAATATGTTGTTCCTGAGCATCAGTACGGAGACCAGTCCTGCTCTTCCCATACGTAAATGATAAACAAAAGATTCGTCGGAGTTGAATTACGTATAAGATAATAGCCATAAGACTACGTTATCGTTTGACTTAGATAGTGTTTTAGTCTCTGTTTGTCGGAAGGCAGAGCAGCTGATGAGGATTTGTATGTTGTTACTTATTAGTTATGGTTTACACATGATATAAAGAGGTCCTGGAGTGAAATGACAGAATCTTCCACCTCAAATTATACAGCAAGAGTGTGGCATATTTCACTGCTGTTCACTGGGTGTCGGATACAGAGCATACTACTTTTTATGCGCACACAGCCATTTGAGTGTACTGTTTTTCATTACGACCCAGGTTTCGGCCTTTAATGCCATTTTCAAGTAATAGAACATTCGCTCCCCACGAAATAGCAAATTTTGGTAGCGAATATTTTTCTTACTTCAGGGCCAATTTTGAGCTTGCTCACATGCAATATGTGTTACACATAAACTTAATCACTTCAAAATGGCATAAATTGCGAATACATAGAAAGAAGGATCCTTTATTGTATGATTATATGATAGCGGAACAAACACTGGTAGCAGTTACTTCTGTAAAATATCTGGGAGTATGCGTACGGAACGATTTGAAGTGGAATGATCATATAAAACTAATTGTTGGTAAGGCGGGTACCAGGTTGAGATTCATTGGGAGAGTGCTTAGAAAATGTAGTCCATCAACAAAGGAGGTGGCTTACAAAACACTCGTTCGACCTATACTTGAGTATTGCTCATCAGTGTGGGATCCGTACCAGGTCGGGTTGACGGAGGAGATAGAGAAGATCCAAAGAAGAGCGGCGCGTTTCGTCACTGGGTTATTTGGTAACCGTGATAGCGTTACGGAGATGTTTAATAAACTCAAGTGGCAGACTCTGCAAGAGAGGCGCTCTGCATCGCGGTGTAGCTTGCTCGCCAGGTTTCGAGAGGGTGCGTTTCTGGATGAGGTATCGAATATATTGCTTCCCCCTACTTATACTTCCCGAGGAGATCACGAATGTAAAATTAGAGAGATTAGAGCGCGCACGGAGGCTTTCAGACAGTCGTTCTTCCCGCGAACCATACGCGACTGGAACAGGAAAGGGAGGTAATGACAATGGCACGTAAAGTGCCCTCCGCCACACACCGTTGGGTGGCTTGCGGAGTATCAATGTAGATGTAGATGTAGATGAACCTGGATCATATGTAAATGACGGTGTGTACATCTAAAAATCATTGTGAGACTAGCTCAGCAACATCAAAGACTGTTAACAGCCATACTGCAATGCGTAGGTGATTTCATATGCGGATTGAATGTATGTAAGAATTTACAGTATTCTGAAAGCTTGTATTCATAGGTTATTACAGTACATGCATCTATAGGAAACAAGCAAGGAAGAAAATAAATAAATTATGAAATTACTGAAGATTAAAGAGCCATACAACTTCGAAGAAAAATCTGTTAGATTCGTGAAGACCAGTGCATCATAAATTAGCTCGTACTGTCATTAGTGTACTCTGTTTTTCAGGTACTTCCAGACAGTTTGTAACGCCGGAAATGCATATCCTCCTATCTCCATCTATTGTACTATTATTTTTTTCCCTGCTTTGTTACCTCAAGGTACGACATTTCTGTCTCTTTATATATTGTAATTGTTTTACTATTTGTATATATGTATTTATGCATTTATGTCGATGTATAATTGGTTTGTTTCGTAAATATTATTTGTATTTTACGCTGGGTCTTGCCTAGGGAAAACTGCTATCGAACGATTACATCGATAGGTCGTGTGAAGAACGAAAGTGTAGGATCTTTGGTAGTGTTAACTCTGTCGCGTAGAGCGCGGGCAGAGAAGGAGTCTGGCTGGAGTAGCGAGTGGAGCAGGTGTGTTGTGTGACGCTCCCGCGAGTTGCCGCGCTTTCGGGGTTTGGCAGCATGTAATTGCGCTCGACTTGCGATGATAGTTTCTGACATGGTGTCGCGGACGGGAAACATTAACTAGCGCACATCAAGAGCCCGTTTCGTCTGGTGACCGTGTCGAGAAGAAGGCGCGCCTACATCCAGCTTCTGCAACTGCGACGGCCGACAATGAGTGACTGTCGCCACCTCCTCGACCGACGGCTTCAAACCTTCAATCAACCGACAAGGAAGACTAGACGCACGTAAAGTTTTAGAACTGTATGGCAGACCTCAGCTTTTCAAACTGTTCCATTTTCGTCACTATAATTACAGCAACTTAGCATGAACGTTTGTTGCTCATTGTCCCAATTGCATTACCAAGCAGAGTCCCTTCCTTTTCCGAAAAGAACCCGAGTGTCGTTGAAATTCAAACGCCAGCATTAAAGTAATATAGCTAACTCGTTTTCACTGCTTTAATTTCAAAGTTCAATTATGGCATTAATAGCTGGCTACAATATTCAGATTACACAAGCACGAATTAAGAGTGCGAGCTTTGTTACCGTATTATAGCTTACCTGTGACTGCAGCTCAGCTTGGTACGTACTAAATTTTACTATTGTTAATTGTTGAGAATCATTTAATTCAAGTTCAAAGTTAAATCTCTTATTTCTAAATTGCGTAGATTCAAGTAGCTTTTGAAATGATCGTTGAGGTAGTCAAAGACTAACCGTATTTTACTGAATTTCGATGTGCTTCAGAAAGAAAGCTCACTATTAACTTCAGTCACTAAGTTAACTTTCGATTTTCCGGTTTTATTAATTCTTTTGCTAAATTAAGTCAGGGTGTAGCGAAATTTATTACTTCTGACAAACTTTCAGTTTTCACACTACACGTGTCAACCTTCAGTTGCCACGCTTCTAGTGCTAATTATATGTGTAATAACCTTTCTTTTTTCAGTTACTATAGTAATTGTCCTTAGGACTGGCGACCGTGATTTCCCCAAATCTCAAATACCTAATTACCGCTAGTTAATTGTTAACGTAACGGTTGCACATTTACTTTCTTTATTAACTTCACCCCTTTTCAAAATTAGGTACACGCGGTTTCATTTTTTACTGTCATTAAGGTCGGTAAGTGAGGGGGAGGTTACAAGTTTAAATCATTTATTAGTAAGAACACTTTATAAAAGAAACAAAAAGAATAATGTGGTTAACTACAGACGTTTCCTTATGACAGTGTTTTTCCAAGACAGATTTTGTGAGAAGGCAGAGAAGGAACTGTATAAGAGAGTTGTAAATCGTCTCAGTACACTTGCTGGGAGGGTTGATGTTTGGACTTAGGATGGGGGCAGCAACAAGAAATGCAGTTTGTTCTTATGTGCCTGTGCACTTCCAGGGTTAAGTTATAAGATGTGGATAGTTGGTACCTCCTCTGATAAACAAGAAAAGCATTTAATTGTGCCAGCCATGTTATAGTTTTGCACAAGTTGGAATTGGTGCAAGCAGACAAATTTCTTTCCGGTGGGTCATTTCATTTCTAAGCAGATGATTTCCTCTAGTGCTATCACACAGGTAACAGATTTTAATTTGATTACATAGTGAACAGAGGGGAGCGCCACGGGATTCATTTCCAGGTACACTGCATTCCTTAACATACCTGTATGAAGCATTTCCCTTAACCATGACAGATAATTTATAAATTTGTCTTCTTTTTGATGCCTTAAGTGTAATTTCAAAACATCTGACACCTGACGTAAGCAATAAGCAACAAATGTAGCGAGTAAAATTATTTTCTAACTGAGATCATATTGTCACTTAATTATAATGAAATACGGTGCATACAATTAGACAGAGAACTGTCATAAAAGCGAAATTTTAATATCACAAAATGAAGAAATAACCAGCCACGTGTAACATTTTAAATTCTGAATACTGGACATAGAGGAAAAACTTTCTTGGTTGTATTAGTACCAGGATATTGTGCAGAAACAAAGAGCTGTTGTATTCAACGAATCCCCCCTGTGATTGTGTAAATCACGGAACACCTAAATGAAGATGGTCGTACGCAGTGGCTTCAATTACAGCACGGTTAGGTGTCAGTAACTGGAATACAAGATGTTCTCAATGAACATATATTGTCATGTTTCAGTATCAAATTGCTCCAGGCGGGTGCTGGGACGGTTCCTTTCAAAGGATACGGCTGATTTCCTTCCCCATCCTTGAATCATTCACAGCTTGTGCTCCGTCTCTCATGACTTCCATGTCTACCGGTCTTTAAACCATAACCTTCCTTCAGTTCTTGAAGCTCTTGCAACATATTTGTTGCTTGCAAATGTCGTTATTGTATTGGGAAGTAGATTTTGCTTGGTACTAGTCGAAGTGAATCCACGAGTTCCATAATTTCTGCTAATGATAGCTTTTCCTGTTTTATAAGGTTTGACTTCCAGGCTTTAAGTGATTCTACACTGGCTGTGTGTGCGTAAGGGTTTGTAATGTCACTTGACAATAGCTGGTCTGTTTAACAGATGTCGACGTTTTAAAATTTTTTCTTCTAGCTGCTGACCTTTTTTAGTAGTTTTGTGTGCGTGTATATGCCTTGGTTACCACCTAGTTATATTTGTATGTGATTTTGTAACCCAAGCTGTTCTTGATCTAAGAATCAATTTGGTCATCAGTCTGTGTGCATTTCCGGTTGTCGTC
Source organism: Schistocerca americana (assembly GCF_021461395.2). Taxonomy (NCBI): domain Eukaryota; kingdom Metazoa; phylum Arthropoda; class Insecta; order Orthoptera; family Acrididae; genus Schistocerca; species Schistocerca americana. The sequence goes on along the minus strand of NC_060129.1, from coordinate 92,973,262 downwards.
CTAGGTTTTCGGAACACAGTCTCATTGGCACACACAGGAAATAATCTTTTCGGACATCACATGAATTCGTAATTAACAAGTTATGTTTGGACAGTATGCTTACTTATATATGTCAGGTCATTGAACAATGGAAAATAAACGTAAGAATGTTTTATTTTATAAAATTCAAAAGGTTTCGGTGTTTGCTACTGTTTTTGATGACTTCTGAGGTATCTCATCGAATTCTACTCATTCCTTTAAGCTGAGTTTACACAGTACGTTGTCAGGCGATAATTTCATTACTGGGTAGCATCTCTCTCCAGAATCAGCAACTTTGTCTTTTTATACACCATTGTGGCACTTCTCTCCTTGCTGTGACGCCTTTTTATGCATTGTTGGCGAGTATTTGCTGTTTTCTTATTTTCGCTCATACGTAAATGGAACTCAATATCTTAGTCTTGTCTCCCCCGAATAAACGATTTTTCTTACTGCAAACAGCTTTAATTTGAATAGTTTCGTTGTCTTCAGGAAAACTTTTTATTCACCAGGACCGCAAGGAAGGATCCATCGACTAACAATTAAAATACCATCTTCAGATCTGAAAGTATGCGGAAGACTACAGGCCCAAATTCATAATGAAAAGAATGCAGGAAATTTATGGTTTCGTAATAATTATAAGAATGCATACCGCAAAACACAAACATAGACTACTGAAGCAAGACGCTTTGTTACAGTCATGTTCACAATTTCAAACTGTAAGATATGTGGAATAAAATTTACGGAAATAATTCAGTCATCGGTAAAAAGCTTGTACAAAAGGATTTTCTGAACAACACATACCTCAGAAATTCTGTTTACAGTACATATATATTAGGTACGCTCGGCGCCATTTCACTGCACTGTGTAACAGATGCACCATGTTCATGTAATGAGAAAACTTAAGGGCTATCTTATCTGTTGACGGTACCTGATGAAACTATCCAGGTGACAGCAATAGGCCGACTGATCGGTCTTACTCATGCTGATTTTTGAGTAATTGAACTGCCACCAGGTTGCAGTTCGGTGTACGTACATACTTATACAGAATAATAAATAATACGCAGTAGTTTAAAAAGTAAATGTTGAGTACATTACAGTGGTTTATATTTAAAAATATGACAGCTGCACAGACAGCTAGAGCCAATGGGTGGTGTAGGTAATGCGGAAAAATAGAGCAGTTGCGCTAGGTATTTACAGATCTTCTGCAATTACAAGTAAATGTAAAATAAGCGACGAGAAGTGACGTCATAATCGCAATTACAAGCAAATGTAGAATAAGCGACGAGAAGTGACGTCATAATCACGTGAGCAGAAGTGTCGGTATCATGGTTTTTAAGAATGAAAACGATATATAGGGAGCTTTGAAAGCAGGTCGCTCAGTAACAAAGTGACAGTCTAAGCGTGTTGTAGAAGTATGTCTGTGAAAATGCGTCTGTGGTGGGTCGAACTGTTTCTTTTGTACTGTAATTGTAACCTGTGCAGTTTGGAGATACTCCCACATTCTTCTCCTTAATCAACATCGTTATGCTGTTCAACAGGTGATGTGTAGGAAATTAAACCAGCTCACCCTAAATATAGAATGTACGTTGTGAGGCTGGCATCTTTCTAAGGTTGCTATTTAGCCATTAAGCAAAATATTGACAAACTAAATGAAGCTGGATTCTTTTACACCAGTGACGGGAGGAAACAGCGTGTTTCCAGTGTGGTGAAAGGTTAGAATGTTAGCATGTTCTGCCCATATGTTGTTCATTCCGTGTGATTAACAAAGTGCTTCTTCGTGCTCCTTGGAAAGGTTAAGAATTTTGTGGATAACATTTGCCGCAATATTTGCATCTATATTCCGACAAAGTGGGCAGCTAATATTAAACCTCCATCAAATCTTCCGGAAGAAGCATCTGAACACTGACTATAAAAGCTTCTGACACTGCTCACATGGGCGACATCTGCTTCCAGGAAGAAATGGGGATGCTATTCGTCCCCTGCAGATGTACTGCTGCCCACATTAAGTGGGGACCTACCCTTTCCTCGTGTGCTGTATGTAAGAGACCTGTTTTAACTATAGTAAGAGTACTTTGACGAAAACAGTGATGTTATTTAGTATTATTTTATGATGTATTTTTGATACATTAGTAATACTCTCACATTATGAAGAACAAAGCATTATCGTTAAAATGCATCCTTTTCATGTTTTCTCACACATCAATCACACTTAGGTCTGCTCTTAATGCGATAGCTATCATCACACTCCGATCTTAAAATTCATGATTCTTCAACGCAGGTTGGGAGGAGTTAAGTGTCGAAACATAGAACTGACAGAAAATACCACTGTTGTGTCAACATTAAAAGATATAATTTTCGCCCCAGCTGAGTAGTATTGTTAAGATCAGTGCCACACAGTTCCATATGATGCGGTAATAGAGCTTTGTGACATACACACCCCACCAAGCCAGTAGCTACTAGATACTGTATTGCAGGGAGAAAAAGAAAATCTGAGTGGTGTCTAGAAACATATGTCATATTACATTAGCGAACGCATTACACAGAAGATGTAATTGGAATTGTCAGTAGAAGAGTCTTGGTTCCTTAACCCGATGGTGCACGCACCTGGAAACAGAAACTGCAAAGGTCTGCGAGACCAGCTGCGTGTACTGCCGTCCTATCTTCCTGAATTTGCATTTAGATGTATATTATGGAGGGAACCGTTATTAAATGAAGTAATATCATTGAAAATCAGTTTAGTAAACATATTTAAGGGATAAATTTAATATTTTGGCCAAAAATATTTACACAAATGGACATACATAAAATTTAGCTGTTACCAAAATAATGCATGTATTCAATCAGATATTTTGTCGATACTGTCTTGGCACACAGTAACAGAATGTTAAAGGCAAATGTATTTCTTGCAATTCTTACAATTCTTACAAATATATCTTGTTTTTCCGTTTTTGCTTCTGCAGTCCACACACCATCCTCGTGAAGTCGCAGTTGATTCCACTTCAGAAATTTTCACACTGCAAAGCTCTCCAATTCTCTCTGTTATCTTCCTTGGCAATATTTTTGACATTACTCTTTGCTGAAGACGATCCTGCAGAAGCGCAAAAGAAAGCTGCCTCAAAAACTCTTCTTCTCAGTTGTTCTTTCTGATTAGAGTTGAAAATAACAGCAGCATTTATCGCAGCTGTGTTCATGATATAAAAAACAACCATTGCCCATCTTCTTGTATTTCTAGCTACGTTATATGTTGCACTCGTTCCGTCTACAACATCAACTCCACCCTTAGTAAGGTTATAGAAAGTGATAATTTCTGGTTTTTTATCATTCCTTGTATTTTCGTCAATATTTCCATTGTGGTGCATCGTTGACAGTAGTAATACCACTCTATTTCGTTTCGGCACAAGGTGCAATTTTTCTGAAACCCAAACATAGACTACTTTTCTTGTCGGTTTTTAGTGTTAATAAATCCCCTCTGGACTTGTCTCTTCCTCTGGGTACCAACGATGGTCGTCTTCTTCGTAAGCAACGTGTTTGCAAGCTTGTAACTTGTAAAGTAATTGTCGCAAGGTATGTTGCGCCCTGTATTCAGGATAGGTTGGCAAAGTCTCTGAACAAGTTCAATTGTCTGTAAGCGCCCTCAGGCTTTTGCCCAACACACACCTCCATGTTGAATGTGTAAAACATTCTGGCATCCACTGCTGCAAAAATCTTTACTCCGTACTTGTTTGGCTTATTTGGCATGTACTGTCGGAATCTGCATCTTCCACGGAATGTTTCTAGTTTTTCATCAACTGTCACGTATTCAGAAACTGTATAAGCCTTCTGAAAGTTTTCAACAATTAGACTGAACACCTGTCATATCGCCGCCATGTGATCTGTTTTCTCCCTTTCCATTCTCGTTTGTTTATCGGCGAATCTGAGGCATCGAAGGAGAAAACGAAATCTGTTCATGCCCATTGAGAGATGAAATATTTCAACTCCTGTGCACTCTTTTCCCCCTCAAATCTTGTAGACTTAGGTGATCGGCATGCATGACACCAGCGTAGTACAATAATCCCAATAAGACCTTTATTTCAGGTTTATTAGTTTGTTGTGCATCTCTTTCCCTTCGAAAGTTTCGCTGGATACTTTGAATGTACCTATTAGTGCAGTCAACGAGTATGTGTATAATGTTTTCATCAAAAAACAGTTCCCAGCACTGTAGGGGATTCGTAGCACTTTTCGCAGCACCTTTCACACCTGGTAAATGAGTTATGATGTTGTGAAAACGTGTGCGGGAGTTATTTGGCGGAGCATGTGAGTTCCATACTGTTCTGTCTTTACCGACAAACACATCACTCTCAGCACCACAATCACTGTCTTCTGATTCATCACTCGACGTTTTTTGTTCGGTGCCGGGATCACTTTTCCACTCTGGGTCCTGGATTTCTTCAAAGTCGATTTCCCCATCTTCAGAATCACCTGCGTCACTTTCAGCCATTACTTCTTCAATCAAGTTCCTAACTCTCTCCTCCTGTGCCTCGTAAGAAAAAGCCATGATGCAGTTACACCACACTAAAATAAGGTACAAAGCACGAAAAAATCTGTTTAACCACTAATCTAAGCAGATACCGCAAATATACGCGCCGGTGAATAACCTTGGCGGAGCTAACAATAAACTGACACCAGTGCACGCAGCTGGCCTGTGAGACCCTCGACCTCTTTGTTGTGAGCTAACAGGAATTGCTATTTTTGAAATACCAGATACACCATACCAAACGACTCCTATTATACACACTTAAAGGTACTGACAAGGGAACCTCCCCATCGCACCCCCCTCAGATTTAGTTATAAGTTGGCACAGTGGATAGGCCTTGTAAAACTGAACACACATCAATCGAGAAAACAGGAAGAAGTTGTGTGGAACTATGAAAAAAATAAGCAAAATATACGAACTGAGTAGTTCATGTGCAAGATAAGCAACATCAAGGAGACTGTGAGATCAGGAGTGCCGTGGTCCCGTGGTTAGCGTGACCAGCTGCGAAACGAGAGGTCCTTGGTTCAAGTCCTCCCTCGAGTGAAAAGTTTACTTTCTTTATTTTCGCAGTTATGCTCTGTCCGTTCGTTCATTGACGTCTCTGTTCACTGTAATAAGTTTAGTGTCTGTGTTTTGCGACCGCCCCGCAAAACCGTGCGATTAGTAGACGAAACGACGTGCCTCACCAATGGGAACCGAAAACATTTGATCGCAAGGTCATAGGTCAACCGATCCCTCCATAGGAAAACACGTCTGATATATTCTATACGACACTGGAGACGGCATGTGCGTCACGTGACAGGAATATGTTGTCGACCCACCTAACTTGTACACTTGGCGAATGGTTAAAATGATTCTTCTATCTGGCCCGATTTAGGTTTTCTTGTGGATGTGATAATCACTCCCAAAAAGTGATGAAAACGTAAGTGTGTGCCACATAAACTGCAACAAATGAATGCAACAGTTACACGGTCGCAGAGTTTTCCCTGTGCTCTGTCAAAACATATGTTTTTAACGTTTTCAAATTTTTCCGTGTGTAGACCGTCAAATCCTGCATATGTCCAAGCAAATCTGAACATGTCCTGGAATGTTGGAGAGCGAAGTTGATTGTGTGTGTGTGTGTGTGCCTGAACTTTGATAATTGTCTGAAAATAAAAAATAAGATTCGAACCAAGGACCTCTGGTTCCACAGCTGCTCACGCTAACCACAGGACCACGGCGCTACTGAGGTAGTACTATCCTTAATGTTATATATGTTGAGCATGGACTACTCAGTTTGTATATCTTACGTATTTTTTCATAGTTCCACACAACTTCTTCCTGTTTCCTCGATTGATCTGTGTTCAGTTTTTCAAGGCCTATCCACTGTGCCAACTTATAACTAAATCTGAGGGAGGTGCGATGGGGAGGTTCCCTTGTCAGCAACTCAAATGGATTACTGTATGATAATATTCAAAACTTAATACACTGTAACTCATTGAGAAATGTCTGCAGCTCACGGTCTCAAGGTAGTGTTTTCGCTTCCCGAGCACGGGGTCCCGGGTTCGATTCCTGGTGGGGTCAGGGATTTCCACCTGCCCCGAGATGACTCGGTGTTGTGTCATCTTCATCATCATCATCATTCATCCACATTACGGTCAGAGGAAGGTATTGGCGAGCCGCCTCCATCAGGAATTCGCCTAGCACAGCAGTGCGCGTCTCCTGCATCGTTCCCCTACGCTCTGTCGAGAAGGCTAGGACTTCATTTCCATTAGAAACACACACAATAGTTTTTTCTGTCGGTATAACTATAAAATATACTGATGTATGATCTAATTTTATTATAGTGAGTGCACTGGCGTATCTGAGGAGTGTGCTATCATCTAGCAGTATTTACACCAAACGAACAGGGATAAAAGTCTGCCGCAATGTGCTACCACCTGGTGGCATTGATGTAAACTTGCAGTTGGCTTGTAAAGTCCAGGTGTGCACATCGTGAACCATGCACATTGCTTGTCAAATCCACAAGTATTTGGCCCATAAGGCAATTACGTCACCCCACTTCCACATGCGCTAAACCTCCTTAAAACGTGCACGACTGAATGTGTGCTCACGATCCTGACACCAAGTTTTGCAAAGTCTGGAAGACCAGTAGTACAGTAGATTTAAGTGCCACTTCTTCCAGGTTGCAACGCTATGTTATGTTTAACAGCATTCAAAGGAAAATAACCAATAACTTCGCAAGGTGTCGAAAGTTAGGGTGCAGTAGCCATCACTATTTCTAATGTAACTGCTGCCTTTTCTTTCATTCCTAGAGTAAAAGATTACTCCAGCCCTCTGTAAACCTTATTTTTACTGTAATTTAGACATCCTGTGAGAGGTATCCCAAGGGCAAGGAAAGTTTGCTCCACTTTTTTGTAAATGATCTAAAATAGAAAGAAAAGGTTATATTAAGAGATATGAATGTAGATTACTTTGCAAAAGACTAACACTTTTGTTTTGAAAAATATTTCAGTAGTTAATATAAAGAAACCCTGTTTTGAATCGAATTTCTTTAAAGATCTGTAAAAAGTGGAGCAGAGTAACCCCAAATCATGGTATGTAGTTTACTGTCGACAGTCAAAAAAGTTGTATTTATTTATTTCTTACTCCATAGATCCAACTGTGATAAAACTCACAAGGATATAGTGTCAGTAAACAATCAATACAAAGGTAATAGTATTTCTTTTGTCTGATTGACTGCTTTACTATGTTTGCTGTACACATATGTCATAAGAGTGACAGATTACATCAAACATTACTCATAAAAAGTGAAAAAAATTAAAAATCAGTGAAAATAACTACATGGGTATGGTATCTACGTCATTTCTCAAACTTAAACTATGGTATATTACACTCAAAATATCTGGTCCACAGACCTAGATGGTTTTTTTTCATAGTGGCTAAAATACTCTTCTAAACTGTAAAATGACCATTCCAGTAGAAATTGCTTCAGATGCTCCCTAAAAGAGGAATGGTTATCAAATTTGTTTTTAATATCTGGAGGGAGAGCATTAAAAACTGTTGCACCAGAGAACTGCACACCCTTTTGCACCATGGCCAGGTTTTTACATACATTGTGGAAATCGTGCTTTCTCCTAGTACCACATCCATGGTATTCACTATTTCTTTTAAGAAACCAGTATTTTAGCCGTTGAAGCCCATAAGAGAAAATATGTACTGGGACATGACAGTTAGAATTTTTAGTTTCTGGAAAAGGTTTCTAATGCTGCTCATTACTCTTATAACACGTTTCTGGGCCAAGAGTATTTTCTTTGCTAGTGTTTGGTTTCCCCAAAATATAATACCATATGTTATAAGAGAACAGAAATATCCATAGTATGCTACTTTCATTGTGTGAATGTTTCTACTCTCGGAGAGAACTCGTAGGGCAAAAATCGATGAGCCGAGTCTCTTCTGAAGATTTATTATATGATGAGACCAGTTTGCCCTGGAGTCAATTAAAACGCCTAAAAACTTTGTTGTTTCAACTCTGTCCATTGACTCTGTTCCACATTTCACAGTTGTTTCATCCTCCATTTTAGCAGTTGCAGTGAACTGAATATAATTCGTCTTATTAAAGTTCAACGAGAGTCCATTGAAGCTAAACCATTTCACTAAATCAATAAGAATATTAATAACAGATGATCATACAATGTAAGCTTTTACGGCCAGTATTGTCTTCACTTAAAACTTCCGGGCTGATAGGCAGTGGTCGAAGTATACAACTCTCTCCTGACGTTTCGTCTCTGACTGCAGGAGACATCCTCGCAGGTAAAGCGGCGAACTGCGAAGAGAACTCGAGGAAGTGCTGATTATATAAGCAGTACAGAGGGCGCCACTGTCGATCATGTGGCGTCAGCTATGAGATTCCCTCCTGCGGGTCCGGGGATTAGAATGGGCCCGAGGTATTCCTGCCTGTCGTAAGAGGCGACTAAAAGGAGTCCATATCCCCTCACGGGGGTAGTTAGCGCCTGCGTCCGGAGACGGACGGTTCCACGACCTATAATTGTGGTCTTTTTGGTTTTTCACTTCTCGTTTCTTCCTTCCTTTGTTGGTTCCTTTCTTTGCTCTTCTCCACCTCACTGTCTTCCTTACTCTTTCCCTTGACTTCTCCTTGCCTTCTCATTGCCTTCTCATTGCCTTCTTCTCCCTGTCTTCTCATTGCCTTCTTCTCCCTGTCTTCTCATTGCCTTCTTCTCCCTGCCTTCTCATTGCCTTCTTCTCCCTGCCTTCTTCTCCCTGTCTTCTCATTGCCTTCTTCTCCCTGCCTTCTCATTGCCTTCTTCTCCCTGCCTTCTTCTCCCTGCCTTCTCATTGCCTTCTTCTCCCTGCCTTCTTCTCCCTGCCTTCTCCTTGCCTTCTTCTCCCTGCCTTCTCATTGCCTTCTTCTCCTTGCCTTCTCTGGTCTCCGCCTCGGCGTTTGAGACAGTCTGTCCTCTTTCTCCCTCTCTCTTCTTTTTCCTCTTCTTCCTTCCTCCCTGTGCGTGCCTGAAGGCCGACCCACGCGTTCGCACGCGTAGCCGGTGACGGGGTAACGCCTAATTCCCCCCCCTGGGTAGACATGTAAGGCACGCGCGTACCCCCTGGTAAAGGCCAGGCCCGGGGAGGGGTGATTGCCTGAGCTGATACCTTCTGACCATGCCGATTGGTTCCTCCGTCTGTTTCTCGGGAGGTGTGACCTGAGGTGTAAACATTCACCTAAGGCGGGAGTGCCCTCTGAGAGGGTCCCCACAAGGAAGGAGCGCGCCATCGGAGACGCTGGCAATCATGGGGGACTCCTCCGCAATGGATTCTACTCCATCTCTCTCGACTTCTGCCCAAAAACGGAAACGTGACCAGCCACCAGTGACAAAAGTACTACCGCCTGCCCCACAGTTCCTCGTCGTTTCTCGATCTGAGGACGGAAAGGATTTTTCCTCTGTCAACCCTTTCGTTATCCAGAAGGGCGTAGATGCCATAGCCGGATCTGTCAAATCTTGTACCAGGTTGCGTAACGGTACCTTTTTACTAGAAACTGAGAGTGCCTTTCAGGCACAAAAACTGCTTCGGGCCACACTCCTGTACACGTTCCATGTCCGGGTGGAGGCCCACCGAACTTTGAATTCGTCTCGTGGTGTAGTCTATACTAGCTCCCTCGACGGATTGACTGACGAGGAGCTTCAATCTTTCCTCGCTGAGCAGGGCGTGATGGCTGTCCATAGGGTCATGAAAAAGGTCAACAATGACCTTGTACCGACCCGGACACTTTTCTTGACCTTCGATAGTGTTAAGCTGCCATCGCGCATCAAGGCGGGCTACGAGGTTATTTCTGTTCGCCCCTATGTCCCGACACCTACGCGCTGCTACCAGTGTCAGCGTTTCAATCACACTCGACAGTCTTGTTCCAATGCGGCTAAATGTGTCACTTGTGGCAGGGATGCCCATGAGGGTGACTGTCCACCTCCGTCTCCTCGTTGTGTGAATGGTCAGGGTGACCATGCCGCATCCTCCCGCGACTGTCCTGTCTATAAGGAAGAACGCTGTATCCAAGAAATTCGGGTCAAAGAGAAAGTGTCCACCTCGGCTGCTCGCAAGCTATTGGCTAGTAGGAAGCCCACGCTGCTCCCAGCGGGGAAATACAGTACTGTCCTCGCCTCTCCTCGGACTACCAGGGAGGTAGCAACCCAGACTTGCGATCTGACCTTCAGCACCACGGTCGTCCGTTCGGCCAGTGCTAAGATCGCGCGGTCGACGTCTCCTCTTCCTCCCATCACCCCACAGACACCAGCCCCTTCATCAGCTTCTGCTAAGACGAAGACCCCGAAGTCGGATGCACGGGCCTTCAAGAAGGAACCATCCTGTGCAGACTTCCTACGTACCTCGACCTCCCAGCCTTCGACCGGTACTTCCACCAAACGTCCTTCCAAAAAGGCTCATAGGAAGCACAGTTCTCCTTCTCCGCCACGGCGCATTTCTTCTCCTGCGCCACCCAGCGGTTGCCGCCCCAGGCCGTCATCCGTTTCGCCTGGCCGCACCGCTGGTAGCCGTACATCTGGCCGTTCACCGGCGGAGGAAGCTCCCCCTCCCGGCCATCCTCCCAAGATGGCCGATGAAGCTCCCCCTCCCGGCCATCCTCCCAAGATGGCCGATGAACCTATAGACCCAATGGACGATGACTGTCCACCTACTGATAGCGGCGGCAGTGGTCGCTCGAAGCCAGGCCCTCAGCGGCCTTCGAGGTGACCCATTCTTTCATCTTCCTTTTCTTACGATGGCACTTATTCACTGGAATATTCGCAGCATTCGCTCCAACCGAGAGGACTTGAAGTTGATGCTCCGCTTGCACCGTCCGCTCGTCGTAGCCCTCCAGGAAACGAAGCTACGCCCATGCGATCAAATTGCCTTGGCACACTAAACCTCTTTGCGTTTTGGCCTACCCCCTGTGGTAGGTATCCCAGCTCGTGGAGGGGTTATGTTGCTGGTCCGGGATGATATTTACTACGATCCTATCACGTTGCACACCGGCCTGCAGGCAGTTGCCATCCGCATTACTCTCCCCACTTTTACGTTTTCCTTTTGTACTGTTTACACTCCATCGTCATCTGCCGTTACCAGGGCACACATGATGCAACTTATTGCTCAGCTACCTGAACCATTTTTGTTAACTGGAGACTTCAATGCCCACCATCCCCTTTGGGGCTCTCCAGCATCCTGCCCGAGGGTCTCTTTGTTAGCAGACCTTTTCAACCAGCTCGATCTTGTCTGCCTCAATACTGGCGCCCCTACTTTTCTTTCAGACACATCTCACACCTATTTCCATTTAGACCACTCTATATGTACTCCCCAACTTGCACGCCAGTTTGAGTGGTATGCACTTTCTGATACATATTCGAGCGACCACTTCCCGTGTGTTAGCCATCTCCTGCAGCATACCCCCTCTCCGTGCTCCTCTAGTTGGACCATCTCCAAGGCAGACTGGGGGCTCTTCTCTTCCAGGGCGACCTTTCAGGATCAAACCTTCACAAGCTGCGATCGACAGGCCGCACACATCACGGAAGTCATTCTCGCTGCTGCTGAATATTCCATCCCTCACCCTACTTCTTCTCCACGTCGCGTACCGGTCCCCTGGTGGACCGCAGCATGTAGAGACGCTTTACGTGCTGGTCGACGTGCTTTACGCACATTTAAACGCCACCCTACAGTGGCGAATTGTATCAATTATAAACGATTACGTGCTCAGTGTCGTCGTATTATCACAGAAAGCAAGAAAGCCAGCTGGGCTGCTTTCACAAGCACCTTCAACAGTTTTACTCCTTCTTCTGTTGTCTGGGGTAGCCTGCGCCGGCTATCTGGCACTAAGGTCCACTCACCAGTTTCTGGCTTGAAGATCGCGAATGACGTCCTTGTGGCCCCTGAGGCTGTCTCCAATGCCTTCGGCCGCTTTTTCGCAGAGGTTTCGAGCTCCGCTCATTACCACCCTGCCTTCCTCCCCCGCAAACAGGCAGAGGAGGCTAGGCCACCTAACTTCCGCTCCTCGAATTGTGAAAGTTATTATGCCCCATTCACCTTGCGGGAACTCGAAAACGCACTTCGCCGATCACGGTCCTCCGCTCCAGGGCCTGATTCTATTCATATTCAGATGCTGAAGAACCTTTCTCCTGCGGGTAAAGGTTTTCTTCTTCGTACATACAATCGCATCTGGATTGAGGGACATGTTCCCGCATGCTGGCGCGAGTCTATTGTTGTCCCGATTCCTAAGCCGGGGAAGGACAAGCACTTTCCTTCCAGTTATCGACCTATCTCGCTTACCAGCTGTGTCTGTAAAGTGATGGAGCGAATGGTTAACTCTCGGTTGGTTTGGCTGCTCGAGTCTCGACGCCTACTTACCAATGTACAATGTGGATTTCGTAGGCGCCGCTCTGCTGTTGACCATCTGGTTACCTTGTCGACCTTCATTATGAATAACTTCTTGCGGAAGCGCCCGACCGCGGCTGTGTTCTTTGATTTGGAGAAGGCTTACGACACCTGTTGGAAGGCGGGCATTCTCCGCACCATGCATACATGGGGCCTTCGCGGTCGCCTCCCTCTTTTTATTCGTTCCTTTCTAATGGATCGACAGTTCAGGGTACGTGTGGGTTCTGTCCTGTCCGACACCTTTCGCCAGGAGAATGGGGTGCCACAGGGCTCAGTCTTGAGCGTCGCTCTCTTCGCCATCGCGATCAATCCAATAATGGATTGCCTCCCAGCTGATGTATCAGGCTCCCTTTTCGTGGACGATTTTACCATCTATTGCAGCGCGCAGTGTACACGTGTCCTGGAGCGCTGTCTTCAGCGTTCTCTTGACCGTCTTTACTCCTGGAGTGTCGCCAATGGCTTCCGTTTTTCTGCCGAGAAGACGGTCTGTATTAACTTCTGGCGCTACAAAGAGTTTCTCCCACCGTCCTTACGACTCGGTCCCGTTGCTCTCCCAATCGTGGAGACAACCAAATTTTTAGGCCTTACATTTGACAGGAAACTTAGCTGGTCTCCACATGTGTCATATTTGGCCGCCCGTTGTACCCGTTCTTTAAATGTCCTCCGTGTTCTCAGTGGTCTGTCGTGGGGAGCGGATCGAACCGTCCTACTTCGTCTATATCGGTCGATCGTCCGCTCCAAGCTGGATTATGGGAGCTTCGTATACTCCTCTGCACGGCCATCCATCTTACGCCGCCTCAACTCCATACAACATCGGGGTTTACGACTTGCGATCGGAGCATTTTATACCAGTCCCGTAGAGAGTCTTCATGCTGACGCTGGCGAATTACCACTCACCTACCGGCGCGATATACTGCTTTGTCGGTATGCCTGTCGGCTACTGTCAATGCCCGACCATCCGTCTTATCGTTCCTTTTTTGACGACTCTCTTGACCGTCAATACGGGTTGTATGTCTCTGCCCTGCTACCCCCTGGAGTTCGCTTTCGTCGCCTCCTTCAACACCTTAATTTTTCACTCCCTGCAACCTTTCGAGTGGGCGAGAGCCGCACGCCACCTTGGCTCCAGGCTCAGGTCCGCGTTCACCTTGACCTCAGCTCGCTCCCAAAAGAGGTCACTCCCGGTTCGGTCTACCACTCCCGTTTTTTGGAACTTCGTTCGAAGTTCATCGACATGACTTTCATTTATACAGATGGCTCTAAGACCAATGACGGGGTCGGGTGTTCCTTTATTGTCGAGGCACAAAGTTTCAAATACCGGCTCCATGGCCATTGTTCTGTCTTCACAGCTGAGCTCTTTGCCCTCTACCAGGCTGTTCTTTACATCTGCCGCCACCGACATTCTGCTTATTTCATCTGCTCAGATTCTCTGAGCGCCATCCAGAGCCTCAGTGATCCGTACCCGGTTCACCCTTTGGTGCACCGGATCCAACGCTCTCTTCAGCAGCTGGTGGACGTCGGTTCTCCAATTAGCTTTATGTGGGTTCCTGGCCATGTCGGTATCCCTGGGAACGAAGCTGCAGATCGCGGCCAAGGCTGCGGTCCTCCAGCCTCGGACAGCTTTTTGTTGCGTCCCTTCGTCCGATTTTAGCAGGGTGATTTGTCGGCGCATCTTATCTCTGTGGCATGCCGATTGGGCTGCACTTACCGACAACAAGCTTCGGGCCTTAAAACCTCTTCCCGTGGCTTGGACGTCCTCCTCACGCCCTTCTCGGCGGGAGGAGATCGTTTTAGCCCGGTTAAGAATTGGACACTGCCGGTTCAGCCATCGCCATCTGCTGACGGCTGCGCCGGCGCCGTTCTGCCCATGTGGGCACTTGCTGACGGTTAGACACATTTTAATGTCCTGTCCAGATCTTAACACACTGCGCCTCGATCTTAACCTGCCAAATACTTTCGATGCCATTTTAGCGGATGACCCACGAGCAGCTGCTCGTGTTCTTCGTTTTATCAATTTGACAAACCTCGCTAAGGACATTTGATGATGCTGTTTTTTAATCCTATGCCTGTCAGTCTGTCTTTTATCGTGTTTTCCATTTTAGTTGTTGTGGTCAACTTGTGCCTCGCGGTGTATTCTTAGAGTAGTCAGGGCGCTAATGACCATTGAAGTTGTGCGCCCTAAAACCACAAAAAAAAAAAAAACGACGACCTGGCGACACGTCTCCAGTCACCGACAGCCCACTGTCCGTGTTGGCGGACCCAGGCGACGCGTAGAGCTGCGTGCTGTGCAGTCATCGACGGTACATGAGTGGGCCTTCGGCTCCGAAACGCCATATCGATCATGGTTCGTTGAATGGTCCGAACGCTGACACACGTTGATGGCCCAGCATTGAAATCTGCAGCAATTTGCGGAAGGGTTGCACTTCTGTCACGTTAAACGATTCTCTTCAGTCGTCGTCGATCCCTTTCTTGCAGGATCTTTTTCCGGCCGCAGCGATGTCGGAGATTTGATGTTTTACCAGATTTCTGATATCCACGGTACACTCGTGTAATGGTCGTAGGGGAGAATCCCCACTTGATCGCTACCTCGGAGATGCTGTGTCTCTTCGCTAGTGCGCCGACTACGAGGTGCATTCAAGTTCTAAGGCCTCCGATTTTTTTTCTAATTAACTACTCACCCGAAATCGATCAAACTGGCGTTACTTCTCGACGTAATCGCCCTGCAGACGTACACATTTTTCACAACGCTGACGCCATGATTCCATGGCAGCGGCGAAGGCTTCTTAAGGAGTCTGTTTTGACCACTGGAAAATCGCTGAGGCAATAGCAGCACGGCTGGTGAATGTGCGGCCACGGAGAGAGTCTTTCATTGTTGGAAAAAGCCCAAAGTCACTAGGAGCCAGGTCAGGTGAGTAGGGAGCATGAGGAATTACTTCAAAGTTGTTATCACGAAGAAACTGTTGCGTAACGTTAGCTCGATGTGCGGGTGCATTGTCTCGGTGAAACAGCACACACGCAGCCCTTCACGGACGTTTTTGTTGCAGTGCAGGAAGGAATTTGTTCTTCAAAACATTTTCGTAGGATGCACCTGTTACCGTAGTGCCCTTTGGAACGCAATGGGTAAGCATTACGCCCTCGCTGTCCCAAAACATGGACACCATCATTTTTTCAGCACTGGCGGTTACCCGAAATTTTTTTGGGGGCGGTGAATCTGTGTGCTTCCATTGAGCTGACTGGCGCTTTGTTTCTGGATTGAAAAATGGCATCCACGTCTCATCCATTGTCACAACCGAGGAAAAGAAAGTCCCATTCCTCCTGTCATTGTGCGTCAACATTGTTTGGCAACATGCCACACGGGCAGCCATGTGGTCGTCCGTCAGCATTCGTGGCACCCACCTGGATGACACTTTTCGCATTTTCAGGTCGTCATGCAGGATTGTGTGCACAGAAACCACCGAAATGCCAACTCTGGAGGCGATCTGTTCAACAGCCATTCGGCGATCCCCCAAAACAATTCTCTCCACTTTCTCGATCATGTCATCAGACCGGCTTGTGCGAGCCCGAGGTTGTTTCGGTTTGTTGTCACACGATGTTCTGCCTTCAATAAACTGTCGCACCCACGAACGCACTTTCGACACATCCATAACTCCATCACCACATGTCTCCTTCAACTGTCGATGAATTTCAGTTGGTTTCACACCATGCAAATTCAGAAAACGAGTGATTGCACGCTGTTGAAGTAAGGAAAACATCGCCATTTTAAGTATTTAAAACAGTTCTCATTCTCGCCGCTGGCGGTAAAATTCCATCTGCCGTACGGTGCTGCCATCTCTGGGACGTATTGACAATGAACGCGGCCTCATCGTAAAACAATGCGCATGTTTCTATCTCTTTCCAGTCCGGAGAAAAAAAATCGGAGGCCTTAGGACTTGAATGCACCTCGTAAAACACCACGTTCAGACTCACTCCAATCGTGATAGGCTGCCGTTGTAGCAGCAGTAACCGACCTAACGAATGCACCAGACACTCGTGTTACATAGGCGTTGCCGACCACAGCGCCTTGTTCTACCTTTTTCTTTGGTGCTTGAGTGTATACGAAGATGTTTCTGCGAACATTACAGATTCTTTTCGTGAATAAATAGGTCTTCAACGTCATTCCAGTCGGGGGAAATGTAGCACCCGATCGAAACTCGAAACGGGCATCGATTAGCAGCAGAATAACGTTGTGGAAAGCTTTGCACACAAAATGTATAGCTACACAGGCGAGTCAACTATACAGGGTGGCCCACTGATCGTGACCGGGCCACATATCTCACGAAATAAGCGTCAAACGAGAAAACTACAAAGAACGAAACTCGTCTAGCTTGAAAGGGGAAAACCAGATGGCGCTATGGTTGGCCCGCTAGACGGCGTTGCCATAGGTCAAAGGGATATCAACTGTGTTTTTTTAAATAGGAATTCCCATTTTTATTACATATTAGTGTAGTACGTAAAGAAATATGAATGTTTTAGTTGGACCACTTTTTTCGCTTTGTAATAGATGGCGCTGTAATAGTCACAAACGTATAAGTACGTGGTATCACGTAACATTCCGCCAGTGCGGACGGTATTTGCTTCGTGATACATTACCCTTGTTAAAATGGACCGTTTACCAACTGCCGAAAAGGTCGATATCGTGTTGATGTATGGATATTGTGATCAAAATGCCCGCCGGGCGTGTGCTATGTATGCTGCTCGGTATCCTGGACGACATCATCCAAGTGTCCGGCCGTACGCCGGATAGTTACGTTATTTAAGGAAACAGGAAGTGTTCAGCCACATATGAAACGTCACCCGCCGGCCGTTGTGGCCGTGCGGTTCTAGGCGCTACAGTCTGGAACCGCGTGACCGCTACGGTCGCAGGTTCGAATCCTGCATTGGGCACGGATGTATGTGACGTCCTTAGGTTAGTTAGGTTTAAGTAGTTCTAACTTCTAGGGGACTGATGACCACAGCAGTTAAGTCCCATAGTGCTCAGAGCCATTTGAACCATTTGAAACGTCAACCATGACCTGCAACAAATGATGATGCCCAAGTAAGTGTTTTAGCTGTTGTAGTAGACAAATTGTGCGAGAATCGGGAATGTCTAAAACGTCGGTGTTGAGAATGCTACATCAACATCGATTGCACCCGTACCATATTTCTATGCACCAGGAATTGCATGGCGACGATTTTGAACGTCGTGTACAGTTCTGCCACTGGGCACAAGAGAAATTACGGGACGATGACAGATTTTTTGCACGCGTTATATTCAGCGACGAAGCGCCATTCGCCGACAGCGGTAACGTAAACCGGCATAATATGCACTACTGGGCAACAGAAAATCCACGATGCCTGTGACAAGTGGAACATCAGCGACCTCGGCGGGTTAATGTATGGTGCGGCATTATGGGAGGAAGGATAATTGGCCCCCGTTTTATCGAAGGCAATCTAAATGGTGCAATGTACACCGATTTCCTACGTAATGTTCTACCGATGTTACTACAAGATGTTTCACTGCATGACAGAATGGCGATGTACTTACGTGATGGATGTTCGGCACATATCTCGCGTGCGGTTGAAGCGGTATTGAATTGCATATTTCATGACAGGTGGATCGGTCGTCGAAGTACCATACCGCGGCCCGCACGTTGACCGGATCTGACATCCCCGGATTTCTATCTGTGGAGGAAGTTGAAGGATATTTGCTGTCGTGATCCACCGACAACGCCTGACAACATGCGTCAGCGCATTGTCAATGCATGTGCGAACATTACGGAAGGCGAACTACTCGCTGTTGAGAGGAATGTCGTTACACGTATTCCTAAATGCATTGAGGTTCACGGACATTATTTTGAGCATTTATTGCATTAATGTGGTATTTACAGGTAATCACACTGTAACAGCATGCGTTCTCAGAAATGATAAGTTCACGAAGGTACATGTAACACATTGGAACAACCGAAATGAAATGTTCATCGTACATACGTTCTGTATTTTAATGTAAAAAAACAACTTGTCACCAACTGTTGGTCTAAAATTGTGAGCCATATGTTTGTGAGTATTACAGCGCCAGCTATCACAAAGCGAAAAGGTGGTTCAACTAAAACATTCATATTCCTTACGTACTATACGAATATGTAATAAAAATTGCCAACCATAGCGCCATCTGGTTTCCCCCTTCAAGCTAGGCAAGTTTCGTTCTTTGTAGATTTTTCGTTTGACGCTTATTTCGTGAGATATGTGGCCCGGTCAGGATCAGTCGACCACCCTGTAGATAAATTTTCGTTAAGGGGCTCCGGAAAGGCTCAAAATCATGAAAAGTTCAATTTTTACTTTTTTGCGTTTTCTGAATCTGCAGACTATTACCTTTTAATAGATATATAATTTATTCGATTCCGAAGACTACAACTATTTTTAATTTTTTTTGAAAATGTGTTCTACATGGGCGTGACCCACTGTGGCGCTGTTAAACTGCTGTCAAATGGTGTTATTATTAACGTCCGTTTTCATCAGGTACATTTTAGTGATGTCAGATGAAGTATGTGTTGTGGCTAACCTGTGATGGTTCAATATATATCGCTGGTGTGATTGTCGATTGTTTCATGTTTATTTACTCTGTCGTTATCTCGAAAATATTCGTAATTAACTGACAGTGTAATTGACAAAATACAGAACTATTATGGAATGGCTATTAGGCAAAATACACAGTGTCGACGAAATGAAGAAGGCTGTTTGGGCTCTTTTTTTCATACTTCTTCAACCGATGAAAATCCCCAACATAGCTTGTGTCCCAAAGAAGAAGACAGTTGGTGTAAATATAACAAAGGATTGCTAACTGGTGAAGTGTACACTCATAAGCATAGTCTGCCTCATGCAATAATGGAGGTGATAAAACCTATTTTCAGAGACTTAGCAGCACCTGAACTGTTGAAAAAGTGTTTTCAGGGAAAAACGCAAAACCCCAATGAAAGTGTAAATAGTGTTATAAGGTCGAGAATCCCCAAGACTGTATTTGTTGGAATAGAAACACTTCACTTTGGTGTGTATGATGCTGTTGCGACTTTCAATGATGGCAACATTGTAAGGTGCAAGGTATTTAGAAACATGGGAGTGAAGATAGGTTCTAACATGGTACGAGCGATGCCTGCTTTAGACAAGGAACGCCTTCGGGCTGCAGACAGGGCTGTAAAGAGTCTAGAAATACAAGCAAGAGTAAACAGGAGGAGGAACAAGAGGAAGCTGGAGGAGGAGTTTGCAGAGGATGAAGATAATTCATCCTATGGACCTGGAATGCACTAAAAAGTTAATCCAATCTTTGTCGTTCGATTCCCAAAACTTTTATTTTCTGATAATAATTACATGTTTTCTAAGGATCTTCCAAACATATTTGTTTCAAACTTTCAGTAAATGTTACACAGTACCTTCTGCATAATTTAACACAGCCTTTTTCCAAAAAACTTTGGTTTTGAAAACATAAATAAAAAAATTGCAAAAAATGTTGTGAATTTTAATTACAATTGAAACAAATCATCTTTAATAACTGAACTAAAATTTTGTAAAATCCCTGTGGTAAGTTGTAGCCCATATTCCAATAAATAATCTGTAAAAAGTTCAACTTCCTACCTCAAATACTTTGTGAGGAAAGATGTAATTTATAAGCGTTATTTTAACATTGCAAGTATAGGGTGTTCCGGAGCCCCTTAATGAGACAGAATACCGTGACAAACAAGTCCATGTTAAAAATTTAGATTAGTACATGTTTCAGAGATTCAGCGTCTGTAGACACTGCAGAATATTCCTATCTGTAGGAATTTAATGCGAGAGATGGCTCCATTCGCCGTATTTCGATGATTATTTGGTAGAGGTTGCGGATGTGGGAGGACTCGGGGTTTCACGTTCCCAGCTGCCCTGCCAGCGGGCGCGTCGCGGTGAGCTGCCCACCCACCGAGGAGGGCTGCGAAGGGCTGCCAAGTCTCACCCGACGACGCAACTCTCATCCAGCGTACGTAAAGTTCGCCACTGCGACTTTAAATACGAATCAGTGGTTTCCGTTCTGGAGCGGGAGGGGCTCAGCCGCAAGCGTTGTGGCTGCGCGAGCCACGCCCACGTTCTCACTGCACATCGGGCAGCTTTTTCACTCTGCACTTATCTGGCCCGGCAAACTATATCTAGTGTCGTGTTTGATATTAATTAGTGCATACTATACGTGCCCTGAAGACCCTGTTTAAGGACATCATTCGTGTGGAAATATGATGTGTCCGTGGAACACATTCACTTTATGATTCGTGCCATCTCTGGCAGTGATGACCTGCTCAGAACATCTGCACACACCCAGATTTTCCGTCGGCAGTGGGGAGTGAGGTAAGAACACAACCTCACCCAGCGCCACAATATTATATTCTGGTTCGTCGTCCAACAGTTCTCACAGTGGTTATGTGAGTCTCCATATCAAAGGGCTCAATTGAGAGTTCAGATTTTTAGATACCATATTCCCTTTGAAAGTGACTGTTGTTGTTGTTGTGGTCTTCAGTCCTGAGACTGGTTTGATGCAGCTCTCCATGCTACTCTATCCTGTGCAAGCTCCTTCATCTCCCAGTACCTACTGCAACCTACATCCTTCTGTATCTGTTTGGTGTATTCATCTCTTGGTCTCCCTCCACGCTGCCCTCCAATACTAAATTGGTGATCCCTTGATGCCTCAGAACATGTCCTACCAACCGATCCCTTCTTCTGGTCAAGTTGTGCCACAAACTTCTCTTCTCCCCAATCCTATTCAATACTTCCTCATTAGTTACGTGATCTACTCATCTAATCTTCAGTATTCTTCTGTAGCACCAAATTTCTAAAGCTTCTATTCTCTTCTTGTCCAAACTATTTACCGCCCATGTTTCACTTCCATACATGGCTACACTCCATAAAAACACTTTCAGAAATGACTTCCTGACACTTAAATCTATACTCGATGTTAACAAATTTTTCTTCTTCAGAAACGCTTTCCTTGCCATTGCCAGTCTACATTTTATATCCTCTCTACTTCGACCATCGTCAGTTATTTTGCTCCCCAAATAGCAAAACTCCTTTACTACTTTAAGTGTCTCATTTCCTAATCTAATTCCCTTAGCATCACCCGACTTAATTCGACTACATTCCATTATCCTCGTTTTTCTTTTGTTGATGTTCATCTTATACCCTCCTTTCAAGACACTATCCATTCCGTTCAGCTGCTCTTCCAAGTCCTTTGCTGCCTCTGACAGAATTACAATGTCACCGGCGAACCTCAAAGTTTTTGTTTCTTTTCCATGGGTTTTAATACCTACTCCGAACTTTTCTTTTGTTTCCTTTATTGCTTACTCAATATACAGATTGAATAACATCGGGGAGAGGCTACAACCCTGTCACACACCCTTCCCAACCACTGTTTCCCTTTCATGCCCCTCGACTCTTATAACTGCCATCTGCTTTCTGTACAAATTGTAAATAGCCTTTCGCTCCCTGTATTTTACCCCTGCCACCTTCAGAATTTGAAAGATAGTATTCCAGTCAACATTGTCAAAAGATTTCTCCAAGTCTACAAATGCTAGAAACGTAGGTTTGCCTTCCCTTAATCTTTCTTCTAAGATAAGTCGTAAGGTCAGTATTGCCTCACGTGTTCCAACATTTCTACGGAATCCAAACTGATCTTCCCCGAGGTCGGCTTCTATCAGTTTTTCCAGTCTGTAAAGAATGTAGTATTTTGCAGCCGTGACTTATTAAACTGAAAGTTCGGTAATTTTCACATCTGTCAACAACTGCTTTCTTTGGGATTGGAATTATTATATTCTTCTTGAAGTCTCAAGGTATTTCGCTTGTCTCATACATCTTGCTCACCAGGTGGTAGAGTTTTGTCGGGACTGGCTCTCCCAAGGCTGTCAGTAGTTCTAATGGAATGTTGTCTACTCCTGGGGTCTTGTTTCGACTCAGGTCTTTCAGTGCTCAGTCAAACTCTTTACGCAGTATCATATCTCTCATTTCATCTTCATCTACATCCTCTTCCATTTCCATAATATTGTCCTCATGTACGTCGCCCTTGTATAGACCCTCTATATACTCCTTCCACCTTTCTGCTTTCCCTTTTTTGCTTAGAACTAGGTTTCCATGTAAGCTCTTGATATTCATGCAAGTGGTTCTCCCTTCTCCAAAGGTCTCTTTAATTTTCCTGTAAGCGGTATCTATTTTACCCCTAGTGAGATAAGCCTCTACATCCTTACATTTGTCCTCTAGCCATCCCTGCTTAGCCATTTTGCACTTGCTGTCGATCTCATTTTTGAGACGTTTGTATTCCTTTTTGCCTGCTTCATTTACTGCATTTTTGTATTTTCTCCTTCCATCAATTAAGTTCAATATTTCTTCTGTTACCCAAGGATTTCTACTAGCCCTCGTCTTTTTACCTATTTGATCCTCTGCTGCCTTCACTATTTCATCCCTCAAAGCTACCCATCCTTCTTCTACTGTATTTCTTTCCCCCATTCCTGTCAATTGTTCCCTTATGCTCTCCCTGAAACTCTATACAACCTCTGGTTCTTTCAGTTTATCCAGGTCCCATCTCCTTAAATTCCCACCTTTTTGCAGTTTCTTCAGTTTTAATCTACAGTTCATAACCAGTAGATTGTGGTCAGAGTCCACATCTGCCCCTGGAAATGTCTTACAATTTAAAACCTGGTTCCTAAATCTCTGTCTTACCATTATGTAATCTATCTGATACGTTTTAGTATCTCCAGGATTCTTCGAGGTATACAACCTTCTTTTATGATTCTTGAACCAAGTGGTAGCTATGATTAAGTTATGCTCTGCGCAATATTCTACGAGACGGCTTCCTCTTTCATTTCTTAGCTCCAATCAATATTCACTTACTATGTTTCCTTCTCTCCCTTTTCCTACTGACGAATTCCAGTCACCCATGACTATTAAATTTCCGTATCCTTTCACTACCTGAATAATTTCTTTTATCTCATCATCTGCAGACCTAGTTGGCATATAAACTTGTACTACTGTAGTAGGCGTGGGCTTTGTGTCTATCTTGGCCACAATAATGCGTTCACTATGCTATTTGTAGTAGCTTATCCGCACTCCTATTTTTTTATTCATTATTAAACCTACACCTGCATTACCCCTATTTGCTTTTGTATTTATAACCCTGTATTCACCTGACCAAAAGTCTTGTTCCTTCTGGCACCGAACTTCGCTAATTCCCACTATATCTAACTTTAACCTATCCATTCCCCTTTTTAAATTTTCTAACCTACCTGCCCGATTAAGGGATCTGACATTCCTCGTTCCGATCCGTAGAACGCCAGTTTTCTTTCTCCTGATAACGACGTCCTCTTGAGTAGTCCCCGCCCGGAGATCCGAATGGGGGACTATTTTACCTCCGGAATATTTTACGCAAGAGGACGCCATCATCATTTATCCATACAGTAGAGCTGCATGCCCTCGGGAAAAATTACGGCTGTAGTTTCCCCTTGCTTTCAGCCGTTCGCAGTGCCAGAACAGCAAGGCAATTTTGGCTAGTGTTACAGGGCCAGATCAGTCAATCATCCAGACCGTTGCCCCTGCAACTACTGAAAAGGCTGCTGCCGCTCTTCAGAAACCACACGTTTGTCTGGCCTCTCAACAGATACCCCTCCGCTGTGGTTGCACCTACGGTATGGCTATCTGTATCGTTGAGGCACGCAAGCCTCCCCACCAACGGCAAGGTCCATGGTTCATGGGGGGAGGGAGGCAAACTGAGCAGCTACTTAAGTTCTTCACGGGCTTGCTGCCGAATATAATCGACTTCAATACACGATATTTCGGCCACCCATCTGGCCGCCATGTTCAGGTGCCGTCGCTGAGACACAGTCACGCTACTTGATTGAGAAGTGGCGGCTGCGGTCTCATAAACTCACCTACGGCCGGGAGAGCGGTGTGCTGGCCACGTGCCCCTCCGTATCCGCATCCAGTGACGCCTGTGAGCTGAGGACGACACGGCGGCCGGTCGGTGCCATTGGACCTTCCGAGGCCTGTTCGGACGGAGAGTGTGCGGAGACTCAGTCCAGAACTGTTGGATACTGTCCGGCGGAATAGAATTATGTAATTTGATGACAGGTAAGCTTTCACAGTACCAGTAAGGGAAAAAGTACGAAAACGGTTAATCTATAATTATATCGCATAAAAAATATTTCTTTGCCGTGCATTGTCAGGATCTCTATATTTTCGTCTGTTAATACCCCTTTTTCTTACAAGGGAACCTCCCCGTCGCACCCCCCTCAGATTTAGTTATAAGTTGGCGCAGTGGATAGCCCTTGAAAAACTGAACACATATCAATCGAGAAAACAGGAAGAAGTTGTATGGAACTATGAAAAAAATAAGCAAAATATACGAACTGAGTAATCCATGTGCAGCATAGGGAACATAAAGGATAGTCGAAGCCCATGAGCGCTGTGGTCCCGTGGTTAGCGTGACCAGCTGCGAAACGAGAGGACCTTCGTTCAAGTTTTCCCTCGAGAGAGAAATTTAACTTTTTATTTTCAGTTTATGTGACAAACTCTTATGTTTTCATCACTTTTTTGGGAGTGATTATCACATCCACAAGAAAACCTAAATCGGGCAAGGTAGAACAATCTTTGTACCCATTCGCCAAGTGTACAAGTTACGTGGGTCGAGAACATATTCCTGTCATGTGACGCACATGCCGTCACCAGTGTCATATAGAATATATCAGACATCTTTTCCTGTGGAGGAATCGGTTGACCTATGACCATGCGATCAAATGTTTTTGGCTCCCATTGGAGAGGCACGTCCTTTCGTCTACTAATCGCACGGTTTTGCGGTGCGGTCGCAAAACACAGACACTAAACTTATTACAGTGAACAGAGACGTCAATGAACGAACGGACAGATCATAACTTTGCGAAAATAAAGAAGTAAACTTTTCGCTCGAAGAAGACTTGAACCAAGGACTTCTCGCTCCGCAGTCGCTCACGCTAAACACGGGACCACAGCGCTCCTGAATTCACGTTCTCCTGTATGTTGCATATGTTACGCATGAAGTACTCAGTTTGTATATTTTTCTAAATTTTTTTCATAGTTCCACACAACTTCTTCCTGTTTTCCCGATTGACCTGTGTTCAGTTTTTCAAGGCCTATCCACTGTGCCAGCTTATAACTAAATCTGAGGGGGGTGTGATGGGGAGGTTCCCTTGTTAGCAGCCGACTACGGTCAGTTAGCGAGGTAAGCAATTCAAGATTCTAAGGCAATGCAGCCGAGAGATACGATCAAATATGTCACGCATAGACATGTCTCAAACTCACCTCCCAAAACGTACAGGCTGTCTTTCTGATAACACGTCGGTCCTGGTGGTCTAGCGGTACAGGGCGTGTGTGGAATTCGAGAGGTCGCTGGAACGAATCTTTGTCGACCCCACGGAGTTTTTTCGTCCCCTTTTTAACCTAGCCTTCAGTTGTCAACGATGTGAAGACTATTTGCCAGAAACAACAAGTGGTTCGTGTACTGTGGGTCCCCTTTCCCCAGTCAGGTAACTACGTCCTCGGAGAAACAGCAGGTGGCCGCCACTGAGCCACACCGAATTATTATTCTGAAGAGCCAAAGAAACAGACACACCCGCGTGATATCGTGTAGGGCCCACGCCAGCACGCAGAAGTGCCGCAACACGACGTGGCAAGGGCTCGACTGATATGGAGGGAAGAGACACCATGAATCCTGCAGTGATGTGCAAAAAAGCGAAAGAGTACGAGGGGGTTGAGCTCTTTTCCCAACAGCACGTTACAAGGTGTCCCGATAATGATCATGTTCGGGCAGTTTGGTGCCCAACGGAAATGTTTAAGAGTATCCCTGGAGACACTCTGTAGCTATAACGGACGTGTGCGGTGTCGGGCATTTCCAGCAGGACAATACAAGTCCATCGGAATGCATAATGGACACGATGCAGGTGATCAGACAGCATGCTTACGGACGTGTCACCTGTCAGAGTCGTATCTAGACGTATGAAGTATCCCACATCACTCCAACTCCACATCGCCAACACCATTACAGAGTCTCCACCACCTTGAACGGTCCCCTACTGACATGCAAAGTCCGTGGATTCATGCGGTTGTCTCCATACCTGTACACGTGTATTGCCGCAATTAAATTTTAAACACGACTCGTCCTGCCAGGCAACATCTTTCCAGTCATCAACAGTCCAATGTCGGTGCTGAAGGGCCCAGTCGAGGCGTAAAACTTTGTGTCGTCGACCCATCAAGGGTACACGAGTGGGCCTCCAGCTCCGAAAGGCCGTATCCATGACGTTTCGTTCAATGGTTTGCACGCTGACACCTGTTGATGGCCCAGCATTGTAATCTGCAGCAGCTTGGTAAGGGGTGCACTTCTGTCACGTTGAACGATTCTCTTCAGTCATCGTTGGTCCCGTACCTGCAGGACCTTTTTCCGGCCGCAGCGATATCGACGATTTGATGTTTTAACGGATTCCTGAGATTCAAGATTCACTCGTGAAATGGGCGTACGGCAAACTCCCCATCTTCGTCGCTACGTCGCAGATGCCGTCTCATATCGCTTGTGTGCCGACTATAACAAAACGTCCAAACGTGATGAGCCTCCATTGAAGCAGCAGTAGCCGATCTAACTGCTCCAGACATCGACTGTGTAATTGTAGAACCATTCCCCGTTGCAGACACCATATTTTTCGTCGCTATCCAAACGATCGTACCTCGCCGTGTGAATGACTCACGCTGGAGCGGCTGCAGCTGCTCACAGCGCGGCAGCGGGCCGCCGCTCCAGACAGCCTGCTGGAGCCGGCCTCCGCCACCCCCACCCCCACCCACGCCGGCCACCCACTCCCTCTCGGCAGGCACGCACACCCCTTGCTGCCGCACAGAGAGCGCAGCAGTCCGGGCAGCTGCCTCACGCCGCCTCCACCCAGACCGGCCAGGGGCTCTGCCTGCTCCAGGCACCGTCGCTCAGCGGACCCACCCTTCGCTGTGGGACCTCACGTTCTGCACGCCTGGCGACTCTATTCAGGTATCGCGAGGCACGACCAGAGGTGTAACCTCCTATCAGGGACGTGGGCCAGGGTCACCAGCAGGATGGTCTGGAGACTGATTTATCGACGGGGAAAGAAGTTATTACGGGTGTCCCGCAGGGCGTGGTCTTGTGACCAGTACAGTTTATGGTACGTTTTGACGAATTAGGATATAACAGTAGTTACAGTTTGACATTTTAGCGATGGTAAAACGGAAATTACTAATGTTCCCCTTTTGTACTGATTAACATTTCGCCTGCTCTGTGTTTTACCTTACACTGCTCGTTTCTTGGCGACACCCTACTACATCCAACATGCCAGTAAGTTACTTCACACATTTCTGATTTATCCTACACCCACAATATTTTACTTTCTAGTGTATCTTTGAGCCCCAGAATTATTATTCGAAGGTAACAGTGGCATAGACATTTAGTCTCGTCTGTTCCGTGTAATACCTCTTCACATTGACTATATCTTATCGAGTTCTGGTTCGAATGAAGCGTCTTGATGTGCGGAATACGATTGTGAGGGCGGAATATGTAAGCAATGAAGGTCAGGAGAGCACGACGTCTTACATTCTCCACGAAGAGGAGTGTTGAATAAGCCAGGTGGAAACAACACGACACAACACAATGCAGAAGACGACACGGAAATGACAGAGGGGACGGCAGAATTCAAATTCTTCTCACGAAAGGAGGGAAACGGGCAGGCGAAACTGGCCCTAAATGCGCCGCGAGACGACCCTTCACTCTAGCCGAGAGTGAGGAGCATCAAAGCGAAACTGCTACAGACCGAGGAGGAGGAGGAGGAGGAGGAGGAGAACCAGACCGTGGAGGGACTGTGCGATGGCGAGGGGCGATCTCTCAAAACAAAGACATAGATCGGAACCCACATTCAGAAACATTTCAAAGAACTGTTTGAAAAAGAGGAAATACACTCCTGGAAATTGAAATAAGAACACCGTGAATTCATTCTCCCAGGAAGGGGAAACTATTGACACATTCCTGGGGTCAGATACATCACATGATCACACTGACAGAACCACAGGCACATAGACACAGGCAACAGAGCATGCACAATGTCGGCACTAGTACAGCAGCAATGCAGGCTGCTATTCTCCCATGGAGACTATCGTAGAGATGCTGGATGTAGTCCTGTGGAACGGCTTGCCATGCCATTTCCACCTGGCGCCTCAGTTGGACCAGCGTTCGTGCTGGACGTGCAGACCGCGTGAGACGACGCTTCATCCAGTCCCAAAGATGCTCAATGGGGGACAGATCCGGAGATCTTGCTGGCCAGGGTAGTTGACTTACACCTTCTAGAGCACGTTGGGTGGCACGGGATACATGCGGACGTGCATTGTCCTGTTGGAACAGCAAGTTCCCTTGCCGGTCTAGGAATGGTAGAACGATTGGTTCGATGACGGTTTGGATGTACCGTGCACTATTCAGTGTCCCCTCGACGATCACCAGTGGTGTACGGCCAGTGTAGGAGATCGCTCCCCACACCATGATGCCGGGTGTTGGCCCTGTGTGCCTCGGTCGTATGCAGTCCTGATTGTGGCGCTCACCTGCACGGCGCCAAACACGCATACGACCATACGACCATCATTGGCACCAAGGCAGAAGCGACTCTCATCGCTGAAGACGACACGTCTCCATTCGTCCCTCCATTCACGCCTGTCGCGACACCACTGGAGGCGGGCTGCACGATGTTGGGGCGTGAGCGGAAGACGGCCTAACGGTGTGCGGGACCGTAGCCCAGCTTCATGGAGACGGTTGCGAATGGTCCTCGCCGATACCCCAGGAGCAACAGTGTCCCTAATTTGCTGGGAAGTGGCGGTGCGGTCCCCTACGGCACTGCGTAGGATCCTACGGTCTTGGCGTGCATCCGTGCGTCGCTGCGGTCCGGTCCCAGGTCGACGGGCACGTGCACCTTCCGCCGACCACTGGCGACAACATCGATGTACTGTGGAGACCTCACGCCCCACGTGTTGAGCAATTCGGCGGTACGTCCACCCGGCCTCCCGCATGCCCACTATACGCCCTCGCTCAAAGTCCGTCAACTGCACATACGGTTCACGTCCACGCTGTCGCGGCATGCTACCAGTGTTAAAGACTGCGATGGAGCTCCGTATGCCACGGCAAACTGGCTGACACTGACGGCGGCGGTGCACAAATGCTGCGCAGCTAGCGCCATTCGACGGCCAACACCGCGGTTGCTGGTGTGTCCGCTGTGCCGTACGTCTGATCATTGCTTGTACAGCCCTCTCGCAGTGTCCGGAGCAAGTATGGTGGGTTGACACACCGGTGTCAATGTGTTCTTTTTTCCATTTCCAGGAGTGTATTTTATCATTTTGGTTTAGGTGGCTTTAAATATTGCGAGCTGGCATTAGACTTTTAATTAACTTACACCGCGATAACACTCGTACGGACATCGGCTGCCCCGAAGAACGTACGGTATAATATTTTTTAAACACAGAGAGCGACTCACCGCCTTCTGATAAAGTTTGCGTGAGCGCTGCTATTTAGAAAGGAAAATATTCGTATTCTTACGCAAACTGTAATCATTAATATGGGCCTCAGGGGCTCCTGCTTATTTATGTACCAAATTACACAAAGATTAACTGAGATATTGCGTAATGTAATGATTTTTTTATGTTTATTTTTCATTATTTGCAAGGCAAAACTGGAGAGAATCTCGTCTGCTGTTAGGCGGCTCAGTATTCTAAATATTAATAAACCAAATCTGTTTTGAATCTTTTTAACTTTGAAATTAATGAAGGATCAAAACTGAGAAGTCTCTCTGATTTACATTTAATATTATGACATTATTGTTTAATTAAAATATCGAGTCAGCGCAATGGCCGACGAAATCCTGCTAGGGGAGACGAGCTCCCGGCACTACAAAGTTCTGTAAAAACTGCTGGACAAGCCACGGGCGGCGCCCTGCATCGGTATGTAGGGCGTCAAAGGAGGGATGGTCAATACTCACCGACACGACACGGACGATCACTCAAAGTAAAAGCGTCCCGTTACCATCGGCTCTAAAGTGCATTCCTTAACATCTTTTTACCTTCTGTTTACCGGACTTTTTCTTCTTGTTTAAATGCAAACTACGACCTCTCAGAATAAGGAAAGCAAAGAGGTTGCAGTAGAAGAGATTTGTTTCGCAGTATTGATGACGAAAAAGCGCTCACAGCCCACCCAAGCAACGCATATTAGAAATTCTGTTTTACTAAACTTCTTTTTTTTGATCGCCCTGACTAGAGACGTCCATTCTTCTTCAACTGAACTGGCTAATGAGCTATATATCACTGCAGTACCTGCAGCTTCAGAGATCTTGTAGCGTATCTCTACATTCCTCAGTGCTCCCATGTCCCACTTCTTCACACACTGCGTCTTCCTCACTAGTCTCTTACGCTTCAGCGCACTCTACACCACTACTGAACCGTGATCTGACTCTATATATACACTCCTGGAAATGGAAAAAAGAACACATTGACACCGGTGTGTCAGACCCACCATACTTGCTCCGGACACTGCGAGAGGGCTGTACAAGCAATGATCACACGCACGGCACAGCGGACACACCAGGAACCGCTGTGTTGGCCGTCGACTGGCGCTAGCTGCGCAGCATTTATGCACCGCCGCCGTCAGTGTCAGCCAGTTTGCCGTGGCATACGGAGCTCCATCGCAGTCTTTAACACTGGTAGCATGCCGCGACAGCGTGGACGTGAACCGTATGTGCAGTTGACGGACTTTGAGCGAGGGCGTATAGTGGGCATGCGGGAGGCCGGGTGGACGTACCGCCGAATTGCTCAACACGTGGGGCGTGAGGCCCCACAGTACATCGATGTTGTCGCCAGTGGTCGGCGGAAGGTGCACGTGCCCGTCGACCTGGGACCGGACCATAGCGACGCACGGATGCACGCCAAGACCGTAGGATCCTACGCAGTGCCGTAGGGGACCGCACCGCCACTTCCCAGCAAATTAGGGACACTGTTGCTCCTGGGGTATCGGCGAGGACCATTCGCAACCGTCTCCATGAAGCTGGGCTACGGTCCCGCACACCGTTAGGCCGTCTTCCGCTCACGCCCCAACATCGTGCAGCCCGCCTCCAGTGGTGTCGCGACAGGCGTGAATGGAGGGACGAATGGAGACGTGTCGTCTTCAGCGATGAGAGTCGCTTCTGCCTTGGTGCCAATGATGGTCGTATGGTCGTATGCGTGTTTGGCGCCGTGCAGGTGAGCGCCACAATCAGGACTGCATACGACCGAGGCACACAGGGCCAACACCCGGCATCATGGTGTGGGGAGCGATCTCCTACACTGGCCGTACACCACTGGTGATCGTCGAGGGGACACTGAATAGTGCACGGTACATCCAAACCGTCATCGAACCAATCGTTCTACCATTCCTAGACCGGCAAGGGGACTTGCTGTTCCAACAGGACAATGCACGTCCGCATGTATCCCGTGCCACCCAACGTGCTCTAGAAGGTGTAAGTCAACTACCCTGGCCAGCAAGATCTCCGGATCTGTCCCCCATTGAGCATCTTTGGGACTGGATGAAGCGTCGTCTCACGCGGTCTGCACGTCCAGCACGAATGCTGGTCCAACTGAGGCGCCAGGTGGAAATGGCATGGCAAGCCGTTCCACAGGACTACATCCAGCATCTCTACGATCGTCTCCATGGGAGAATAGCAGCCTGCGTTGCTGCGAAAGGTGGATATACACTGTACTAGTGCCGACATTGTGCATGCTCTGTTGCCTGTGTCTATATGCCTGTGGTTCTGTCAATGTGATCATGTGATGTATCTGACCCCAGGAATTTGTCAATAAAGTTTCCCCTTCCTGGGACAATGAATTCACGGTGTTCTTCTTTCAATTTCAAGGAGTGTATATCTGCTCCTGGGTTTGCCTCACACTCCACAACCTGATTTCGGAACCTCTGCCTGACCACAATAACTGGAATCTTCCTGTACCTCACGGCGTTTTGCAAGTATACTGCTCCCTTTTGTGATTCCTGAGCCGAGTATTAGTTATTACTTCCTAAAATTTATTGGAGGTTTCAGACTTTTTTCTTTCTCCTTCCTACTGTACCAAGCGCATATCCCCCTGCAGTCCTTCCTTCTCTTCCATTCCAAAACCCCGTTAATACAAGATGTCCATTACCCTTTACATACTCAATTACCCATTCAGTATCCTCAAATACTTTCTCTATTTCTACATCTTCTGCTTTGTGTGTCGAGCTGCATACCTGAACTGTTGCTGTCCGTGTGGGCTTGCTTTCTATTCTGATGAGAACAACCGTGACGCTCCAACTGTTAACAGTAATTCCCTCTCCGTCCTACATTCCAATTCATGACGAATCCTTTTACAGTTACACCATTTTCTGCTACTGCTATATTATCCCATACTCGTCTCACCAAAATCCCTGTCTCCTTTCTACTTCACTTGACAGACCCCACTATATCCACATTTCCCATTTCAGATGTTCTATCTTCTCTACCATGTCACATTTCATGCCTCAACTCACACAACATAAGCTTTTCGATGGTTATTCAACCTCTTCTCGTGGTCTCCTCCTCCCTGGCAATACCCTCCCAGCGATCCATGTGAGGGACCAGTCCGGAATCTTTTTGCCAATGGAGGATTCACCACATGTCCTGTCGATACATACAGTCGATACCGTTCATAGCGACATAACTTTGGACGACTATTTGGCTATACCAGCGATGTCTGATGGTCCCATCTAAGCCCCAGATGAGCGATATATTTAAAAAGTCGCTCAAGTCGCAACTTACCGTATGAAATGGCGTATTTTTATTTGATTTTCGGTGAAATGTATCGGCTGTAATGTCCAATCTTCATTTTTGTTCGTTACGTACTTGGGGATGTAACGCCTATTTTCAAACTCTTGTTTTCGCAGAGCCTTCACTTCAGATCAAGGATCACCGTGAATACATCGTCGAATGCAAAATGACTACGCACGTCTTATATGCAAAAAGCAAACAAATACAACCCATTACCTTAAGTAGGACGGTATAGTCGAGTCCGTGTTGCTGCAGTGCATTTGAAGTTGAAGCAACTGGTTACAAAAGTTAACTACGCTGTCTCTGCTGTCACCATAAAACGTTTGAAAAAATAATACACAGTGGAATATAATTTTGTAAGAACAGAAATGGATAAATAGTGTACTCGTTATTGACACTTTGTAGTTACGTGTATTAAGTATTTTCAATGTTTGAGGCACAGTACATTACATTTGTAGGACATTTTAAAAAGAAACACAGGAGAAAGTGCAGGCCTTCGCGTAATTTATGTATAGAATACTGCGTATTTCATCTTGGCCCTGTTCACTAAATTTTATAATGCAGTAACTGAAACGAAGGTGTGTCATTCATGGCTATCATACCACACAGCGCGTACTGCAAGCTTTAAACGTGCTCAATACTTCATCTCGTTCATTATCCAAGACCATGTTCGACTGAACGTGTCGCATTGTTGCTACTGCGTTCCTCACTTAATAAAGATTTTTGCATTTTCATGGTATTTTATTGCTTTACTAGCTGTTTGCTTGGTTCCGTGTTGCGCCATCGGTATGTTTACATACTTATAGGGCAGAAGGCGTCCGACGATTCTCGACAGTAGAAGAACGACGCCCGTGGCTCAGCACTGTACAGGCACGTCATTGCCAGAGTGCGTGACTGCTGCTGTGGATTCGTAGCGTCTGCTGAAAGGAACAGTGATGCCGCGAGTGTACGTAATGGAAGAGTGCGCTCAGACGGAAATGTCTTCATTAAGAGCGTGGCGCAGTTCAAGAGAAACGCAGAGGTTTGCAGGTAGCGTTAGAAAGAGCAGTCGCAGTAGTAAAGGGTGTGAGGGCAGCGCGTAATGTGGTGAACGACAGTAAGAGAGCCAGACGGAGTGGTGAGAAAATTATGAGGAAGAAAACAGTGTCCCGTAGACGTTGATAAGTGTTCACCGGAAAAAAAGTTCTCGGGATATTATGACGTTAAAATAGGAATAACCATTCTTCGAAAGCCTTACAACTGGGTGAATCAGGATGCAGACATTAACTTCACGTGGAAACGAACCACTTTCTGGAAAGTTTTGAATATGGGGGTCCGTTTTTAAGTAAAAATAGACGAACATCTCTGGTTGAGAGGGAGGACATTGTGGCGTGGCGTGCACGCCGTTTTAGGACTCTGAGAGGAAACGAGGGAGGTGCGAAGAAAGCCGCCGTGTGTACTGATGAAAGACGGGCGCGTAGACACCATACTGTCGCTGAATGTTGGCAGCAGAGAGGCGTACCAGGCGTGCGGAATAGTGAAAGTTGTGGACAAGCAGCTGTAGGGGTTCATGCGGGAGGAGAAATGAGGTTCATTGAAGGGTGCAGAGCTCATTTGAGATTTATGATCAACGTCGGAAGATTATCACAACGAAAGGAACAGCGACAATTACACAAAATGGTTGCAAGAGCCTCTAACACCAAATTTTCCACACGGAAGTACTGTGGTATTTGACAATGCACTCTACCATTTTGTCCACAAAAACAAAGCGGCCTAACACATCTACTCGTGAAGCAGATGTACAGTCGTGCTCAAAAGTATCCGAACGACCTGAATTGCATTTCGCCTGACTTGCATGCAACCCGCATAACACAGCTGTCTAGCAGGTCCTCTAATCGCTCCTTAGTACAGTCGTTTGATTATTGAAAATGGTTCCAACGAGTCACCATTAGAAAACACTGCTCTGTATGGCAATAACTCAAGATGTAAAGTAATACCACGATACTAGAAATATCAAGGAACACCTAGCGCCAAGATACACCCTTTGTATATTTTTTTTTATTTTGTGTAGTTCTAAAAACAAAGAATAATTGTGGCACAAACACGAGTTGAGAAGAGCTTGTGGAAGAGAAGGTCCAATAAAATTCGCAGTGAAAAATGTAGACTCCATAGAATCAGCTTTTCAGATGTTTCTTAGGAGAAACATTGTTGATGTAATTCTAAAGTGGACTAACAAAGAGGGTAGTCTTGTTTACGGTACTAGATGGAAACCAGTAGATGCCATTGAACTGAAGTGCTTTATCGGTGTCTTGATCCTAGTAGGTGCTTACAAGGCCCATAATGAAGCAGTTACACATCATGATAGATCCATTTTTAGTGAAACAATGGCCAGAAATCGCTTTACGCAAATTTCAAGGTGCATCCGATTTGATGATGCAGTTGCGAGACGTCGCAACTGTGCCCCTGACAAGTTGGCTCCCGTTAGAGAAATATTTGAAATGTGGCTACACACATTTCAAGAAGCATATGTTCCTCACAGCAACGTAACAATTGATGAACAACTTGTGGCATTTCGTGGTAGATGTCCATTTCGGCAATATATTCCTTCAAAACCAGGGAAATATGGGTTGAAATTATGGGCTGTATGTGATAGTGCAATGTCTTACGTTCTCAGTCTCCAAGTTTACACTGGTCGACAAGAAAATGAATCTCGTGAAGTTAGTCAAGGCAAGAGAGTTGCTTTAGATATGGTGAAAGGCTTAGAAAACAGTGGCAGAAATGTAACAACTGACCATTTTTTCACTAGCCTTAGTTTGGCGGGAGGACTTCTGAATATCAATCTCACACACTTAGGAACAATTAGAAAAAATAAAGAACTACCACCCGCTTTCACTCAGAGCAAAGGTCGAGTCAAATATTCATCTATTTTTGGATTCCAAGAGCATGCTTCAATTTTTTCATATTGTCCGAAAAAGGGAAAAGTTGTAACTTTGCTCAGTACAATGCATTCAAGGAAGGAAGTGGAAGATCGTGAAGAATGCAAGACAGTAATGATTCTGTATTATAATGAAACAAAATCAGGAGTAGATACCATGGACAAGCTGGTTAGAAGGTACACTACAAAGAGGATGAGCAGAAGGTGGCCAATGGTATTATTTTAAAACATGATTCATATCAGTGCACTGAATGCATTTATCATATGGCTACATCTTACACCAGACTAGGCAGAAAGGACCAACAACAGGAGACGGGCATTTCTCATAGAATCAGGAAAGCAGCTCGTCCGTGGAAAGCCAGACAAAATTATTTCCTCAGTGCTTCCAGAAAAAAAAGAGGAAGGTGTCCGTTCTGTAAAAGGTCTGAGGATAGAAAATTCACCGATAAATGTTCAAAATGTGGATGTTCTGTGTGTAAAAACCACTCTGTAATTTATTGCTGTAAGTGTAATGCATCATAAATATCAATTCGGAATTTAATCAAAACATATTTGTAGCTTCATGAGAATCGTTTGTAAATTTTACGGAAATAACGAAGAACAATTTCGGGACGAAAACCGACGAGTAAAATTGCCATCCTTAGATCATCTACATACATAGGCCATAGTGCCGCTACACGCAGTGCACTGTTATTTAGTCGTGGACACATCTGAGGATCCCCCCAGGGGATCCACAACTCTTTTGTGGACACGTGCGTAGCGAGTACGGGACCCCGAGCTAATGTGGCCCTCCTTCCTTTCCGGGCTGCATACCTTCCCTTCCCTTTCCGCATCCCTCCCCGTCCCCCCTCTTCGCCCCCCCCCCCCTCACCACTGGCTCTTTCCTTCCCTTTCTCCCCCTCTGGGAGTATGGTTTGTGCCTACGTCCGGAGACGGACGCTCGAAACTGTTCCAAATTCCTTGCTTTTACACTTGCAAGTCCTCGTCCTTCCTCTGTCCTTCTCTTTTCCTTCCCTCTTCTCCTTGCCCTTTTCTCCGCTGCGGCGTTTGAGACCCCCTTTTCTTTCCTTTCCCTTTCTCCTTTTTCCTCCCTGTGCGTGTCTGAAGGCCGACCCACGCACTTCCATGCGTAGCCGGTGACGGGGTAACGCGTAATTCCCCGCCCCGGGTAGACAGGTAGGACACGTACGTACCCCCTGGTAACGGCCAGGCCCAGGGAGGGGTGATTACCCGAGCTGATACCTTTCGAAAGTGCCGATTGGTCCCTCCGTCCGTTTGTCGGGAGGTGTGACCTGAGGTGTGAACAATCACCTAAGGCGGGTGTGCCCTCGGTGAGGGCCCCCACAAGGGAGGAGCGCGCCATCGGAGACGCCGGTAATCATGGGGGATTCTTCCGCAATGGTTTCCTCACCTTCCACTATGTCTGCCCACAAACGTAAGTTCACTGAGTCTCAGCCATAGACGGTTCTTCCATCGTTGCCACAGTTCCTTGTTGTTTCTCGGTCTGACGAAGGTCACGACTTTTCCACGGTCAACCCTTTCATTATTCAGAAAGGTGTCGACGCAATTGCGGGTCCTGTAAAGTCTTGTTCCAGATTACGGAATGGCACCCCGTTGTTAGAAACACACAGTGCCCTCCAGGCTCAAAAATTGCTGCGTACTTCTCTGCTCCACACCTTCCCTGTCCGGGTGGAACCGCACCGTACCTTAAATTCCTCGCGTGGAGTCGTTTATACACGCTCCCTTGATGGATTGTCTGACGAAGAAATTCAGCACTATCTGTCTGACCAAGGCGTCACGGCTGTTCATCGGGTTATGAAAAGGGTTGACTCGAACATCATTCCAACCCGCACTGTCTTCTTGACATTTGACAAAGTTCAACTCCCATCAAAAATCAAAGCAGGCTATGAGATAATTTCCGTTCGCCCTTATGTCCCAAACCCTACGCGTTGCTATCGATGTCAGCGGTTCAATCACACCAGCCAGTCCTGTTCCAATCCGGCCAAATGTGTTACGTGTGGCAGGGATGCCCACGAGGGTGCTTGTCCACCTCCATCCCCTCGCTGCATCAACTGTATGGGTGACCACGCTGCTTCCTCTCAAGATTGCCCTGTTTTTAAGGACGAAAAGCTGATCCAGGAAATAAGAGTGAAGGAAAAGGTGTCGACCTTTGCTGCTCGAAAGTTACTCGCCAGTCGACAGCCCACCGTGCCTCAGAAAGGAAAATACAGCACTTTCCTTGCTTCTCCTCGGCCAACAAAGGAGGCGGCCACGCAGACTTGCGACCTCACATTTAGTACCACGGTCGTCAGATCGGCCAGCGCAAAGATCGCCCGTTCAACCTCACCTCTTTCGCCTGCCCACTCTATGGCTCACCCTTCGTCGGGTTCTGCTAAATCTCGAGCCCAAAAGTCAGACGCCAAGTCTTCAAAAAAAGAGCATTCTCGTGAAGAGTTTTTACGTACTACAACTTCACAACCATCGGTTCCTCCTTCATGTAAACATACCTCAAAGAAGGCTACGAAGAAACACAGTTCCTCTCCTTCTCCGCCAAGGCGTGTCCCATCTACAGCACCACCTGGCGGAAATCGCCCTTGGCCATCTTCTGTGTCGCCGAGGCGCACTGTTGGTGGCCGGTCAACTGGCCGATAGTTGGTGGCAGGAGCTGCTCCTGACCAACCTATGGATCAGGATCTTCTGCCTTCGACTGAATGCCATTCCATGCTGTCGGTCGCAAGCTCTGAGCAGTCGTTGAGTTGACAGCACCCTTGGTCACGTTCCTCCATTTTCTGTTCACCCAATGTCCATTATCCACTGGAATATCCGCGGCATTCGCGCCAATCGGGAGGAATTGTCGATCCTCTTACGATCCTACTCACCGGTCATCTTCTGTCTTCAGGAAACAAAGCTGCATCCCCATGACCGCTTTGTTCTCCCTCATTTTCAGTCCGTCCGATATGACCTCCCCTCTGTTGAAGGCACTCCAGCCCATGGAGGACTCATGATTCTGCTCCATGATACTCTCCATTATCACCCAATCCCCTTAAACACTTCCTTCCAAGCTGTCGCCGTCCGTCTTTCCCTTTCTGGATACACGTTCTCTCTTTGTACGGTATACATTCCATCGTCTACACCAATGGCACGAGCTGATCTCCTTCATCTTCTTGATCAGCTTCCACCCCCCTATTTGTTGGTTGGGGACTTCAATGCCCACCACCCGCTTTGGGGATCTCCACATCCTTGTCCACGTGGCTCACTATTGCTAGACGTCTTCCACCAAGCGGATCTAGTCTGCCTCAACACTGGGGTCCCCACATTTTTATCTGCCTCCACGGCAAATTTATCCCATTTGGACCTTGCGGTTGGTACTGTTCCGCTAGCTCGGCGCTTCGAATGGTTCGCCATTGATGATACACACTCGAGTGACCACTTTCCATGTGTTCTTCGACTGCAGCCTCAACTGCCATATATGCGCTCGCGACGCTGGAAGTTTGCCCAAGCCGATTGGACACTTTTTTCGTCTCTAGCGACATTCGATGACCGTCGCTTTCCCAGCGTCGACGATGAGGTCACACATTTTACCGACGTTATTCTCACAGCTGCGGAACGTTCAATACCACGCACCTCCGAATTGCCCCGGCGCCCTCCAGTTCCTTGGTGGAACGAGGCATGCCGTGACGCAATACGTGAGCGGCGACGTGCTCTTCGCATTTTCCGTCCCCATCCAACTTTGTCCAACTGTATCCGATATAAGCAGCTCCGTGCGCGATGCCGTCGCGTCATCCGCGATAGCAAGAAGGCAAACTGGAAATTCTTTACTAGCTCATTTAACAACTTCACTCCCTCCTCGGAAGTTTGGAGTCGGCTTCGACGGTTCTCAGGCGCGCCTAGTTTCTCCCCGGTCTCTGGGCTCACTGTCGCGCATGATACCTTAGTGGACCCCGTCGCAATTTCTAACTCATTGGGTCAGCACTTTGCTGAGATTTCGAGCTCTTCAAATTACCCGCCAGCGTTTCTCCCGAAGAAACGTGCAGCGGAAGTGCGACATCTTGCTTTCTCCTCTCAAAATCGCGAAAGCTACAATACTGTTTTCTCCATGCGCGAACTCCAACATGCACTCTCTTCTTCTCGCTCTTCCGCCCCAGGACCGGATGGTATCCATGTCCAAATGTTGCTGCATTTATCAACCCATAGCCTGCGTTACCTCCTTCGCCTTTATAATCGAATTTGGACCGACAGTATCTTTCCCAGGCGATGGCGGGAAGCTATTGTCGTTCCCGTTCCGAAACCTGGAAAGGACAAACATCTCCCCTCTAGCTATCGCCCCATTTCTCTCACGAGTAGTGTCTGTAAGGTTTTGGAGCGTATGGTGAATTACCGTTTAGCTTGGTGGCTGGAGTCCCGCAGTCTTTTAACACCAGCCCAATGCGGATTCCGAAAGCATCGTTCTGCTGTTGACCATCTTGTTGCTCTCTCCACTTATATCATGAAAAATTTTTTCCGGAAACGCCAAACGGTATCAATATTTTTTGATCTGGAGAGAGCGTACGATACCTGTTGGAGGACAGGCATCCTCCGCACACTGTTCTCTTGGGGCTTTAGAGGCCGGCTGCCCCTTTTTCTTCGCGAATTTATGGCAGAGCGCACATTTAGGGTGCGGGTGAACACTACTCTCTCCCGTACTTTCTCCCAAGAAAACGGGGTACCCCAGGGCTCCGTGCTGAGTGTTGTACTGTTTGCCATCGCCATTAATCCAATTATGGATTGTCTCCTTCCTGATGTCTCGGGCTCCCTCTTTGTGGACGATTTTGCGATCTACTACAGCTCTCAACGGACCAGCCTTCTTGAAAGACGTCTTCAAGGATGTCTCGATCGCCTCCACTCGTGGGGCATCGAAACCGGCTTCCGTTTCCCACCCAGTAAGACCGTTTGTGTTAATTTTTGGCGACGTAAGGAGTTTCTTCCGCCCTCCTTACATCTAGGTCCTGTCAACCTTCCGTTTTCCGACGTCGCTAAATTCTTGGGTCTTATGTTTGACAGAAAACTGTGCTGGTCCTCCCACGTTTCCTATCTTTCGGCTCGCTGTCTGCGTTCCCTTAACACCCTCCGTGTCCTGAATGGTACCTCTTGGGGAGCGGACCGAGTGGTCCTTCTCCGCCTCTATCGCGCCTTAGTGCGCTCGAAATTGGATTATGGAAGCATAGTCTACTCCTCTGCTCGGCCGTCTATGCTTCGGCGTCTCGACTCTATCCACCACCGTGGATTACGTTTAGTGTCTGGAGCTTTTTACACCAGCCCTGTGGAAAGCCTTTATGCTGAGACTGCTGAACCTCCGCTGTCCAATCGGCGGGCAGTCCTTCTGAGTCGTTATGCTAGCCATCTGTCTTCCATGCCTGCTAATCCAGCCCATAACCTTTTTTTCGACGCCTCCTTTGATGTCGGGTATGCAGGCCGCTCCTCCTCCCTACTACCCCCGGGAGTCCGCTTCCGTCAACTGCTCCATTCTCTTTCCTTCCGCTTTCCTAAAACCTTCTTGACAACTTGGGGTACAGCACCGCCTTGGCTCCGTCCCCGGATCGACTTGCTCAGAGACCTATGTCAATTTCCCAAGGATGGTACCCCTACACTTGTTTACCGTCGGGCATTTGCTGCTCTATGTGCACAAATGACGGAAGCCACATTTATTTACACCGATGGCTCGAAAACATCGTTAGGTGCAGGGAGTGCCTATATTGTTGGCGACACCCCAAATCACTTTCGGCTTCCCGACCAGTGTTCGGTTTATACTGCGGAGCTTTACGCTGTTCTCCAGGCTGTCCACTACATCCGCCGCCATCAGCGGATACAGTACGTAATCTGCTCAGATTCTCTCAGCTCTCTCCTAAGTCTCCAAGCTCTTTACCCTGTGCACCCTCTGGTCCACCGGATTCAGGACTGTCTGCGCTTGCTCCACCTGGGGGGCGTCTCAGTGGCGTTCCTCTGGCTCCCGGGACACGCTGGTATCTGTGGAAATGAGGCGGCCGATATAGCGGCCAAGGCTGCAGTCTCTCTTCCTCGGCCAGCTCTTCAGTCTCTTCCGTTTA
Source organism: Schistocerca americana (assembly GCF_021461395.2). Lineage (NCBI taxonomy): Eukaryota > Metazoa > Arthropoda > Insecta > Orthoptera > Acrididae > Schistocerca > Schistocerca americana. Next base: position 92,930,929 of record NC_060129.1, on the reverse strand, counting down.
CCGATCTACGGAGCGGTTTATGTCGCCAAGTTACTCATTTATGGCATGCGCATTGGTCAACACTTCCCCACAATAAATTGCGGGAAGTGAAAGCCCTTCCTTGCGCTTGGACCTCTTCCTCCCGAACGCGTCGTCGGGAGGAGGTAATTTTAGCTCGACTCCGGATAGGGCACTGTCTTTTTAGTCATCGACATCTTTTAAGCGGTGATCCTCCCCCACTCTGTCCCCACTGCTCTCAGCTGTGGACGGTCAGACACCTTTTAATTGAATGCCCCTATTTTAATCCGTTACGCTCCCGTCTACAGCTATCGCCTGATCTATCGTCGATTTTAGCAGATGACACGCGCTCAGCTGACCGCGTTCTACAGTTTATTAGTGACAGTGAAATGACGTCAGTCATTTGAAGCTTTTTTTTGGGGGGGCAACCAACCCCTTTCTATAGTGGACTTTTAAGCATTCCTTCTGCCTTTAGTTTCTCAAATTTTCTGACTTTGTTTCCATTGCTGCTGATTTTAAATTTCGTTTTTTTCCTGTTTTCTACGTCACGGGCTGGGCGCTAATGACCATAGAAGTTTTGCGCCCTAAAACCACAAACAAAAAAAAAAAAAAAAAAAAAAACATCTGAGGATGACTCGCTGAAGAAGAGGCTCCAGTCAGATGACACAGCGGTCACCCATGGACAAAGCATGGATCCTATGATCTTATAATTCAAGTTTCCTTATGAAATTCGAGTCTCATCTTTATCTACCATAATAATAAAAGCAGAAGAAATGAATTAAAATCTGTGCCACGGCCAGGACTTGAACTCAGGTCTCCTTGTTTACTAGACAGAAATGGTAGCCATTAGACGACACTTGGCAGTAGTGCAGTGGTGGTGTAATTGCTAGCATTCTTATCTAGCAAGGAAGGAGATCTGTGTTGAAGTCCTGGCTGTAGCATGAATTTTAATTGATTTTTTCAGCTTCCATCATTATCATAGATAAAGATGAGACTGAAATGTCTGGACGAAAATTTAATTACAAGATATGCAGATCACGTAACATCCAATGCTGGGGTGCTATTCCAGTGCCAGAGAACCTTGGGGATAGTGATGACCTAAGAAGGGAAAAAACGAGCTGAGGATGTGAACTGAAGTTTGTGTTGGGGAGGGCAGGCATTCGACGTGGGCAGTCCATGCTGCTATGTTAGCTGTAGTGCTGCGGTAGTACGATAGTTAGCGCTCCTGCTTAGCAAGCAAGGAGACTCTGGTTCATGTCCTGACCATGGCAAAAACTGTCATTCGTTTCCGCAGTTTCCATTGTTATTGTAAATACCCTATGAGCCAAATATATTTGATCACACACTTTTGTGCGTATTAGACTCTTTTGTGCGTATTTTTCAATGAGTTATTCCCAAATGTGTCCATCACTAAATGACAGGGCTTTGCAGAGAGTGGAGCAATAGTCGATGTGTGTAATTTGCCGAAACTAGTTGTCTGCACACTGACATTAACCGTATCCGTCGGCCCGTTTACATTTTCGCACGCGACGACCTGAATGGCTAACTTCAATGCGAATTAACTCGGCAGTGAGGCAACTTACCGAATTTTTTTACCAGCAATTAATTCTCTGCAACCCCCTAACACGCATTTCAAACTGTTTTTGACCACGGTGCACACATTTATTTCGATCTGGACAAATAAACATATCCAGCAGGTAGATTAAATGGTTCAAATGGCTCTGAGTACTATGGGACTTAACATCTGAGGTCATCAGTCCCCTAAGAACTACTTAAACCTAACTAACCTAAGGACATCTCACACATCCAAGCCCGAGGCAAGATTCGAACCTGCGACCGTAGCAGCAGCGCGGTTCCAGACTGAAACGCCTAGAACCGCTCGGCCACAATGGCCGGCTCAGGAAGATTATATTGTTCATATTCAGAGATCGCTCTTCTGCTGACAGGGCAGGGAACCGTGAGATGATATTGATTGAGAGTAACTACAGAAACGGCTACGACAAATAAGATTAGGGCAAACTTGACATCAAACTTGGAGACAATGCAGAGGACAAAACGTGGGAATTCTACTACTTGGGAACAAAATAATCCATGACGGACGAAGCACGGAAGACAGAAAAAGCGCAGACAAAGAGGGCACTGGAGAGCAAAGGAAGCCTTCCAGTATGAAACGTCGGCCTCAATATCAGGAAGAAATTTCTCAGACGTACGTCTGGAGCACAGCGTTGTTTGGTAGAACATCATGGACCGCGGGAAAACCGGAAAAGATGAGAATCGAAGCGTTGGAGATGGGGTGCTACTGAAGAATGCTGAAAATTAGATGGAACAATAAGGTAGGGAATGAGGAGGTTCTCCGCAGAATAGGCGAAGAGAGGAACATATGGAAAAACTGACAAGGTGAAGGGACAGGCCGATGGGATGTATGGAAAGACATCAGGGAATACCTTTCTTGGTGGTAGAGGGAGCTGTGGAGGGTAAAAACTTTTAGGTACTATTAAAGTGAATAAAATTCCCATTTGTTAAGAGGAATTTGGTTATGATTTCATCAGTTACTCCGTGGCAACTACTTTCGTGCTTACATAGTGTGATTACATGTGTTAATGTTCTTGATGAATCGCTAATAAATAAAATAAAATCTTAAGAATATTCTTTGAAAACAAATGGTTCAATAATAGCGTAGGCTTCAGCGGCCAGAGTAAAAGTTTTCTGGGTATGTTAACGCGTCATAGTGTATAAGAAAACTACTGCTGGAGAAAAACCAACGTTTCGGCCAAGACCCAGAAGAAGGCCGCTGGAACCGTGGCCGAAACATTGGTTTTTCTCCAGGAGCAGTAGTTTTATAGATTATGATGCGGTACCATACCCAGAAAACCTTTATGTTGTTATCGGATATTGTTAGGAAACTGTTGTATCTACCACTTTAGGGATTTGATTTAAATTGTCTGAATCGCTGCGTTGTTACTGCTCAGAGCAGTTTCGAGTATTCCTCGCACCTGCCGTGCATCCAATAGAATTAAGGGCCAACAGAAAACCCGCTGTTGGTATGCTACCGGCCAGACTAATCAGCTCGGCGGGTCTGCCGCATTTTCAGGAGTATGCCGCAGACAGGCAGCACGCTAAAAGCCATCCTAATGGTGAAGGCTCATTACGAACGCGACAATGGTAAACGAACAATAAACGATTTAAATACTTCTTCAGATTGGTGTTTGGTATCGGTCTTTATCTATCGATAAAATAATACGGACTGTTTCTGTTTAGTGGACGGGCAAAAGAAATCCTTTTTGCTTCTTTTTCACCCTTCTAATAGTTTGTTCACTCTTCATCCATACTTACAAATGGGAAAGTAACTCCTTCTGTCACCGTTTCACATTCACCCCATGAAAGAATTACGATGAAATTTGGTATGGAGGTAGCCTTAACCACGAGGAAAAACACAACCAACTTTCAGAGCTGTTTCCTGCGACATATTTTTTGATTTGGAGAATATTACGTGAATTAGGCAAAATATTTACTCTTTGTCAAAGCTATTTACTCTTTGACTTTTGAACTTTCGTATTTTTGGCAACGCATTTATTGGTTGGTATGTTCTATTACATACGATTCAATGCAATGAATTTAATGGTTACGTTGGTTTGGTGCATAAGTTCACAGTACTTTTGTATACGTTTAATAAACGATACAGATATGCTTGAGAGAGGTTTCAGTGCTCAATAATATGTTCTTCTTCACTGTTTATAATTCTTCTAAAGCTGGGTTGACTTTCATAACCCTCGACTAGGAGTTATGTCATGTAGAGTCGAGGAACTCAGCGAGCCATGATCGGAGTACATTTTCATCCAGAAGGCTCTACCTTAGAGAGCGGAAGAGGTGAAAATTTGAGGGCGCAAGATCAAATGGATATGGTGGGTCCAGAATGACTTCCCAACGGATCTCCTCTAAAGTCTTCTTTTTTCAGTCGAGCAGAATGTGTGCGGGCGTTATCCTGAAGTGGCGTCACTTCACGCTGTCTTCCTGGTAATTGTTTTTGGACTGCGTCTGCAAGACGTCTCAGTTGTTGACAATAAATGTCAACACTGATGGATACACCTCATAGAAGCAATTCGTAGTACACCACACTGTCCTTGTCCCACCAGATGCGTGACATCATCTTTTGTCTTTGTACGGAGAGTTCTGCATTTTGCTTGGATTCAACCATTCCTTTTTGTTTTTCTTCCTTCTGTTAGCATAAAGACTGGCAATGGCAAGGGAAGCCTTTCTGAAACAGAGAAATTTGTTAACATCGAGTATAGATTTAAGTGTTAGGAAGTCGTTTCTGAAAGTATTTGTATGGAGTGTACCCATGTCTGGATCTGAAATATGGACGATGACTAGTGTAGGCAAGAAGAGAATAGAAACTTTCCAAGATGTGGTGTTACAGAAGAATGCTGAAGATTATATGGGTAGATCTCGTAACTATTGAGGTGGTACTGAATAGAATTGGGGAGAAGAGGAGTTTGTGGCACAACTTGACTAAAAGAAGGGATCAGTTGGTCGTACAAGTTCTGAGACATCAAGGGATCACCAATTTAGCACTAGAGATCAGCGTGGAGGGTAAAAATCGTAGAGGGAGACCAAGAGATGAATAGACTAAGGAGATTCAGAAGGATTATTCCAATAGTTACAAGGAGATGAAGAAGCTTGCTCAGGATAGAGTAGCATGGAGGACTGCATCAACCCATTATCTGGACTGAAGAACACAGAGACAACAGCATAAAGACACCATTTCTCGTCACCAGTAACGTTAAGGGATAGGAATGGTTGGTATTGTTCACGAGCCAATTGATGACGAGCAGGCATAGATGCACATATGGTCACCTGCTGATTTTTGTGATTTTGGCTTAGAGTATGCCGTACACCTATACCCGATTTTTGTACCTTACCTATTGCGTGTAAATGTCGCACGATGGTGTAATCGTGACAGTTCATCACACGTGCCAGTTCTCGAGTACAATGAAGGGGATCACGGTGGATTAATGAGTTTTAACGATTTTCATCAGACACGAAAGTCTTCCTGCTCGTGGGGAGCCACTAATGATAAAACGGCCTTCCTGAGAGGAGAAAACCTTTTTCTTGCCCTGATCTGCCCAGGCGCATTATCCTCACTTGTTTCTTTTTTTTTTTTTTTGTCATCTGTCTACTGACTGGTTTGATGCGGCCCGCCACGAATTCCTTTCCTGTGCTAACCTCTTCATCTCAGAGTAGCACTTGCAACCGACGTCCTCAATTATTTGCTTGACGTATTCCAATCTCTGTCTTCCTCTACAGTTTTTGGCCTCTACAGCTCCCTCTAGTACCATGGAAGTCATTCCCTCATGTCTTAGCAGATGTCCTATCATCCTGTCCCTTCTCCTTATCAGTGTTTTCCACATATTCCTTTCCTCTCCGATTCTGCGTAGAACCTCCTCATTCCTTACCTTATCGGTCCACCTAATTTTCAACATTCGTCTATAGCACCACATCTCAAATGCTTCGATTCTCTTCTGTTCCGGTTTTCCCACAGTCCATGTTTCACTACCATACAATGCTGTACTCCAGACGTACATCCTCAGAAATTTCTTCCTCAAATTAAGGCCGGTATTTGATATTAGTAGACTTCTCTTGGCCAGAAATGCCTTTTTTGCCATAGCGAGTCTGCTTTTGCTGTCCTCCTTGCTCCGTCCGTCATTGGTTATTTTACTGCCTAGGTAGCAGAATTCCTTAACTTCATTGACTTCGTGACCATCGATTCTGATAAGTTTCTCGCTGTTCTCATTTCTACTACTTCTCATTACCTTCGTCTTTCTCCGATTTACTCTCAAACCATACTGTGTACTCATTAGACTGTTCATTCCGTTCAGCAGATCATTTAATACTTCTTCACTTTCACTCAGGACAGCAATGTCACCAGCGAATCGTATCATTGATATCCTTTCACCTTGTATTTTAATTCCACTCCTGAACCTTTCTTTTATTTCCATCATTGCTTCCTCGATGTACAGATTGAAGAGTAGGGGCGAAAGGCTACAGCCTTGTCTTACAACCTTCTTAATACGAGCACTTCGTTCTTGATCGTCCACTCTTATTATTCCCTCTTGGTTGTTGTACATATTGTATATGACCCGTCTCTCCCTATAGCTTACCCCTACTTTTTTCAGAATCTCGAACAGCTTGCACCATTTTATATTATCGAAAGCTTTTTCCAGGTTGACAAATCCTATGAATGTGTCTTGATTTTTCTTTAGCCTAGCTTCCATTATTATCCTCATATACGGTGCAAATGTTTCTGGCAGCCTCTGCTGTTGCCACCCCTCTACTGAACTCAACCGGAAGATATCTCGGAAAGTTGAGATTTATTCACTCGGTACTCCATTTCCTAGCGTCCACGGCGTCACTCACTGTCTCCAAATGACAAAGAGAGAAGCGACAGTGAACTACAAATAAGAATGACAGTCGATAAATGAACACATTGCAAGCTGAATAACAACATGGAAAACAAAAACGCTGCGAACTTATGAACCATCCCAATAGACTCCTGAACATCCTTAATCCTTTCTCCCACACTAATGTTATTAAACCCAAGAGTCTGTGTGCTACGTTTTCGTGACTATACGGCTGAACCGATTCGCATGGTCTTTGGTATGGAAACAGCTTGACTGATGAGAAGGCTGCTGTAGAGAGAAATAAAGAAACGAAAGAAAAAAAACGAACGCTGCACGGGTGAGACAGACAGCAGGACTTTATTTTGCAGCGTGAACCGCGTTAGGTGACGCTGAGACGTGGTGGGCGGCGTCCGCACAGAGCAGTGCTGGGCCGCTCCAGCAGCGCTGCGCGCAGGCCGGACCCCTGGCCGCGGACGCCCTCGGTTAACCCGCCGTGTCTGCTCTGCACTGGTTCCTGGCGCGTACACCACCCTCCGCCCCGCGCCTCGGAGTGGTTCCACCCGTGTCTCCCCAGCAGCCGGCCTCAACGCTTCCCACACAGCCGTTCGGACGGGACAAAGATGCTTCCGTGAGCATTTCAAACTACCGTAATAAACGAAAGATATGAAATTACAGTAACGAACTCAGATTGAAGAAGAATGTGCGAAGCAAGATTGTCAGGAAGTTTTTGAAAGTAACGAAACAGTAAGAATCGACAGATGTGTTCTGAAATACGTCGGTGCATGCTGTTTTGTAGCAGTTGTTAATTCGAAACCCGTGAACAAAGTTAAGTTAGAGGCGCGTGCTTCCGGCGAACCTCGTGTGTCGGGCGTCCCTGCCCGCGGCCCGGCGCTGCTCTCCCAGCTGACGGCGCGTCGCGCACGCCGCTTAGGCCAGGCCGCACTCGCAGCTGTTTCTCGGGCCGACGCCGTCATATCATCGATAGCATTGGCTACGATACTCTCACGATTCATTCTAGTCTGCGATGGCACGATTCTTACGGAATGCAAAGAGTTGTACATCTTACGCACAGATGACAGGATGTGTCTGAAATTGTCAATGGGGTTAGAATCGAACTGTGTCGTGATAAGATATGCCAGAAATAGTTTATTTATGAGTAAACATGCATATGACGTTACAAGGGTGATTCTCGATTTATACGTGTAATGTTTGTCACAATACTTTCTTTGAACTGTGTTTAGACAAGAAACTTTGATACAGTTATGCAAGTAGTCAGTAATCTAATGCTGTAATGTGCATATTACTCTTGTTATTACCCTAATGTGTGAAAGACCGAGCTTAGCTCTGTTTCTTTTTGTAAAATCGTGTTTTTTGGCAGAAGGTACTTATTCAAATAAAGTTGAAAGCAAACAGTTAACTAAATATAAATTTTCATTTGCGAGATACCAGCGATCAGAAGAAAGCATGTCTAACCTGAAACATACCTAGGATGATTGTTACTATTGGTTGTACGGTAAGTCCAGCGTGTTCGTGTTCGCATAATGTTATACCGCCATCTCACAAAATTTTGATACACCTCTACTGTAACATCCAACAGTAACAAAGATTTACGAAATTGCGTTATAAAATACTTATTGTGTAAAATCTAGTTTTTTCAGGAAGCACACCAATATAGATAAACTTAAAAATCAAAATCCGTATCTAAATATAAAATTTTATCCAAAATGTTAAAGCCGTCCCCAAGAAACACGAAATTCGCGTTTTTATTTTAAAAAAATTCTTTTGTGTAAAGTGAGGTGCTGTAAGGAAAGACACCTATATACAGATAACCATAAAAACCAAAACCTTAACTGCATTCAATATGTACTAACAAAGTTTTACGAGATGGTGGTATAAAAAAATGTGAAATAGCGTTTTTATAATATTAAATTGCGTTTTTACGAATGGAACTATGTAGGATGTATATGTTGTAAAACTGACTTCTTACGAAAGAATGAAACTATGTAGGTGAACTCAAAAAGCAAAAACCAGTCTAAATACAAAATTTCATCCAAATCGTTAGCGCCGTTTTCGAGACACGCGAAATATAGTACATAATCCAAGTGCTATTGGTCGTGTGTAAAGAAGGTGTGTGTGTGTGTGTTTTGCATTGCATCTGCAACAATTAAGAGGTACGTATTTATTCATCATACTTGGATTTCTTCATTTTAATCGTGTGTATAGGAAGCTGTGAACTCGCTGCATTTCGTTTCTGTCACCACAAGTTCGTGTATCAGTCGCACAAACTAAGCTGACGTCGGCGCGGTGGCTGACGGTAGCGACAGTAAATGGGAGATGCCTTTACGCCCGTTCCCGTCAGCCACCGCCTAGTGTCAGCTTAGTTTTCGTGAGTAATATTACGGCCCACGAACTTCGTCTGTTTTTTTTTTTTTTTTTCTTTATTGAATTTCAATTCCCCCCGAAGGGGACGGGCTGGCAGCAGCTTAGTATGCCGCTCTTCAGCCTACAGACTTTGTGAGAAAGATCAAGAAAAGAAATAATAAAAAAACAGGCGATAAAATCGGAGACAATGAGTAACATGGCGAAAAGAAATCGTGGAACTTAAAACAAAGAACAGAGGGATGATGATGCTAATAAAATACATACGAAGCAGACAGGTAAAACAAAATACAGACAATTAAAAAACACGGCCACAGTCTGGATTCTGTTCGCAAAAGACATAAAATTCACACCTAGCGACAGCATGGTTTCTGTTCACAACACGAGAAAGACGAACAACACTGAATAGTCACTGGAACACTGCACTAAAAAGTTGGCAAATGTGACATACCACAGTCGAGAGCAGGTGGGGGAAACTGGACAGATGATGGGAAAACAAAAAACGGGGGAAAGGAGAGTAAAAGCGAAGGGGGGAACCGGAAAAGGAGCTGATGGAGGATAAGGACCCATAAGAGGGGTGGGGGGCAGACGCGAGAGGGAGTGGGGTAGGCAGAGGAGGGGAATACAAAAGGACTTGGGGGGGGGGGGAAAGGGAGGTAGGGAGAGGTTTAGAGGTTTAGTGGGGAGAAAACAGGACGGAAGGGGGGAAAGAGGGAGCCCAGGGAAAGGAGAGAGGAAAGGAGGGGGAGTGAGGATCAGATAGGAGGGATAAATGGAGGGAGAGAGGGCATCGTCTGGGAGGGGGAGTTGATGGAAGCCACCTTGGGAAAGGAGATGTAGGGTGTAGAGATGGAGGGTAGGGGGGACACAACGGTGAAGACGTGGCAGGGGGCGGGGATGGGAGAGGAGAGGAACAACCAGGGGGTGAGGGGGCTTCAAGACGGCGGGAGGTGTAGAGGATGCGGATATGTTCGAGGAATAGGAGCAGATGGGGGAAAGGAATGACATCATAGCGGATCCGCGTGGGGGACGGGAGGTGTATACGGAAGGCGAGGCGGAGTGCATGACGCTCAAGGATCTGGAGGGACTTATAGAATTTGGGGGGGGGGGGGGGGGGGGGCAGATATCCAGGCAGGACTGGCATAACAGAGGATGGGACGGAGTTCGTCTGTTCGTTCCGAGCTTCCTTTATTCACAGGCATCCTCCACTCGACTGCCATCTGGCGGTCGTAATTATTCGGCACGACTCGGCACGATTCGGAAGCTGCCTTCGAAGCATAGCGTGCTAAGAATCGACGAATCGTTGGAACTCGGAAACACGCAATCGTTGTTACGATTCTTTTGAGCGACGATTCGTCCGTATCACGATTCGATTCTAACGATTCTTTATTTAGAGTCGTTCAAATGGACGACTCACTCACGGATCGCCCCGACTGTAGCCGGCAGTGCAGACCGCGGCCGGCCTGCCCCAGCCCCCCACCGGAGGGCCGCGCCGCCCTAGAGGGACGCACCGCGGCGGAGGGAGGGCCCGTGCGCCAGGCACGGTGCGGGGGGGAGGGGGTGGGGAGCGGCCGGCAGCGGGCTGGGTGAGCCCTGGACACGCGCGCCGCTGCCTCGCCGAGTGCCGGCTGCCTCTAGCTTACCGAGCGGCCGATTTTGGAACACGTGGCGACAAACGGAAGGGACGCTATTCACTGCGTCTTCGGAAAGAAGACCGATCTCCTTTGAAATGCACCATTGGCTCATTGTAGATGTGACAGTAGCATGAGACGACATTGGGGATCTACAACTGCATTTCTATTTTCAACACATTGTTCGCAAAAATCGGAAATAGCCCGGAAATGGAAAGATTAGTGAACCTAAAGAGGGGCATCTGGGAATTCAGGCGTACGGACGGAACGAGGAGTGACGTGACGATTGAGAATTCTACTAACGGCATCAGGAGCATAAAAACATGCAATATTCCGTTGGAGGTCCCTGACGAAGAAACTGTAAAAAGCTGCAGACTATACGGAAATGTGTTCGGGATGACCAGAGGCGAGTCGTCGAGAGCGTGCGGTATTCAGGTAGGTTCCGGTGTTCGCACCGTAAAAATGGACCTAATGAAACACATTCCGTCGTTTATCAACGTTCGTGCGTACACAGGATTCGCGTCGCACACAGGAAAACCTCAGACGTGTCCTACTTGCGACGCCTCGGATCCTATGAGCAAGAAATGCCCAGGAAAGCTCCCGGTACAGCTATCGACACAAAACACGTACGCGGGCGCGACGACGAACTCTAACACAGATCTCCCAGTGGAGGACTGTAGCTGCCCCCACAGCTGGTGGCGGAGGAGGAGGCCGACCAGCCCCCGCCCCCGCTCCCCACCCCCGCCTCTGCCGCCGGCTCAGCGTCCGGAAGCGCCGACAAAAGCGACACTAGCGACGGCAGATCGCACGGGAGGGAACGGCAACCACAGCCCGAACCTGCGCGTACGAGGAACACGGAAGCGGAAAAGGAAGGGGAACCAGACGAGCAGGAGGGGGAAATGATGGGAATTGCAAAGTCAGAAACTGAAACTGGTCGTCCAGCCACAGACTCACAGGCCCGCGAGCGGAAACTCAAAGAAAATGTAAACCAGCTGAAAGATACCGAAACTATATGAGGAAGATGACGTCGCTGCGAGCACCTTGTGAGCCTGTGGGTGCTATTCTGTCATTCTGCGCAACGGATTAATCTGAGATGTACGCTTTACCCTGTGGCTCCTGCAAGATGCAATTTCCACCCCACACTACTACAGAAGTCAGACAGACGCTCCTAACGTTCTAAAGAGAAATGCCTGAAAAACTTTCAGCAATAAATATCTTCTGGAGTCCTCCACTGTAAGGAAATGACAGAAAAACTCAGAACATTTCTTACGTAACTAGTGGGATACTTGGGTAGTGGAGTAGTGCTAGTTAGTGTAAGAAAAACATTCTGAGAAATGACAATGGCACTTTCAGTTATGAACTGAACAAGTTATTTCCGGGTTCTTGTCCGAATGTGAAGGTACCTCTTAAGGATAGGATTCGCTAATGAAATTTCTGTACAAAGTTTAAGATTGTTATCGACTCGGCAGAATGGCTGAGAGCCGCACCTACTCAACTTGAATAATTATCTGTCAGAATGTTGCTAGGTACGGTCGAGGCTGTCCGTGTGAAATGCAGTGAAGTGTACTGTTGAGGAGGAAATATGGGGCTCGCAAGAGCTGTAGCGCACAGTACCGTAAGTTGCGATGACTGTTGTCTGCGCCGCTCGCTGCTGACAAATAAGATAACTCTCGTTCTACCTGGATTGACCTTCGGCAATCAAACTCTCCCTACGCCTCGATGAAGTCAAGGACACCTATTCGCCCCTAGTCTAACTATTGCCGTGGTACAGAGGTCAGATAACCAGTCCACCGTAATGCCACTCAAAAATCTCGGTGCGCACTTGCAATTTACTTAGTATTTGCATGTCGTTTACATGAATTCATACAACAATGACTTTATCTTATCGAGTTTGGGTTCGAATGAAGCGTCTTGATGTGCGGAATACGATTGTGAGGGCGGAATATGTAAGCAATGAAGGTCAGGAGACCACGACGTCTTACAACCTCCAGGAAGAGGTGAATAAGCCAGGTGGAAACAACAGGACACAACACAATGCAGAAGACGACACGGAAATGACAAAGAGGGAGCGGCAGAATTCAAAGGGAAACGGGCAGGCGAACCTGGCCCTAAATGCGCCGCCAGACGACCCATCACTCTAGCCAAGAGTGAGGAGCATCAAAGCGAAACTGCTGCAGGCCAAGGAGAAGGAGAAGGAGAAGGAGAAGGTTCGGCGAAGTGGAGGGCGAGCCCGGCACGCTGCACCTCCTCAACAGGGAGAGCCAGACCGTGGAGGGACTGCGATGGCGAGGGGCGATCTCTCAAAACAAAGACATAGATTGGAACCCACCTTCAGAAACATTTCAAAGAACTGTTTCAAAAAGAGGAAATAAAAGCGCACTCAGTATCAAACGTTTTGCAGCTCAACACGGTGTCAACGCAGGCAGACAGAGCAAAACTGACGGAGACCGTCGACGGAGATGACGTCAGAGGAGTGCTGAAGAGCAGCGCCGACGGCATCCCGACGGAGTTCCCCGGTGCGTACTGGGACGTAACGGGGGGGGGGGGGGGGGGGCGAAGTGACGGAGGTCCTCGAAGAGATCCTGAGCGGTGCAGAAACGCCAGCCGCGCTCGTGAACGGGACGCTCACACCGGTTCCAAAACACAAAGGCGCCCGTCGCACTGAAGGCGGCCGTCCGGTCACCCTTGTTAATGCGGGCTACAGAGTAGTAGCAAAGTGCAGTGCATACAACATAAACACTGACACGGTGAAAGCGATAAGCCCGTGGCAGACGCGTGCTGTGCCAGGTGGAAGCATATCTGACGCCACCGCCGCGTGTAGAGGCGTGACAGCACGTGCACCGACCACCGGAAACACAGCAGACCGTCATGTGGCTTTCGATAGGATCGAGCACAATTAGTTGATGGAGACATTAACCAGACTAGGTTTTGGACTAAAATTGTCGAAAAACTACTAAATAATTCCAAATCCAGACTGGGAAACAAACTATATAGCACTGAACTGACGAGTGAGGCCCTTTTCGCAGTAACACTAGAGCCGGTATTGAGGAAGATCGCCAACAGCATCGCAGGCTGCTCGGTGTGAGACCAAACAGTGGCCTGCACGGCCTACGCAGATGACACGGGGAATCTCCGTCACACAGAAAGAAGACGTAACAACCGTAGAGCAAATACGAAACACCTTGAAACGAATCTTCTGCCACAGAGTGTTCTGCCAATTGGGAATAAGCAAATACGAGCATCAAGCCAGTGCTATGTCGTGGAGAGCCATGAAGTGCTGGGCATCCCCATACAGCCTCGCCCACTCAGGATGGCTACAGACAGTTGGAAAAACGTACTGCGTACAATAGGAGGCCGCACGAGAAGGAAACGAACCCTCCGCCAAAGAGAAGGCCTCACCAAGACAACGACCGTATCGAAAGCCATTGATGCGGCGCAGACCCCGAGCATACGCACGGGGACTGCCAGAGCAATAACGGGAGCCGCGTACTGCGTCCCGTGGCGCAGGGAAATGTCGAGAGGGCCGCAGCACACGTGCTCGCTAGGGGTGGGAGGAGGAAGGCAGCGCCCGCTGGAGGTCACAGCGAAATGTGCGGCGCCGCTGCTAAGAAGGAGGCCAGCAGTAAAAGAGGAGAAGCCAGGCAGGCGGCGCCGCTGCACGACCCTACAACAGGGCCGGCTGGCAAAGCAGCGCTACACAGGCGACAGCTGTGGGGCCACTACCGCGGCAAACAACACGTACAGGGCGCTCAGATGATCACCTGCCGGGAACCGGATCGGAAAAAAAAGTTCCCAAATTTCACCTGCCCACAACCTACCACAGAATGTGAAAGGTAGCTGGTACCCAGTAGTCAACAGGACGGTACCGACAAATCAAAAACTCGCCCAGATAAAGGTGAAAGAATGTGACAAATGTGACGCATGCAACTGCGTCGACACACTAGATCACTGTTCCACATGTGAAAACCGGGTCAACTTATTGTATATTTTTATTTTTTATATTATGTATTTTATGATTTTGGTTGGAGTGGCTTTAAATATTGTGAGCTAACATGAGACTTTTAATTAACTTATATCGCGATAACACTCGTACGGACATCGGCTGCCCCGAAGAACGTACGGTATAATATTTTTTAAACACAGAGTGCGACTCACCGCCTTCTGATAAATAGTTTGCGTGAGCGCTGCTATTTAGAAAGTAAAATATGCGTATTCTTACGCAAACTGTAATTATTAATATGGGCCTCAGGGGCTCCTGCTTACTTATGTACCAAATTACAGAAAGATTAACTAAGATATTGCGTAATGTAATAATGTTTCTATATTTCTTTTTCATTATTTGCAAGGCAAAACTGGAGAGAATCTCGTCTGCCGTTAGGCGGCAAAAATGAAACATACTGAACTCACTCAGTATTCTAAATATTAATGAAGCAAATCTATTTTGACTCTTTTTAACTTTGAAATTAATGGAGGATCAAAACTGAGAAGTCTCTCGCATTTACATTTAATATTATGACATGATATTTTAATTAAACAATAGAGTCAGCGTAATGGCCGACTAAATCCTGCTAGGGGAGACGAGCTCCCGGCACTACAAAGTTCTGTAAAAACTGCTGGACAAGCCACGGGCGGCGCCCTGCATGGGTATGTAGGGCGTCAAAGGAGGGATCGTCAATACTCACCGACATGACACGGACGACCACTCAAAGTAAAAGCCTCCCGTTACCATCGGCTCTAAAGTGCATTCCTTAACATCGAGGAGCATCTTTTTACCTTCTGTTTACCGGACTTTTTTTTCTTGTTTAGACGCAAACTAAGACCTCTCAGAATAAGGAAAGCAAAGACGTTGCAGTAGAAGAGACTTTTTTCGCAGTATTGATGACGAAAAAGCGCTCACGGCTCACACAAGCAACGCATATTAGAAATTCTGTTTTACTAAACTTCTTTTTTTTGATCGCCCTGACTAGAGACGTCCATTCTTCTTCAACTGAACTGGCTAATGAGCTATATATCACTGCAGTACCTGCAGCTTCAGAGATCTTGTAGCGTATCTCTACATTCCTCAGTGCTCCCATGTCCCACTTCTTCACACACTGCGTCTTCCTCACTAGTCTCTTACGCTTCAGCGCACTCTACACCACTACTGAACCGTGATCTGACTCTATATATATATCTGCTCCTGGGTGCGCCTCACACTCCACAACCTGATTTCGGAATCTCTGCCTGACCACAATAACTGGAATCTTCCTGTACCTCACGGCGTTTTGCAAGTATACTGCCCCCTTTTGTGATTCCTGAGCCGAGTATTAGTTATTACTTCCTAAAATTTATTGGAGGTTTCAGACTTTTTTCTTTCTCCTTCCTACTGTACCAAGCGCATATCCCCCTGCAGTCCTTTCTTCTCTTCCATTCCAAAACCCCATTAATACAAGATGTCCATTACCCTTTACATACTCAATTACCCATTCAGTATCCTCAAATACTTTCTCTATTTCTACATCTTCTGCTTTGTGTGTCGAGCTGCATACCTGAACTGTTGCTGTCCGTGTGGGCTTGCTTTCTATTCTGATGAGAACAACCCTGTCGCTGCAACTGTTAACAGTAATTCCCTCTCCGTCCTACATTCCAATTCATGACGAATCCTATTACAGTTACACCATTTTCTGCTACTGCTATATTATCCTATACTCGTCTCACCAAAATCCCTGTCTCCTTTCTACTTCACTTGACAGACCCCACTATATCCACATTTCCCATTTCAGATGTTCTATCTTCTCTACCATGTCACATTTCATGCCTCAACTCACACAACATAAGGTTTTCGTTTGTCATTCAACCTTTTCTCGTCGTCTCCACCTCCCTGGCAATACCCTCCCAGGGATCCATGTGAGGGACCAGTCCGGAATCTTTTTGCCAATGGAGGATTCACCACATGTCCTGTGGATACATACAGTCGATACCGTTCATAGCGACATAACTTTGACGACTATTTGGCTATACCAGCGATGTCTGATGGTCCCATCTAAGCCCCAGATGAGCGATATATTTAAAAAGTCGCTCAAGTCGCAACTTACCGTATGAAATGGCGTATTTTTATTTCATTTTCGGTGAAATGTATCGGCTGTAATGTCCAATCTTCATTTTTGTTCGTTACGTACTTGGGGATGTAACGCCTATTTTCAAACTCTTGTTTTCGCAGAGCCTTCACTTCAGATCAAGGATCATCGTGAATGCATCGTCGAATGCAAAATGACTACGCACGTCTTATATGCAAAAAGCAAACAAATACAACCCATTACCTTAAGTAGGACGGTATAGTCGAGTCCGTGTTGCTGCAGTGCATTTGAAGTTGAAGCAACTGGTTACAAAAGTTAACTACGCTGTCTCTGCTGTCACCATAAAACGTTTGAAAAAATAATACACAGTGGAATATAATTTTGTAAGAACAGAAATGGATAAATAGTGTACTCGTTATTGACACTTTGTAGTTACGTGTATTAAGTATTTTCAATGTTTGAGGCACAGTACATTACATTTGTAGGACATTTTAAAAAGAAACACAGGAGAAAGTGCAGGCCTTCGCGTAATTTATGTATAGAATACTGCGTATTTCATCTTGGCCCTGTTCACTAAATTTTATAATGCAGTAACTGAAACGAAGGTGTGTCATTCATGGCTATCATACCACACAGCGCGTACTGCAAGCTTTAAACGTGCTCAATACTTCATCTCGTTCATTATCCAAGACCATGTTCGACTGAACGTGTCGCATTGTTGCTACTGCGTTCCTCACTTAATAAAGATTTTTGCATTTTCATGGTATTTTATTGCTTTACTAGCTGTTTGCTTGGTTCCGTGTTGCGCCATCGGTATGTTTACATACTTATAGGGCAGAAGGCGTCCGACGATTCTCGACAGTAGAAGAACGACGCCCGTGGCTCAGCACTGTACAGGCACGTCATTGCCAGAGTGCGTGACTGCTGCTGTGGATTCGTAGCGTCTGCTGAAAGGAACAGTGATGCCGCGAGTGTACGTAATGGAAGAGTGCGCTCAGACGGAAATGTCTTCATTAAGAGCGTGGCGCAGTTCAAGAGAAACGCAGAGGTTTGCAGGTAGCGTTAGAAAGAGCAGTCGCAGTAGTAAAGGGTGTGAGGGCAGCGCGTAATGTGGTGAACGACAGTAAGAGAGCCAGACGGAGTGGTGAGAAAATTATGAGGAAGAAAACAGTGTCCCGTAGACGTTGGTAAGTGTTCACCGGAAAAAAAGTTCTCGGAATATTATGACGTTAAAATAGGAATAACCATTCTTCGAAAGCCTTACAACTGGGTGAATCAGGATGCACACATTAACTTCACGTGGAAACGAACCACTTTCTGGAAAGTTTTGAATATGGGGGTCCGTTTTTAAGTAAAAATAGACGAACATCTCTGGTTGAGAGGGAGGACATTGTGGCGTGGCGTGCACGCCGTTTTAGGACTCTGAGAGGAAACGAGGGAGGTGCGAAGAAATCCGCCGTGTGTACTGATGAAAGACGGGCGCGTAGACACCATACTGTCGCTGAATGTTGGCAGCAGAGAGACGTACCAGGCGTGCGGAAAAGTGAAAGTTGTGGACAAGCAGCTGTAGCGGTTCATGCGGGAGGAGAAATGAGGTTCATTGAAGGGTGCGGAGCTCATTTGAGATTTATGATCAACGTCGGAAGATTATCACAACGAAAGGAACAGCGACAATTACACAAAATGGTTGCAAGAGCCTCTAACACCAAATTTTCCACACGGAAGTACTGTGGTATTTGACAATGCACTCTACCATTTTGTCCACAAAAACAAAACGGCCTGACACATCTACTCGTGAAGCAGATGTACAGTCGTGCTCAAAAGTATCCGAACGACCTGAATTGCATTTCACCTGACTTGCATGCAACCCGCATAACACAGCTGTCTAGCAGGTCCTCTAATCGCTCCTTAGTACAGTCGTTTTATTATTGGAAATGGTTCCAACTAATCACCATTAGAAAACACTGCTCTGTATCGCAATAACTCAAGATGCTAGAAATATCAAGGAACACCTTTTCCCAGATAAGACTGATTAAGGCTTGTAAGCTCACATTTATTGCAATAAATGACATACCTGAAATGTTACCACTCTCATTATTACGTCAGATGGGTAATGCACGTAGTAAGTTCGTCGTATTCATGACTTCCTCTTCAAAGTAGAATACAACACTTGTTATTTAACACAAAATGACATTAAAAATTTAAGTTATTCACAAGCAGCTAGTAGAGAATATGTATGAACTTCAAATTACACGACGAACCGGCTCGTTTTGCATATGGATTCAAACCCAGGTCATGATGACTAACATTTCGTGACTGATAGAAACTAACAGTCATCCCTGACTAGGCATACAGAGAGTGATAAACGTCGATTTTAGACAGTATCGGTGAGCAAATATCAACTTTAACGTGAACATTTTGAAAGGACGCGAATTCCTACCCAGCATCTATTCTCCCTGTTAACGAACTAAGAGAGATGTTAAATATTGATTCTTCACAAATAACTTACTTGGAAATGCCGTGAGATAAAGCTTTGTGTTGGACAGGGATTCGAACCCAGAACCTAATCGAATTGCTATCGAAGCACGATCAACAGTGACATATCGGATTTTCTCGGTAGTGGCTAGATGTTTTAACTGGAATGACGAGACGAAACATTAATTTTTTTCCTTCCCAGGACTCCAACCTGGCACCTATCGCTGTTATATTCTAGAGTAGCAGCGACATGTGAGGAAGTCTGAGCTAGAAATAATATGACGAAGAGTTCAGTGCTGACTGGGAATCGAACTCCACACATATTGTAGTTGGCTACACACAAAGAGACGTCAGCTACCGAATTTTTCTCCACCAGCAGCTCGGAATAACATCCTTGAACTTACAGTGATCTCACAAATAGTTCTGTGTCTCACTGGGAGTCAAAAACGACAGCAATCGTTAGTGTTGACAACGAATGAAAATCCATTAAAAATCAAAATTATTATCCAACAGCAAATAGGTGTTCTCATGCTAGAGCTTGATAATACATAATGAAAACTTTAGTGCCAGGCCAGGATTCGAACCCACTCACGCGCAATACGTGGAGATGTTGAGGAATCTGCAGTTTTGAACAAACAACAAATTGTAATCGAGCTGTATTGTCACGAAGGGATCAAAGTCCGCGTTAAGGGCGGTCTGAGTTGCATTCCCAGTTCAGAACCAATTTTATCGGCATACAGAAGCTCAAATAAAAGATGCAATAAGTAACCTGTGACCCTACATAGCGTTTGTTTCGTCACTAGATATAAATAACTAGTATAAGAAAGGCTGCTGGTGATAGTTCCCACAATTCGCCACCCCTGACTTTATTGGGGTTCAACCTAACATCTACTTGGTAGACAAACAATATCGTGTTTAATGTGAATTTCAGACCACAATGCCATATACCTGCTTCACTTGGCATAGCCAGAAGAAAATAGAATCTGTCTCACCCTATTAAAAATCATCAGCAGAAATTGGAATCGAACCCAGACCATCCCCATTGGAACCTACCATCAATCCAACAGAGCACCAAATCCTCTTCTTTGACACTCATTTTCCTATCATAACCGTGTTTTGGCACACTCGATGAGAATTCTGACACACAGGTTCCCTGTAGTGGTTTGCAGCGTGTTCTGTACATTCATTTACTTGGTTGACCGAATCGCCAAGAACTAGCTGCCTCGGCTACCCAGTGCATAAATTCGACTATATTTTGTAATCACCGAAATAAAATCACGTAACTGCCACCTACACACAATTGCCAACAGTGTAGGATGCAGAAATTTAAATAGGAACTGTTCCTACATTTGAGCTACTCTATTGCGCTATCTGTTTGTTGAAGACGTCGTGCAGTGCAAAAGAAAAGCTGTAACTGTCTGTCTCTCAGAAGTCTAGGTCCGGACATATGCTTTATCTCACAGCACTGTGGATGCGAAAGTTCTGGAGGAACTGTTGTTGACTTCTGGAGGTGCTGAAGTTACGTGATAGCTACTAGTGTAACGGTACGCGTCGCGCGCATTAGATAAGACGTCGCGAGTTCTATTACATGCTCTGCTACATCTTTTAAAACGCAATTCTGCTGTCTCCTGTAGCTGTCAATTTAATGGAACTTTGAACATAATTCCCTTCACTTCTCAAACTAAAATAGTAAAATGTGGAAAAGGGCTAACTTCTGCGACATTTTGTTCTTTACAGGTTTAATAGACGGCCAGGCAGCAAATGCATCTCGGAGCTTTTGTATTATGTATGGGGAGACCGCATCGTGCCAAAACAGTCAGGAAAGTATTTTCTACATTAGCTGTCGTCTGGTAGTGGCATTTTATTCTTCTTCAAACCTTGTTTGACAGCTTTAACTAAGATCAAGTTATCTACATGCATGTAATCAATAAACTGCATGTGCATTGTCGGACTGTTATATGTAACATCAGAGAATTCACATACATCGTTGATGATTAATTTCTCTCGCATGTTTAGTATTCTTTTAACAACACTAAAAGAAACCTTAGGAATATTGTGCACTATATTATAAGAAATGAAATAAAACTACCCACGATAACTGTACGACGAAAGTCTTATTTCATAAAACTGAGTATCTGTACACAAGCGTGGCTCTATCGGCATGAATTAGTAAAATACTACTCACATTGATTTCGATTAGGTCTGTGTTTAATTGGTACGCTGTGTCATACTCAACAAGTACGCAAATGTGGCATTTCATAGGGCCGGCCGCGGTGGTCTTGCGGTTCTAGGCGCGCAATCCGGAACCGTGCGACTGCTACATTCGCAGGTTCGAATCCTGCCTCGGGCATGGCTGTGTGTGATGTCCTTAGGTTAGTTGGGTTTAAGTAGTTCTAAGATCTAGGGGACTGATGACCAAAGCTGTTAAGTCCCATAGTGCTCAGAGCCATTGGAACCATTTTTGAGCATGTCATAAATAAAGTTATGTATTCCTAGGAACCCAAATTTGCTTGTCAGCAGGGGACAGAGGCGTTACCTGTTGTACAGCATTGTAAGTTTTCACCATTGCACTCTGAGCTGAAAGTATTTTCTTGCGATTTCCTTATCGATGTTTGATCTGACTGCTTGTAGCTCTTTCACAGAAGGGATAAAAACGTTACAGTCTGCGAGACTGGAACGGCGAACCATAACAGACGCTTTTACACGGGTCAGCACGTCCCCATACAGCTAGCAAACAGGTATGTGCTGCGCCTTCGTCTTACGAGACCAATACTGTCTAGAGCTCGTAAACCGCTACTAAAGGACGAGATTAGTTGCGATTTCCACGTGCAACGACTTTCCTGGGCTGAAAATCGTAAACTTACAATATTTTGTTACACCTCAAGCGATAATAATTCAGATTATTCAATGGAAATGACAGGAAAAATCAAGTGAACTTTGATGCTTAATTCTGTGTACACCAGGAAGTACCTCTTCGATCACAGAGTTGCCAAACATACGTTTTCTTGTTGGCAAATCTCAGTTACAGTACCAGCAGGAAGAAGACGAACCGATGTGATCCTACAGCGGGCCGGGAAGTGACCACGGCTGGCGTCTCAAAGACGCGGCTGCTACGGCTTGGAATACGTAATGCGTCTGATTCGCATTTCTGTAACTCGGTTTAGGGACTGGAGCGTAGTTGCTATTAATATGCAGAACTCACTGCAAACTGAGAATCATAAATCAGTAACTCTCGTAGTTGTTTTTATATTTCTTTCGGAACTGTACTCAAAACTAAGGAACTCATTCACGGACGTTTTCGTGCCACGCCGATATTCGAACACACCAAACAAATAAAAATAAAAAAGAATGTGTGTGAGTGTGTGAGTGTGTGTGTGAGTGTGTGAGTGTGTGTGTGAGTGTGTGAGTGTGTGAGTGTGTGAGTGAGTGTGTGTGTGAGTGTGTGTGTGTGAGTGTGTGTGTGTGAGTGTGTGTGTGAGTGTGTGTGTGTGAGTGTGTGTGTGTGAGTGTGTGTGTGTGAGTGTGTGTGTGTGAGTGTGTGTGTGTGAGTGTGTGTGTGTGTGAGTGTGTGTGTGTGAGTGTGTGTGTGTGAGTGTGTGTGTGTGAGTGTGTGTGTGTGAGTGTGTGTGTGTGTGTGTGTGTGAGTGTGTGTGTGAGTGTGTGTGTGAGTGTGTGTGTGAGTGTGTGTGTGAGTGTGTGTGTGAGTGTGTGTGTGAGTGTGTGTGTGAGTGTGTGTGTGAGTGTGTGTGTGAGTGTGTGTGTGAGTGTGTGTGTGAGTGTGTGTGTGAGTGTGTGTGTGAGTGTGTGTGTGAGTGTGTGTGTGAGTGTGTGTGTGAGTGTGTGTGTGAGTGTGTGTGTGAGTGTGTGTGTGAGTGTGTGTGTGAGTGTGTGTGTGAGTGTGTGTGTGAGTGTGTGTGTGAGTGTGTGTGTGAGTGTGTGTGTGAGTGTGTGTGTGAGTGTGTGTGTGAGTGTGTGTGTGTGTGTGTGAGTGTGTGTGTGAGTGTGTGTGTGAGTGTGTGTGTGAGTGTGTGTGTGAGTGTGTGTGTGAGTGTGTGTGTGAGTGTGTGTGTGAGTGAGAGTGTGTGTGTGTGTGTGTGTGTGTGTGTGTGTGTGTGTGATAAAAAGGTATGAGAGAGAGGCTAATAAATTGTTGTAAAGAAATTGAATACTGGTACGCAAAGAGATCTATCATTAAAACGACACGTTCAACATCATTACGAAATGTCGTATTCGTGATATATGGCACAAGTAGTATTCTAATCATGTCATATTGCTGACTGGCCGCGAAGAGTCATGAATTACCGAAATTTTCGCCAATATCAGTAACCAAATCTAAAGTTGAAAAGAAAAGACGACAATTTTTTGTAATAAACCGGGACTCCTATCAAGACCCTTTCATCTATGTTAACTAACCACAAAGATGTCTGATATACCTCCATTCAGAATCAACAAAAAGTGTATGTATTTAAAGATGAAGCGCATGATGTGAAGTTCTGCGACGGAGATACGAACCCAACGCGTAATAGGAATGTTAACTAAGTAAAATCAAATGTTACTTATCGATTTTTCTTACCAGCTGCTAGGTGTTTGAATCTAAAATAAGGATACAAATTTCTGTGCCTGAGTGACAATCGAACCGCACTTCTATCATTCTTCTTTATCGCCCACGAATATAGCTTAAGTAGCAATTGCTTACTCGCCAACAGTAAGATGTGTGCGTGTCTGACCGGAAATTGTTGGCCACACATGAACAGACATTAAAAATGCACGTTAATTGTCATTAGCAGGCGGTGTGCACGTGACAGGGCTTGAAATGAAATTATGAATATTTTTGTACTGGATCAGGAATCGGACCCACATGCTTACCTTTGGACGAGGCCTAGAGAAGATTGCAGTCTGGGAAAAAGGAACGAATTCTACTATAGTGTTCCGAGGGATTCAGATCCTCGAAAGAGGAGATACAAATTCGAATCATAGTCCAGTACCTAATTTAACAACGTCTCTAGTTCAATCAAGTACAAGCAAACTAAGAGCCCTGTTCCTTTAAACGGCTATCTGATCGTCCAAAAAAGTATTTTTTTTCTAATGTAAGTAAGTTTACTGGCGACACTATTTATGTGTACCATGACCTCCACCTATGTCATTTCCCAACTTAAACCGGCTCTGCCCAGTTGGGATTGAAGGAAAGTGATGTTTAATACGGATTCTGGATTATATCGTCTTTCTCTTGAGGTTACCAGTGGTAAAGTAAATATGTTTCTACCTCTTAAAAGCTATTGCCTGAACCCACGGATTGCACTTCTCATAGTTCGTTCCACCAGACGATTATAGCCACATTTCTCAACTCCAGGAGGTTGCTGTAACGGATGATGAGCTTAGCTTACAGAATTAGTCACGTTGGAAAATGCCAGTCTATTAAATGGTTAAGTAGAAGCAAGCTTCTGACGTGGAGATTATGCTAATCTCATGTCAGCAGGATGTAAAGACTCTTCTAGGCATCATAGCCTCGATGTGAAGACATTTTGAAATTTGCATATTTTGCGTTGAGAAAGAGCACTGGAAAACGGTCTTCACTACATTAGGTTACTTAAACTGGTGTCACTCTGAGCTAGAATTTGTGGTCAGCGACTAAGTGTAAGGACAATGAGTCCGATGCGGGCCTTGCAACTGTGAAATACTTTCCTACATTATAGAAGCGAATATTAAATTTGAATTAATATTGCGAATATTTTGAACTTGGATGGCTTAGAATGAAAATCTTTTTGTTTATTGCAAAGGAAAACAATTGATTTTCTAAAACATTCTCCGTCGTACACAACTTGAAACAGGTCACGTCGACCAAATCATATGGAAGAACTGACGGCGACGTAGTAGGCAGTAACATCCCTTGGTTTGGCAGTATTCGACAGCCATTTCTAGGGGCAAGTAAATGAAGAAAGACAGCGTGTTTTTGCTATCAAGTAACGTCTTCATCAATTACTTTAGTTTTAATGTAATCTACGAGTAACTGCTGATGTTTGATATTAACATGAAAAGGATTCCGTACACAGGGAAAGAACCTGTTCTTGGCCAACTACTTCTATAATGACCAAAACGCCTTAAATGATCTTCAAGCACATGTGTTCCAGCAGCAGTATGAAGAAAATGATAGTAATAATGACGGTAATAATCGAATTACCCGGTAACTTCACACTTCAAAGAGGATTTTCTCGAACTAAGAAATTTCCTGAATTAGTGAAAATTTCAAAGTGGCTTCACATCGAGGCTATGATGACTAATCATGGTGGAAAAATGCGACTCTATTATTATGCTATTCTCACGTCAGCAGGATATAAAGACACTTCTAATTTTGTAAGCAAACCACATCATCCGTTACAGCACACTCCTGGGGCTGGGAAATGTGGCCACAATGGTCTAGTGGAACCAACTATCAGAAGTGTAATGCCTGGGTTCAGGCATTTAGAGGCAAAAACAGATTTTCTTTACCTCTGGTAACCTCAAGAGAAACACGTTATAATCCAGAATCTGCATTAAACATCACTTTCCTTCATTCCCAACTGGACGGAGCAGGTTTAATTTGGGAAATGACATAGGCGGACTTGATAAACAGAAATACTGTCGCCAGTAAACTTACTTACATTAGAAAAACATTATTTTTCTTTTTTTTTTTTTGATGATCGAAAAGTCATTTAAAGGAACAGGGCACTTAGTTTACTTGTGCTTGATTGAACTAGAGACGTTGAAAAATTTGGTGCTGCACTGTGATTAGAATTTGTATCTCCGCTTTCGAGGATCTGAATCCCTCGGAACAGTATAGTTCAATCATTTCGTTCCTGTTTACAAGACCGCAATTTCTGGTCAAACACGCACACATCTCACTGTTGGTGAGTAAGCAATTGATACTTAAGCTATATTCGTGGGCGATAAAGAAGTGTGGTTCGATTGTCACTCAGCCGGCCGCGGTGGTCTAGCGGTTCTAGGCGCTCAGTCCGGAACCGCGGGACTGCTACGGTCGCAGGTTCGAATCCTGCCTCGGGCATGGATGTGTGTGATGTCGTTAGGTTAGTTAGGTTTAAGTAGTTCTCATTTCTAGGGGACTGATGACCACAGATGTTAAGTCCCATAGTGCTCAGAGCCAGAGCCGATTGTCACTCAGGTACAGAAATTTGTATCTTTATTTTAGATTCAAACGAAAAGCAGCTGGTAAAAAAAACCGATACGTAACATTTGATTTTACTTAGTTAACAATCCAATTACGTGTTGGGTTCGTATCTCCGTCACAGAACTTCACATCATGCGCATCCTAATTAAATGCATACATACGCTCCTGGAAATGGAAAAAAGAACACATTGACACCGGTGTGTCAGACCCACCATACTTGCTCCGGACACTGCGAGAGGGCTGTACAAGCAATGATCACACGCACGGCACAGCGGACACACCAGGAACCGCGGTGTTGGCCGTCGAATGGCGCTAGCTGCGCAGCATTTGTGCACCGCCGCCGTCAGTGTCAGCCAGTTTGCCGTGGCATACGGAGCTCCATCGCAGTCTTTAACACTGGTAGCATGCCGCGACAGCGTGGACGTGAACCGTATGTGCAGTTGACGGACTTTGAGCGAGGGCGTATAGTGGGCATGCGGGAGGCCGGGTGGACGTACCGCCGAATTGCTCAACACGTGGGGCGTGAGGTCTTCACAGTACATCGATGTTGTCGCCAGTGGTCGGCGGAAGGTGCACGTGCCCGTCGACCTGGGACCGGACCGCAGCGACGCACGGATGCACGCCAAGACCGTAGGATCCTACGCAGTGCCGTAGGGGACCGCACCGCCACTTCCCAGCAAATTAGGGACACTGTTGCTCCTGGGGTATCGGCGAGGACCATTCGCAACCGTCTCCATGAAGCTGGGCTACGGTCCCGCACACCGTTAGGCCGTCTTCCGCTCACGCCCCAACATCGTGCAGCCCGCCTCCAGTGGTGTCGCGACAGGCGTGAATGGAGGGACGATGGAGACGTGTCGTCTTCAGCGATGAGAGTCGCTTCTGCCTTGGTGCCAATGATGGTCGTATGCGTGTTTGGCGCCGTGCAGGTGAGCGCCACAATCAGGACTGCATACGACCGAGGCACACAGGGCCAACACCCGGCATCATGGTGTGGGGAGCGATCTCCTACACTGGCCGTACACCACTGGTGATCGTCGAGGGGACACTGAATAGTGCACGGTACATCCAAACCGTCATCGAACCCATCGTTCTACCATTCCTAGACCGGCAAGGGAACTTGCTGTTCCAACAGGACAATGCACGTCCGCATGTATCCCGTGCCACCCAACGTGCTCTAGAAGGTGTACGTCAACTACCCTGGCCAGCAAGATCTCCGGATCTGTCCCCCATTGAGCATGTTTGGGACTGGATGAAGCGTCGTCTCACGCGGTCTGCACGTCCAGCACGAACGCTGGTCCAACTGAGGCGCCAGGTGGAAATGGCATGGCAAGCCGTTCCACAGGACTACATCCAGCATCTCTACGATCGTCTCCATGGGAGAATAGCAGCCTGCGTTGCTGCGAAAGGTGGATATACACTGCACTAGTGCCGACATTGAGCATGCTCTGTTGCCTGTGTCTATGTGCCTGTGGTTCTGTCAGTGTGATCATGTGATGTATCTGACCCCAGGAATGTGTCAATAAAGTTTCCCCTTCCTGGGACAATGAATTCACGGTGTTCTTATTTCAATTTCCAGGAGTGTATTTTGTTACTTCTGATTTGAGGTATATTAGACATCTTTCGTGGTTAGCTAACAGGTATGAAAGGGCCTCGATAGGAGTCTCGGTTTATTACAAAAAATTGTCGTCTTTTCTTTTCAAGTTTAGATTTGATTACTGATATTGGCGAAAATTTCGGTAATTCATGACTCTTCGCGGCTAGTCAGCAATATATGATTAGATTACATTAGATTAGTACTTGTGCCATAGATCACAATAGGACATTTCGTAATGATGTTGAACGTGTCATTTTAATGAAAGATCTCTTTACATACCAGTATTCAATTTCTTTACAACAATTTATTACCCTCTCTATCATCCCTTTTTATTTCTCTCTCTCTCTCTCTCTCTCTCTCTCTCTCTCTCTCTCTCTTTCTCTCTCTCTCTCTCTCACACACACACACACACACACACACACACACACACACACACACACACACACATTCTGTTTTTATTTTTATTTGTTTGGTGTGTTCGACTACCGACGTGGCACGAAAACGTCTGTGAATGAGTTTCTTAGTTTTTAGTACAGTTACGAAAGAAATATAAAAGCAACTATGAGAGTTACTGATTTATCGTTCTTAGTTTGCAGTCAGTTCTGCATATTATTAGTAACTACGCTCCAGTCCCTAAACCTAGTTACAGAAATGCGAATCGTACGCATTACGTATTCCAAGCCATAGCAGCCGCGTCTTTGAGACTGCAGCTATGGTCACTTCCCAGCCCGCTGTAGGATCACATCGGTTCGTCTTCTTCCTGCTGGTACTGTAACTGAGATTTGCCAACAAGAAAACGTATGTTTGGCAACTCTGTGATCGAAGAGTTACTTCCTGGTGTACACGGAATTAAGCATCAAAGTTCACTTGATTTTTCCTGTCATTTCCATTGAATAATCTGAATTATTGTCGCTTGAGGTGTAACAAAATATTGTAAGTTTACGATTTTCAGCCCAGGAAAGTCGTTGCACGTGGAAATCGCAACCAATCTCGTCCTTTAGTAGCGGTTTACGAGCTCTAGACAGTATTGGTCTCGTAAGACGAAGGCGCAGCACATACCTCTTTGCTATCTGAAGGGGGAAGTGCTGACCTGTGTAAAAGCGTCTGTTATGGTTCGCCGTTTTAGTCTCGCAGACTATAACGTTTTTATCCCTTTTGTGAAAGAGCCACAAGCAGTCAGATCAAACATCGATAAGGAAATCGCAAGAAAATACTTTCAGCTCAGAGTGCAATGGTGAAAAACTTACAATGCTGTACAACACGTAACGCCCCTTTCCCCTGCTGACAAGCAAATTTTGGGTTGCTAGGAATACATAACTTTATTTATGAAATGCCACATTTGCATATCTGTTGAGTATGACACAGCATACCAATCAAACACAGACCCAATCGAAATCAATGTGAGTAGTATTTTACTAATTCAGGCCGATAGAGACACGCTTGTGTACAGATACTCAGTTTTATTAAATCAGACTTTCGTCGTAAGGTTATCGTGGGTAGTTATAATTCATTTCTTATAATACAGTGCACAATATTCGCAAGGTTTCTTTTAGTGTTGTTAGAACAATACTAAGCATGAGAGAGAAATTAATCGTCAATGCTGTATGCGAATTCTCTGATGTTACACATAACAGTCTGACAATGCACATGCAGTTTATTGATTACATGCATGTAGATAACTTGATCTTAGTTAAAGCTGTCAAACAAGGTTTGAAGAAGAATAAAATGCCACTACCAGACGACAGCTAATGTAGAAAATACTTTCCTGACTGTTTTGGCACGATGCGGTCTCCCCATACATAATACAAAAGCTCCGAGATGCATCTGCTGCCTGGCCGTCTATTAAACCTGTAAAGAACAAAATGTCGCAGAAGTTAGCCCTTTTTCCCCATTTTACTATTTTAGTTTGAGAAGTGAAGGGAATTATGTTCAAAGTTCCATTAAATTGACAGCTACAGGAGACAGCAGAATTGCGTTTTAAAAGATGTAGCAGAGCATGTAATAGAACTCGCGACGTCTTATCTAATGCGCGCGACGCGTACCGTTACACTAGTAGCTATCACGTAACTTCAGCACCTCCAGAAGTCAACAACAGTTCCTCCAGAACTTTCGCATCCACAGTGCTGTGAGATAAAGCATATGTCCGGACCTAGACTTCTGAGAGACAGACAGTTACAGCTTTTCTTTTGCACTGCACGACGTCTTCAACAAACAGATAGCGCAATAGAGTAGCTCAAATGTAGGAACAGTTCCTATTTAAATTTCTGCATCCTACACTGTTGGCAATTGTGTGTAGGTGGCAGTTACGTGATTTTATTTCGGTGATTACAAAATATAGTCGAATTTATGCACTGGGTAGCCGAGGCAGCTAGTTCTTGGCGATTCGGTCAACCAAGTAAATGAATGTACTGAACATGCTGCAAACCACTACAGGGAACCTGTGTGTCAGAATTCTCATCGAGTGTGCCAAAACACGGTTATGATAGAAAATGAGTCTCAAAGAAGAGGATTTGGTGGTCTGTTGGATTGATGGTAGGTTCCAATGGGGATGGTCTGGGTTCGATTGCAATTTCTGCTGATGATTTTTAATAGGGAGAGCCAGATTCTATTTTCTTCTGGCTATCCCGAGTGAAGAAGGTAAAAGGCATTGTGGTCTAAAATTCACATTAAATACGATATTACTTCTCTACCAAGTAGATGTTAGATTTCCCACATTTCGCCACTCCTGACTTTACTGGGGTTCAACCTATCAAATCAAATGGTTCAAATGGCTCTGAGCACTATGGGACTCAACATCTTAGGTCATAAGTCCCCTAGAACTTAGAACTACTTAAACCTAACTTACCTAAGGACATCACACACACCCATGCCCGAGGCAGGATTCGAATCTGCGACCGTAGCAGTCCCGCGGTTCCGGACTGCAGCGCCAGAACCGCTAGACCACCGCGGCCGGCGGAACTCTATCACCAGCAGCCTTTCTTATATTAGTTATTTATTTCTAGGGACGAAACAAACGCTATGTAGGGTCACAGGTCATTTATTCCATCTTTTAATTGAGCTTCTGTATGCCGATAAAATTGGTTCTGAACTGGGAATGCAACTCAGACCGCCCTTAACGCGGACTTTGATCCCTTCGTGACAATACAGGTCGATTACAATTTGTTGTTTGTTCAAAACTGCAGATTCCTCAACATCTCCACATATTGCGCGTGAATGGATTCGACTCCTGGCCTGGCACTCAATTTTCATTATGTATTATCAAGCTCTAGCATGAGAACACCTATTTGCTGTTGGATAATAATTTTGATTTTTAATGGATTTTCATTCGTTGTCAACGCTAACGATAGCTGACGTTTTTGACTCCCAGTGAGACACAGAAATATTTGTGAGATCACTGTAAGTTCAAGGATGTTATTCCGAGCTGCTGGTGGAGAAAAATTCGGTAGCTGACGTCTCTTTGTGTGTAGTCAACAACGACATGTGTGGAGTCGATACCCAGTCAGGACTGAACTCTTCGTCATATTATTTCTAGCTCAGACTTGCTCACATGTCGCTGCTGCTCTAGAATATAACAGCGATAGGTGCCAGGTTGGAGTCCTGGGAAGGAAAAAATTAATGTTTCGTCTCGTCATTTCAGTTAAAACATCTAGCCACTGCCAAGAAAATTCGATATGTCACTGTTTATCGTGCTTCGATAGCAATTCGATTAGGTTCTGGGTTCGAATCCCTGTCCAACACAAAGCTTTATCTCACGGCATTTCGAAGTAAGTTATTTGTGAAGAAGCAATATTTAACATCTCTCGTAGTTCGTTAACAGGGACAATAGATGCTGGGTAGGAATCCGCGTCCGTTCAAAATGTTCACGTTATGTAATTTAAAGTTGGTATTTGCTCACTGATACTGTCTAAAATCGACGTATATCACTCTCTGTATGCCTAGTCAGGGATGACTGTTAGTTTCTATCAGTCACGAAATCTTAGACCTGGGTTTGAATCCATATGCAAAACGAGCCGGTTCGTCGTGTAATTTGAAGTTCATACATATTCTCTACTAGCTGCTTGTGAATAACTTAAATTTTTAATGTCATTTTGTGTTAAATAACAAGTATTGTATGCTACTTTGAAGAGGAAGTCATGAATACGACGAACTTACTACGTACGTTACCCATCTGACGTAATAATGAGAGTGGTAACATTTCAGGTATATCATTTATTGCAATAAATGTGAGCTTACAAGCCTTAATCACAGTCTTATCTGGGAAAAGGTGTTCCTTGATATTTCTAGTGTCGTGGTATTACTTTACATCTTGAGTTATTGCGATACAGAGCAGTGTTTTCTAATGGTGACTCGTTGGAACCATTTTCAATAATCAAACGACTGTACTAAGGAGCGATTAGAGGACCTGCTAGACAGCTGCGTTATGTGGGTTGCATACGAATCAGGCGAAATGCAATTCAGGTCGTTCGGATACTTTTGAGCATGACTGTACAATCACTGCTGCCTGGGCATAAAATTCCGTTCTGTGCAGACTCGAACACGCAGGGAGCTCTCGTAAGTTGTCAAACGTTACAAACGCGAGCCCGAATACAAAGCAGATAGAACACTGTAACTCCTCATTTCGGATTCTTTTAGTGTTACGCCATTCGCGCTACAACTGCGATCGCAACCTCGTCGAACTTGACGTGGAACGCAATGAAGCAGAAAGTTTCACGGAACAACGTCGGCAGCGTCACCCTTTCCCAGTTGAGACAAATGACTGCGGCTGCGGTGAAAGTGGGAAACTGCGCGTGTTGTGGGCGGACGCCGGCACAGAGAGGCACCGCTGAAGAGTCAGGCTGTCAGCAGCTTCGGCCAGACGGTGGCAGTGGACTTGGGTCTCGCCGCGGCGATCTGAGGACGATCCGCGCGAGGCAGGTCCGGCCTGGAGGGAGGAGAGGCGGCTGCCCGGGACTCGAGCACCAGCCCTGCCGGGTCGCAGCCGCGTGCAGCAGGGCCGGCCCTCAGCCCCCGCATACGCGTCACAGGTTGCTCGAAGCGACTCATCAATGGTTCTCACTAGCTCACTTTTCTTTATTCCTGTCTATCTTCTTCATTTGGGATCTTCGCTTATGTGATTTTAATGTTTTATTCACCCATCACAACACGTAAGTGTTTAATAATTGTAATGAACTGATTAAAAAACAAAAGCAGAAAGGGATTATTGTATTGGCTGCACAGTGCCGTCAAGAATGTATTTCGTGCTACAAGATTTAATAATATGGTGATTATTTTCAAGTCTTTATCGACATGACTTGAAATGATGTTGCAGCCCCTGACGAGATCTGAAGTCACAACCACCTGCACAGTAACCAGACATGTCGTCCACTGCACTACTTTTTTTTTGTTCCGGGAAAAAGCGGACACAGTCAGCTTCAGGCTTGGGCGGTGGAGACAGGGGGGGGGGGGGGGTCGAAAGCAGAGGACTGCACCCCCCCCCCCCCCCCAATCTGTCTGTCGCTCTTTTGGTCCGTCACATGGACATTGTACTTGGTTGGTTTCCTCCTGTTTTTTAATTATTTTTGTTTATATTTTTAATTTGTTTGTTTGCTTTTGATTCTTCTTTTCTTGAAAAGAAAACTTGGTACACATAAATTCAACAATTCCGGGACTCAAAAAGGAATACTAAATTTTTCTCTAGGAAGGCCACAAGGAGACAAGGCTCCAGAACAAGGAATAAATAGAGCTGTCCAATTCCTTGACGATTAGAGACAGGATGGGACGTATTTTCAGATAAAGCTCGATAACGTGGAGGCCTCTGCCACTTCCAGTGAGCGTTCACCGCGTCTGGCGAGAAACGCTGCGGTCAGGATGGTCGTCACAGCCGACTTCACAGTGGGCCCAGAGTCAGAGGAGCCGCGAGATCGAATTAGTCTTCGCCCGAGGTGAGACGGAAAAGTCCGGACACGGAAGAAGTTAAACCGAGAAAGCAGCTTCAGCCGGTGGACTAAGGGAAGGCAGCTGGCGGCGGATCCGCAGCCAGTGTCCTCTGCCTCAAGAGGCAAGGCTGTGCGGCAATGCGTCACACGTCGCGAAAACCAGTCGGACTGAGACGAAGAAGGCGGAGGCGGGGATTAGACTGTTGGTGACCTTACACCGCGGTGAGGCCGACGTGAAACCACACTGTCTTCCAGGACGTGAGTGGTGCGGCCATCTTAACTGGGGATCGGGATAATTGTACTCCCCAACGAGGAAGCAAACATCCGCTGATGCCGTGTGTCATCGATAAAGTGTTGGCTCCCAGAAAACTTAGTATAATATGAAATTCACGTACGTGGCGTAGCCGGCCGGGGTGGTCGAGCGGTTCTAGCCGCTTCAGTATGGAACCGCGGGACCGCTACGGCCGCAGGTTCGAATGCTGCCTCGGGCACCGATGTGTGTGATGTCCTTAGGTTAGTTAGGTTTAAGTAGTTCTAAGTTGTAGGGGACTGATGACCTCAGAAGTTAAGTCCCATAGTGGTCAGAGCCCTTTTTTTTACGTGGCGCAATTTAGAGCTGATCTGGCCAACATCGGCAGGGGGAGTCAGACTGTCTGGTCCAAGACACGTAAATAAGCGAGATGTAACGGAACGGGTTGCTCGAGCACACGTTACACCGGTACTCCGTATGAACAGTACTGAAGCCTCCACTCCGATGCTGGGAAGTCCAAACGTCCAAACGTTCCAAGGGGACGGGGCTCCACTCATACCAGAGTGGAGAAACATAAGTTTTCCACAGGAAACGACCAGATAATTGTTTCAATTTGCACGCCATCACTGCGGGTTGTGAACAGGAGTGGGCCGTGGCACGGTTTCCCCGTAGAAGGTCAGGAACTCGTAACAGACGCAGGAATGCTGGCAGGTCGGTGGAAACAGTGCGGAACTGCGGAGTGGGTGTGTCCTCGTGTGACGGAGGCCGTCCCAGTCTCGGCAGTCACATCGGAGAGACTGCCGGGCGGTTTCGAATCTCGAACAGCAACTAGGAGAGGGGAGAGGCCTCCTGCAACGGAATCTCTCCAGTAGAGCAGAGAAGGGCAGAGGAATTGTCCGACAGCTCACCACCTTGTGTCCGAGTACGCTCGTTCTGAAATGGTTCAAATGGCTCTGAGCACTATGGGACTCAACTTCTGAGGTCATTAGTCCCCTAGAACTTAGAACTAGTTAAACCTAACTAACCTAAGGACATCACAAACATCCATGCCCGAGGCAGGATTCGAACCTGCGACCGTAGCGGTCTTGCGGTTCGAGACTGCAGCGCCTTTAACCGCACGGCCACTTCGGCCGGCCCGCTCGTTCTGAAGTGGAGGCGGTGGCGGCGCGGAGGCCACAGTGGCCACGTTCGTACGAGAGGCCAGCGGAGGAAATGCGCTGGGACCGTCCCGTTCCCCATCAGAAACGCGGATAGGGTCAGTGGCTGTCGCTTGGGGAAGCACGTCCGCTAAGGGTAGCCTTCTACGTTGTTCGTAAGTGGATTTTAGGAGCGTGACGCGACGCGGGCAGATTGTACGGACGTTACACACAAAGCAGGTCCCTTCTTGTCCTATGTAGATTATATGTTCCCAGAATAAATAAATAAAATAAAAATCATAAACTAAATGGAGGAAGCCAACAGAGAAATGAACAGCGTTTAGGTATAGAAAATCCCGTGATGGAAGAGAACAATACAATAAGTGCGAATGTAAGACAGGTGCTCCGGGGCGATAACGTCTCACACGTAAATTTCGATCCGAATGCGGAGCAAGAAACTACGGCACAGCATCCGACAACGGAAAGCCGTCCCGGTTTAGCAGATGACGTAGTCATCCAGCGACAACATGGCGTCTCAATTTTCCACAATCATTTCGAAAGCGAAATACCCAGAGT
The DNA here is from genome assembly GCF_021461395.2 of Schistocerca americana. Classification (NCBI taxonomy): domain Eukaryota; kingdom Metazoa; phylum Arthropoda; class Insecta; order Orthoptera; family Acrididae; genus Schistocerca; species Schistocerca americana. Next base: position 92,895,360 of record NC_060129.1, on the reverse strand, counting down.
ATAAAATAAATAAATAAATAAAATAAAATATTAATTATTAATTATGTATCATAGTGATTGGTTGTAATTAATATTTGCTTATCTGGAACGTGGACGTTTAATTATTTGGTATCAGACGCTTGACAATGGCTTTTTCGTAAATGCAGCGTTATTCGTAGTTGACCGTGAAATAAGACTCAAATAATCGGACTTCGTATTTAAATCGTTTCCAAAGACTCCTGCGGTAGATGCGGACTCAAAATCGAAATCTCAATATTAGAATAATTTGCTAGCCATGTCAATACGTCGTACAGAGGTGACTGTCTACTAAACATAGAAAAGTTTACACAGTTAGTTAAATCAGATATATTCAACGAATAAACCTACAGTTAAACAATTCTACTTACTTTCATAAATATAAATTCTTTACAGAATCGAGTGCCTAGTAAGACTGCAACTCGCAGTGTTCTTATATAACATCAAATATGCCAGTGTACCAGTTAATAAAATATACGTGCTTCCCGCACCAGGTATTCTACTCAACCTACTTCTTCTTAATGAAACATAAGAGTGTCAGAATTGTATTTTATTTTATCGGTGGCATAGCACTGCAGTTCTATGCCATAGCCTTTATTTATTTGTCAGAGATTAATTATTTAATTAAGATTCCGCTTTCCGAGGAAACTCACGCACGGCATGCAAATGTGCCTTTATAAGACGGTCCCTGGTAGTTGTATGAAAACTATAGAAACACCGTTATTTCTGTTGCCATTAATAGGAAATGGATACCATACAAATACTTTAAGTACTAAGCGGGCACTACAGCATTTGAGAGCACAATAACCAATTTAATTACCTTAGTCAGTACTGCTAACAACAGGCTCGGTACATTTCAATTTTATATCTTGCTGGCTGTTTCTTTAAATAAAGTCCTTTAGCATATTCGACATTTCATCTTAGCTGCACACACAAATTCTTACACAGCACTGCACAATAGTAATATTTTATAATAACTAATTAGTGATTGCGGACCACGCCATGTACGCGTCCGCCGTCTTTAAAAACTATATCAGGACTGTGGGAACAGGAGAGGATTACAATTCTTCAGCTGTCAAAAAATAAGAAACACGAAAGATCTCTATCGATACAATTTATGAAAAAGTCGTATTCTGCGCCGTGGCGCGTAAGGTATTCTTTGAAATATCAGGTTGTCGCTGCTCAGCGGCGATCTAAGAAAATTTTACACAAATTGTATGGCTTTTAAGAGCCTGCATGGTTAGATTATCGAATGTAAGTTTATTTAAGCTGTCGAAACAGATACTAATGTTACACTGCCTCCCATGGGGAGGGGAGGAATACAGGAGGCATTGCTTCCGTCCCCATGTCGCTCGTAATATTAGTGGCATTAAATACATATCTACCGCTGAAATTGAGTAGTTATGTAGTGGTATACACTTGACGTTTCCCAAAGTTACCATAACAGAGAAAATATTCATTGTTAAGATCATTAGTAAAAACTGTCTTTGTGCAGTTCATCTGCATCTGTGTTTTGGTCACAGGGTTTCTTAACGTCTACATCAACATGGAAAGTATTACTATTCACAATAAAGAGCTATATACATTAAGTGGACATGACAGGTATTGACGCAGAGAAAAAAAAATACATACACGTATAACTACCTGCACAATCCTAAAATGCTTACAAACTATGAAGTTGACATGACATTTTCATTTTTCTTTCACACGTTTTCCAAATTTTCAGTGTCTCTACAAGCTCGATAGGATCGTGTTTATTTCATCATAATATTCTTTCTTATTTTACACACATTGTACATTGGTTCGTGGATCACACTGTGCCGTCGAATTGTTTGTCAAGAGTCCCTTTTCTACCACTTCACTGAATGGAATTTGCTATTCTCCGTGAACTCATGGAATATGGAACATAAATGGAGAATACTCTGCATTAGTATTACTTAGAAATGATGCTTACCCATCCTGAACCCATTGTAATTAAACCGAAATTTTTTCTTTTTTTCATTTCTCACTGACTTCTGCTCTTGTTTATGACAGCGGTTAAGGCAAATATCAATGTCGTTCTGACCGTGACCGAAGTTTATTCTAGTCGTGACCATTTTATTCTTTGCTTAATACAAATCGTTCTCCTTCAGTCTCTAAAATATGTTTTCTATGTACATATAGAACAATGTCCTTCAAAGTAGTATGAAGTCTCAGTTATTGCCGGAGCGAGCCACGCGGACCCGGCCATTACATCCACATCTACATCTACATCTACATGGATACTCTGCAAATCACATTTAAGTGCCTGGCAGAGGGTTCATCGAACCACCTTCACAATTCTCTATTATTCCAATCTCGTATAGCGCGCGGAAAGAATGAACACCTATATCTTTCCGTACGAGCTATGTAAAGTTACAAATATCCATTACTTCGTCATACGCCGCTGCGCTGCAATGTTGACAGACTAACACCGGCCAGCATAACGCGCGCTATCGTAGATAGGTTGTGTGTTGTGTTGTCCGCCAATAACGTGGTGCGTTTAAAGCACGTTGTTTGAGGATCGCTGCTGTTGCTTCACCAACGAATCCTGGACGAAGTCATCTCGTCATACCACTCGTCAGCTGTCCGTGAAGGACTCACAGGTAAGTGAGAGGAAGTTATTTTGCTGGCTTGCGAGGGCTGCATGGCGAACGATACTTATTCACTGGCCGTTGCACATCTTAAAAATAAAACTGATACACACAAGGTGTGGTATAAAGAGTCGTGACACAGACTCGCTTTTCGATGCACAAAGTTTCACTTTCACTTTGATAGGCGTTCGTGAACTAAACGTCGTCCTTCATCTCACTTTCTCTTTGCAAAAATAACACTATCACAGAAGGATAACAAGATACCTTGACTAATAATATTTAAATAATTTGCTTATATATATACATACATATATTCTTAATCTAATGATCACGTCCGGTACAGAACTGCTGTCGTCATTTTCTTATGGCTCTCTCTTGCTTACCAGTTAAAATTTACGTCTTCCGCTTAAGACTATTCTTCAGTCTCCTCTTGTAAACAGAGTTACCACTTTTATTAATTCGTTACCGTCAAATTCTTATTACATTTTTTAATTGTCTCAAAGACAAACTAATTGTCTTCCTCTTTGACAACACTCCTCTTTTTATCACTTTTTTCATTTACATGTCCATTTAATTGTGTTTACTGTGTTCTTTAAATTGAGGACAGCTTCCAGACATAGAGACTGCCTCCTTTTGCGCGCTGAATACTATTCGCTTCAAAATATACGGGCGATGACTGACTAACCGCGCGTTACAAAGACAACAAACTCAATTGCACGCCAAACAATGCTCGACTCTAATTGGCTTCAACAAGCAAAATTTAACTCATCTCGTCGCGAAGCTACACGCTTTTCGTGTGAGTTGCTTTGCCCGGACAGTACAAGTAAACCTCTACGAGCTGATCCTTGGAATATGATGTCTGAAGTATTATCAGGGGTCGGTATTTTGGATAATATTTTATAAAGGAACACACAAATCACCATTTAAATAATCTGGACATTATAAAAATTATCATGCTAAACAAGAATCATTTACATGCGAGCGCTTATGCTGCTGCAGTTGCTTTTTGCGTGTCACTCACTTAGAAAATATAATTGATTCTTTTACACGCCTCTATGCATGTGCTTGTTTGACCAATTGTTTACTTGGTTACTTGACCCTGTAGCCTGCGGACTCCTGTTATTAATCGCTACATTTAGTCTAGCGGCTGGCATTTCCTAAGTATAATATTTCCATGGAACTTATAATATAGCGTTATTTCTACCCCTTCTTTTACTTGCTACACCTTCGAATTTGCGTCAGCATAACTTATCTGCCATAGACTTTAAAACTTTGTTCCTAATGAAGTTTTCCACATACATTACTTCTTCTAAGCATCGGATCTTACACATGTTCTTTAGCATATTACAATTTACTCTCTTTTTTTTAGGAAATGTGTCGCTCTCATTACGATATCCTCTGTTATTCTTAGATTCTAGTCACGAAAAGCTATGACCCTTTGTTTTACACAGGAGTACAAGCTGTCCTCCGAGAGACTTTAGTTTCTTAACAAGAAAAAAATCCTTTATTATAAAACCTGAGAGAACGGCACTGACCACTCCTTCCTCTTTCATTCACACATACCGGGGGCTGATTACCACACGAGCATGGATCGTATACCTACATACTAACTTGAAACTAGTACTAAGTTATCTCTTTGCCATGTTCCTTTACCTGTATTCAGTTAACAGATCGGTACAAACTTTCCTCACACAGTCAGCAGTGTATGATGACCTCCAGACGTATTAACTACTGGCTTGTCGTTTTTCTTGAGTTATCATTCGACGTCGACGACTTACCTTGTTCTCTGATGATGCTTTGAAATTGCCTCGTACTACAAACACCTGCAAATTTCTTTCTTGTGTTCCCATTGTGGAATTTTCTTAGGTCACTATGGTGGAACAGTCCTTTAATCCTTCCAGTCACGGGGTCGGCTAGCAAGTAACATCCTGTGTGCGGCTTCCTGACAATAACGTATGGGCCTTCGTAAACGCGCTCCCACTTACGATGGTTTAAAATGAGTCCTCAGTAAGATTCTCTCACCTTCTCTGTATTCAATAACCTTATTTACATTTTTGCCAAATGCTTTCTTACAAGGGGTTTGCATACGTTGTCAGTGAAATCAACGCCAGCCTGACTTTGGAAAAAATGCTGTTTCTAGTTTTCCTAATGATGGTGGTTCTCCCTATCGGATATCGCCCTTAACGTCTCCTCCGTTTCGTGTTGGTGTTGTGACTGTGGCACGAAGGGTGGTGGACAAGGTTCTTGTCCCGTGTTCGATCCACTTTACGCTTAATAGATTCGTGCAGTCTTTTGCCGTTTCGGCTTCGGATTTCCCGCATAATCACTTGAGAGATCGGAAAAAATTATATTTGTCGGAGGTCAAAATGTATTCTGGGCCAAGTAGTGTATTGTACTGTCATTACTAGCAAAATGTTGTTGTCCTGCACTTGTCCCGTGCCATTTATTTGATTTCCACTCGCGCGTCCTGTTAAAGACTGGTCTGCCCTGATAATTTCCTTCTGTGGTGGTTTGTTTCCGTACTGATTTTGTGGATAATTGTGTGTCTAGTTTCCGTACTGTGGCCGTTGTGTTCTATCCACTGGGCTGCACCGTTGTTTATTATCATCCTTCGGTCGACGCCTGTTGGCTTCTGCAGCCGCCGGACGGTCGCCAGTGAGCGTCGCTTCCGCGCGCTCTTCCCTCACTGCCATTGTTGGCCGCGCAACCTCCACGTTTCGCCTGCTCACTCCATTCGGAGCGCTACCAACATTTGCTACCGCGTCTTCGCGAATCGAATCCAATGAGTCCAATATGGAAACAAATGCTTCGGTATCGTCCCCGGAAACGTTAACTACTTTCTCCCTTATAGAGATGGGCAATTTAGTTTTCAAAATCTTGATCGCGTCTTTATTTGTAATTGGCGAGTCCCAGAATTTAATTTCTGCTAACTATTTTTCGAAATACCTTTTGAGACTGCCATGTTTCGAATTGAACATTTCCGCATTGAACACTTCTTTTCTTAAACGTTGCTGAACCCCGTCACTCCAAAATTTGTTCAGAAACATCCGATCGAATTCATTATAGGTCCTGCACTTGTCCGTCATTTCTATTCCCCATAAGGCGGCATTTCCTGTTATATACCCGCCACAAACTCTATTCTTTGCTTGTCTGTCCAGCTGTTCGGAAATACTCCAGAGAAGTTTCGCAAAAATACCATCGGGTGTATGTCAGGTTCTTGCGGATGAAAGGTTGGAAATGTTTTGTGTTGCAATACACTTTCTTCCTGCATTTGTGTTATGAGCGTTGGTGGGCTGTTCAGTTCAATGTGGTTACGCACTGCGTCTGTCGGACTGTGTTACGACGTGTCATCAAGTGGAGTGCTGTAATGAATTTGCCTATTGTCATTTCGGTATGGGGAGTGATTCCATTCGCTACCCACCAGATGTAAAGGACTTCCCACTTTGTTCTTTAATGTCTGCTCCTCTTCAATGACCTGCTGCTTCCACTGATGAAGGTCTTGTGCCAAAGTTCGCCTTATCTGTCCCAGCTCAGATAACACGGTGTCTCCCGATTTTCTTGGTTCCGCCAAAAGATCATAAGTAACTTCCCTTACTACTTCCTTCAGTTCTGTTTTTTCTATCAGATAGTCTTTGCTTTCTATCCACTCTGTGTCGTGGTCGGATAACGCTTCGGCGTGAGCCTTTACCGGAATTTTTTACCTGCTCCTCTATGTCAAGTGATTCTACTTGTTTCGTCAAACCATCTATCTCCTCTCCCATATTAGTGACAACCAGTTTCATGGCGCTGACCTCCTTTGACGTGGTACCACAATTACCCTTTAACGCTACAGTTTCGCTATGGTATGCTTCTATCGTGGCATTAATTTCACCCTTGGCAGCTCCTAGTGCTGCATCAAATTTACTAAATCTCAGCCTCAACCTGTTTACGGATCTCAGATATTACTGCTTCGATTTGCCCACTTATTTCCGACTTGACCTCGCCCAATTGCGTATTCAGTTCAGTTTTCAAGTCGGTACTTATTTTAGTTTTCACCACTTCAAATTTTTCATTTATCACGTCAAATTGTTTATTTAAATCGGTAAAATCTCGCATTAGTTCTTTTTTGTTTTCCTCCTCTCTTTCAGCTCTCTCTCTTGCTTTTCGTTTCCTTTGTAACCGCAATTGTTCCTTTTCCCTATCATTATTTGTCATCGAATTGTGGATCTGAAGGAGCATTGCATTCGTATCCACAGTTGGGTTGCTACCCGCGGGAATGGTTTGAATTGTTTGGTCTGTGTCAATCATATCACCGGCGTTAGCCTCCGCCTCCACTCGCATGCTAATCGCACGTGAGCGCAGCGAATATTGAGTGCTGTTCATATCGTCACTGCCACCTGCTGTCGGGATTAATTTCTGTTTACCCTCCTCCATCTCGCGGTGTGTGTTTGACAACAGTATTACGTCAGCTACAAGTGGTCTGCAACGCGGTTCTTCTGTCCTTTGCTTGTGACGTCAGGTCACGTGCTGTCTGTCAAGTATCGGAGTTGCACTCGCCTAAGAAACGCCTGTGAACTGAAGGGGAGAAGACAAGATTGAAGACGGGCACACTAAACAACTGAATTAGCACACAGCGCCAGCATTTTACATGTAACACGACGCCATATTTACACATTGAAATCTAGACTCAACAATGAGATTCAGACTCCACGTTGCAAATCCTACTGAATTTTGACTAAAAAAGAATTTTAAGCTGATTTTTTAAATGTGCAGATGGAAATAAAAGGAAGAATGGTAATGTAGCTGGAAAGACAACTGTACTACTGAAGCGTCTCAACTGCAAATGGAAATTTTTTCGTAACTTACGTTTGGTGTATTGAAACTTGGCAACTGGATGTAAAATTTGTCCGTTTCCCGCCTTCGGCTCGTCTTTCCTCTCTGAAATTCTCCTCCACAATTTTTTTAAGTGCGTAGCGTGCACATTAAAAATAAATCTATTGTTAAATACATCTATCTATATTAGCAGCAAACACAAGAGGACTTATTTTCGTGATTTCAGTAGAGTCCTTGTTCGGGTGCCAAGTGTGGTGTTTTCTTTTTTTTTCTTTTTTTTTTAAATGTACGAGGACAGTTCAATAAGTAATGCAACACATTTTTTTTCAGAAACAGGGGTTGTTTTATTCAGCATTGAAATACACCAGGCTATTCCCCAAACTTTTAGCTACACAACACTATTTTTCAACGTAATCTCCATTCAATGCTACGGCCTTACGCCACCTTGAAATGAGGGCCTGTATGCCTGCACGGTACCATTCCACTGGTCGATGTCGGAGCCAACGTCGTACTGCATCAATAACTTCTTCATCATCCGCGTAGTGCCTCCCACGGATTGCGTCCTTCATTGGGCCAAACATATGGAAATCCGACGGTGCGAGATCGGGGCTGTAGGGTGCATGAAGAAGAACAGTCCACTGAAGTTTTGTGAGCTCCTCTCGGGTGCGAAGACTTGTGTGAGGTCTTGCGTTGTCATGAAGAAGGAGAAGTTCGTTCAGATTTTTGTGCCAACGAACACGCTGAAGTCGTTTCTTCAATTTCTGAAGAGTAGCACAATACACTTCAGAGTTGATCGTTTGACCATGGGGAAGGACATCGAACAGAATAACCCCTTCAGCGTCCCAGAAGACTGTAACCATGACTTTACCGGCTGACGGTATGGCATTAAACTTTTTCTTGGTAGGGGAGTGGGTGTGGCGCCACTCCATTGATTGCCGTTTTGTTTCAGGTTCGAAGTGATGAACCCATGTTTCATCGCCTTTAAGAATCTTTGACAAGAAATTGTCACCCTCAGCCACATGACGAGCAAGCAATTCCGCACAGATGGTTCTCCTTTGCTCTTTATGGTGTTCGGTTAGACAACGATGGACCCAGCGGGAACAAACCTTTCAATATCCCAACTGGTGAACAATTGTGACAGCACTACCAACAGAGATGTCAAGTTGAGCACTGAGTTGTTTGATGGTGATCCGTCGATCATCTCGAACGAGTGTGTTCGCACGCTCCGCCATTGCAGGAGTCACAGCTGTGCACGGCCGGCCCGCACGCGGGAGATCAGACAGTCTTGCTTGACCTTGCGGCGATGATGACACACGCTTTGCCCAACGACTCACTGTGCTTTTGTCCACTGCCAGATCACCGTAGACATTCTGCAAGCGCCTATGAATATCTGAGACGCCCTGGTTTTCCGCCAAAAGAAACTCGATCACTGCCCGTTGTTTGCAACGCACATCCGTTACGGACGCCATTTTAACAGCTCCGTACAGCGCTGCCACCTGTCGGAAGTCAATGAAACTATACGAGACGAAGCGGGAATGTTTGAAAATATTCCACAAGAAATTTCCGGATTTCTCAACCAAAATTGGCCGAGAAATAAAATGTGTTGCATTACTTATTGAACTGCCCTCGTATTTATATTTAGATTAAATTATTATTGTCTCGTGAAGATTCAGAAATCTGTTGTGAGTTTTGCACCACTTCTTGGCGGGAAGAGCAAAGACTTTTCAAAAACTTAAGTACTGTATGTCATAGTTTATATGCCACCTGAAATCGTTTGCAGAAGTTCTCAAGATTAAGAACAGAGTTCGCATTGCCACTTAATTTACTTGTGTCGTGATCATGTTCGATCACGACTGGACATGAGACAGCAACTACGAACGGAGAAACCTAAGGGACCAGACAGAGCTGGAAATTTTCTTTGCTGTACTACACCACACGTTAAAAAAAATTGGATTTAAATGTCAAACAAGGTAAGTGACACTCCGCCTCCTGCCTTAACTACGACGTTTGCCGACATGCGGTCGGTCCCTGGTAGCTGTATGGAAACTAGAAAAACACCGTTATTTCTGTTGCCACTAATAGGATGTGGATACCATAGAAATACTTTAAGTACTAAGCAGGCACTACAGCATTTGAGAGCACAATAAGCAATTTAATTACCTTAGTCAGTATTTCTAACAATAGGCTCCGTACATTTCAATTTTATATCTTGCTGGCTGTTTCTTTAAATAAAGTCGTTTAGCATTTTGGAATGCAAGCTTATGTAAGCTATCGAAACAGATACTAGTAATAAAAACTCACCCTGACTGACTACACACACACTTAGATATAAAGGGAACAGAATGAACAGACTTTGTTTTTCAGTATATACTTCGTTAGGTTGGCAACGTGTTGATAAGCAAAAAATGGTTCAAATGGCTCTGAGCACTATGGGACTCAACATCTGAGGTCATCAGTCCCCTAGAACTTAGAACTACTTAAACAACCTAAGGATATCACACACATCCATGCCCGAGGATGACTGAAGCGCCTAGAACCGCTCGGTCACACCGGCCGGCAGATAATGTTGTGTCCCTGTGTTTTATGATTGATACCTCCAGAGCTTGAAAGAGTGTCTTTCAGTTAATATTGTCGAAACCTTTCTCTGAACATGGAAATGCTACGAAGACTGGTTTTCCTTTCTCCAGTCTGTCTACTTAGCTGAGTGATAGGAACTGTATTGTCTCTCGTGTTCAGACATTTCACAGCAATCTAACGTTGTGGCCATGTCAGTTTGTATAGCCCCTCCTCCTCTCCTCTCTGCCGGCCCGAATGGCCGAGCGGTTCTAGGCGCTTCAGTCTGGAACCGCGCGACCGCTACGGTCGCAGGTTCGAATCCTGCCTCGGGCATGGATGTGTGTGATGTTGGCGATGATCACGTTATGGTCTGTGCAGAATTCTATGAGGTGGCTTCGCCTTTCATCCCTTCCCCAAAGCCTACATTTTCTTACTATTTTGTCTTCCTAACCAGCTACCGTATTCCAGTCTCTCGTCATATTTTAAATCTTTGTCTCGCTTAACTATTTGAGTGATGTCTTTTATCGTCCATTCTTTCAACCTGTTCATCACCTGTGGCGTTGGTACGCACGGAAACTTGTATCACTGTAGTGTTGGCTTTAACGTCGTGTCTCTCCTGGTAATGATAATGTCAATGGCAGTTTAGTGATGGAGCGGAGTGATGTGATACTACTTCACTGGTAGTTTCAATAGCTGACACTCGCAGAGTGGTTAAAATACATGATCTCGACATAGCAAATATTGAGGATCGACTGTCAGGCATTTTTAATTATAAATAAAGGACTATCAGATAACTGGTAATGTACTATCATTATAGTAGACTGCGTTTCGGTATTGCAATTTCGAGTACTGACAGCCGTTATTAAAGTAACAATAAGTTTATGTTCTGGGGTGGCCGCTTTTCTAAATGAGACAGCGGACAATCACGGACGGTGGTCATGGTGTCTGTTTATGGTGAAATAAGAAAACACGAATAATGAAATGCGTGGAAGGGAACACCGTAGTGAAAATAAGAAATTGCCATGTCTTGATCGGAGTTCGTCTCTCCCTCGTGTAGGTCGGCGGCACAGTTAACGGGAGGCGCCGGGCGCTTCGGTGGGCCCCGCCCCGTGGCTCAGCGCCGGCCGCTTGCAGGTGGGAGCGCCGGTCCCGGCAGCAGAGGCCGCCAGCTGCCGCCGCAGTGCCGCTCGTTCTGGCCAGCGAGGCTGGGCAGCCAGGGCGCCGTCTCCAGAGCGAGGCGAGCCGGCTCTCTGGGCTGGCCGTACTGCGTGCGGCTGTCCGAGCTACGAGCGTGCTAGCGAGGGGCGTGTGGCAGGCCGCAGTCGTGCCGCTGGAGTGTGTGGATGCACTGAGGGAGATTTGAGACACATCTCGGCCGAACGAAGCAAAACTGAGACGTTCGAACAAATACAGTCCACGTAATTATAAAAGTAAAGCTGCCAAAGTTTCCTGTAAAAGTGCTACCAGTGGTGGCATTCAGATTACTCAGAAACTGTCGTGTAACGGTGGCAAGGGAAGTCGTGAAACGTTACGATCAAGCAAGAGATGACGGCTGTAAATTATTTTCTACGTGAAGATACGCTTATTGTGGGGTCTAAGATAAGCATTAACACAGTCATTTCTTGCAGTGTCAAGAAAACTAGCCAGCCAGTTTCCTGCCTATCATAGATATTAATGTTGAATTTTGTGCGTGTGCGTTTTGTACTTACGGTTGTTTTTAAAGTGACGTCTCATTTTACTAATGTTTCCCCTTTCGTGTGTAACTACAGCTACAGAGCCTGCGAAAGACTGTCCATAAGTGCAAAGCACCTGCCTTCTCGAACATTCTACCTGTACAGCGTTGTTGGAAAAGTGAAATATCTTTTATAGAACTAGGGCCTACAACAAAATAAAAATAAAACACAAGAGTTACACAATTAGCTTTGATAGCAAACGTTACAAGATTAACCCTGAAACAGATAATATGTTAACAACCTTGCCCTCGTTGACGGCAGTCTTTAATGCTGACGGAGGTCGTAACAAATACAATGAACCGTATTAAGTCGTTGTAGAGTGAAGAAACAGTGGGATAGTAGCTAAATAAAGAGGAAGAAATCAACACGAGCAGAAAGGCAATAAACTTCAGAACTAATTCCGCGAAAGGAAATCATAAAACGGCTCTACATTTTCTGTAATCAGAGACGCCGCACAGATTAGATTTGGCAACAGTAGTTTCAAACTGGACGGCGGCTGCTCCACGCACCAGATCGTGGAATCATTTACGCCCCGAAGTGTCGACGCGGCGTCGCAGACATCGACGTGTTTCCTGGCAGCACGACGACAGTGATACCGTTCCGGGAAGAAAAAGGCGATGGCCATTTTCAAAATAATCTCGAACTGTTACTAAAGCTTAACTCGGCGAGAACACGGACAGCGTCTGATGCAAGAATGCCGTCGCGAGAGCAACTCCGTTCCCAGTTGTAACGGAATTTTCTGCCCACGGTTGTTTTCGCAACAGTTTATAAACACCGCGTCATCGTAATTGTGCGTTTATGTGATACTGAGTAATTGCGTTTACGATGCAGAGACGGAGGCATTTTCGTAGCTGTAGCTTAATGAAAGAACGTAACATTTCTTACCGCGTTTTCTGTGGATTAAGGGATACAACACCATGCAGTTTCAGTCTATTCTCCTAAGCTATCAAAGAAAAAAAACAGAAGATTTACCCCGCCTTGGTCAAATCACTTCATCGCCTCGCTACCAATGGTGACCTCATTTCAGAGCGTCTCTGGTTTGGAAACGGAGATTCAGCTGTGGGAAAAAGTTTGCTACCGTCAGTAACTACTTACTCACTTCCCAAATAAAGCAGTTTTGTAGTATGGACTTTTCAGACAAGTCGCAGAGTGGACATCAAATTTCGTACGAGCACCTACTAATGATAAATTTCTTCTCTGTCGTCATCAAGGCAACTTTCATACTGATTTGATACGTGGCTCGAACGTGTAAGAAATCACAGCACTACTTCGCAGAGGAGAACACAAACTACAACGAAAACTCTTTGACAACAAAGGTACCACTATTCGATTGTCGATGCAGAAAACAAAGCGATAGAAATTTGTGCGTTTCTCAAATTAAATGCGCAGTGTTAGTAACGGTCGATTGAATGTACGCTCTTTGTACGTTTTGAGTGTATATTAAAGCCGTAGCAGAACAAATAGTACACCACTTGAATGCTAAAGCTTAATAACAGAAGAAATCTTTTGGAGTACTAAACGTATCGTGTTAGTAAGAAGACAGTGAGTCCAAGCTGTGTCGATGGTAGGGGCTGCACTGCATGTGTGGCGCTGCAGAGTCGGTCGTAACAAACAGGGCGAGGCCTCCACGTTGCGATGACACGGTCGTGTGCGGCGGCACGAGTCCTGCCGCGACGGGTACGGAATGTGCGTAAATTTACAAAAGTACGCGTCTACATCTTCATACCTGTTTCCAGGGCTGGGTTGACGGAGGTGAATTGTCGGCACTGCTTAAGGTGCAAGTGCTTGCCGACCACCACAAGCACACGTGAAACAAGAAAGAGTCTTTACAGTTAGCCAGTAACAGAACAGTGAGGAATGTTTATTTATAGTTAGCCAGTAACAGAACAGTGAGGAATGTTTGTACACTTTCTTTCAAAAATGAGAGAGTTTTCAGCTAAATGAGTGCACAAGCTACGCAGCGAACCTGTTTGAAAATACACTCCTGGAAATGGAAAAAAGAACACATTGACACCGGTGTGTCAGACCCACCATACTTGCTCCGGACACTGCGAGAGGGCTGTACAAGCAATGATCACACGCACGGCACAGCGGACACACCAGGAACCGCGGTGTTGGCCGTCGAATGGCGCTAGCTGCGCAGCATTTGTGCACCGCCGCCGCCAGTGTCAGCCAGTTTGCCGTGGCATACGGAGCTCCATCGCAGTCTTTAACACTGGTAGCATGCCGCGACAGCGTGGACGTGAACCGTATGTGCAGTTGACGGACTTTGAGCGAGGGCGTATAGTGGGCATGCGGGAGGCCGGGTGGACGTACCGCCGAATTGCTCAACACGTGGGGCGTGAGGTCTCCACAGTACATCGATGTTGTCGCCAGTGGTCGGCGGAAGGTGCACGTGCCCGTCGACCTGGGACCGGACCGCAGCGACGCACGGATGCACGCCAAGACCGTAGGATCCTACGCAGTGCCGTAGGGGACCGCACCGCCACTTCCCAGCAAATTAGGGACACTGTTGCTCCTGGGGTATCGGCGAGGACCATTCGCAACCGTCTCCATGAAGCTGGGCTACGGTCCCGCACACCGTTAGGCCGTCTTCCGCTCACGCCCCAACATCGTGCAGCCCGCCTCCGGTGGTGTCGCGACAGGCGTGAATGGAGGGACGAATGGAGACGTGTCGTCTTCAGCGATGAGAGTCGCTTCTGCCTTGGTGCCAATGATGGTCGTATGGTCGTATGGTCGTATGCGTGTTTGGCGCCGTGCAGGTGAGCGCCACAATCAGGACTGCATACGACCGAGGCACACAGGGCCAACACCCGGCATCATGGTGTGGGGAGCGATCTCCTACACTGGCCGTACACCACTGGTGATCGTCGAGGGGACACTGAATAGTGCACGGTACATCCAAACCGTCATCGAACCAATCGTTCTACCATTCCTAGACCGGCAAGGGAACTTGCTGTTCCAACAGGACAATGCACGTCCGCATGTATCCCATGCCACCCAACGTGCTCTAGAAGGTGTAAGTCAACTACCCTGGCCAGCAAGACCTCCGGATCTGTCCCCCATTGAGCATGTTTCGGACTGGATGAAGCGTCGTCTCACGCGGTCTGCACGTCCAGCACGAACGCTGGTCCAACTGAGGCGCCAGGTGGAAATGGCATGGCAAGCCGTTCCACAGGACTACATCCAGCATCTCTACGATCGTCTCCATGGGAGAATAGCAGCCTGCGTTGCTGCGAAAGGTGGATATACACTGTACTAGTGCCGACATTGTGCATGCTCTGTTGCCTGTGTCTATGTGCCTGTGGTTCTGTCAGTGTGATCATGTGATGTATCTGACCCCAGGAATGTGTCACTAAAGTTTCCCCTTCCTGGGACAATGAATTCACGGTGTTCTTATTTCAATTTCCAGGAGTGTATTTGGATGGGGTGTGGAAGCGGCCAGTTAAATGCACCCCAGTCCAACAAGAACAGGAATTCATAGAATGAGTGTAAGTCTGTCGTTCGTGGAAATACGGAAGTGTCGGGACAGTGTTCAAAAGTTTGCTGTCGTTCCACGTGGCCAAACGTAACAAGGATACTTATCGCAACACCACTGCGAGCTTTGGGGAAATCAGGTTATCTGAATTACTACGTGTGAGACACCAATACAACAGGGAGACCAGTTGTTGAAACCAGAGCTTGGTTCCAGCTACACATACTGTAACTGTCTAATCCACTCGGTTTCGAACCTTAACACGCCAAGGGTAGAGGCCTGTGCCGTCTATGTGTGTATCGTCATGGTGTAAGGGAAGTTTGACATACGCCAAAGAGCAGTAGATTCAGCGGTCTAGCACCGTAAAATAAAGCTTTGGTGGGCTTTGTTCTCGCGATCCGCCGTAGCCAGCTACGCGACAGAATAATATGGCTGACACATTTTTTTTTTTTTTTTTTTTTTTTTTTTTTGTTCTTATCGCCTTTTCAGTAAATTAGTTGTTACCTGAATGCGATCCTCCTCTTGACGTGTGCAGTGTCTGAAGGCCACCGACAGATGTTCTTTCTTATCCGCTACCAGGTAGGAATGCCATCCGTAGCAGCCGAACGATAACACCTGCACACACTGCCACGAAGTAAAACAGTTTCCCACCCTGCGATGATATTCCGCGTCGATGCAAAACACACAATGCAGTCAGCTTTTTTGTTACATTTTAACAATCGGTGGGTGGTGTCAGCACATCTGTTCATTCAATGTACTTCATCAAAAGATCGCCTTGAGTCGAGAGGAATTTTTCTACCCATTATACGTCTTCAAATCCACGGAATGTAAATGCATTCCACCCCTTACCACTACGCATATTACGCACAACGCGTGTCATCCAGGTGAACTTAACTACACAGAATCTCGTGCCTTAACTGGCTCGGACAAGAACGTTTTGACCGTATGCTTTGACGTGTCTTCCGGAAGATTTTCTCACACGGCCTCCCCCTTCTCAGGAGTGCAGGCAGGGTGACGCCTGCTGGAGGCTTGTGTGGCAGAAGGCCGTGCACGAACGTGCGGAGTGCAGAGCAGCTCTGTCCGGATGCGTTAAAATGGCGGAACTGGACAGCGGCTAGGAGTGTGATCCACACGTGGGGGGGACACGCGGCTCGCATCTCGCGGGACACGCGGCCTTCTGCTGTGGGTGGATTTTAAAAATTAAGCCGTCGCGTCAAGTGGGAATTCACTCTCATTGCGACGACCAACACTGGGGTGTAAATATCATTCACCTCAGAAAACCGCCACGACTCGCGGGAGACTTCAAACTGCCAACGTTCCGCGGAGCTATACTCTGTTCGTCATAAGAATAAACCTGACGTAAACATTACGCCATGCATTGTTCCGCGTTTGCTCGAATCTCATTGGATTTCGCTTCACGTGGAGCGGAAGCCAAGCTGTGTCCAGTACAGTCAAGTCTGATCACAAGGACACGTTTTACGCTGTGCTGCACACACACACACACACACACATACAGACTGAGCTGTGACGCGGTACAACAGCTTCATCGGTGCATTAAACTCTGACAGCAGTGGCCAGCTAGCGGCCCAACTAACCTGCACTGCTGAGACCAGCTGCAGTTGAGACGCAGAAAGAGACGGCCAAAGAAGCAATATAGCTTCAAATGTCACTTAATTTTTAAAACGAATGAAGTAATATTCGGCAAAAGTCCGGCACTGCCGCGTGCTTCTTAGGCGGCGAGACGCAAAGCATAAAATGCTTTCGTTCTTACCTTACATAGTATTCTGATTACAAACTAGTGTGATGAAAATTACTAACTTAAACACAGGGTAATTTTTCTCAGCGAGCTATGTATGATGCAAAAGCCTACCGCAGGGATTTCACCGTAATGTTGACTACTCAAGCTAATGAAGGTATTTATTGCAGTCAGTCGTCACGTAATCTGTTGGCTCCTTCTAACCCGTATCCGAGAAGTTCACTACTTTGACGACGAGTCGATCAACAACAGAATCCACGAAGCCAACCAGGCGCCGCATTTCTCCTCTTCTTTTATGCCGTTCTGGATCCCTCCAGCGTTCGGCACTGACATGTGAAACAGCTGCGTTTGTTAGTTCCGGTACATCTGACAGCTTAACAGTGTTTTGTAATTTCTCGGGACAGATCCCTTAACTTGGCTCCACACCAGTTCTGTTGGGTTCATACTGTAATGGCACAGTGGAAAAAGTTAAAAGGCAGCATTTGTATGGTGTGCTCGATGCTGTGAAAGTGTTTTGCGTGTTCCTACGGTACTTATCTACATCTGTGGCATGAAACAATGCAGAAAGTCCAAATAAAGAGTATTTGGTTTTTCATTTCTGCCTTACAAATTAAATTGTTATGTTTTCTTATTTCAAGCAACATTTACAACCAGCCTTTCATAGAATATCGATAATTAATAATTTGTATTTGACATGAAAAAAAGGAATTTCGTGTGTAATACGTAATTAGAAAGAAGAAGACGTGCATTATTCACAAAAAATGATGATGAATTTTACAAGATGTACGTATTTCAAATTGAATGAAGAAAAAAAGTGACTTGGGCGGGACTTGAACCCGTGAACCATGATATACAGAGAAATATCAATGTGCTAGGTTACCGATATTTTAGATCTCACTTTGTTTGTTGTATTTGTTCGTGGCGGACTTTCCACGGCGCTTGTTCAAGTTCATCGTCGATCCATTGACTCAGTTAATTTTATTACAGACGGCAGATACGACGCTGACCGAACACACTTTTTTTTTAATCTCATTTTGTTCGTTGTATCTGCTCCCGGCGTACGTCGCAAGACACCCGTTTCAGTTCGTCGTTGATCCATTCACTCAGTTTTTTTATTACAGGGGGCAGCTAACCCTTTGACCGAACACGCAGAGTTACCGTGCCGGCAACACACTGAGCTACCATGCCGACATAGACGTTGACAAGGAGTGTGACTTTGAAACTGAACCGTATGTGTCTAATAGAGTCCCTTGGAAAACTTGGAAGCCGATTATTTCTGTAAATTCACGAAGATAATTGAGAACAGCCTATTTCTCGGCACTTTTTAACTGTGTCCCACACGCGTGTTTCACCACGGAACAGGAAGCAGCCTCAGCCATTAACAGCGCGGCAGTCAGGGCTCACCAGTACAGAGGCAGTGACTGTACGCGGCTTGTGGAGTAAAAACTACGTAGCTAAAGCGTGATTAACAAACACGTTGATGGCCGGTTAATACATTTGAATATCTTGAAAGTTTCATTTAACGTGACTTAGTAACAAGATACCTAATACATAAGCAGGACCTACTTCCAAGAGCGTAACAACACCAGTGTATGCGTGCTACGGCTTCTGAACAGTCATCGCGTTTGTGTTTACATCAGGTTTATTCTTATGATGGGGTACAGCAGCAACAAATTGTTTACATCAGGTTTATTCTTATGATGGGGTACAGCAGCAACAAAGCTCTGTGGGCTGCAGGAGAAGGAGAATTAACTGAAAGAAATTCAGCTTCTACAACAATGTGCATATGTGGTCAACGTCTAAATGTCCTCAAAATTAGTACAGTGTAATTATGCGGGTGTGACGCTGGTTTCGTGATTTTGAGTGTCGCGTGCTGGCGTTCCTGTAACGTGGCAGAACAGAATGTAGTCGGCCGACCGGGTTGGGAGCCATTCAGTGACACACAGGGTGAGTCAGGAGCAAAGGCACATGCTTTGAGGGGTGGCAGTATTAGTGGTACTGAATACTACTCCGAATGGTTTCCGAGGTAAAACACAGTGTAATTTGTTTTCTGTAGTACCACACATTGTCACTGTTCACAATGTACCACAGTACTGTAGAGCAAGGTGAGACGAACAGTTTGGTACGGGACACTTGTGGCCTATCAAGTCGGGAAACGGCCTCAAATTCGTCTACAAAAACTACGTAAACTACAGCGCATGCGCGTCGAGCGAGTTTTCCAACGTTCTGGCGCTCTCTTCGCACAAACCATTAGTTCTAGAGAAAAAAATGAATAGGACCTGTTTTGTAGGAAATTTAATATAGCTTAATTTTGCACTGCGACACGTTTTCGCTGGAGGGTGCGGCTTTCGCGTTATTCAGGAAAAACGTACAAAAGTGATAATAAACGTGTTCTATCTCGGAAACCATTCGGAATAGAGAGAATTCAGAATCACTTTTACTGTCACACCTCAAAGCATGAACCTTTCCTCCTGACTCACCCTGTCTGTGTAGCGTACATAAAAAAATGAGTAATTTAAGCACCGCTGGTTGAGCGATGTTCACAATCCAGCTTCGTTATACAGGTTGCGGAAAAGCAATTTCACCAAAAGTGTGCGTCGAAAAGGCAGCGTGAAACATAGGAATTTGAGTACAGCGACTGGGGGTTGCAACTACGTATATTCGGCCTTACGGGGACGTAATTCAAAGGTCACACACGGACGTCTATGCTCTAAATGATTGGTAATTTACAGAAAATGTGTGCTTAACAGGCTGTTGAGACTTACCAAGCGTCACGATGGCAACAATATAAACTTACGGCAGTACTTACACGTGTATCGTACTTAGCTGACGTAACATGCAGCACTTCTTCAGAGACGAAGATAATCAAATGTCCACGTTTCATGTTTGAACATGTCTTTGAAAGGTCAAAATGAGTGAAAAACGAGCCAACACTTAATTAACATAGGTATGCGTTGCAAATGTTCAGTATGACCACCGTTTTCATGTTGGCATAGCGCCGTAAATATTCAGCAGCCACCTCAACTGGCAATGCCGAAACCCCTTTACTTGAAGCTCTCTTTCTGCCCTGCACTTTTGGTCGAGTTCTCTTTCCTCTTCCTGTATCTACCAGACGTGACACGACAGACTAATTGTCGAATTCTCAGAGGTGTAATACACTTCGTCTATGGTAGAAAATGTCAAAAACAGCAAAATGACAGAATGTGTTGGTAGAGATTTATAACGTTAAAGTTCAGTAGACGGAAGCTATGTAAAGGAAATGCGATACATTTAACCAAGCCGCCACGAAGTAAGCTGTAAAATACGTTTGTTGGTTGCAAAAAGTCCTCTAGTAAAGAGGTGAGTGCCGTGACAAGGGTGAAGGTCCCGCTACGATGCGGCGACATCTGAGAGCCTACAGCATCGGTGTTAATGACAGGAAAGACTGCGCGCCTTTGGTCAACTGTCTAAGCAGTGAAAATGGAGCGAAACTTTAATTGGGTTGATCACATCGCTCTATAATCTGGAGTAAATGTGAAATAATTTTATAGCGTCTGCGATGTGGAAGTGATGTGTGAGAGACTGATTACTAGGGTGATATTAGCTGCTCTTTGTATCTCGTCATATACCTACGACACAGTAACCTATGGAAGCAAGTAACCCTCATTTCTTCTCTTGACCGGAAGCAATCCAAAGTCCACTTATTTGCCTTTTGGCTGTAATGAAATAGTGACGCAAATTCCGGAAACCGTTTTTCTCTAAGTGACCTTGTTACATTAGTCGATTCCACTAGGGTCAACAGACGTCCCGAGCTCCATGATTATTACACGCATGGTCTCTGCAGTGCAGCTGTGCTTGACGAAGTGAACTCGCCAGTCTTTATGTTAACACGGAGAGGAGACACAGACAAACAATGCAGAGCACGAATTCCTTACGGACGCCAGAGAAATCGTGAGTTGGGGGAGTGTGAGGAGGCGGCTGGCCGTAGTGGGACGTTCAAAAGTCTCGCGCACGAGCTTTGAGGCGTTCATAGCCGCTTTAATAAGCGACCAGGATTACGCTGGTTGCCGAAAGACGTGCTGGAAGCATATTTCACAGAAAAACTTTAGGGGTGCGGACCAAACTACTCATCGAGTAAAGACACATTCCCACGTGAGTGCAGTTGCCACTGGCAGTTCAGTTTGCAGAGACTGCACCCTGTAGTCTAACTACTTGACCTTCACAGAAACTGACTGAGGGCCAGATACGCTTCCCTACGTACGTATATCACTGTAATCGGAAATTCGAATACTAGAGATCAATTGTATCATAGCAAATGTCTGGCAGATGTCTCGCACATGTCTTTCACTCATACTGAGAAATGATTTCGAGACAGTATGTAAACATACTTGTCGCGCCGAATTGTGGAACAACTTTGCGAAGTATAGCACACTTTATAAGATGAAATGAAAACGGTTGCTATCGTTGTTCGTGGTCATCAAACAAATTTCGGAATTGTTTTATTATATAGCAAGAATGTGAAACACACTACTGTAGAACTTCGAGATGGAAGACGCCACAGAAATATTATTAGCATGTTGTGAAAACATCACACGTGATCCCTTTATCGAGGAGAAAACAAAGCCATAAAAATTCCAGGTTTCTCGTCTGATGCCCGGTGAGCTACACGCGATCGGACAGATATCTGCCATTTACACGCTTTCAAAGTGGATGAATAACTATACTCGAAAAAATGAGACGTATTAAATGGGAAAAAATTCTTCTGTTAAGAGAAGCACGGATCTTTTTAGGGTACTTATATTCTAGTAAGAAGAATGTAAGGCCAGGCTTTCTCGATTACAGGGGTAGCATTTGCGGCAGTGCAGAGCCGTTCGTAATGAATGAGATGCGAGTGTCGATGTTACGACGTCATCATAGTGTAGCAGCAAGATACGCCTGCCGTGATCTTTAGTTAATCAGGCACTGTCGCAAAGAAACTGCAGAAATACGAAGGTCTTGATAATACGAGGTAAAATAACAACTTTTTCATTTCCATTATCAGCAAGACAATTATAACAGCCTATTAATATGTGGACGGAATATGTAAAGGGCCGCAGCACCACTTGGCAATGGAAGAAGCCGTAATAAGGAAAACATGCCAAGCAGCCAGCTTGTAAAACACAAATAAGGCGACAAAAATTATATGTAAGCCGCAGAGTTGCAAACGGTTATATATACACCACTGAGGTGTTTTTACAGTGTGTTGATGCTAGACGCAAACAAAAAGTGCGCGCTTGAAATTCTTAACTTCCTAAAACGAGGAAACTTTTCGAGTGCTAAATGTATTTTCTTAGTGAGGCCAATAACAGACCAAGCTCTGTCGGTTCTAAAATATATGTAAACTTTCATAAGTAGCTTTCTACGTAAGCAAATTCGCCTCCAATGTTGGTTTGACGGCTATTGTCTTAGCGTTAACAGTCTACAGTCATTTCCAAGACTTGTTTGCATTTCAAGCATGGTGGAAGCAGTGTCGCAGACGTCGACACCCTCTTTGGCAGCACGGCTGCAGCCAGCTGGTCCAGGAAGAGACGGCTGACAGTTTCGTCCGGATCTTGATTCGTTGTTCACGTTTAACGCGGCAAGAACGCCGAAAGCGTGCGTCACAAGAATGTCGCGGCGAAATATTCCTTTTGAAGTTGTAACGGAATTTTGCGGCACAGTGCTGTTTTCACGGCGTTTTATAAATTGCACGTCTTATTAATTGTTCGTTTATGCATTGCTAAAGAACTGAAAACCCTTGAACTGAGGAAAAATGTAATTGCAATGAAGATTTGACGAAACATTTAACTTTGCAGAGAGAAAAATTACTGTCGCTTACATCAGTAAGTATCATTTTCTAGAGACGAATAAGGCAGGTAGTTTCTGCTGGAATGACCGACGACTTTTGCGATACGCTTTCCACGTCTGCATACGAGCTCTAGCCGCTGTTTCACAATACTAAATCATTATCACGGCATGTGAACAAACCGCTGGTCGACGCTCAAGTAACACGTTTGAATTCTGACGTGATAATTAAGAAGCTAAGAGATGACAAGTTTTTATATCGCGTCCATGGCTACTGCGAAAATAATGAACTGTTTTTATATGCCGACAGATTGCGTAATAGAGCACACAACTCTTTGCTGTAGGAAGGTGGGAGTGTTATGCAAACATGACGCCACAAGTCTTTAGTGGAAAGTCAGTGTCGTTTTACAGTAAAGTATACAATACGTAACCTCATTTGGGGAGAAAGATAACTTTTGCGAATTTGTCTGTGGAGCCATACCTCTAAATGTGACCTTACGCTGCCTAATCACAATTTTGTGTGTCCCACCGACGTAATTTATCGTTTACAAGTTTACTTCCTTATTATCATGCTGTATGTAAAGTCTCAATGCTGTTTGTATCTTTATCATCATTTTTTCCTATTTTCATTTACTTCATAAAACGGCCATTGTTCCCGAGGAACTGCCGACATTCCGGAGCGCTAGCAGCAACAGTCAGTCGCTTGAGGCAGCGACAAAGCTCTGTGGGCTGCAGGGCAAGGAGAATCCACGCAAAAATAAATTCGTCTTCTTCGTTACTACGATCTGCTAGTTCAGTTAAATGTGCTGGAATTCAAAACAATGTCATTACGTTTGTAAGTCATTCAGTGACGTACCTGCAACTTATATAACTTGAGCAGTGCTGGTTGAGCGAGGTTTTGCCATCCAGCACCGTTACACATGCCAGACGTGACGGGACAAAGGTGCTGACCGCATTCTCAGGAGTTACATACTTAATCTTTGATAAAATGAATGTGCTTAAAACGGTAAAATGATGGAATGCCGTCGTATTGATTTTTACCTTAAAAACACAGTAGGGAATTCGGCATCGATAACCGCATTTCCAGAACCGATTTGATACTTTTTACAGGACGAACCAGAAGGGGTCCTGGCAGATGGGTTTATGAAGAGTGTGTTTATTAGCCGTATGTAGGACGGTTAAAAGTAGGTTTTATATTTTCTTTGGAGCAGTTAAAGTGAATATTAACATATCGTTCGTTTCCAAGAATGGGATGATAGACAAAAGCTATTTTTGCACTTCACATTTCTTCTCTGTTCTATATTTATAATCTTATACGAAAAGCTATCAGAAGTCCTATCGCCATTTTAATGTACTTCATGGTTGTGTGACACAATGGAGACGTATTACTCTGTTTATTTTTTTTTTAACGTCTCATTGTGACAGAAATTCCAGAGCCAGCACTGCGTGAGCAGACCACAGACCTGTGAGAGGCTGACTGCAGTTGGTACCTGCCGCCATCTCAGCAGTTGGCAGCACTGGCAGCGTGGCAGTCCCTGCGCCTTCTGTTGTCTGTCGCATTTGTAGCGAGCTGTTTCCAGTGTGAAGGCGTGACTCCGCATTCTGTGCTGCAGCTTCCGAGTTGATATCTACTTCTCCGTTAATAAGGTAAAGGTGACCATTTCCGTTCGTTCCCGCTGTGTTGAATTATTTAGTTTTTGAAAGGCCGTGGTAGTTGTGCGGTTTCTGTGTTGTCCATAACTATAAAGCAAACTATGAAGGTTACTATGTTCTCAAAATGCTAGCGAATTACGTATTAAAAATCTTGGTATTTTTAAGCGCTATCGAAATTCCAGTTAAATCTGCTGTTTTACTGACTATAGGCAAGAATGAAAAGCACAGTCACGGACTAGATATTTTTGTCGTTTTTGCGCCATTTTGTTGAATTGTTTTCTCGAAATATTGGGTTGTACTCGTTACGTCTGATGTTTAAAAGAACTACCCTGCTTGTAGGTGGGGAATAACGTAACGGAATGGAGCTTGTTTCTTCCTGTCCTGTATTTGCTAACATTAAGTTGATATTTTTACTTCTGTGGAGTAATGTTTTCGGCGACAATTCCGCCTCTTGGGTAGTGAGGCAGATGAGGTTGTGCCCCGTTTCGTTCTTTATTGTATTTGTGTAATTGCAGAAATCAATGAATTCTTACGTTGACCTCAAAATGTTCGGCTTTATGGGTTTAGTACTGTAATCACGTAGATTAATAATCGTGTATCTACAGACTGACTGTGGCTTATACTTACCAAACAGCACTACTTTTTCTAACAATGTAGGTATTTGAATGAGGAAAACAATACCGTACATTAAGCGCCTATATTGAAACATTTTTTTGCTAAAACCAGTCCTCCTCAATGTATTTTCTGAAAAGTCTTCATCATTGGTCAGAACGATATAGAAATACGTGGTGTGACGATTACAGATGTTACTGCAGTAAACTATTATCCATATTCGTGATCGAGCAGTGCACAGGTGAACTTCTGGTTCACAGTGTGTCCGTTGGACTCACGAATTGGCATTTCGCTCGTGGACTGCAAAAGGTTGTGAAGTCTCTTCGGGAGGAGATATTTATTTATTTATATTTTTCTCATTTGTTCAGAGTTTTCAAATAGACGCGCGAGTGTAATTGTGGGGTCCAAGATGCAAAAATTGTTGAATGCATTATTAGCCCGGCGTATTTGTACTTTAAGAGCATGGACTCAAATATTGAAATCATTCTGGACCCACGCAACACTCGAAGAATACTCCTCTTACCATCATGTTGAGGCTATGGTAGTCGAATCCTGGCTTTCGGCGTAAGCTGGAAAGTAAAATCTCAAAACTAGTCTTGCTCTCGTCTGCAACTGACTGCTGTGAAAAAATGTCTGTTACATGTTAAAGCGGCTATCATTTTGCGTTATAGGGCGACGCGTAATGGCGTCTGTTGAAGCAGAGGCCGCTAAAATTGTGGAGCTGTAAACGTCTTAAGAAAAATTAATTCGATGCAAGGAACATGAGGGCTCACTGTACTTCGAAATAACGCACATTTAAACTTAACGTACAGTATTAGCAACATATAACTTACGTGGTACAGTATGTCTCGTACTTATTACAACAATAATCAAGGAGCGTTATTCTCCCGTATTAATTGCATAGAAGTTTACATTTAAGGAGTTTACTCCTTGATACGAAGATTAAATTTAATATTTACTATAAAATTTTACGCCGTCTTTTCGCTCGATGATACACGAGGTTCGTGTACATTTACTTCGTCGCGAGATACATTTCTCGTTCCAAGTTTTTTAAATGTCTTTACGACACAATTGTCGCTTGGTAGAAACTGAGGATTCACATATATATTCTTGTTAAACAAAGGCACAGGAGTTGTTGAGTAACACTTTATTAGCTTAAATAAAGGATTAATCAACTGCTAGTGCGGTTTTAACGAGAATACATTCTTATAGCTGTAGTTGCCTACAATGTGAAGTGTATTGTTATTACGTAGAGCAAGCAATACAGTTTATATCACAGCAAGCGGATCTCTTGATACTAATACGCAAAGAGTAATTTCAACGTCTTTTGTTGAAGTAAACGAAAAAATAGGAATGCGAACAGTAGACAAACGTTCAGGATCAAGGACTGATATAACCTCCTCTCTACGTCCCTGGTTACGCTGATAGACAGGTCTGTAGCACAGGAGGTGGTCTAGGTTAGGTTGGAATAAGACGGTATTGGTGGAGACGGGTAATCCATTGGATGTGAATGGGCAACGGATTGCTATGCAGCAGCGCCTGATGTCCACATTTGCACTGTAATTAAGGCACTTTGCCACATACAGGGCGAGTGAGGAGGAAAGGTACATGCTTTCAGATGCGATAGTATAAGTGATACTGAACAAACAACTTCATGTGGACATTTGCCATATTGCTAGTGGTTTCCGAGATAGAATGTTTATTTCTTCTGTGCAAATGTGTAGTGTTATATGGAGGCCAGAATTTAGATTGGAGCGTTCACTGATCAGTATGTAAATGAATAGACGGTAATAAATTTGTCGTCGGGATGGAAATTTCATTGTTACCCACATAACGCACACGAAGTTGTACGGAGAATTTTCCCGTCATTAACAAATAGTGTGACGTCAGTGCCTCTTCTCGTGGAAACAGTTGTCCTGTGCTGTGATTGGCCGAAAACAGCAGTCGTAACAGAAGCCAGATTATATTCAATTTTCGCGAAGTTTAGTTGGCTTGTTTCGGAGTCATTGCTTATTAAATTGTGATCTACGAAATTAAGTTCGTGGAACGTTTTAATGGCCATAGATACTGGAAAACGGTATCCACCTTCGCTTCCATGCACTCCAGGCACGCGGTACGAGCATTAGGCTGCGTTCACACTGCCGGCCGGGCCGAGCCGAGCCTGGCCGGGCCGCCGCTCGCTTTGATATCAAACACATGGTTTTGAATTGCGGTGTTCACACCGGCGGCCGGGCCGCGCCGACACGGCGTGAGCCTCCCGGAGCCGAGCCGACGACATTCGGAGTGTTTAATATTGCCGGCGCGAGCCGACCGCAGGCGCGAGCCTGTGGAGCAGCACTACAGCTTCTGCAGTACACGCATCACACGTCTCCCTTCTGCTTTCTTCACAAGTGTGACTGCACACGTCTTATTTTAAGATGTTACCTCACATTTCACAATCAGTGAGGAAAAATTACGTTTATTATGATGATACATGCGAAATTACTTTTATTTCATTTATTTAATCTACCGTATTTGCATGCATTTACAACAATAGCTTGCCAGCGATCGCGGCATTGCCGCCACTGAATAGTTCGCATTTACTTGTAAACGGAGACAGATATGAGTGTCACTGAGGGACGGAAAGGTGTCCCTACCAGATGATAATGCATTGTAAAGTCATGCTGTGGCAGTTCCTTATCAGTGGAGATAGAACCACTGAGTCAAAGGGCATTATCTCAAAACTCTTCGCCTATCAATCTGTCTATCTTACAAGGTAATGAAAAGAATTCTGTGAGGTCATCAGTGGCTCCACATGATGAACCATCACCACTGCCAAGCGCTGCATCATGAAGAAAAAAGAAGAAAAAAGTTGGAAAATTCAGAAGGAGTATTTCTGCGATTCTTCGTTGAAGGCACAGCAAGACATTACCCAAAATGACGAAGCTAATTACTTCCTAATGATTCTCAGGAGTCCCATAAACTCTCTTCCCCTCAGAGGTTAGTGTTTGTGAAATTTAAAATACAAAAGCATGACTACAATTAACTGGAGGTAGCGAATGCTGTACAAAGTTCTACTGCAAACCAAAAAGTGTGTACTAACGAATCTTACCTTATCGTTATACACAATTTTTCTTCTGCTGTTATACTTCTGCGAAAATTTGTGTTCTGTTCAGAAATTTTGTCTTGAATGTTCTGCAGCACATACTGAAATGTATGATGATTCATTCTGTAATTTGAATAAAATTTTTCAGGATAGTTTTTAAGTTCTTCATATAAAGAGAAAAACTCTCCTAAATGCAGAGTCAAAACAATACCAATAAAAGAGTGAAGACATTGTTCTACACAGCACAGACTAGGTAAAGGCGAGCAGCTGTTGGCTGCAGCTGCGTTTTCTACTGACTTGCTTGTCAGCTGTCGAAGGGTGGGGATTTTTTAAAATTTATTTATTTGGCCTCCGGCAGCTGACATCCATTTAGCCAAAGAGTGGGTATTACCTTGACAGTGCAGCGCAGCCCGCCAAGGAAGAAAAAAAAACAAACAATGAAGAACAATGAAACGCACATCTGTGTCGATGTACAGTAGTTTCATTAACTCTCCATTATTTTTTCTGTCAAAGTAGACAACGAGATTACAGAATTGCGCTTCAGTTTCTGCAGTAAACGTATCACAAATCTCCAGTTTGTTTTTGTGATTAGTTTTACACCACTGATCACTAGTAATTAGTTTTTTTCTGTCCTGCATTATATGACTACATTAAACCAAGCTGTAACCGCTCGAACTCCGTGGCTTGCGGACGCGGCACTGACGCCACTGAATATCTCGCATTCCTTGTGACGAGAGACAGATATCAGTGTCATTATCATTTCAAAAACTTTTTGGTACTTTTAGCTACATTTCATTCGCAACAATGTATGGTGTAAAACGCATCTAACAGTAAGCTACCCGCTACATAACTTTTTCACTACAAGATTTGTAAATCAAGTGCACAACGTTGACAAATAGCATCATTTCACAATGACTGTTACGAAATATGAAAAGATAAATGATTCAATACGAAGCTAAGATGTTACACTAGCACGTGTACAAAAATCAGATTTTTTAGCCGCATACTTTCTTCAAAATCGGTTGGGAAGCGTTACGAAACTAAGAAATCACGCGAAACGAAAAGTAGACTTTTTCTTTTTTCACGACGTAAGTAACGCTTTTAAGGAAAAAATGAGTTCATAAAACGATGTGGCGCAGTCTTATATGCCGCTAAGAATTTTTAGAACATGAAAATCGGAGAAGTGGATTTTCCCCCATTTCGCCGACCCGGCTCGGCGCGGCGCGCAGTGTGAATGCACTACTCGTCGGCCTGAGCAGGATAGGCACGAGCCGAGCCAGTACGCGTCAGCCCGGCCCGGCCCGGCCGGCAGTGTGAACGCAGACAGGGTTTCCAGTACGTGGAGCTGGAACAACGGTTCTGCTTACGTGGTCCTGTGTTGTGAAGACAAAAATAAATAAATGTAACCGCAGAAGAGAAGACTTGTTGTGACGTCAAGACTGTTTAATAGAACGGCGTACCAACTATTTCTTTGTGGTGGGGGGGGGGTTCAAGCAAACCCATTTGCTGATTTCGTCTTTCAGCAAAACCGTTAAGAATACGTAAATACCGACCGTCTGGGAAGGTGTTAGCTACGCAGCGGTCGTCTACAGAAACAACTCGTTAATAATAATATGGACCCAGTTTTAAGGTTCGTCCTCTGTAAAATTGTCTCGTTGCTTTAATTTTTAAAACGACATTGGTCCTACTTTCTTGTTAAACCATTTACGAAAAGGAATACCTTTTTACTGTAGACTGTGGATAACAATCGGGTAGAGAAATCTTTTATTATTGTTACTATTTGATAAACACTGTGCATCACATCATAATGGAAAAAGAAAAACGTAATTTGAAATGAAGGCATTTATTTATTTATTTTTTATTGTCCGCAGCTCGTGGTCTTGCAGTAGCGTTCTCGCTTCCCGCGCATGCG
The DNA here is from genome assembly GCF_021461395.2 of Schistocerca americana. Lineage (NCBI taxonomy): Eukaryota > Metazoa > Arthropoda > Insecta > Orthoptera > Acrididae > Schistocerca > Schistocerca americana. The sequence goes on along the minus strand of NC_060129.1, from coordinate 92,865,337 downwards.
ACTAAAAAAATTTAGTTACAATTTCCAAATGTAGTTTTCCTTTCTACGCTCCGGTAAACAATTTTTTCATGACATCCACAAGATTAATTTTTCCAGTCGTGTCTTGATGAATATGGTAGAGGACTTAAGGGGTGAGTCTCGATTGAGTCAGCGTTGATCTGAGGCTAGTTTTAAATCGTATCAAAGCGCCGAATGACCTCTGAGGATGGTGACGGTCAGAACCAGAATGATGAGGCAAATAACTTCCTGGAGGAATTCTTTAACCCTAGCAGGTTCAGCGGTAAGTTTTCTTCCAGTAGAGGGTACGTTACATGGTTGTATACCAGCCGTAATGGTTCGCATCATTTCGAGCTGCGCATAAAGCCTGTGCAGGTTGTATTTACTCAAAGCAATTCTTCCAAACGACGTGTAGATGGAGGAAATATTTGGGAGAACGTAATAACTATCGCTTCAAGATGGGATAGTCTCTTTAAATCCTCCTGGTTACCTTTCGATAATTTTTTCACAATGAGATCAAGAATTTCGAACAAATCCTTCCTAAATTTTCGTTCTGAAGACAATTTTTTGGGAACAGATGGTGTTTCTGTGTTGCAATTTCACTGGAATTTTTCTTGGCTGTGAGATGGCTGTGTGTTTCATATTTAGGTTTTTAGAATAATTTTTGGATTTCGCTAACAGCATGTCAAATGGTTCTGCAGTTATAGGATTTGCAAGAGCTACTTTCAGAACCTATAAAAAATGTTTTTTGTACGTTAGCTTCAGTTGGTACGTGCGTTAGCTTAAGTTGGTACGCTGCAGTTTACTGTATGAAGTAAACTGCACAAAGTGTGAAATAGACTGTGAGGTCATTCATCATTGCAAATTCTTCAAATTACGTTCAGTGAGTGATGGTACTTCATTTATAAACATTGTAAAAACTGAGTAATAACGGAAAGGTAGTCACTTCGCTGCCAAGCACGAATGTTCGGCTATAATATGTCGGTTGTTTTATGAAATGACATCAGAAACGTCGTTTTGCAAAAAACCCGATGCAAATCCAAAAACAGTATTCTTTAATTTTTGTGTGCATATAGTAAAACGTTTTCCAACAAACTAATTCATATAAAACAGTGATCCATTAGACCGAAAATTCCGTTTCCGCCAGCTTTCTTTCATGTTGAAGGGTGAGAAAATATTTTCTGCAAACAGTCCGCAACAATAATACCGCGTCTATGATCCAGGGATAACGAATTGGTACTGAAACTGGATAATAAATCAGTGCTTACTGGAACTCAGGGTAAAGTTACCTATAATGCCTTAATAAACGGAAGGCTGTTTCTTTAGCACAAGACGTTATCGAAGCAATAATTGCCACGACTGAGTACATTGCTGAACTACTATCGCAGGGTGACTGTGAGAAATGTGGCCGCTACACAAAGCAGCCTGTGTCAGATCGTGAGTGTATTGCGTATTCGTATGAGACATAAATGGGGATGTTTGTAACTAGGCAAAGTAATAAAATTTTCATACTTAAATGTGAATGCAGTGCGTGTCGTGAACCATGAACTTCATAACAAACTGCTTTATATTAACATTTTGGATCATACGTCTCACTTTCCTGATCCTGCAACAGCAGTGGACTCTCTAGCCGTGTAATAAAAGGATGGTCCGTGCACACAGTCATGATGCCTAATTTCAGGACAAGAGAGATTTGTGTGCAATAATACACCTGGCTCAAACGCGTGCGTCCAAATACTAGTTATCTTGCAGCTTAGAAGAATTATTACATTACTCGATACTGTGTTACATGTATATAGTTTGACTTTCTTGTATTGTTACATAGCGGTTATCGACATCTTTACCTCAGCTTGCTTCGTTGTAGTGACAGGGAATGCATATTCACAGACCGTTGTTAATTTTTTCTGGAACATTTATTCTCTTTTTCCTGCTTGAAACCTTGGGCCTGACCTGTTTGCCGCTGATACGGATGGTCAAGAGGGTTCTGATTACCACAGCGTAGTTCCAACCACGATTTCTCCCGTTTGGATTGAGATTTGGTGCCCCCTACAACTCAAAAGTATTTCCGCTGCATCGGAAATAATGACACCTTTTTGTAAAAACTTTCGTGTACGTCATAGCTCCACTCCCCCTTCCCATGAAGGTCTCTCCGAGAAATGGGAGAATATAACTACAAAACATGGTCGCAGGTTCGAATCCTGCCTCGGGTATGGGTGTGTGTGATGTCCTTAGGTTAGTTAGGTTTAAGTAGTTCTAAGTTCTAGGGGACTGATGACCACAGCAGTAAGTCCCATAGTACTCAGAGCCAACTACAAAACATGGTTCAAATGGCTCTGAGCACTATGGGACTGAACATCTGAGGTCGTCAGTCCCCTAGAACTTAGTACTACTTAAACCTAACTAACACATCCATGGCCGAGGCAGGATTCGAACCTGCGACCGTAGCAGCAGCGCGGTTCCGGACTGAAGGGGCTAGAACCGCTCGGTCACAACGGCCGGCGCAGATTTCTTGACGCAGCTTATTTAATTCACTGGCTCTGTCCATATATGAAATGAGTCTTCAAGCGAATCCCCCCTCCCCTTAGTTGGAAGTGGGAGGGGGAGCGACTGCCCCTCCTTGCCGCTACCCCCCCAGCCCTCCCCGGGTGGTTGATACGTCGTTGCATGTGCTAACGGTGCAGTGGTAAATGTAAAAATGCAGCAGCATTTGTATGGCGTGCTCGATGCTGTGAGAATGGTTTCTCATGTTTCTAATACAGTTATCTGGTTCGTGTGAGACTACATCTGTGGCATACACAATATTTGATTTTTATTTTTGTCCTAAAAAATCAACTTGTTTCCTTAATTTAAGCAGCCCTCATTAACGATCTTTATAATATCGACAATTGAGAATATATATGTGAAATGAACACAGGAATTTGGCGTGGTGTGTGTAATTAGAAGCAAGGATACGTGCAATATTCATGAAAATGATTAATTTTAGAGTTACCAGATGTGGGTATTTCAAATTGGATGAAGAAGAGGATGAGCAATACGGGACTTGAACCAGCGATCCATGAGCTGCACCAAACTACCATCCGCTATACATTCAGTGTGTATTTGTATGTCAACTGCATCAAATACAGTTCCTCGCAAAACTTGAAAGCCGATTTTTTTTCTGGAAATTCACGAAAAACATTAAGAGCGACCTATTTCTCGGCACTTTTTAGCCGTGTTCCACGCGCGTTTTTCACTGCGGAGCAGGAAGCAGCGTGAGCCATTTTCGTACTGCTTATTAAAGGTGTGACATCAGAGGACACCAGTACAGACACTGTGACTACACGATATCTGAAATAAAAACTACATAGCCCCTTAAGAAAAATGTCAATGGCTGGTAGTACGTTAGAATATCTTAGTTTCGTTCAACATAACGTAGTAATAAGATATGCAGTACAGAAGTAGGACCTACTTCAAAAAGCGTAAGAACACGTGTGCTACGTCTCTCGACCAATCATTGCGTGTGTGTTTGCTTACAGCAGGTCTGTTCTTACGATGAACAGAGCAGAGCAGTGGGGTCCCAACGCCAGCGGACCGAACCCCAGCCGCGGCAAAACGCTTCGTCGGCTGGGATTCGCCGCCCGCACACGCTAACAAAGTTTCTGCCAACGAAGCAATTGCTGGCGTGCGTTGGCCAAGGCTGTGGTGACCACACCTTCCACGAGGTGAAGCTGGACATTGGCGAAAGATAGGGATAAGAAAACGGGACACTAGGAGAAAAGAAAACCTTTGTATATATACTGAAGCATCAAGGAAACTGGTATAGGCGTGCGTATTGAAATACAGAGATACGTAAACAGGCAGAAGACGGCGCTGTGGTCGACAATGGGTAGATAAGACAAGTGTGGGGCGCAGTTGTTAGATCGGTTACTGTCGCTACAGTGGCAGGTTATCCAGACTTGAGTGAATCTGGACGTGATGTTACAGTAGGCGTAGGAGCGATGGAACACAGCATGTCCGAGGAAGCGTTGAAGTGGGGATTTTCGCGTACGACAATTTCACGATTGTACCATGAGTATCAGGAATTCAGTAAAACATCAAATCTCCGACATCGCTGCGGTCGGAAAAAAGATGCTGTAAGAACGGGACCAATGGCGACTGAAGAGAATCGTTCAACGTGACAGAAGTGCAACCCTACCGCAAATTGCTCCAGATGGGTCAGTAACAAGTGTCAGCGTGCGAACCATTCGACGAAACGTCATCGAAATGGGCTTTTGGAGCCCAGGGAGCACCCCTGTACGCCTGTCCTGGCCCGTCAACACCGACATTAGACTGTCGATGACTGGAAACATGTTAACTTAGTCGGACGAGTCTCGTTTCAAATTGCATCGAGCGGACGGACGTACACGGGTATGGAAACTTCACGAACCCGTGGATACTGCCTGTCAACAGGGGACTGTTCAAGCTGGTGGAGGCTCTGTAAAGGTGTGGGGCGGCTGCAGTTGGAGTGATACGTCTAGATACGTACGTAAGCATCCTCTCTGATCACCTGCATCCTTTCGTGTCCACTGTGCATTCCGACTTAAATTCCAGCAGGGCTATGTGACACCCGACACGTGCAGAGTTGCTACAGAGTACCTCCAAGAACACTCTTCGGAGTTTAAACACTCTGCTGGCCACCAAACTGCCGAGAAATGAACACTACTGAGCATATGTGGGATGCGTTGCGACGTGCTGTTCAGAGATCTCCACCCGGTCGTACTCTTACGGATTTATGGACAGCCCTGCAGGATTCGCGGTGTCAGTTCCCTCGAGCACTACTTCAGACCTGAGTCGAGTCCATGCCACGTCGTGTTGCGGCACTTCTGCGTGCTCGCAGGGTCCTACACGATATTAGGCAGGCGTACAAATTTCTTTGGCCCTTCAGTGTAGGACTGCATCGCTTCGCTGAGATACACAAAAATTCCTCTGCCAAATGACATTAGCCCTTGTGGTAAGACTCTTTGGAGTAGCGAACATTCTCAAAAACGGAGACGGGAGACAAACCTCTCTCCTAACAACCCTTAAAACTCCCAAATAGCGGACGGCGTGGAAACGGCGGAGGTCGCGACTCGGCCGGCAGTGCAGGCCTTCAGAAGGCACAGCACGGCTTTGATGTCGCCGCCACTGCTGCGCCTCCTCCTCTGAGTGAGGAAGGCGTGTGTGGGGGTGGCCGGCTAGACCAGTGTTCCGCGTGGAGGGAGGCCGCCAGAAGAGCTCACTGCTGCTGGCCCCCAGCCAGGGAGTCCGGGTACCGCAGTGCTAAGGGGCCGCGAAACCGGACACGGCTAACGCTGAACGAAAAGGTAGAGATAATTCGTGCGGAAAGGGAAAGCTTGGTGTAGATATGGCTACGAGGTTTGTTCTTGGAAAAACACAGGTCAGTGACGTTTTGAGAAACAAAAATTGCTTTCCGAATTCGTGGACTAGAAACGATAACTCACTAGTAAACGCGCTTTTCCCAACACACCGGGCTCAAAGCTTGACAATTTCACACCTCAGTGGTTTTGCCGTGCTCGCAGCAATAACTTGCCACATGGTGGACCTCTGATGCGCGAGAAAGTACTCGGAATCGCCAAGAAGTTGCGACTTATCGATTTTAAAGCCAGTAGGTTGACCTGACAATTTAAGGAGTAGCCACTACATATCTTCTCGAACGGTGTGTGGTCGATGCAGCTCAGCGCACGAAAAAACCGTGTCAGACTGGAAATTTTGGGTAAGAGGAATTCGTGAGGTTTATGAAGAAGTAAACTTCTTTAACTGTAATGAGACTGGGCCTTTGAGATTTTCCTGGTAAAACAATGGCCTTGAAAGATGAAAATTATTCACGAAGCAAAAACCAAAACATCGACTAACTACTGTATTGTGTGTCAATATCATAGATAAATTTGAAAAGCCTTCAGTTAACTCTTGAGGCTGCTAAACCTGGTTGTTTTGAGGGTATTGACTTTGGTAAATAGAACGTAGAGTGGTTTGCTCAGAAACCATTATGGATGACGAAAGCAACAATGGCAGAGTGGTTACTGGCATTTGGTAGTAGAATGGAAACACGGACGTGATTTATATGGATATGCCACTTCCCGTTGCGATGCTGCACTAAAAAATGTGAAAATATTTTTGCCGCCAAATTCAGCTTCTAGTTGTCAAAAACTCGATCAGGAAATTACTCAAAATTTCTAAGTGTTTTACTGCCTGAAATTGTTGACATAGTTCGTTTCGAATTGACAGTGTTCGATCTGGACATGAACTTGAAAGATCTGTTAGTAGTTCTGTGCATTTCTTCAGCCTTAAAACAAGTAACACTCGCTGGTCACAACAACTGTTTCAAGAAGGCAGGGATCGTTTTTAATGACTGAGCTTCAGCGACTATAGTTCAATTCTTTTATCTTGGCGGCTCGGGCATGCCCGCACACAGGCGGGAGATTGCTGCGTTGCCAGTTGCACACGACGCCCGCGCCAATAGAAGCAGCGCCATAGTATAGCATAGTTCGCAAGCTTACGTTTAGGGGGGAGCGCGCAGTTCATGAAGTAAAACCGCCACGGCCGCATTAACCCTTTCGCTGCTACAGAGGCGTGCTCCCCGCATTCCGCGCTGTGCGCGATTTTTTCATCACTGCATTGCTCGCCTGTGCAGACACATGGTGTTCCCACTGCTTTGACACACTTATTATTCCATTCCACAAAAACTATTTGGCCCAAAAATTAGATTTTTACACATCTCCTTGACTGGTACCTTTCCCCCATAAATGACTTAATTTTGTTTCGATGTTAAACGCAGTTATTATGCAGCATTAAATATAGTAAACCATTGCACGAAATTTTGAAGTGTTTGCCGAGGTAAAAGTCCATAGTGTATACTTTCCGTATGGTCGATTTTAGTTGCCACAGTGTTGAGAATGAAATGTGGACAAGGTACCTAAATTTCATATAAAATTTACTGTATAACAATATCTCATTTAAAGTACCACATAGGTGCCGTATGTAATATTGAGAAATATTCCGTCCTTCGTGACTGTAACAAAAGTTTTATTTACACCGGGCACGTTTGGCTTTATTTTAAAGCACTTCAATCAATCAAAAGGAAGTAGACAAAATACATTAAACAAAACTGTGGACTTACAAAAACATTAGGACTTGAATATACCGTCTTATCAGTGAAGTGCTCTGAGCAATGTCAAATATAATTTTTGTGTGTGGCACACACAAACAGCATTTATTTGCTAAAACACTGATCAGCCGACACAAACGTTGAATATTGTGTTACCGCAGCACAAAACTACGAAAGGTGACTTGGCATTGGAGGAGACAAAATACTGTCCACTGAAGATGCTTCAAAAGAGAGAAACGCATCTGGTCTAAATAAGTCACTGATTACAGTTGCAGAAGAGGAATATATTTAAATACCATTGGTAAAACTGCGACTGTGCAACAAAAACAAGAAAGACAACATGAGTACCATTGTGTATGTGCCATACCTTTCATGCGGGGAGCGCGTGTCTGCAGCAGCGAAAGGGTTAACGAAGAGACAAAGCACTAGAAATTTCAAAAAACTGCATTCAAACGAATAAAGTTCGTGAAGTAAGACACTTCGATATTGTTTTTAAATAAAGAAAATTTTAAGCACCGCATAAGGATTGAACTCCATACCTTCCGTTTAATCAACCCATCACCTTAACCGTTACACTAACACAGCCCGTCCTGCAATGTGACTCCATGAGCACTATAACAGGTCACGCAAACTACTGACAAACACTGTTGGTATCACTATGAATTACTCACACACTTCGTCGAAGTGCAATAGGAAATAAACAATTACCGCTTTTCTTTATTGCGAAAAGGCGATTCGTGAGTTTGATGCAGACACCTTTCCTTGCTATCAGGAGTCTTATTGCTTGTTTGGTTTAATTAATTAATAGAATATGAAGCAATTGATATAAATGCTTTTTCCAAACATTTTATAAAAGAAAGTCTGCTATCAAGACATTGCTTTTGTTCAATTACCGTACTTTATTTATGACTGAACGTTCCTAAAACTGAAGACACTCGTCCGTGCTCTGCTCTGCAGTGATCTGGCAACGTCGTTCTCTTTTCATTGACTGACTGTTTTGTGACGTCAGATGCGCAGAACGAACCTAAACTCGGCGGCCAACATAAATGACGCGCACTTTAACTATGGTGTCGAAGAAAACAACCTCAAGGGACATGAGCGTGAAGTTCACAGTTCAGTTGAGGAATTTGGTGGATCTGAGGGATACACCAATATGTCGATGATGCCCTATTCACAGAAAGTACGTCAAGTAGAGTAAGTGACTCGTAAAAGAGAGGTGTCATGACAATGTCGAGAATGGACAACAAAATGAAGGTGAAGATAACGTAATTTAACAGGACTTCACTCCACTTTCAAGTAAGCCGGCAGGAGTAGAGGTAAAATAAAACTGAAACACTATTTTTAATGAGAAGTGACGAAGAGAATTCAATTTAACGTTTTATGTCGAAACACACATGAAGACAATGACACTCTGGCTCAGAAAAAAAGTGGTTATTTAAAACATGAAGGGAATGCTAATACTGTATTGTACTGTAATCCGTTCATCATACGAATAAACCCGATGTAAACATTGCACTGTGTATTCTTCCGCGTTTGCTGGATCCTCGTTGGATTCCCGCCTCACGTGGGACTGCAGCCAAGCTGTCTCGAGTACTGCCAACTAGTGATGGGGAGCTCGTGAATGAGTCGTTCAAATGAACGCTTCACTCCAGTGAAGTGTGAACTAACCACTCAATTTCAGTGAACTGGTACTTCAAACTCTTCACAGATAGCACACTCCACACTTTTCTCTAGTTCACTCACTCTCTTCCCCTCTCCCACTACATCGGCGCTACGTCACTCATCCTCCCTTCACTTCAGTCCTCCCTCTACTGCCTGTCGACGAATCGCGCGGTGTTTGTGGGGAACGATAGGGTTATGATGGGTAGTGGCGAAGAGGGGCGAGGGGAAGGCAGCGTCAGCTGCTTCCTGCAGTGCTGACATCATTACCAGCGACTATTTGTGCAGTTATACTTCACGTCTACGGGTAAGCTACCGTTGGCAGCGCTTGCAGACAAATGAATATTAAAATACAAACGAAGAGGCTGGCTGTGTGAGCACGCACAGCCAACATGAAAATAAAATGCTTACCATGTGAGTCTGGAACTGAAGCATGCGTGGAATCCACCCTTGAAAGATTCTTTCATGTAGGAATGTCTATCTCGTACACATTATTGAAATAATTATACTAAATGTCAATTTGAGGATTGTCCTAATTAAATTTAAAAAAATACATACATATATATATATATATATATATATATATATATATATATATATATATATATATATATATATATATATATATTTATGAATAAACATCAACGTATTTGGTGAATCTTCAGAGATTTCCGTTTGACAACATTATTTGTTCCACTTTTCCCTGTCAGGCGATTTCTTCTGTCAGTTATAAGGTGTCCTGCCTTCGAGAACACTCTTGCACACGGCGTGGAGGTTGCGACAATACACAGTCGTATTTTTGCAAGTTCAAAGAGCGAGGGGTATAGTGACAGGCGTTCAGACCACCACTGAAGTGGACTGCCTTGTCTCTGTAGCAGGGGCTCTTGTAAGTATTTGTCCACTTCCACCATTGCAGCAGCTCTCGGGTGTGGATTACTCTGCAGCCTGGAAAACACTTCGTCAAATTCGAGCCAGAGACTGGAAGTAGATTCAGTGGTTGGAACTGAGATTGTGGCAGTAGCAGTGGATGTGTTCGTCACAAATTTCTCAGTGCCTGATCAGGTTTAATTTCACCTTCTCAGCAGAATTTTTATCAGAAAAACCATGTAATTTGAACCGGGGATCCAATGCAGTTGCTTCCGCGAAAATGGAATTTTCCTCTATATTTCTAAATCGTCGTTTTAGGTCTTCAGCTAACTTTTCGGCCATCTGTTGCACGTCTACAAGAATTTCAGTGTTATTAACAAACCTGCAACACAATTTTTTCAACGAGCGACTAAGGAGTATAACTTTAGAAGCAGTGACATTTTCACTTGACATTTCCTCAGTGCAGTCTTCGAAAACTTCCAACAGGTCACAGGCTCGTGTTACACTTGCAATGTCCTCTGCAGCCGGATTTGGAAGATCCGGATAATTCAGAGTGATAACTGTCATTAGAGAATTGTTAACCTCGATTATTCGTCGCAGCATATCATAGGTTGAATTACATCTTGTAACAGTGTCCTGTTTTAGTGTCAGAACTGGCTCTTTTAACTGTTCCTGCATCTTTTTCAGTTTCGTGCAGGCCTGCGAACTTCTTTTAAAAAATTCAACAATTTTTTTACTTTATTCAGGATGGGTTGAATGTGCGGAAGCCCATTCTGAACAATTAAATTGAGTGTGTGCGCAAAGCAGAGGATGTGTTCCAGGCTGTGAGTCTTATAGCCACCACAATATTAGCAGCATTGTCGCTGACAACACACACGACTTTTTCTTGAATGCCCCATTCCCTTGTGACATGTCGCAGTTCTTCGGAGAGTTTTTCTGACGTGTGCCTTTCGTCGTATTTAAAGCACTCTAGGAGGGAAGACGCCAGTTCCAGGTCTTTAACGTAGTGTGCTGTCACCGACAAATAACTCTCATTTGTAGTTGTCCACCCATCCAGTCAGCACAACCGCTTCCGCAGAATTAATTTTGGCTCTCACAATTTCTTTCATCATGGCGTACTGTTGTTGTAGCAGCGTATTGGAAATGGTCTTCCGAGATGGCATTCTGTAAGCACCATTCAGTTTGCCTACAAAACTTTGGAAATATTTGCTTTCGACTATGTCGAAGGGCAAATAATCCTTTACAACAGTCTGCAGAAGTGCGAAATCTATCTCCTGATTTCTTTTGTTAGAAAGAGGTTTCGGAAAATACATGGGTAATGTTCCGTGATATTGAGGTCTGCTTTCTGATACTGAAGTGATACTGTTATTTTCTGGCACTAACTGCTGTTCGCATCTGGCATTTGCTGGTGTTGGTTCCGGTTCAAAATGGCTCTGAGCACTATGGGACTCAACATCTTAGGTCATAAGTCCCCTAGAACTTAGAACTACTTAAACCTAACTAACCTAAGGACATCACACACACCCATGCCTGAGGCAGGATTCGAACCTGCGACCGTAGCAGTCCCGCGGTCCCGGACTGCAGCGCCAGAACCGCTAGACCACCGCGGCTGGCTGTTGGTTCCGGATTGTCCGGGTTTTTTATCCAAGAAATATCGGAAGATGCAGGAGCAGGGGGCGCTAAGCGCCTGACTGGCAATGACACTGTTGGATGCAGCACTCGAACATGACGCGCTAGATTAAATGTATTTCCTCCTTTATATGAAATACACTTTGAACAATAATTGCACTTTGCTTTCCCATCACCTAAATCTGTGAAGGAACCCCAACTTCCACTGCTTTTACGCGATCGCGAGTTGCTAGGCATTGTATAAGAGCGAACAGACACACAAACTGCTTTCCAAAGAAAATAAAGAGGGATTTTACCTGAAATCGTACCAGTGACTACAGGTGGCAGTTTACGTTTTGAATTTGGAGGGTTATCATTCTCAACAAAAATAAAATCTACAGGAAAACTTCTGAATAATTACTTAACGTAGGTATATAGACTTTGTAACAGTGGTAAACATACTGATTCTATTTTGGATTAAATTTTAAAAGGAACAAAATTGGACTGCATTTCGTTGGTAGCCCTAGTTTTCAGTCCATGAATACAACAAATAAGGTTTCACTCGGCAGATAAAGACTTTTTTGGGCGCTTCATGAGAAGATGTCGAGCAAGATTAAATGTAATACCTTCTTTATATGTGACAGGTTTCTCTGTTTATCTTTCCTTTGTCCCCTTCGACCATGCTCTATTTAACTTTCGGACACTAAGAGCGTAAAACGTTGCGTTCACGTTATTGCATAGTTCGGCCATCTGTTGGTAAAATTATGAAGTATTACGAAGCTTTATTGTACGAGCGAGGCGAAGCGAGCGTAGCCGCGGCTGAGCGGCGAACTGGCCAACTTCGCCAGCCTTCCGTACTTCATGAATGAACTACTTCATTTGAACGCTTCACGGCAAAGAGTGAAATGAATGAAGTAGTTCACGGGAATGAACGAGCTCGACCCATCTCTACTGCCAACTACGATAATAAGGTCACACGGTGTGCTGTGCGTTACGCGCACATCGACTGTCCGGTAATACGGGACAGCAGCTTTAGCAGCGCATTTAACTTGGACAGCGCTGGCCGGCCAGCTGGTACAGCTGCAGGTCACACGTAAAACGAGACGAGCAGAGGAGCAATACAGCTTCGAATGTCATTTGACTGTTAAGCAGGCTGAAGCAGTACACTGCAAATCTCCCACAATATGCTCCTTAGACGACAAGACGAAAACCTCGCAACGTTACCGTTTTTAGCTAACGAAATATTTTAATTGAAAACAACAATGATGAAAGGTAATTTTCTTGCATAAGCTGTGTGTAACGTAATTGTATTGAAGGGTTTCACCGTATGGTTAAATATTGAAGCCACTGAAGATATTATTTATGCAGTCGTCTGGTAATCTCTTAGCTGCTTCCTTATCCGAATCCGAGAAATACATTTCATTTCTTGAAGTGTCACCTGCTAAATTGATAAAGAGCCTATCGACAACAGAATCCACGAAGCCAACCATGCGCAGCATTTTCTCATTCTCTTTTATGACGAGCCGTTCTATATCCCGCCAGCGTTCGGCAGTGACGTGTGAAGAAGCTGCGTGCGTTATTTCCAGTAAGTCTGGCAGCTTGACAGTCCTGTGAAATCCCGCAGCTTGACTCCAGATCGGTTCTGTTGGGTTCATTTTGTAATGGTACAGTAGCAAATGTAAAGATGCAGCGTGTGTATGAAGCGCTCGATGCTGTGAAAATGATTGTTTTTCATCATTATACGATACTTCTGTGGTTTAAAACGACAGACATAGTCCAAATAAAGATTATTTGGTTTTTCATTTTTGCCTTAAAAATTATATTGTTTCCTTCATTTAAACAACTTTTATGAACAGTCTTTCATAAAACATCGATAATTAAAAATTTGTATTTGAAATGGAAACAGTAATTTCATGTCCAATATGTAATTAGAAACAAGACGTGCACTATTCATTAAAAATGATGAGATTTGTAATTACGAGATGTAGGTATTTCACCTTGAACGAGAAAAAAATTATACTGGGGAGGTTCGAACCAACGCACGAATAACGGCACTTGGTTCACATTTTTACAGTAACCAGACACACAATAAACGAGTACTGCAGTCGATAGCGTGATCAACTGCCTAATATAGAACGCTGGGAAAACTTCAAAGCCGAGATTTTCTCCGTAAATTTAGGAAGAACATTAAGGACATCCTATTTCTAAGGACAGCCTATTTCTCGGCGCTTTTAACTGTGCCCCATGCGCGCGGTTCACTACGGAACAGAAAGTAGCGTCAGGCATTTCCGTACTGCGCATTAGCAAGGCGATAATCAGAGCACAACGTTGCTGCACAGGCTGTGGCTACACGACTTTCTAAATAAAAACTACGTAGCTAAGGCGTGATCAAGAAAAACGTTGATGGCTGTTGATACATTTGAATATCCTTAAGTTCCGTTTAACGTAACTTAGTAATGAGATATCTAACAGATAAGTAGGAGCTACTTCCAAGAGCATAACACCAATGTAAGAGTGCTACGGCCTCTGTCCAATCATAGCGTTTTTGTTTGTTTACATCAGGTTTATTCTTACGATGAGCGGATTGTAGTTGTACGGCTACCGCGCAGATCCGGACACCGTCTCGAGTATACTCAACGAATGTGACGAAACGAGTGTAAGAAAAACTTAACGCCTGACTAGATTGCTACTTACGCTCGGCAAGTGTGTGAATAGAGCACTTCTTTGGCGGAGCGGACACAAGAAAGAATGATATGGGGGACCGGAATATATACTTCCGTAAAATAGTTCTCTGAGCACCAAGTATTTAACAGCACGCGACTCTCCGCCTTGTTAATGTAGGGTTGTTTGAGCCGCATTTAGAATCCGTTAAAATTGATGCCCACGGGGAGCGTTCATGGAGACGAAAACGGAAACGTAATCTCAGGGATTATATTTCCTGTCACTGCATTAAAATATTGCTGCAGGATATCTTTACCGTAGAGAATTGTAATTAAAGGAAACCTTTGAGTTAAAGTATTTCCTTTTTTAAACGGAATAATATTTGTTTAGCCGAGAAAATGTGAATGTACTGAACTGAATGTTAGTTTTTGCTTTAATACGAAATAAATTAATTTATGCGCTTTCTTGTCTTTACTAATTACGATGAGAGTCTTGTAAAGCGTGCGTTGATGACGGCGATGAAGTTAACAATGAAATTATTTGTATGCAAGATGTGTACCAAGAATGGTCGATTGTTTGGCCGTTCTTGCTTATCCAGCGTATTGAAAACCTAACAAATAATATGTTTACTTCTGCACATGAAAGAAAAATGCTCAGTCAGCATAAATTACCATATATTACCATATACCAAATTCGCAACTTTCAATGCGAGGCGGCCGCATTAGCGTGCGTTTCCTTTTTGGTTTCTTGGGGCAGCGAGTAAAAGAACAATTACATTGCTTCATAGATTCTATACAGTTATAAGGTGAAATTTTTTTAAGTGCTTTATCTGAAAACTACCTTGAGCAGTTAAACAGAGAACCGACTCGTGGCGATAACATATTAGACCTTCTGGTGACAAACAGACCCGAGCTATTTGAAACAGTTAACGCAGAACAGGGAACCAGCGATCATAAAGCGGCTACGGCATCGATGATTTCAGCCGTAAATAGAAATATTAAAAAAGGTAGGAAGATTTTTCAGTTTAGCAAAAGTGACAAAAAGCAGATTACAGAGTACCTGACGGCTCAACAGAAAAGTTTTGTCTCAAGTACAAATAGTGTTGAGGATCAGTGGACAAAGTTCAAAACCATCGTACAATATGCATTAGATGAGTATGTGCCAAGCAAGATCGTAAGAGATGGAAAAGAGCCACCGTGGTACAACAACCGAGTTAGAAAACTGCTGCGGAAGCGAAGGGAACTTCACAGCAAACATAAACATAGCCAAAGCCTTGCAGACAAACAAAAATTACGCGAAGCGAAATGTAGTGTGAGGGGGGCTGTGCGAGAGGCGTTCAATGAATTCGAAAGTAAAGTTCTATGTACTGACTTGGCAGAAAATCCTAAGAAATTCTGGTCTTATGTCAAAGCGGTAGGTGGATCAAAACAAAATGTCCAGACACTCTGTGACCAAAATGGTACAGAAACAGAGGATGACAGACTAAAGGCCGAAATACTAAATGTCTTTTTCCAAAGCTGTTTAACAGAGGAAGACTGCACTGTAGTTCCTTCTCTAGATTGTCGCACAGATGACAAAATGGTAGATATCGAAATAGACGACAGAGGGATAGAGAAACAATTAAAAGCGCTCAAAAGAGGAAAGGCCGCTGGACCTGATGGGATACCAGTTCGATTTTACACAGAGTACGCGAAGGAACTTGCCCCCCTTCTTGCAGCGTTGTACCGTATGTCTCTAGAAGAGCGTAGCGTTCCAAAGGTTTGGAAAAGGGCGGAGGTCATCCCCGTTTTCAAGAAGGGACGTCGAACAGATGTGCAGAACTATAGACCTATATCTCTAACGTCTATCAGTTGTAGAATTTTGGAACACGTATTGTGTTAGAGTATCATGACTTTTCTGGAGACTAGAAATCTACTCTGTAGGAATCAGCATGGGTTTCGAAAAAGACCGTCGTGTGAAACCCAGCTCGCGCTATTCGTCCACGAGACTCAGAGGGCCATAGACACGGGTTCACATATAGATGCCGTGTTTCTTGACTTCCGCAAGGCGTTCGATACAGCTCCCCACAGTCGTTGAGGAGTTTCTAGATAACAGAACGCAGCATGTCATTCTCAATGGAGAGAAGTCTTCCGAAGTAAGTGTGATTTCAGGTGTGCCACAGGGGAGTGTCATGGGACCGTTGCTGTTCACAATATACATAAATTACCTGGTGGATGACATCGGAAGTTCACTGAGGGTTTTTGCAGATGATGCTGTGGTGTATCGAGAGGTTGTAACAATGGAAAATTGTACTGAAATGCAGGAGGATCTGCAGCGAATTGACGCATGGTGCAGGGAATGGCAATTGAATCTCAATGTAGACAAGTGTAATGTGCTGCGAATACATAGAAAGATAGATCCCTTATCATTTAGCTACAAAATAGCAGGTCAGCAACTGGAAGCAGTTAATTCCATAAATTATCTGGGAGTACGCATTAGGAGTGATTCAAAATGGAATGATCATATAAAGTTGATCGTCGGTAAAGCAGATGCCAGACTGAGGTTCATTGGAAGAATCCTGAGGAAATGCAATCCGAAAACAAAGGAAGTAGGTTACAGTACGCTTGTTCGCCCACTGCTTGAATACTGCTCAGCGGTGTGGGATCCGTACCAGATAGGGTTGATAGAAGAGATAGAGAAGATCCAACGGAGAGCAGCGCGCTTCGTTACAGGATCGTTTAGTAATCGCGAAAGCGTTACGGAGATGATAAACTCCAGTGGAAGACTCTGCAGGAGAGACGCTCAGTAGCTCGGTACGGGCTTTTGTTAAAGTTTCGAGAACATACCTTCACCGAAGACTGGAATAGAAGGGAGAACCGATAGAGGTACTCAAGGTACCCTCCGCCACACACCGTCAGGTGGCTTGCGGAGTATGGATGTAGATGTAGAAGGTCTTTTGCTTCATTGTTATTTCGTTTCGTTACGAATTACCGATCTGACAGTTAAACAGGTATTCTCAGAGTCTTAAACTTTTAATTTTAGTTTGTTTTGTGTCTGACTTGTCGCACGATTTAATATTTTGTACCTCATATCGGTACAAGGGCCCCCTGGTATGAATGGGCCAAACACACCCGCGGTTTGCGAACAGTCATACCACCATTATAACAACACACGTAACTTCTCACACGTCTGTTTTTATACACATGTTACTTTACGTCTCTTTTGTTTATTACACATGTAAATGCACGCATAAGCTGACAAAATGTTTTGATTAGTTCACAATCACTCCTCAGCCGTGTCACCTGGTTGTTGTTTGTGTATGTAGTTTGTTTTGAACGTCACTAGTGCAGCACTTCACAACATTTAGGATTACTCTTGTACTACCTCACTGTTTAATAAAATGCAAAGCTGATAGCTTGTCAACACCTCCCGTCACGCACGCACTGCATTCATACAGTCGTCGTGTTCCGTTAGGGTTTTCTGTTGTATGTTTGTCCACCTGTCACTTACAGCGTTCAGACGTCCCGTGTTTTCACGTTACTCGCTGCAGTTTGACACTACATCCAACACTTTTATGCATGTGATATTTCAACAGCTTCGTACATTGCATACGTGAAAACTTCACATTAATGCTTAGATATTGCTACACGCTACGGACTTGGGCCATAAATTTACGTACTATTTACAGGTTCAGTCTTTTCCGTGTATAACAGTTGTTATTCCTTGCTGTGGCTGCGCTCACCTATTTTTTGCAACTACACAGTTCGTGGATTTGTCGTTTGTTGAAAGGTTTTGGCCTTTCTACTGTCGCTACTTTAGCGTCCAGATTGTTCGATACTCAAAATGCACGTTCTGCACAAAGTTTGTATTTTGTACATTTGAAGAGCCCATTATGTAGCACCTTAACTTTTACATTATGTAGCACTAATGGTACATATTTAACAATAAGTCTTTATATTTCTCTAGGATTCATGTAGCCAGTGTCACCTCACGCAGAAAGGTCGATCAATTGGTCACCAAGACTATTCCGTTTAGTATATTTAACCATCATAGTTGCTCTCAACACTGATTCATTCTCTAGTGTTTACTTTGCTTTCTGACAACATTATCTGAGCTCATTACTGCCAAGTATCTAACGTCTGAAAGATTTATACCTTCCACCGTGATAGTTTACTATCAATACTTATGTTTCACAGTTCTGTCATTATGGTTATTCTATAATTCTTTGATACTGGTCTATGATTTAGAGGGGCATATTAGTCATCTGGGGACCATGCAAACTACCCACATTTCCTTACTCACACGCACAGGGTAAATGTGAAAATGTAATTCACTACTGTTTCTGTGTCAAAGGGAAGAACGCGTGCACGTGTTTCAACTTCACTGTGTACCACGCGGGATGCACTGCCGATGCTTTCAAAGTTCATCTTGAGAACACTGTCCAGTTAGGAGTAAACATTGCTTGTTCCTGCCCTCTTGCGCGCACCATAGTTGGTATTACAGTTATATCTGCACAAAATGTGCCTATCTTGTCACCTATATTTTTCTTTTTAAAAATTATCCAGGCTACAGCTAACCAGTCTTTTGAAGACAGGTTATTTTGCACCGAACACCTTTTGCAGGAGTGAAACGAATAGCTAGAATCGTCACTAGCTTTAACCTTTCGTGATTTGATTCATCGACCATGACAGACACACACTTAGCATGTTGAAATTCTGACTGAACTTCATGCATTGTGTAATGCGGTAAAACGTTCACTAAAATTGCCTCGCATTTTGTCCTTGAACATGCGAATTTCTTCTCGAATAGGTTTCCGACGAGAAGAGTCTTGCCGTTCATTGAATGGAAAGAAAGATTGTGTCTTGCGGTATGGAACCCAAACAGCACTTGTTCCGCGTTAGCCTTCGTGTGTTTGCAGTTCATTCGTTCTTACAGAGGAAGTGACGCAGCTACAAGTCCTCTCAGAAACTGCCAACAGGTGCTTCATTTTCTTTGTGCTTCGTTGTATCGGTAAGTCCTCAGTGTTCAGTGGAAAACACTGAATGACACAGCGTGCATACCGCCTTCGTACTCGCGGTTTCCATCAGGTAAAGGAATCCTCTTTTCAAGAAAGAAACTTTATTTTCCCCATATTAACGGGCAGGAATTAGTTTCACACACCGGACTGAGGTAAGCTCGTCGAACCGAGTGTTGAAACTGCCGCCAACTTCTCACTGTTGTAACAGTGCGAAGACATCGCGTCTGTTGCATCCACTGCAAATTTGTCATTTAGCAGTGAATAGCTAATTTGTAACTACGACTAGATAGTCCTATAACGTTCTTTAACGAAAACTTGTTACATCCGCGCGTCACTTCTGCGGTAGCAGATAATCGATACGAATCGCGAAACTCACGCGTAGGTCACTGGCAGTAAACACGATGACGGAAAATGTTCTGTTCTCACCTCTCCTCATTCCGTGATCAAAATAAACCTTCTTTATTCCATCTTTGCCTTCAAGACAAAGCAAGACTAAAGAAAATGTTAAGAAACTATGACGCTAAATTAATGTAAAAGTAAATAAAAACGAAAGTGAAACATCAAAGATAAGGTTACTGCTGATTACGAAAAACCGTTAGATTTGGCATCCCGTTGACTGTTCTGCGGGACAACGGGAGACGGAACGATATAGGAGTCCCTTTAAAGACCGGACTCGTGGTCACGCTAGCACAGGCCCTAGTGTGAACGCCCTTTAAAATGGCTCCTGTCACTACGTTTACATGCTACACGTCTTCCGAAAGACGAAAACCGAATTTCGGAAACGGTTTTTCGCCGCCGTTTTTACATGTTAAGGTCTGAAGCAGATTCGCCATCCCAGTTAAATATGTCGCCTGGAAAACGCATGTTGCAGTTTCTCATTTAGTCAGCACAGTAGCTATTTCCCTTCAGTTAGAGGAGGTGTAAATAGCTTATGTCTAATTTTTCTACTTGTCCTTCACTGTACATAAAGCCACTCCGGCCACATTAGCCGAAAATTTTTGAAAAAGAGACGAAGCCTGTCAGCCCAAGGATTTTTCAAAACCGGTTGCGTTTACGTGGGAGTGAAAATTGATTGCGCAGTTCGGAAAATCGGCAACTGGAGGCGGATTTCCAGAATAGATTTACGTGACTACCCAGAATCGGTATTCGGAAATGTGATTACGGTATCTGGTGTTGGGAGTCCCGTGTAAACGGGGCGGGCTTCGTGTTGCCAGCTGTGTACGGCAGTGCGAGACAATCCGGTGTGGGTGGAGGCAGGCGTAGACGCCTCGCCGGCTCTGCCGCAGCCGCTGCCTCGGCTGCCGGGGGCCGACCTGGCAACGCCGCAGTCGTGTCAAGTTCGCACCCCTCTCACGAGAAATACGCATTTCTTTCATAGTTCTCGATAGATGTGCCAAGTTGCAGAGTTCTTTGTACAAAATTTCAATAGTCCTGCAGAATTTAGCGAAGAAAACAAGAATACTCGAAAAAATTTCGTATCGAAAACATTCTTTGTCAGTTTTAGCAAAATATATATTCGTACAACAGTTCTGAACAGAACACCAAGACCTCTATCGAAAATCCTAATATCTTTTTGTGGCGATGATAGTTCATACAGTAGCTGCTTTGATCTTCGACCCACTGTCTCCACAGAAAGAAAGAAATTCGTACAACAGTTTTGATGAACACTTCTGGATAACACCCCAGGACTTCTATCGATAGTCATAACATTTTTTGTGGTTATAATAGTTTAAGATAATTGATTAATTGTGGAACTCACTTCCTCTACAAAAAATTGTCTATTCGTACGTTCTGATGACAGCTCTGGATAGCATTGTAAGAGTGCTGTCGAAAATACTAGTAACATATTCTGTGCTGGTAATTGTTTACGTAGTAACGGCATTTATTAAGGTTTGCTTATGAGCATTTCCCGTGAAGTTTGTACCCCATTTACGAGGGATATAAATTTTTTTCATAGTTTTTTATATGTATGCAATAGTTCTAGAGTTCCCTGCTCAAAACACGAATAGTTCCGCAAAATTTCGGGAAGGAAACAATAACTCGGCAAAATTTTGGTATAGTAAAAAATTAGTCAGTTTAGAAAAAAAATAAATTTGTGTAACAGTTCTGTTGGCAGTTCTGGATAGCACCGGAAGAGTTATATTGAAAATAGGAACATTTTTGTGGAGATAATAGTTTATGCGATTATTGTTTTAATCTGATACTCACTTTCTCTACGAAAACAAAATTCGTAGAATAGTTCTGACGAGAGGTCTGAATAGCACCCACAGAGTTCTACTGGAAACTATAACAACATTTTTTGTGACGATGACATTATATGAGAATTAATATGGGACTCACTTTTGTCATGTGAAAGTAATAAATTCGTACAAAAGGTCTGATGGCATTTCTTAATAGGACCCTAAGAGTTCTACCGAAAACTGTAATAACATTTTTTGTGGGGATAACAGTTAATGAGATAATATCATTTACGAGAGTCACAACATTTTTGTGGTGCCAATAGATTATGAAATAGATCGTGTGTTCAGTCTGCAGTGGGTGTGCGCCGATGTGAAACTTGCTGGCAGATAAAAACTGTGTGCCGGACCGGGTCCCGAACCCCAGGCTGTGACGAAGCAATATCGTCACAATATCCTTTCTTCCAGGAGTGGTACTGCTGCAATTTTCGTAGGATAACGTCTGCGAATTTTGGAATGCAGGAGATGAGGTAGTGCTGGAAGTACAGCTGTGAGGACGGATCGTAAATTCTCAATTTTATTTTGGAATTATGTGAGACATAAATAGTTTGCAGTGACTACAACTAATAAGGTCATCTGCGTAGGCGACAATTCCGTCTGACCTGTCATCCCCATCCAGAAGTTGTAGGAGGGGTTCGATTGCTATGTCCCAGAAGATGGGGCCGCAGATCGACCCTTGAGAGAGCCTTCGGTAATTCTTTTAATTTCTTTCCGGCTGTCCATCTGCCATTCGACCACTCGGTCTTTACAGTAGTCTACAGTGATAGCGGTACCTCCAGATGTCTTAGCCTCTGAAACAGTGCGGGCGACCAAAGATTATCAAATGCTCCGGCAATGACAATCATTATTGCCATGGCGTATTTCTGTTTTGTGGCGTTAACTATGTGCAGGGCCTGGTTGATGGCATCATCTATTGATCTGCCAGATCTGAAGCCGAACTGGTGTTGGCTCATACCCCTGGGAGCTCTGTGTGTTTGTAGGCGCTTACACAGTAGCCTCTCCTGAATCTCTGCTAGGGTGTTTTATTAGGCATATTGGCCTGTAAGTCTTTGGATTTCTTAATAATGACTGCTTTGGAGGTTTTCCATACTGTAGGTACCCTGCCCAGCCGTAAGGCACCGTTCAGTAACGTTGTTAGGTACGTGGTGATCTGCGGTGCTAGTTTTTCAGTGTTTCCGAGTGGATACCATCTGGTCCAGGTGCTTTTTTGTTTTTGAGCTCTGAGATTGCTAGCGCAACCTCTTCTTGCACAAAAGGACGGGTGACAGTTGCAGCGTTGTATGGTGTGTGTAGGTTTTCTCATAGTGTTGCATGGTATTGTGTGTCTGTATCAATAACGTCGTCAGGGAGCAGTTTATACAGCAGAAACGCCGCTGTATTCCTCCATCCCCTCATCGTGCCGTCATCCTGCCTTAGCGTTCCCAGAACTAGTGGCGTTTTTATCTTCTCTGTCAGTATTTTGTATGGTTCCCCCCATATATTTAGCGCTGTGTTGTTTCAAATAGTTCCCATTGTTGTCTACGCGTGTTGTAAAGTGTGTGTGTGTCTTGTGCATGCCTATATGCTTAGTCTTATTCGTCTGTCCCTATCTGCTATCGCCCTTTGATATAATTTTCGTTTGCGTCTTGTGTGTGTCTCGTGAGTTCTTTGGTCCATGGTACTGGTGAGCAATTTGTGTTCTTTGCTGTCGGTATTGAAGTGTTTTGTGCATGTTGTATTACCTGTGTTAACTTCTGTGCTCTATAATCGATACTTCCATTGATGTTTTCTAGATCGTGTCGTTGGATAATTTCCGTTAATTTGTTCCAGTCTGCTTTGCGCAACAGCAAGTGTCTGGTGTGTGATTTGGTCATTGTGTTCTTAGTGTGAGTTAGTGTGTCTGTTACGACATTATGATCTCTACTGGTTATGTTGTCGTGTACAGTCCAGTTTGTTACGTATGCCATTGCTGCATTATTTGCCAGCGTGAAGTCGATATTACTGCTCGTACCATCGAACCCTGCATATGTTGGTATAGGTCCTCCCGTATTCATTACATGTAATTGTGTTTCTTGTATTAGATCAGTGATTGTCCGTCCTCTGTCATCTGTTCTGAGTTCCAGAGGGTCGATCTGGAATTATGTCAGCACTTATCTCTAATTTTTTGCCTCTGGCACACGTTACTAGTTCTCTGATATAGTCTGCGTACGGCTTTATTTGATGGCTGTATTGGGCGTACATGGATGCAATAACCCATGTGACGTTCCCGTTAGTTATTTCTATGGTAACCAAGTGTTGATTGCATAACTGTGTTACCTTAATTAGAAGTTCTATTTAGAATTACTATTGCAGCCTTACAGTCATTGCTGCATGTTATTCTGGTAGCATGTTTTGGTAGACATATCAGTTGCCCGTTTCTATTATAAGGTTATTGTAAGCACATGATGTCTGCCTGCAAGTCTTGTGCTATTTTATGGATTTCCGCGCTGACTGTCGTACTGTTTTTTGTTTTTTGTTGTAAGATATTCATTTTTTGCCTATGTCCACTCAACGCAACAACCAAAAGTGAGCGCAAAGCACTTTCAGTATCACGAAACTCTGTCGTGTAAATATGGGCCAAAACTCGAAGGTAAAGTTGTTTGACTTGTGACTTACCTCCTGAGAAGCATTTCCACCTCGAAATCATGACCATAAAATGGTTTAAATCTATTCTCGAACAACACGAGGGCAGAATTACTCTTTCATGCAAAACAATATGACTATAAAACCTTTTCAAATAATCTGTTAAGCCCGAGCAATTGGCTATTGCTTTAGAAATGGCAACCAACAAAGCCTTACCGAAATCAGTTACCATGATTTTTGGTTTGGGATTTCCAGATCTGACGATTTCCATAAAGAAAAATGACAAGAATAATGCGTCACGCCTAGAGGATATCATCTGATAAGTTGGGCAACTGATTGATGATATTTGGATCTTTACTAGTGACGTTTACTACGCGGATGCGTATGTACTCATACAGGTATATGTACTTTGACTTAATTTCCACACAGTCAGCTCTGTTTGACAGATCCCCAAACCGTGATATAACTCGAAATACAACGCCACCCGTAGCATCTACTGAATCGTATACACTGCTATTCATTTGATGACAATATTTGTGCAAGTGACTTTGATCTTTCAGCCAATATATACAGAAGAATGGGTCCAATCCAATTGCGTGAATTTCGTCCAGTTGGTTGTATGTTTTGCAATTTGCAAGTTTTAAACAGGCTTACTAGTTGTTATACCAAATCGTTTGTCCCTTTACTCTTCTTTAGCCTTTCTCAAGACAACAGCATTGTGTAAATTTGGAGGAATCATGTCTCCGATAGAGGTATTTTTCGCTTCATCATTTCGCCTAAGAGCTGCAGGCATCCTGTTATCAACCAATTTCGTGCCACGAAGTTGTCTTCTTTTCAGGTGAATACTATCGTCTGAAAAGTTTGAAAGTCTGCAGTTTAGAATAATAACGTTGTCCTTTTTTGGCTTCTTTAGAGCAATCCCTTCGAAAGTGGCTCCACATTCTGTACATCTTCCTTTGATCTTCAAGAAGTACTTTGAACTTGAACATTCACACACTTTTCACGTATTTGAAAGAAAAGGCACATGCAATTTTGTGTTGTTCATAAATTTTATCAGCCATCAAATCTGTCCTTTTCCCTATTTCCAGTCTTGAAAGGCCGAAGTGGCCGTGCGGTTAAAGGCGCTGCAGTCTGGAACCGCAAGACCGCTACGGTCGCAGGTTCGAATCCTGCCTCGGGCATGGATGTTTGTGATGTCCTTAGGTTAGTTAGGTTTAACTAGTTCTAAGCTCTAGGGGACTAATGACCTCAGCAGTTGAGTCCCATAGTGCTCAGAGCCATTTGAACCAGTCTTGAAAACTTTCCAAGTTTTCTCTTTGTTGGTTTTACGGTGGACCATTTTTTCTGCTGACAGTAGTAGGTCAAATTGCTTTGTCATGCCCTTGTTGCACGAAAAACCAAAAACATTCCACGACTCACCTCTGCTGTCGTCTTTTTCTTCAACGAAACATTCCAGCCTGAAGGTCTTTCTAACAAAAGTAAGCAGATGACGACGATCATCTTTAATTGTTGTGTAAATATTCTTTGAAGACATTTTCGGACAGTTTTTGGAAGACCAGATGAGACGGAGTGAATTGAATGCCTCTATCATCGATTACTTTAAATTCCTCCATGCAGAGAAGATTGTACATTTTTATGGGTATTTCGGTTCATAAATATCACTTGCACAACAGGCAGCGACTTTACAACGGGCACAGACTGTACGAGAGCTGTGACTGAACGAGCATAATGATTATTCGCACGAGTGTGAGTAGTTTAGTTACGTTTAGTCATTGGGGGCAGAGCAAGGAGCGAAGTGCAGCAGTGGCGGGCGCCTTCACACGACGCGGCGCGCGCCACCCAAAAACTGCAGCTGTTGTTGTCGTCAGCTTTGATGCTACCGCGAGCAGCTTTGATGCTACCTCTATTGTAACTGCTACGCCGACGTCACTTGCCGATTGTTTAAAAGACGCAGTTCATGTGTTCATTGTTTCCAGATGTAGTGCCACGACGTTTGCATAGCTGCTGTGCTTTGTTTATTATTATTTTTTGGTCTTGATAGGTCTCAGGGACGTATCATAGTTTCTATTATCCTTCCATCGGGCGCAGCTGTTCAGATTGATACATGTGAGAATTTTGTGTAAATTACTTTTCATCAATTGGCAGCACTGGCGCCTTTTCGTTATAGCTTCCTTTCTCTGTACGCCTTTCATTGTTGTATGATTCAGTATGGACGCTAATGATCTCCTTACGAGATATGAGCCGATTGCTCGTTTTTATCCACTGTGCCGTTTCGTATTTCATTTCAGCAATTAATTTGTTTATCAACGTAGAAAGTCGTACAAAGCTGATCCAGAATGTGAAATGTGATTAAATTCTGTTCGAACTGTCTAATGGTCAGTGTCCGCTGTCTGAACGTCAAATATCAAATTAATACACTGCGCCTGGTTGCGTTAATTTATAGGAATGTTATTATTTTAAGTGGAACATACTAGATCATGTTGAAGAAATCCAAAGCATATTGTTCGACGAGGATAATATTATTTGATGCTGTAATTGCCTCATAGATGACGATATTTGTCTATTGTAGTTATGTATTGCAATCAGCAATTTGAGAGCGTCAAAGCTTCATTTCAGCGTGAGGGAGGGGTAAAATCAATAGATGTTATTGAATTGAAAGCCTTCATCAGTCTCTTGTTTTTAATTTTTGTTAACAAAAGCAGCAGATGAATCCTGGAAGATCTCTGTGGAGGTGATGGGGATGGCATTGAAAAATTTCACCTCGCAAATGAACGTAAAGCGTTTCAAATTTATTGTGGGGTGTCTTAGATTTTACAGTCGCGCTATTCGTGATGAAATGAGACAATTGGAGAAGCTAACAGCAATTCGGGAAATATTTACTGTTTGTACGCAACTACGAAGAATCTTATACCCTCGGAGAAAATGTTGCAGTAGACGAGAAGCTGGAAGGATTCTGTGGAAGGTGCAGTTTTCGCCAAATGTACGTATCAAAACAAACAAGTATGGATTTAAAATCTATGCTTTGTGGATTCTTAAGTATTTTACCCGTACAGTTTGGAAATATACGCTGTGTTGCAACCAAAAGGATTTACCAACTGAGCAATACATTTTGACGTTGTTCTGTGACTGTGTAAACCTACATATCAGTCAGGTCGAAATGTGAAAGCGGACAACTGGTTTACTAGTACTGGAATGATGATAGAGTTATGAAGGAAGAATTTTTCTTTTGTTGGCACGATGAAGAAAAACAAGCGTGAGATTTCTCTAGAGTTTCCTATCATTAAAAGAAGGGCGGCCCAGAGTTCCTGTTTTGGCTTCCACAAGACTGAACTCTGGTTTCCTCCGTACCTAAAGAGGAAGTCTGTGATCCTGGCATCACGTTTGCGTGAAGATAATTCGATAGATGCTGACTCTGTAGATAAACGAAAGATGATGTAAATTGTACAATAGCGTCAAGTGTGGTATTTTCACAGCGGATAAGCTGAATGCTTGGCACAACGCCGCAAGAAATGTCCGCCGATGGTCAATGGTTATATTTTTGTAATGATCAATACGGTTTGAATCTATGCACAAGTGATTTATCGTGGCAACAGTGAGAATTGTATCGTAAGGAAAGGGTCCTGAATCACCTATGTTATACATTGTTTTCTTCGCTAAATTCTGCAGAACTATTGAAATTTTGTGCAAAGAACTCTATAACTGTGACACATCTAGCAAGAACCGTGAAAAAAATGTATATTTCTCGAAAAAGGGTCGCTAACTTCCCAGGACTCGACGCGGCGTGCAACGGCGGTTGGCGTGGGTCAGTCGTGGAGTGGGGGAGGGGCCAGGCGGCCAGTGCCAGAAGGTCCTCAGGGGAAGGCGGGCAGCTGGTCCCGACCGCAGTTTCCGGACGCCGCGGCTGTTCCTTTGTTTTGCTCGCTTTTGTGTAGTCCGTCCCGTTAACTCACGAGAGAGCAACGTCAGCAAACTGCTCCTCTCTAATACATTGTCTTAATTAAAAAAAAAAAAATAGCATTGCTACGAATGGGGAATAGTGTGTTAAATTACTGAGTCGAGTGTTTCATTGCTCGTTATTTATCGCCGTTCTAGTCATTTAAGCGCTGAAAACCTGAGAGGGAATAACGTTGAACGAGCGGAAAATAGCGCCACGTTCAGTCGGACATTGTTTCGATGTGCGATTCGAGATTCCTTCAGAATTCTCGCACGACACATATTTAAAATAAATACAACATGTTATTTATTATGTCACTGCGTGGAAATAACGTGTCTTCATACGACACAACTTTGCGAAAGCCATCAACTGCAGCACTTTGGCATAAATGAGTTTTGGAGCGACACCACGTCTTATGCCTCCGATTCCGTGAGCCGTAGTCATCTCCATTACGGAATCTCCAGCAGAAATGTTTCACGTAAACTGAGCGAATTTAAACGTCCAAAATGCTTCGGTAATCCACTCGTAAAGTAGTATAACCTTAGGGTACGGTTTTCACGCAGTAAGAGAAGTATCAGTTGGAAGCTTAGCGTGTCTCGAGGAAACGGAACTGAAGGCGGTGAAATAACCGGACATTATTCAGATGGCTCTAACAAGGGAACCTCCCCATCGCACCCCCCTCAGATTTAGTTATAAGTTGGCACAGTGGATAGGCCTTGAAAAACTGAACGCAGATCAATCGAGAAAACAGGAAGAAGTTGTGTGGACCTATGAAAAAATAAGCAAAATATACAAACTGAGTAGTCCATGTTGAAGATAGGCAACATCAAGGGCAATTTAAACTTAGCAGTGCCGTCGTCCCGAGGTTAGCGTGGGCAATTGCGGAGCGAAAGGTTCTTGGTTCAAGCCTTCCCTCGATTGGAAAATTTAATTTCTTATTTTCAATTTATGTCACAAACTCTTATGTTTTCATTACTTTTTTGGGAGTGATTATCACATCCACAAGGAAACCTAACCAGGGCAAGGTAGAAGAATATTTTTACCCATTCGCCAACTTTACAAGTTAGGTGGGTCGACAACATATTCCTCTCATGTGACGCACATGCCGTCACCAGTGTCGTATAGAATATATCAGACGTGTTTTCCTCTGGAGGAATCGGTTGACTATGGCCTTGCGATCAACTGCTTTCGGTTCCCATTGGAGAGCCACATCCTTTCGTCTACTAATCGCACAGTTTTGCGGTGGGGTCGCAAAACACAGGCACTAAACTTATTACAGTGAACAGAGACGTCAGTGAACGAACGAACAGATCACAACTTTGCGAAAATAAAGAAAATAAATTTTTCGCTCGAGGTTAGACTTGAACCAAGGACCTCTTGTTCCGCATCTGCTCTCGCTAACCACGGGACCACGGCACTGCTCAACTTAAGAGTCCTTGATGTTGCCTATCTTGCAGATGGACTACTCAGTTTGTATATTTTGCTTATTTTTCCATAGTTCCACACAACTTCCTCCTGTTTTCTCGATTGATCTGTGTTCAGTTTTTCAAGCCCTATCCACTGTGCCAACCTATAACTAAATCTGAGGGGAGTGCGATGGGGAGGTTCCCTTGTAAGCACCATGGGACTTGACATCTGAGGTCATCAGTCCCCTAGACCTAGGACTACATCCATGCCCGATGCAGGAGTCGAACCTGCTACCTTATCAGCAGCGCGATTCCGGACTGAAGCGCCTAGAACCACTCGTCCACAGCGGCCGGCGGTTATTATTCACCCAGTATTTCAGAATGAGGCAGCTTAGCGATTTGCGGTACTCAACTTGCTATCAAAGACTGAGATATTTTTCTCGCTAACGTCATTCCCCCGGCCCTAAAAACAATGTTCTTGTTGTTGTGGTCTTCAGTCCTGAGACTGGTTTGATGCAGCTCTCCATGCTGCTCTATCCTGTGCGAGCTTCTTCATCTCCCAGTACCTACTGCAACCTACATCCTTCTGAATCTGCTTAGTGTATTCATCTCTTGATCTCCCTCTACGATTTTTACCCTCCACACTGCCCTCCAATACTAAATTTGTGATCCCTTGATGCCTCAGAACATGTCCTACCAAACGGTCCCTTCTTCTGGTCAAGCTGTGCCACAAACTTCTCTTCTCCCCAATCCTATTCAATACTTCCCCAGTAGTTATGTGATCTACCCATCTAATCTTCAGCATTCTTCTGTAGTACCACATTTCGAAAGCTTCTATTCTCTTCTTCTCCAGACTATTTATCGTCCATGTTTCACTTCCATTTATGACTACACTCCATACAAATACTTTCAGAAATGACTTCCTGACACTTAAATCTATACTCGATGTTAACAAATTTCTCTTCTTCAAAAACGCTTTCCTTGCCATTGCCAGTCTACATTTTATATCCTCCCTACCTCGACCATCATCAGTTATTTTGCTCCCCAAATAGCAAAACTCCTTTACTACTTTAAGTGTCTCATTTCCTAATCTAATTCCCACAGCATCACCCGACTTAATTCGACTACATTCCATTATCCTCATTTTGCTTTTGTTGATGTTCATCTTACATCCTCCTTTCAAGACTCTATCCATTCCATTCAACTGCTCTTCCAAGTCCTTTGCTGTCTCTGACAGAATTACAATGTCATCGGCGAACCTCAGAGTTCTTATTTCTTCTCCATGGATTTTAATACCTACTCCGAATTTTTCTTTTGTTTCCTTTACTGCTTGCTCAATATACAGATTGAATAACATCGGGGATAGGCTACAACCCAGTCTTACTCCCTTCCCAACAACTGCGTCCCTTTCATACGTCTCGACTCTTATAACTGCCATCTGGTTTCTGTACAAATTGTAAATAGCCTTTCGCTCCCTGTATTTTACCCCTGACACCTTTAGAATTTGAAAGAGTATTCCAGTCAACATTGTCAAAAGTTTGCTCTAAGTCTACAAATGCTAGAAACGTAGATTTGCCTTTCCTTAATCTTTCTTCTAAGATAAGTCATAAGGTCAGTCATGCCTCACGTGTTCCAGTGCTTCTACGGAATCCAAACTGATCTTCCCCGAGGTCGGCTTCTACCACTTTTTCCATTCGTCCGTAAAGAATTCGCGTTAGTATTTTGCAGCTGTGACTTATTAAACTGATTGTTCGGTAATTTTCACACCTGTCAACACCTGCTTTCTTTGGGATTGGAATTATTATATTCTTCCTGAAGTCTGAGGGTATTTCGCCTGTTTCATACATCTTGGTCACCAGATGGTAGAGTTTTGTCAGGACTGGCTCTCCCAAGGCCGTCAGTAGTTCTAATGGAATGTTGTCTACCCCCAGGGCCTTGTTTTGACTCAGGTCCTCAAGTGCTCTGTCACTCTCTTCACGCAGTATCGTATCTCCCATTTCATCTTCATCTACATCCTCTTCCATTTCCATAATATTGTCCTCAAGTACATCACCCTTGTATAGACCCTCAATATACTCCTTCCACCTTTCTGCTTTCCCTTCTTTGCTTAGAACTGGGTTTCCATCTGAGCTCTTGATGTTCATACAAGTGGTTCTCTTATCTCCAAAGGTCTCTTTAATTTTCCTGTAGGCAGTATCTATTTTACCCCTAGTGAGATAAGCCTCTACATCTTTACATTTGTCCTCTAGCCATCTCTGCTTAGCCATTTTGCACTTCCTGTCGATCTCATTTTTGAGACGTTTGTATTCCTTTTTGCCTGCTTCATTTACTGCATTTTTATATTTTCTCCTTTCATCAATTAAATTCAATATTTCTTCTGTTACCCAAGGATTTCTACTAGCCCTCGTCTTTTTACCTACTTGATCCTCTGCTGCCTTCACTACTTCATCCCTCAAAGCTACCCATTCTTCTTCTACTGCATTTCTTTCCCCCATTCCTGTCAATTGTTCCCTTATGCTCTCCCTGAAACTGTGTACAACCTCTGGTTCTTTCAGTTTATCCAGGTCCCATCTCCTTAAATTGCCACCTTTTTGCAGTTTTTTCAGTTTTAATCTACAGGTCATAACCAATAGATTGTGGTCAGAGTCCACATCTGCCCCTGGAAATGTACTGCATGACAGAACGGCGATGTACTTCCAACATGATTGATGTCCGGCACATAGCTCGCGTGTGGTTGAAGCGGTGTTGAATAGCTTATTTCATGACAGGTGGATTGGTCGTTGAAGCACGATACCGTGGCCCGCACGTTCACCGGATCTTACAATTTAAAACCTGGTTCCTAAATCTCTGTCTTACGGTGATACATTACCCGTGTTAAAATGGCCCGTTGACCAATTGCGGAAAAGGTCGATATCATGCTGATATGTGGCTATTGTGAACAAAATGCCCAATGGGTGTGTGCTACGTATGCTGCTCGGTATCCTGGTCGACATCATCCAAGTGTCCGGACTGTTCGCCGGTTACTTACGATATTTAAGGAAACAGGAAGTGTTCAGCCACATGTGAAACGTCAATCACGACCTGCAACAAATGATGATGCCCAAGTAGATGTTTTAGCTGCTGTCGCGGCTAATCCGCACATCAGTAGCAGACACATTGTGTGAGAATCGGGAATCTTAAAAATGTCAGTGTTGAGAATGCTACATCAACATCGATAGCAGAATGCTACATCAACATCGATAGCACCCATACCATATTTCTATGCACCAGGAATTGCATGGTGACGACTTTGAACACTGTGTACAGTTCGGCCACTGGGTGCAAGAGAAATTACGGGTCAGTGACAGATTTTTTCCACGCGTTTTATTTAGCGACAAAGCGTCATTGACAGAAAGCAGTAACGGAAACCAGCATAATATCCACTATTGGGCAATGGAAAATCCACGATCGCTGCAACAAGTGGAAATACAGCGACCTTGGCGTGTTAATGTATGGTGCGGCATTAAGGGAGGAAGGATAATTGGCCCCTATTTTATCGATGACAATTTAAATGGTGAATTGTATGCTGATTTTCTATGTAATGTTCTGCCGATGTTACTACAAGGTGTTTCACTGCATGACAGAATGGCGATGTAGTTCCAACATGATTGATGTCCGGCACATAGCTCGTGTGTGGTTGAAGCGATATTGAATAGCTTATTTCATGACAGGTGGATTGGTCGTTGAAGCACGATACCGTGGCCCGCACTTTCACCGGATCTGACATCTCCAGATTTCTTTCTGTGGGGAAATTTGAAGGATATTTGCTATCGTGATCCACCGACAATGCCCGACAACATGTGTCAGCGCATTGTCAATGCATGTGCGAACATCATGGAAGGCGAACTACTCGCGTTGAGAGGAATGTCGTTGCACGTATTGCGAAATGCATTGAGGTTGACGGACATCATTTTGAGCATTTATTGCATTAATGTGATATTTACAGGTAATCACGCTGTAAAAGCATACGTTCTCAGAAATGATAAGTTCACAAAAGTACATGTATCACATTGGGCCAACCGAAATAAAATGTCAAACGTACCTACGTTCTGTATTTTAATTTTAAAAACCTACCTGTTACCAACTATTTGTCTAAAATTGTGAGCCATATGTTTTTGACTACTACAGCGCCATCTATCACAAAGTGAAAAAAGTGGTCCAGCTAAAGCATTCATATTTATGTATGTAGTACATGAATATGTAATAAAAAATGGGGGTTCCTAATTAAAAAAAGCAGTTGATATCCGTTTTACCTAAGGCAGTACCATCTAGCGGGCCAACCATAGCGCCATCTGCTTTCCCCCTTCAAGCTAGGCAAGTTTCATTCTTTGTAGTTATTTCATCTGAGGCTTATTTCGTGAGATATTTGGCCGGTTCACAATCAATCACCACCCTGTACATAGATATAAAATTTCTGCAAAGAACAGTTCCATAAACAGATTCAATTATAAAGACGGAAATTGTATTTCTAGAACTATCGTGTTATATATAGCTTTGTATTTCTTGACATCTTGAACCAAACACGAAATGACTTCTTTTTCGCAGCATGTGTTGTCAAGTTTATACAACTGTGCACTGTGACTTTGTAATGACGAGACACTCACCTTTCACGTAACGGAGAATGAGACTCGAACAGCATCTTTCCTACAGGGCCGTGAAAGGAACTGATTAGCAAGAGGCGTGCAGTTAATGTCAGTATCTTTAAATTCATTCGATACCTGGAAAATGTGCCCTGCATACCAGTTTTCATCATATTTGAAAGCCACATAATGCCCAACTTGCAGTTGTTCCAACAAAGCATTTTCACAAGCTTCCACAGCAACAGTGCGCCCATTTGCATCTGTTTACAGCCTCTCCATTAGAAGGGTGTTAGTAGAAAAGTGCATGAAGTGACAGTGTTCCTGGATCTGTCCTCATCGTACCCCCCACCACACACACACACACACACACACACACACACACACACACACACACACACACACACACACATCCCCACCCCAGGGCTAACTAGTCAAATTTGACTCTTTTGTGATTGAGACATCTTTAAGTGAAGGTAAGAAATACCAACTGCAATGCCAAATACTTTTCATTATACTTAATTGTAGGACTGAAGAGTTACAGGGCAGAAGCTGAAGTCTGTACTGCTTCCCTGTGCAAGTTACAATATGTTTAAAAATCACAAATTTGAAGGACAGCACGGAAAAAGGATGCTTTTCAACATTTTTCATAAAAAGTTTGAATGATGGATTATACTTCTTACATGTTAGATCAACTTGATGGACTACGTACTATATGCATAAAAAACTGAGGTCAGTAGGTTAAGTCGTTACTGAGTATTAGGTCTCTGAAAATTGGGAAATTGGTGCCTGACTAATAACTGGGTGTGTACCCTTGAGCCTTCAAACCTGAATTTGTCAAAAATGGTTACAGTTAGGACAGTTTTACTGTTAATCCATGTAGGTAGCCATGTACCAAATATGACTCAATTCTGAGATGGGTCACCTTACCACCACAAGCTTCCATTCTCTTGTTCTCTGAACTGATCATCGTCCATATTTCATTTCTGTATAAAACTACACTCCAGATGAATATCTGTGGGAATGACTTCATGGTACTTCAGTTGACATTCTCCATTATCAATTCCTCCTTATCAGCCGTGGTTTTCTTTTTTTTTTTTCCCCCCCCCTATGCAAGTGTGTGTTCTATGTCATCTGTACTTCGGTCATTGTGAGTTATTTTGCTGCCCAAATAGCAAATTCATCTACGACTTCTCGTGTCTTGTTTCCTAATCCAAATCTCCCAGCATCGCCTGATTTAATTAAACTACATTCCATACCCTTGTCAAACAAAAAAAAAAAAAAAAAAATTCCAGTTTGGAAAATCAACAATTTAAGGAAAAGATGAATTGCTGCTTACTATAAAAACAAGACATTAAGGTGCAGAGAGGTGCAATGAAAAGACACCTACACATCATCTTCCATCAGAAAACAAAACAAACACACACACACACACACACACACACACACACACACACACACACACACACACCTCATTCACATATGACTGCCATCTCCAGCAGTGTGGACCAGAATGCACATCACATGGATGAGAAGCAGAGAGATCTATCCCACAAGTTCAGTACAACCTCTAATCCCTGCTTAAGCCTGAGGGCCTTCCCGGAACCTCTCCCCTGAATCCATTTCCGTCCTCGCCGCTACGACATCCTGCATACCCACCTTCTACACGCTCCCCAAAATCCACAAGCCCGACAATCCTGGACGTGCGATTGTGACTGCTTATTGCACCCCCACTGAAAAACTTTCGCTCGTCATTGGCTGACACGTCCAACCGATTGCTCGTAATCTAGCCTCCCACTTCCTTCGACCTCCTCGATCCCTACTCGTCACAGTGCACACCACCTCCCTGTGCACCGACATCCCTCACGTCCGTGGTGTTATCACTGTTGCTCGCTACCTTTCTTGACGTCCTTCAGACTCTGAACCCACTACCTCGTTCCTAATTCACCTTACTACTTCTCCTTTGAAGGTAAGATTACAAACATTCACAGCACAGCCACGGACACCTGCACGGAACCCTGCTATGCCGAGTCTGTGTATACTTCATCTAGAGGAGACCTTCCTAGCCTCCCAAAATGCCAAAGCCGTGGTCTCATTAAGGTTCACTGGTGATATCTTCACGATCTGGACTCACTGCCGCGACAACCTATCTTCATTCCTTCACAACTTCAACACCTTCTTTTCCATCCACTTCACCTGGTACTCCTCAACCCAGTGTTCCACCTTTCTGGGTGTTGAAACCTTCCTCTACGATGGCTCCATCCACACTTCTGTCCACACGAAACACACCAACTACCAACAGCACCTACATTTTGGCAGTTGTCATCCTTCTCGTACAGCCTGGCCACCTGGGGACGGCGTATCTGCAGTGACGAGAACTCCGTTGCCCAGTATGCTGAGGGTCCCAGACGTAGTTAGCAAACGGATCTCCTGTGCCATTTCCCTTCACACCCCCAATCCTCCCACCACCCCCCAGAACCGTCCACAAAGGAGTGGCCCCTTTGTCACCCAATACCACCCTGGGCCGAAACAACTGAGCTACATCCTTCGCCAGGTCTTCGATCGCCTTTCGTTGTGCCCTGAAATGAGGGACACCCTGCCCGAGATCGTTCGCACTCCTCCTAAAGTTACGTTCTGTCTCCCACCCTACCTCTACGACATTCTAGCTGATCTCTGTGCCACTTCCGGTGCCACAGGGATCATTCCCTGTGGAAGACCCAGGTGTGACACCTGGCCAAATCCACCAAAACAGCTCTTCCTATTCCAGTCCTGTCACAGGCTTATCTTCCCCAATCAGAGGCCACCTGAAAAAGCAGCCATGTTGTATACCAGCTCGGATGCAATCATTGCACAGTTTTTATATTGGTGTGTATACCAACCAACTGTCCACCAAGATGAACAGCCACTACTAAACTGTAGCCCAGACAGTGTAGCACATCCTGTGGCTCGACATGCAGCTGAACGTAACTCGCTCAGTTTCAGTGGCTGCTTCACTACGCAAGCCATCTGGAGCCTCTCATCTACCCACAGCTTCTCTGAACTGCACAGATGGGAATTACACTTACAACTCATTGTCCATGCCCGAAATTATCCCGGCCTCGACCAACGGTAACCTGTCGTCTCGCACCCTCCGTCTGATAGTTTGTGCCCCTTCTGTCCTATCACCTTCTCCCTATTCTCTCTTCCCACCCTCTCTATGTTCTGTCCTCTGCTAGTGCACCCACCCATAATTTCCAGATCCTCCCCTTTTTGGCTCCATTTTTCCCCACCTCCCTGCCCCACAGAGACTTGACGATATGTCTATTGGAGGTCTAGTCCCTGCACATAGCCTCATGCAGTGCTCTTCTCTCCACCCCTACCCCCTCACCTGTACCCTGCTATATGTTGTGCTTCCTGCCCCCTCCAGATGCTTGCATTCTATGTGACAGCTACATTCCTGTCCAAGCTGCCAGTGTGTGTGTGTGTGTGTGTGTGTGTGTGTGTGTGTGTGTGTGTGTGTGTGTTTTCTTTTCTAACATAGGCTTTGGCCAAAAGCTAATTGGTGTTTTGTTGTGCCTGTCTGCAACTTAACATTTTATCTTTACAATAAGTAGCTCTCTATTTTTTCCTTAGATTATTGATAATCCTTACCCTTGTTTTACTTCTGTAGGAGTTCGTCTTATAACACATTTTTCAAGACACTGTCCATTCCGTTCAGCTATTCCTGTAAGTCCTTCGCCATCGCTAACGGAACCACAATGGTGTCTGCAAACATTATGCCTCAGGTCTGTTCAACGTGGCAGTACCGCAGGCGATCTGTGATCGTGGAATTCTGTCTCTGGATTTGATTGAATTTATTTACATAGTGTTTCAGTCTTTTTGGTCATACATGAACCGTGATTAGGGGTGGCAATTATGTTAAAGACATAACATTTCCTATTTCAAGGAACCATTACATTCCAAAACCTTGCAATAAAAATGAGATTTTTCTGGGACTCACAGCTCAGATTCTGTTGGTGACAGAAATGTAGGGTCGTGTGTTTTGGATAGCCCTTGGACCAGGGACCATTTGCATTCCCAGCAAGAGGATTGTCTTACTGTAACTATCCTACAATACGAGGTCAAAATTTGGTTTTTGAGTGCCAAAACTGAGCTGCGTATTCCGAGATGGTTGTGCACACCAGACAGTTGTAATCCTTACAATATATTCCTAAGATCCTGATGTTGAACATCCGTTAAAATTGTTTTGATATCTTCACCCATTTCCGAGGTACAGAGATTCAAAGTTACTCTACTTATACACACAAAAGATGGACACGAGATGAAAACGTAGCTTACAAAGTTATTTAGCGAGGAGAAATATGCTGTAAAGTATGTCTGTTATCGTTGTAAGGGTCATGGGAACCCCAAGTTGTGGCACTGAAGCACGTGCAGATTTTTATGCACTTAAAATCCAGTCTGAGGTGTAAAAATAGTTTTGCATTATTTCAGTTTTGTGTAAGTATACAGTCAAAATTTAATGATCCATAAAGTTATTTTCATATCAGAGACATGCCTTGCTGTAGCAGGCTAAAGAAGGGAACCAGTGGAAAGGCCGAATATGCTTCCGTTTGAGAGGCTCTCGGCAGAAAATTGGGGGACTAGCTGCCTCTGCGTACGTTCCTCAACACGTTTAAAAAAAATTACCAACGTTTTTGGCATGCAAACATATCTGTGGTTAGAGAGGAGGAGACGGTGGCATTTAGAAAAAGACAGAAAATTAATAAGTACTGGAAAATAGTAAACAGTGGTTCTGCTCCAGAAAGAGTGAAGGAAAAAGTGGCAGAGAGAGAGAGAGAGAGAGAGAGAGAGAGAGAGAGAGAGAGAGAGAGAGAGAGAGAGGGACACTGCGGCAGTGGAACATAATAGGCAGATTGACGGAACAGTGCTCGGAGAAGAGTGAAGAAGACAGAGCCAGTGATAGAGAAACAAAGATGAGGGGGAAGTGGAAGTGGGTAAGAGCCAGTGATAATGAGAGATCAGAGTGTATGGCAGTGACAATGAGAAGAGACAGCAGCAGTGGGAAGGAAGTAATGAGGTGGTAGGACTAAGGTAGAGGAAGACGGAGACTGTGATGACGATGACTGTGCGAGCAGAAGAGCACAAATGGACTAGTGGGTGTTGAGTGCAGTACAGTAAGGGGAGGTTGTGGGAGTGAGAGGCGAGTTGCAAGCATGAATATGGTCAAATGCCAAATGTTTGAGAAAACTTGTGAAGGTGCTGAGGAAGGTAGACTGAGGTAGCCAGTACCATACTTTTCATTCAGAGGCTTTTAAACAGGAGCATATTTGCCCTTTTTTGTACTCATTTATTTACATAAATAAGAGGTTTTTTTATATGTCCGGCATGTGGAATTTCTGTTGGTTTTCAAAGGTTAATAACTGATGCTACATTTCAGATTTATGTTTAAATAAATGAGTAATTTTTAATCTAAATTTATTGAAGAACTGTTAGAAGTATTTTTTGTGAGAAATATTTGTCATGGGTCATTTGTTTTCTGTAAATTAATAAATATAGTTTCATAATAAGAATCATCCTTGCAGTTATTGTACATCGTATTGAATTTATCTCGAGGATCACTTTCTATGGAGTCATAAGATTTCCTCCATTCCCGTGCCTCTATTCATTTTGGTATTCTGCATCAGATGCTGAGTTCGCTATTAAGAAAACACCTATTATAAGCGTGGACAGAAAACTTAACTGAAAGCTACCTATTGGCACTCAAATAGCAAGCAAATATCGGAACGGCGTAACAGTGACGACAAATGTTAACAGAGTGTTGTCAACAGTAATGATTTAACAGTGGCAAAACAGTTGAATGTTTTCATTTGGTTGCTCCCACATATTGCTTTCATTCAAAGACTGAATGAATAATTACACTCAATATGTAAAATTAAAACTGAATGAGTAGATTGTTTTCCACCAAATGACTGAATTGATTTTCATTTGATTTTCCCCATTGCTGTGTTACAGATCTCCCTTCCTTGGAAACAATTTGAAGACGTTTCGGAAATCGAACCAGCTTCCTCCCACACCGAGGGTAGCCACATTAACCGCCCATCTGTGGAGCCGGTACGTCATTAGCTTTTTATTTCTTAATTTCCTTTCTAAATAATACTAAATATATAAAAAACCAACATGTTAACATATGGCACTCCTGACATTATAATGAAGTATAATGTTCTTCAGCACTAATACAAATGTGCAACACTTGATATGTCTTCTTTTTCCATTTGGAACACTGTTTCAAGTTGGCTGCCCGGGGATATACCACGTGTAGCATCCAGCAACAGTCAGCTATCATACTGACATCCCTTCGGCTCTGATACCTTACCTTCCTTTACTCTCTCGGTGGAACCTTTCACACTGCTTCTCACTCACAGAACCTAGATTGTTTTTGGAAAATAGGTAATTGGGAGTTAGTGAAATGCAGCATTGAGGCACCCAGTACCTTCAAACTATCCAGCACGTTTCTCATTATTTTGTTGTAACGGAGAGCTTGCCGAGAAACTTGCTGATACCTTCTTTAAAGGATATCTGAGTTGACCTTTCAGTGTTGTCGGTCTTATCTTCAAATGTTTTATCTTTCTTTAGTTTCCAAATGTCAGAGCTGTCAAAAACTACTCCATTCAGCTGAGCTTCTGGCAAAACTTTGAGATATGGAAAAGTGCCAATCACGCGAGCCTTTATTAAGATTTAAATCAAACTTCAGTAAAAGACTCATGAAGGTGAGCACATAGACAATATAATACAGGTCTCACCTCACACACTCATATTGGACAGTGCTGTTGTCTATTCGAAGAATGTAAACTTTTCGAAGAATGTTACATTGTCACGACTGTTAGAGGGCTATGAGCCCAGATACATTTTCAATGCTTATGAAACTGGCATCTGTTATAATTTACTTCCTGCAAAATCATATTCAGTTAAGGTAGAAAATTGCCACGGAGGGAAAAAAAGGTAACTATGCTGTTGTGTGTAAATAGCAATGGAAGTTGCCTCCTCTAATGATTCTCAGATGTTTCCAAAATGTAGAAATGCTGCTTTGTGCATATGAGTACAACCGCAGACCCTGGAGATACCAGAAATCCTTAAGACTTTTTCAGGCGTTAGATACCAAGATGAGCGCAGCAGAAAGGAATTGGACTTACTATTAACATATGCCCTGTACCTCCTAAGGAAACAATTAGTGAGGAATGTAAATGTTGTGTTCCTTCCTCCAAACTCTGCCTGGGCATAGTACACTCTGTTCAAGATAAGCACAAAATAGCAGTTTTGCAGAAGTCAGTTTCATTCTTTGAGAGGAAGGATGTAATAACAGTCAGCCTCATACAGCCTGTACAACTGTTTGTTGCTGTCTGGAATTCTATATCACAACAGACAATGTAAAATTGTTTCACAAAGGGTGACTGAGGTACATCAGTTGCTGCTGAGGCTGACATTGTTCCAGGAGGAGGATGGGGTAGAAAACTGATTTTTCTGAAAATGTCAGATTCCAGACACTGTTGTGATTAAGGTGTTCTGACTGCCATACCTGAGACTGATGAGAATAAAATGCTTACATTTATGCCTATTAGGTGCTGGCAGTAACAATGAGGAAGAAGAAGAAGAAGAAAAATAGGAGGGCATTGGGTCAGGTTTTGCTGCTGTTGTGCGAGGAATTGATACTGTCAGAAATTTCTTTTTGTCTTTTAATGTACATGACTGAATTCTAAATTATATCAACCAGTTGGAGCAACTGCAGTATGCTGGAAGGACAAACTGAACTAGACTTCTTGATTTTTTCTTTTTTTTTTTAAAGAAATTAAGGTTGCGTTCTGTGAAAATTGTCTATGTAGTGCTTTCAAATTTGAAGCACAGGATATTGGCAATTTTGTAATTAAATAACGCTTATTTCATCTTTTGGGATTATATAAAGTATGTATGGTAATGTAGGTTAAGATCCCAGGTATCACACACACTGCAGCCATTCACCCAGATGGGCCCTCATTTGCGAGTAATTGACGAAAAAATTCATAATTTTACTCGATGCTCAAGTAGTATACAGGGTGAGTCATTAACAGTTCCCACCTAGAATAACTCCAAAAGTATCATAGTAGCTGAAAAGTTTGTGGGATAAAAGTTGCATGGGACAACGGGGGCCATAATATGACGTTGGTTTTTTGTTGCTACGTGGGGTCGCGTCAGTTATGAAGGTCAACTGTGTGTGTGTGTGTGTGTGTGTGTGTGTGTGTGTGTGTGTGTGTGTTTGTTTAATGGGATGCTATAGTTCAGTACTTATTTTCTGACAGCAGCTGTCGAGACAAATCCAATGATGTGTAACAGTAAGGTCTCCGAACGTCAGCGAAGGTCACAAAGGTGGCATGAACATCCCATTTACAGGTGTTTGAAGGGATGACCATTGGTGTCAATGCAGAACTGCAACCTTCTTATTATGGATTGAGTGGCATTCCTTATCACTTTGGCACTTATTGAAGCACATGCTCTTACAATTCTCTCTCATATATAGTGAAAATAGTAAATAATTACCAAACACAGCATATCCGTCTAACGTGCCATTGATATATAAATAACATTAGACGGTTTCTCAATACAATACTAATAGGAATGGTAAGACTAGTATTGTCGAATCAAGCAAATGTGAAT
The DNA here is from genome assembly GCF_021461395.2 of Schistocerca americana. Classification (NCBI taxonomy): domain Eukaryota; kingdom Metazoa; phylum Arthropoda; class Insecta; order Orthoptera; family Acrididae; genus Schistocerca; species Schistocerca americana. The sequence goes on along the minus strand of NC_060129.1, from coordinate 92,822,968 downwards.
GATTTATTCCTTCAAAGAACAAGTCGTTATGCTTCTCATTTACTGAGAATGCCAACGAAATTCAGTGAGAGCTAGACACTTATATGCTGAAAGATATCTTCAACATACTCACCCTACACCTCATACATTTAAATATGTGTAAGATAAATTGAGAACAACTGGATCTTTAACGCATCGGAAACATATCGGGCAAAGGAAAGTTAGTAACAAGGAAGTGGAAAGTGATACTCTTGGTACTGTGGTTTGAGATCCTTGTCACTTCGTGTCAAAGACATTGTTTATAAAGACGTTCCAATTAAACTTGAAGATACGCGAGAGAGGATTGTCAGAGCATGTGCTTTGATAAGTGCCGAAGTGATAAGGAATACCACTCAATCCATGATAATAAGATTGCAGCGCTGCATTGATACCAATGGTCATCACTTCGAACACCTTCTGTAAATGGACGTTCATTAACCGCTATCAGAAAATAAGTGCCAAACTATAGCATCCCATTAAAAAAAAGAAAGGGGGTTGACCTTCATATCTCTGAAGTGACCCCACCTAGCAACAAAAAACCAATGTCCCATTATGGCCCCTGTTGTCCCATGCAACTTTTCAACTCCTATCATAATTCCAGAGTTATTCTTGGTGGCAATAGTTAGTGACTCACTCTGTATAACAGACTAGTTGTAATGGATAGGATAAGCTCTTCACGTGCAGAAGGTTGTAGAGTCAAATCTCAGCAGATGCTTTCCATTTTATATTTTTAAATCTTTCCATTTTCTTTTTTTTAAATATTTATTGAAATGACTTTGATCATTATTTTTCTTCAATTAATTGGTTTTAAACGTAATTTTTTTTATTCATATGTCACATCTTTTTAGTCATTATATGAATGTTTACATTTGTCTCGTTTTTCTCTTTATATGATTCTTTTTCCACTTGGAATTTTTGTGAATGTGAATCTGATTGTTTATCTATTATAATATTTAAATATTTGAAAATTTTGATCCATCAGTTAAAAAACAAAAGATGATATAATCTGTTTATATTCACTGTGCAATGGCGTCAAAAAAAGTATTTCTCATTACAAGATGCCAGATGTGCTTTCTTTTGGTAATTGTCATACAGACATTTAAAACATAGCCTAAATTCCCCTTGCACTATAGATGAAACAAAACTGGTGACGATTTAAGTGAAAGAAGGAATTACAAGTAAAGTTAAATGAGGAATAGAAATAATGGATGCAACAGTGTCAACGAAAAAATAGGAAGTCAAAACAGAAGAAATTAGATTGAAACTAATACATAAATTAATTGAAATCACATAAAGAAAGACTTCAAGCACAAAAAAATAATAGGAAAAAAATGAGAGCATATGAAGATGTTGTGATAACTAAAATGTGACAAAAGGAATAGAAATTTAAAAAAAATTACATTTAAACCAATTAATTGAATAAAAATAATGATTAAGGTCATTTTGATAAAAAGTGAAAAATAAGAAAAGATAATTAAAGTACCAGATCAGATTCAAACCTGTGACCTCACGCATGTGAAGCCACACCCTATCTGTCACACGTGCAACCCTCCGATGTCACATTCCATTTTTAATGCTGTTGAGCACCACGTGAAATTCTGAAGTTTTTTCCATCAGTTACTCTCAAATGAGGGCTCACCGGGATGAATGGCTGCAGGGTGTAATACGTAGGACTAACCGACATTACTGTATGGCCGGTTTCAGAAACTCGATCCCACCACTGGAGACCTCTCCTTGTCAGTTCTGGTTTCAAGAACATTTTTAGCATATGAATGTATCGAGGCACAGTAACAGGGACTGCGGCCCCATACTGTCGGAAAAAATACAGTCCAAGTGTGACGGATACTGATGAGTAAAGTGTGAATGCTCAGGAGCACAATAAAGCAGGTTTTGTTTACAGGTGGTCCCATTTGCTTGAAAATGAGCTTCATCACTCATCGGCAAAATCACTTGCATTCTACAAGCAAAGTCGTTGCATACAGCGAAATCAGTTGGCTTGAGTTGTTGCACAACAAGAAGTTTGTACTGATTGAATATTAATGTGAGCAAAATGTTTCTAACAAATTGATGACCGATTGCTAGTTAACTTGCATGACGGCTAGCTGACTGTCACGGGCATCTGGCTCTCGCATCCATTAGCCCTGTAACATTTTCTGGTACCATTGCATTGCTTCTTGGGCCTGAACACTTCGTATGCGTTATGTTCCCAGTTGATCTGAAGTTTTGCACCCATCTGAAGATTGTGTTAAGACTCAGGACAATCTCGTGTCATCTGAGATTGACTCGTACACAAAACATTTGCTGCGTAGCTGCAACAGACCCACCACTTCTGAAGAAGCTGTCATAGACGAACAAACGATGTTGCAAGTCACGCTGCTCCATTGTAACTGAAACGGTATGTCATGTGGAGGGGAACTACCCCCATCGTGACCTAAAACCGACCCTCTGCTATGTGTCATCCTGTAGTTGTGGTTCACTTACAGCTTTATCTTAATAGTTATGTGAAATATCGCCTGTTCCTGCAATGAAACTTGTACTTGAGTTTTGACTCCAGGCTTTGCTCAAAATTTATTGGTCTGTATGACTCACCTGATGTCGAACTCAAAAAGCAATTATCCTTACATTCACAATCACTTGGAAATGTTACACACTTACAGTTTTATTGTATTGCAGCTGTTAAAGTTCACTCACGTAATGGTGTGACACGACTCAACCCCCCACCCCCACCCCTCTAGAGCTGAGCTCGGAGGAAGTCTTGCCTGCTGTGCCGGAGCGTGTGCGTGTGATTAGTGTGTCATACTGTAACAATACGACTCAACATAGATGTAACAGAACTTCAATAGCGTATTTGACTCTATTGGTTACGGTAGAGAGATCGATCTTTCGGTCCTGTCTGTATATTTATATATAATATATCTAAAAACAAAGATGATGTGACTTAACCATACGAAAGCGCTGGCAGGTCGATAGATACACCAACATACACACAGAATTCTAGCTTTCGCAACAAACGGTTGCTTCGTCAGGAAAGAGGGAAGGAGAGGGAAAGACGAAAGGATGTGGGTTTTAAGGGAGAGGGTAAGGAGTCATTCCAATCCCGGGAGCGGAAAGGCTTACCTTAGGGGGAAAAAAGGACAGATATACACTCGCACACACACACATATCCATCCGCACATACACAGACACAAGCAGACATTTGTAAAGGCAAAGAGTTTGGGCAGAGATGTCAGTCAAGGCGGAAGTACAGAGGCAAAGATGTTGTTGAAAGATAGGTGAGGTATGAGCGGCGGCAAATTGAAATTAGCAGAGATTAAGGCCTGGCGGATAACGAGAAGAGAGGATATACTGAAGGGCAAGTTCCCATCTCTGGAGTTCTGACAGGTTGGTGTTAGTGGGAAGTATCCAGATAACCCGGACGGTGTAACACTGTGCCAAGATGTGCTGGCCGTGCACCAAGGCATGTTTAGCCACAGGGTGATCCTCATTACCTACAAACACTGTCTGCCTGTGTCCATTCATGCGAATGGACAGTTTGTTGCTGGTCATTCCCCACATAGAAAACTTCACAGTGTAGGAAGGTCAGTTGGTAAATCACGTGGGTGCTTTCACACGTGGCTCTGCCTTTGATCATGTACACCTTCCGGGTTACAGGACTGGAGTAGGTGGTGGGAGGGTGCATGGGACAGGTTTTACACCGGGGGCGGTTACGAGGGTAGGAGCCAGAGGGTAGGGAAAGTGGTTTGGGGATTTCATAGGGATGAACTAAGAGGTTACGAAGGTTAGGTGGACGGCGGAAAGACACTATTGGTGGAGTGGGGAGGATTTCGTGATGGATGGATCTCATTTCAGGGCAGGATTTGAGGAAGTCGGATCCCTGCTGGAGAGCCACATTCAGAGTCTGATCCAGTCCCGGAAAGTATCCTGTCACAAGTGGGGCACATTTGTTGGTTCTTCTGTGGGAGGTTCTGTGTTCGAGGAGATGAGGAAGTGGCTCTGGTTACTTGCTTCTGTACCAGGTCGGGAGGGTAGTTGCGGGATGTGAAAGCTGTTTTCAGGTTGTTGGTGTAATGGTTCAGGAATTCCGGACTGGAGCAGATTCGTTTGCCACGAAGACCTAGGCTGTAGGGAAGGGACCGTTTGATGTGGAATGGGTGGCAGCTGTTATAATGGAGGTACTGTTGCTTGTTGGTGGGTTTGATGTGGACGGATGTGTATTTATTATTTATATATAATATTGAATATAATAGAGGGAAACATTCCACATGGGAAAAATATATCTAAAAACAAAGAAGTGTAACAGAGCTAAAGACTCAGCGAAGTAAGGAACCAGAAAAAGAAATGTCGGGTACGGCCTTTCTGCCATACATTCCCAGAGTGACGGACAGAATCGGCCGTATATTGCGCAAACACGGCGTAAAGACGATTTTCAAACCGACAAGGAAGATCAAAGAGTGTCTTAGATCGGCGAAGGAGAAAAGAGACCCACTTGCAATGTTGGGAATATACCGTATACCTTGCACATGCGGAAAAGTTTATGTCGGAATGACTGGACGATCCATTAACACCAGGATCAAAGAGCATAAGCGACATTGCAGGTTGGGGCAGGTGGAGAAATCGGCCGTGGCAGAGCACGCACTGAATGAGACCGACCACGTAATAAAATTCGCCGACACGGAAGTTCTGTCTGTAGAGAAGCACTATCACACGCGCTTGTTCAGAGAAGCTGTAGAAATCCAAAAACACGCGAACAGTTTCAACAAGAAAGAGGAAAGCCTTAAGGTAAACGGATCCTGGCTTCCCGTACTGCAGCGAACGACCATCGCAGGTAGCAAGAGGAGAAACGCACCGGAAATGACTGCAGATAAGCCCTCGGACGTTGGCGCGCCAGATACATATAGCCTGTGGCCGCGAGCTCGCCTCCAGTTCACCACCGGCAATGGAGGGTGAAGCTTTGACAATGCCAGCCACTCGTGCTGGCGAAACGTCGGAAAAATCATTAGATGAACGTCGGCCGAAGAACCCGAGACAGAAGCCGATAGGCAGTTTGTCAACAAGTGGCCACGAAAGCCTTAACAATTTTGTATAACCAGAGACTCATGGCACCCCTGCTATACGTAAAACCATTTTGACACTCTAAATTAGTAATTCATTTATTTTATTTTTATGATTTTGGGTTTATAGCCATTCTCAGTTGCAAATTGACAAGCCTAAATGACATAAGCAACCATTGAGCATGACAGTTATTATAGGTCAGTATAATAACTGATCAGTTAGCTGTGAATATTGTTCTGTTTGTAAACAAACATATATGGATGGATTTATGTATCTCTCTCTCTCTCTCTCTCTCTCTCTCTCTCTCTCTCTCTCTCTCTCTCTCTCTCACACACACACACACACACACACACACACACACACACACACACACACCTCTCTCTCTCTCTCTCTCTCTCACACACACACACACACACACACACACACAAGCATGTGTTTGTGTGTGCATGCATGTCTAATCAGAGATTCTGTAACAATTAGAAGTGCAATCTGTGAATGGTGACTGATTATTAAAATAAATTTATAACAGTTTTCAAAAAATGTACAGAAATGAATGATAAGTGATGCAACTCACTGTTAGCCCATAAATACAAGTTGTCGTGACCAAACGAATACAGAAATAGTTTGCTTTTTAGTCACAGAGATATAACATTGAAGTCTCTCTGTGCCCAGTTACTGTTTGACACTGCACATTTTCTCACGGTGAAGACGGAATAAACGAGAATGCAACTGTCTTGTTCGCATTGAACGAAATTTGTGAGTTTTTCGGCTGAAGCGTGGACTGTAACGTGAAACTTATTGGAGATGTCACTCCTCCTCTATTGGAACAGTTTTGTAGTGGTGTACACTACATCAGTTGATTTTTGTCTTGCACCTTCCACAGTCTCACAAAAAGCAGCCTTTTTAAAGGCCACCTGATTCTGACAATCGGCCATTCCGCCTCACGAGTGCTACTTCGCACCAGTGAGATCGAGTACTCGACTTCCGCACTAACGCCGAATCACGACCAACCCTACGCTTCAGTAAGGGAAAAAAAGTCGACGGGTACAAAGCGACTGCAGCGCGACAGTTCAGACTTGTCATACTTGTGGAATTACAGTGGGAACGAAGGAAGCCCCACACGGAAGTAACACAGTACCTCAAATTGTAAAGTATTAGGCCTGTACTCACTCACCCTTCTGATCTGTCGGTGACCGGGCACATGCTATGAACTGCCTCATCTCGTGCTCCCTAATCCTTTTAAATTGTCGATGCCACACCCAGACTGGCAGTTGCCCTTACTCGCTTTCCAGGCCAGCCCTTCTCTACGCTGTGATTTCAGAATGTACTAAAGTTTGAACGGATTTATTAAACTTTTGAAAAAATGCTGCGAACTCGTGCACCAGAGGAATATATTGTTATTGCTTGTCTGGAAACACTGTACGTGTTTGCATCTTTGATGTACTGCTTGTCTTAGAGAGCAGTGACCCTATCTCCACAGTTGTGCAATTCCAACCTGCAATTATATGGAAGATTTTGCTTGCTCGGCACCCTGTTCTCTGTTGTGACATTATTATCTGACGGCTATTCTCCGCTTTGTATACGGTTACATCTGTAAGGAAGCGGGAACCCCACTACAAACTGCTGGAAGTCCTCATCGTCTGAGCAATGCATCCTTCGAGACTGCCGGTAATGAGGAATGTGGCCGTGCAAAGAATTATCGACTTTGGCTCTTTCGGGAACTTATTTTCGGGAGAACGTATGTGGTCTTGGACTGAATGACACCACCTGTATGTTACGTTTTGCTCATTATAAACAAAAATGAACGTATAAAGTGATTATATCTGAGTACACTTAATGCTCTAAATTGCCACAAGAGCTTCCTGTATAGATGCAAAAGTGTATGCTGCAAGGAAGATTTTCCTCTCAGATTTGGAAATGTGAGATTTTTCATCCAGATAATTCACTTCTTTTGGAAGCCTATTCAAAATGGTTGGTATAGAACACTGCACATTTTTCTGTACCATTCCACAGTTTCCTCTACTACTGAAGCTTTATTCACGCTGAATTTGAATACAGTTATGCGCATCCAGTATCTCGGACTTATCACACTAAATATACCAAACTAAAATTGACGGAACTTCACAAATCGAAATATGTTTCCTTTTTGGCAGTGAAGTTATAAACAAATATAGTGCATTGCATTACTGTCTTCGTTTACTCGAGCTTATTTTTCAATTTTTGTAGTTCATTTTCATGCTTTAATGCTCAAAATAGAGGCTGAGGCAACCATGTTGCAAAAGCACTAATTGAATGTGTTTCATCATCAGAAAGATTTGTATTCAATAATCTCCTTACCTCAAAGTATATTTACAGTTGTTCATCCACACGAAGTCACCACAGTAGTGTCAGTGAATGAGAGGTAAACAAGATAAAAACCGTAAGTCAATAAGAATTTCATGGTCACTTCCTTTGTTAGTATGCCATCTCCTTGCAATGTAGCCCATCAGCATCAGTGAAAAATAGAACCGTGTACACTGAGAGGGAAATTGGTAACATACGAGGTGTGTTCAAAAACTAATTGAACTTTTGAAATAGCACACCAACCAGCAGAGAGAGCATGCTGGAGCTACTGAGCACACCTAGCAGCAGGTTTAAACAACAAACAGCCATTTGCCTCGCATCGCTCGGACAATTAGCGAGCGAACGACAGCCGCTAAAGCAAGCACGTGTACAGCCTGCTCATCGGATTAGTGCAATGAAGGAGCCTGGAGAACAATTTGTGTGAGTGAGTGAGTGTGAAATTCTGCTACAAATTTGGCAAAGCTTTCAGAGACATTTCAAATGCTTAGCCAAGCATACGGGGAGGACTGTATGAGTTGCTCGCAGTGCTACAAGTGGTTTAAACATTTTCAACAGGGCATAATGTTGGTCTGTGACGCTTCCGGGTCTGGACGTCCTTCCAAATCGACAGATGATGGTGACGCGGATAGCGTTCGTGCCGTGATTCGTGGAAATTAACTGTTTGGGATGTTGCTCAGGAGGTGGGCATCAGCGTAGGATCGTGTTATCAAATTTTGAGTGAAATGCTTGAGATGCGTCATGTCAGTGCGAATTCGTGGCACGTTTGTTGACCGAAGATCAGAAACAGACCTGTGTTGAAATGTGCGGGGAACTGCTTGCCACTGTTAATGACAATGAAAACTTCTTAAGAACATCATAAAAAAGTTCATGAGAAGTGAGGGTCACTTTGTCCAAAGAAAAGCACGCATGAGTAGGTCAAAGATCAAGGTGATGTTGGTTTTTTTTGTGACCGCAAAGGCATTATCTATCACAGATTTGAACAACATGGTCAGACGGTAAACGGGGAAGTCTAACAGGGAATACTAGTGCGCACGATGGATGCTGTGCGCAGGAAGAGGCCTGAATTGTGGGAAAACCAGAGTCGGATGTCTCATTGTGACAATGTGCCGGCTTACGCGTCACTCCTTGTCTGCAGTTACCTAGCAAAACAGCACATTCCCATTGTGTCCCATCCACCATATTCTCAGGACCTAGCCCCAGCACATTTTTCCCTGTTTCTCAAACTGAAAAACACATTCAGAGGACGTCGTTTGCAAACCGTAGAAGAAACACAGGACAATTGACGAGAAACCTGTGAAACCTGTGTGCCATCCCACGAAAAGCATTCCAGGTGGTGTTTGAAAATGACAAGAAACAATGGGAACTGTATTACCAGTGGAGAGGACTATTTTGAAGGGAACAATGCTTGAAATGTTGTACAATAAGCAATAAGACTGATACAGCAAAAGTTCTTTTTTAAAATGCTGAACTAATGGGCTACATTTTAAGGTGACATAGTCACAGGGGAAATGATCACACAATTTTTATTGTCTTTTATGTATTTTTACCCTTTATCTTCTTTTGAAATTTATCATTGCTTTAATCCATATTCATTAAAATATCCTGTTTTAGGTGAAGCTCGGTTTCTTCAGAAGGCTATTTTTAAAAAAATTGTAAAAATATAAGTCGAGCAGTGTCTCTTATCTTACAACTCGCATCCTCCAGGACTGGATTTGTGAGCACGAAGGCTAATTGTCGCGCCTCAGCTGGTCGCCACAATCGTCAGATGTCAATATTTCTGAGTCTCTGTGCTCTGCTTCAGAGAGACGGATACTCGGTCGCTATCCTTCTCCGTCATCGTTTTCTGAACCTGCCACTATTTTGCAGGAAGAGTGGTATAAGACTGCTTCAAAAATCGTGCTAGAGCTGTATTTATCCGTTGCGAGATGACTGGGAGCTGTTTTGAATGTCTACAGGTTTCCTACACCGTATTTGGCATGCTAGTGTCTTGTGTTTTTGGTGTTTCCATATACCCCCTGTGTGTTTCTTATTTATGTACGTGTGTTGTTCATTACTGTTTGTTATTTTGTTACTTGCTACGACCCATCAAGTGATCTCCAAGTCCTGATGTCATGACGAATGGTGTCCCTTCGTGAACTCCCAGACGTTGTTTTGTTCCTCAGTTATTCCAGTGTCCTCCCAGTGGTTTCTTTGATGTCTCCTATTCATGTCCTCCTGTCTTTTCCTCTCTGTGACCTTCCATCCTTCTGAGCAGTACAGTTTATTGTAGTGAGTCTTAGGCTCCTTCTCCAAACATATATTCCAAAAGAATCACTTTTCTTGCTGTCCACTTTTTTATTGTCGACTACTCGTATCTGTACAGAGCTGTGGGAAAGATCAAGGTTTTATGTATTTTTATTTCCTCAGTGTCGACAGTTTCACTGCCTGTAGTTACTTGCCTAATTTAATTTTAGTGGATTTTTCAAATTGTTCCATCCTTGCTTCAACAGTGTAGGAGCCGCTTTTTGTTCTCGTGAATCCTAAATGTCTTTATTCCTGTTCTCACAAAGTCAGTAATATAATTTTTGAATCTTCTGTAATGCAGCACCTCTTTGTCACAGGAACCCGAGTGTATTATCGTGCAGGAATAAGATCTGTCACGACGCCTTGCAAACTGGAGCGCTACGACCCAGACAGGTAGGAACAAACTTACGTTTCCAAAAAGTTTTTTTCTTTCCTCTTCATAACCATTTATATCTAATTTTAAGACGAGGTTTTGTAGTACTGACAAAACCTGACACTGGTTACGATGATACACACTAGCTCGTGCTAAAGTGTGTACTGCTGCTACTAGTAGGTGCGAGTGTCACATGCGTGCAGATATTGGCTGCTCGACTTCAGAATGTGAAATGTAGCAATATTTACACACACATTTATTTTACTCCTGTATAACTTCTAGGATTATTTTCAGTGACATCAAAATCCATAGTTTCTGACTTCGTATAAACCCAGACACGGAAAAAAAGAAGCTCAATCAGTTATATTTTCCTCTCTAGTATGTTTATTTTACTACTAGCTGTAAGATCTTACTAATATTTAAATAAAGTAAAGTAAAACTGACTTGTATACTTTGCATAGCCTAACATACAATTCAGGGTAACAGTGTGGTCAAAGCCAGGAGCACATTGTATTTTTGCTGAAGCACAGTAATTGGGAGTGAAACACTCAGCACTTTCCAACTTCGACAAAGACATCATCAAGTTGCTATGTATCGGAATCTCTAGCTGCAATGACAGTTCCGAATAGTACCTGCACTTGTCGTACAGTGTACAGGGTATATCAAAAAGAATCATCCTATTTGGCACTACTGTATTTCTGGAAAATAATAAACATACACATAGAATTTTGTTTTTTGACGACCTCAAAAAGTTTTTTGTTTATATCTTTTCTAGGTGTTCAATACTCTCCCCTTGAGATGCACGGCATGTCAGTGCAGTATTCAAATTGCTCCCACACATGCAGCGACCATGTCGAGTAACTGCTTCCACAGCTGCTGTTATGCAATGTCTCATTTCACTCACTGTTGTTGGTTATGGAGGCACATAAAGAAAGTCTTATATAAATCCTCATAAGAAATAATCGCATGCCATCAGGATTGGTTACGTTGGAGTCCAGTAATGTAAGGCCAAATGGTTTGGTCCAATGCAGCCGATCCGTCGTTCACTAATCCTTTGACTTAAAAATTCCCACACTTCCAGATGCCAGTGTGGAGATGGCCCATCCTGTTGGTAAATGAAGTCATTCGAATCAGTCTCCGACTGCGGGAAAAGGAAGTTCTTAAGCATATTGAGATATGTGCTTCCTGTAACACTGTTCTCGGAAACCCCCCCAGGGGGTCCACAACTCTTTTGTGGATACGTGCATAGCGAGCACGGGATCCCGAGCTAATGTGGCCTACCTTCCTTTCCGGGCTGCATACCTTCCCTTTCCGCATCCTTCCCCATCCCGCATCTTCGCCCCTCCTCCCCTCACCTCTGGCTCTTTGCTTCCCTTTCTCCCCATCTGGGAGTATGGTTTGTGCCTACGTCCGGAGACGGACGCTCGAAACTGTTCCAACTTCCTTGCTTTCTACACTTGCAAGTCTTCGTCCTTCCTCTGTCTTTTTCTTTTCCTTTCCTCTTCTCTTTGCCCTTTTCTCCGCTGCGGCGTTTGAGACCCCTCTTATTTCCTTTCCCTTTCTCTTTTTTCCTCCCTGTGCGTGTCTGAAGGCCGACCCACGCACTTCCATGCGTAGCCGGTGACGGGGTAACGCGTAATTCCCCGCCCCGGGTAGACAGGCAGGACACGTACCTACCCTCTGGTAACGGCCAGGCCCAGGGAGGGGTGATTACCCGAGCTGATACCTTCCGAAAGTGCCGATTGGTCCCTCCGTCCGTTTGTCGGGAGGTGTGACCTGAGGTGTGAACAATCACCTAAGGCGGGAGTGCCCTCAGTGAGGGCCCCCACAAGGGAGGAGCGCGCCATTGGAGACGCCGGTAATCATGGGGGATTCTTCTGCAATGGTTTCCTCACCTTCCACTATGTCTGCTCACAAACGTAAGTTCACTGAGTCTCAGCCACAGACAGTTCTTCCATCGTTGCCACAGTTCCTTGTTGTTTCTCGGTCTGACGAAGGTCACGACTTCTCCACGGTCAACCCTTTCATTATTCAGAAAGGTGTCGACGCAATTGCAGGTCCTGTAAAGTCTTGTTCCTGATTACGGAATGGCACCCTGTTGTTAGAAATTAACAGTGCCCTGCAGGCACAAAAATTGCTGCGTACTTCTCTGCTCCACACCTTCCCTGTCCGGGTGGAACCGCACCGTACCTTAAATTCCTCGCGTGGAGTCGTTCATACACGATCCCTCGATGGATTGTCTGACGAAGAAATTCAGCACTACCTGTCTGACCAGGGCGTAACGGCTGGTCATAGAGTTATGAAAAGGGTTGACACGAACATCATTCCAACCCGCACTGTCTTCTTGACGTTTGACAAAGTTCAACTCCCATCGAAAATCAAAGCGGGCTATGAGATAATTTCCATTCGTCCTTACGTCCCAAACCCTACGCGTTGCTATCGATGTCAGCGGTTCAATCACACCAGCCAGTCCTGTTCCAATCCGGCCAAATGTGCTACGTGTGGCAAGGATGCCCATGAGGGTGCTTGTCCACCTCCATCCCCTCGCTCCATCAACTGTATGGGTGACCACGCTGCTTCCTCTCGAGATTGCCCCGTTTTTAAGGACGAAAAGCTCATCCAGGAAATCAGAGTGAAGGAAAAGGTGTCGACCTTTGCTGCTCGAAAATTATTCGCCAGTCGACAGCCCACCGTGCCTCAGACAGGAAAATACAGCACTGTCCTGGCTTCTCCTCGGCCAACAAAGGAGGCGGCCACGCAGACTTGCGACCTCACCTTCAGTGCCACGGTTGTCAGATCGGCCAGCGCAAAGATCGCCCGTTCAACCTCACCACTTTCCCCTGCCCTCTCTATGGTTCACCTTTCGTCGGGTTCTGCCAAATCTCGAGCCCAAAAGTCAGACACCAAGTCTTCGAAAAAAGAGCATACTCGTGAAGAGTTTTTACGTACCGCAACATCACAACCATCGGTTCCTCCTTCATCTAAACATCATACTTCCAAGAAGGCTACAAAGAAACCCAGTTCCTCTCCTTCTCCGCCAAGGCGTGTCCCATCTACAGCACCACCTGGCGGAAATCGCCCTCGGCCGTCTTCTGTGTCGCTGAGGTGCACTGCTGGTGGCCGGTCAACTGGCCGATCGCTGGTGGCAGGAGCTGCTCCTGACCAACCTATGGATCAGGATCTTCTGCCTTCGGCTGAATGCCACTCCATGCTGTCGGTCGCAAGCTCTGAGCAGTCGTTGAGTTGACAGCACTCTTGGTCACATTCCGTCAATTTCTGTTCACCCTATGTCCATTATCCACTGGAATATCCGCAGCATTCGAGCCAATCGGGATGAATTGTCGATCCTCTTACGATCCTACTCGCCGGTCATCCTCTGTCTTCAGGAAACAAAGCTGCGTCCCCATGATCGCTTTGTTCTCCCTCATTTTCAGTCCGTCCGATATGACCTCCCCTCTGTTGAAGGCACTCCCGCCCATGGAGGACTCATGATTCTTCTCCATGATACTCTCCATTATCACCCAATCCCCTTAAACAGTTCCTTCCAAGCTGTCGCCGTCTGCCTTTCCCTCTCTGGATACACGTTCTCTCTTTGTACTGTATACATTCAATCGTCCACACCAATGGCACGAGCTGATCTCCTTCATCTTCTTGGTCAGGTTCCACCCCCATATTTGCTGGTTGGGGACTTCAATGCCCACCACCCACTTTGGGGATCTCCACATCCTTGTCCACGTGGCTCCCTATTGCTAGACGTCTTCCACCAAGCGGATCTAGTTTGCCTCAACACTGGGGTCCCCACATTTTTGTCTGCCTCCACGACAAATTTATCTCATTTGGACCTTGCGGTCGGTACTATTCCGCTAGCTCGGCGCTTTGAATGGGTCGCCATTGATGATACACACTCGAGTGACCACTTTCCATGTGTCCTTAGACTGCAGCCTCAACTGTCGTATATGCGTCCGCGACGCTGGAAGTTTGCCCAAGCCGACTGGACACTTTTTTCGTCTCTAGCGACATTCGATGACCGTTGCTTTCCCAGCGTCGACGATGAGGTCACACATATTACCGACGTTATTCTTACAGCTGCGGAACGTTCAATACCACGCACCTCCGAATTGCCCCGGCGCCCCCCAGTTCCTTGGTGGAACGAGGCATGCCGTGACGCAATACGTGAGCGGCGACGTGCTCTTCGCATTTTCCGTCACCATCCTACTTTGGCCAACTGTATCCGCTATAAGCAGCTCCGTGCTTTTTGATGCACCCTGTAGTACTACCTGAGCCTCGAATCGCAGCTGCTTGCAGTAGTCTGCATTTGTGGCAATATCCTTATAGAGAGAAATGAGGATCATTTATAGGAATAGAATTACTATTGCATCTTGCCTCAGTGGTTTTGTAAATGTTGACTAAGTTCTTAGATGGACTTAACATTCATAAAATTTAGGAAATACAATTTTGTAATAAATTATGTGCCCAAAGATTTTTTAAAATAAACTAAAACAGTCCATCAAACAATGAAACTCCTGGATGGAATGTAACAGTATTATGAAAAGGAAGCTTTCTACGCATGCCGAGTTGTAAATAGGCACAATAAAAAGACTGTTACAAATAACCTTTCGCCCTGCGAGGTCTTCGTCTGTTAGTAAAACAATCCATGTTAGGTACTGGAACCTTTTTTTAAAGAATTGTTTCATCTGGAAATTTGTCTTGATTTTTTTTTTCCTCCCTATCAGGAATAACTGAGATTGACAAATGTTTTAAAATGGCAGCTACTTGTGCCAACAGCTCTTCAATAACAAAAACTGGCAACAAATAATCAAATTATTTAAAAAAATTAATAATGTGTACGTATATATAATCTACCACTTGCGGAATATTTAAGATTGGGATCATTTATTAACTGTCTTTCAGAACAGATTTGGTTTTTTGCATATAAAATCATTTAAATCAAAGCACGGTTCGTGAACCACATTTACATTTAAAGACAATTCCAACACATTGCACAATACCCCGGTTCAAAATTATTCTTCTCAGTATGAAAAAATACTCATATGATAATTACTGGTTGGTTCTGATTGATAATACGTCCCTGTGTTCGCTCATCAGTATTTCACAAAATTACCAGCAGAACACAGCGCATTGCCTTATCAGGACACAGTATAGGACAGTACGGCAGTAATTGGCTTCCATTTCCTCAGTATATGTGTGCAATAGGCCAGCAACTTCAGTACAAAACTTATTTTGCTACCCCCAAACAGTACAGTGGTGGTATAACTTAAAAGGCACACCACATGAAATATGCCAGGCTCCAGAGGGTAGCATATTGTTGTGTGTGCAGTAAACAAATGGTCTAAGCACAGGGGCTTCCCAGATACACCGTGACCAACAACAAACCGCGCTGCTGCTGCGGTCGCAGGTTCGAATCCTGCCTCGGGCGTGGATGTGTGTGATGTCCTTCGGTTAGTTGGGTTCAAGTAGTTTTAAGTCTACAGGACTGATGACCTCAGATGTTACGTCCCATAGTGCTTAGAGCCACTTGAACCAAACAACTGAATAATAATGCAGTCATCAAGACAACATGGTCGCACACAATGCTGGGCCTTCCAGCCACATTTCCTTCTCTCCTCTGTTCAGCCAACGCCTGGAATATGTGCTGCACATTCCCCCTTACAAACAGGCAGGAACGGTGAGTATTTTTAGCTCACTTCAGTGCATGCTGTAGGAGCGTGTGCCAAATGAATGTCCTTCTGTCTTGCTTGAAATCGTCTATGGCTTTACCAGAGGCCACTCAGTGAATCCCACCATGTTTTCCTCTACTAGGGTACAGCAGATTTCATTTCCTAAACCATCTGTTGGAGTCTGATATATTTCCCACAATGTCAATATTGATAAGATATTTTTGCTAGTCATCCGCGTTAACTTACATTTCTCTACATTTGTAGCAAGATGCTGTACACGTCCCCCCCCCCTTCTCCCCCCATCAGTCTTCTGACTCTAGCACTTGCAACCTACGTGCTCAGTTATTTTCTGGCTGTTTTTCAATCTGTCTCTTCCTCTACAGTGTTAGCTCTGTTTAGCTCTCTAGCACAACGGAAGTTTTAATAGATGTCCTATCATCCTAGCCCTTGCTCTTATCAATATTTTCCATATATTCCTTTCCTTGCCAATTCTGTGGAGAGATCGTCTCATTTATTACCTTACCAGTCCATCTAATTTTCAACGTTCTTTGTGGCACCACAACTCAAATGCTTCCATTCTTCTCTTTCCCAGTTTTCCCATAGTTCATGTCTCACTACTTTAAAATGTTGTGCTCCAAACGAACAATTCCACCAATTTCTTCCTCACATTAACGCCCGTGTTTGATACTAGTAGACTTCTCTCGACCAGAAATGCCATTTTACCTGTGGTACTCTGTTTCTTGATGTACTCCTTGCTCCCTCTGTCGGCGGTTGTTTTGCTGCGTAGGTAGCAGGACTTCTTAACTACATTTACTTTGTGGTCATCAATCGTGAAGTTAAATTCATCACTGTTCTCATTTTTGCTACTTCTCATTAAGTTCTTCTCCTTTGATTTAATCTCAATTCATATTCCGTATACATTAGCCTGTTCATTCCATTCAGCTTGCCCTGTAATTCTTCCTAACTTTCACTGAGGACAGCTATGTCATCAGTGGATCTTATCATTGATATCGTTTCATCTTAAATGGAAGGTTCAAGAGTGGAATTAAAATTCATCACCGTCATTGCGTCTTTGGTGTATAGATTGAACAGTAGGGGAAAACGACTACGTCCCTGTCTTCCACACTTTTTAATCCGAGCACTCTGTTCTTGGTCTTCCAGTCTCATTGTTCCCTCTTGGCTCTTGTACATTTTGAATGTTATGTGTGTTCTTACAACTTACCCTTAATTTCCTGAGAGTTTCATACATCTTCACAGGTTAACGCTGTTGAACACATTTTCCAGGTTGACAGATCCTATGAACGTGCTTTGATTTTTCTTCAGTTGTGCTTCCATTATCAACAGTGACATCACAACTGCTTCTAGTGCTTTTACCTTCCCCAAAGTCAAATCAATTGATGCTTAACACGAGTTCAATTTTCTTTTCCATTCTTCTGTATATTATTCTTGTCAGCAACTTGGATGCATAAGCTATTAAGCTGATGATGTGATAATTATCGTACTTGTCAACTGTTGCAATCTTTAGAATGGT
The DNA here is from genome assembly GCF_021461395.2 of Schistocerca americana. NCBI lineage: Eukaryota > Metazoa > Arthropoda > Insecta > Orthoptera > Acrididae > Schistocerca > Schistocerca americana. The sequence goes on along the minus strand of NC_060129.1, from coordinate 92,805,690 downwards.
GTGGATAATCTTTTTCTGAAAGTCAGTTGGTATATTGCCAGACTCACATTCTACACACTAATGTGAATAGTTACTTTGTTATCACGTCTCCCAATCATTTTAGAAAATCTTACGGAATGTTGTATCTCCCTTTTGCCTTATTTGATATTAAATTTTCGGAAGCTGTGATTCTGATTCTAATACTAGACCACATATCTTCTCCATATCGACTCCTGTTTCTCCTTCTATTACGACATTAGCCAAGTCTTCCCCATCATACAGGCATTTCCTACTAACTGCTCTCTTCTGTGCATTTAACAGTTGCAGTCTTAATGTTACCTTCTGTGCTTTTAATTTCACCAAAGTTTGTTCGACTTTTCTATATGTTGAGTGTTCCCAACAACCATTTCCTTTCAGATTTCTTCTCTTCTTTGTGGTCATATTGCCTTAGCTTCTGTGCGCTTCCTATTTCTCATTTTTAAGTGACTTGTACATCTGTATTTCTGAATTTCCCTGAGCATTTATGTACTTCCTTCATTCATCAACTGAAGTATTTCTTCTGTTGCCCACGGTTTCTTTGCAATTAGCTGCTTTCTGCCTTTCCAGCCTCTGTGATTATTTGAAGAGATCTCCATTCCTCTTCAACTATGCTACCTCCTGAACTGTTCATTATGGTAGTATCTATAACCACAGAGACTCTTCATCACTTATACTACTATATCCCACTTCTTTGCACACCGATTCTTCCTGACTAAGTCTCTTAAACTTCAGCCTACTCATCACTACTAAATTGTGATCTGCATCCGTATCTGCTTCTGTGTACACCTTACAGTCCAGTATCTGATTTCTGAATCTCTGCCTGATGATGTTGATGGTATGTAACTGACATCTTCACATATCTTGCATCCTTTTCCAAGTGTACCTCATCCTCTTGTGAGTCTCAAAGAGAGTATTCGCTATTGCTAGCTGAAGTTTATTGTACATCTCAACTAGTCATTCTTCACTCTCATTCCTAGTACAAAGTCTGTCTTCTCCTGTAACCCTTTCTTTTACTCTTTCCCCTACAACTGCATTTTTGTCCCCCCCCCCCTGACTATTAAATTTTCATCTCCCTTTACATAGTATATTAAGTGTTGAGTATCATCATATAGTTTTTCTACATGTTCATTGTCAACTTGTGATGTCGGCATGTATACCTGAATTCTCATTGTCTGTGCTGTTGTTGGTTTCCTGTCTGTTGAGAAGTACCCTGTCACCGAACTGTTCACAGTAGCTCACTGTCTGCCCCACCTTCCTACTCATAATGAATCCTACTCCTGTTCTGCCATTTTCTGCTGCTGTGGGTATAACCCTATTCTCTTCTGGCCAGAAGTCCTTGCCTTCCTTACATTTCACTTTAGTGACCACCACCGTTCCAGATTGAGCCTTAGCATTTCCCTTTTTTTATTATCTGGCTTTCCTACTGCATTCAAACTCCGTACGTTCAACGTCTTGACTCGTATAATGTCATCCTTTTGTTGGTTATTCAATCTTTTTCTCACGGTCACGTCACTCGTGGCAGTCTCCCCCAGGTATCCAAATATGCACTAGTCAGGAATCTCTTGCCAAGATCATCATGATATTTTGTCAGTTACCGGCCACATCTCCTGTTGATGCACTTTGTGTGTCTAATGCAGTGGTTTCCACTGTCTTCTGCATCCTCATGCCTTTGATCATTGCTGATTCATCTGCCTCAAGTGGAAGCTTTCAAACTCAATGGTAAGAGAATTCCCTGAACCTGTCTGCTCCTCCACCCACTTTTGACAAAGCTGTTGACTGAGTAATGGTGACGTCTTATGCTGGAAGTCTTCGGCTGCCAACGCTGACGATTTTTATTCAAAATGTAAGCGGTGACAGGCTTTGAACCCAGCACAGAGGACATTTTTGATTGCTAATTAAAGACGATACAGCTAGACCATGAAGTCCAAAGAGCAGGGTATGATTTCCAGTCAGATACCTCCCAGGGGGCTCACATTTCTTTCGTGAGTACGTGCATGGTGAGCACGGGGTGCCAAGCTAGTGCAGCGATCTTCTTTCCAGGGCTGCATTTCCTTGCCCTTTCCCTCCTTTCCTCTCCTTGCTCCTTCCCCTTTGCCCTCTCCTCTCCCTCTCTTGGTGTCCTTGTTTGTTGGCCCCGCTATCCTCCTGGTTATGTTGGTTTTGTAATTTGGCTTTGTTGCATAATCACCTCATCCTTTTGGCATTCCCTGGTACCCCCTGGGGATTGACCTCCATTCTGTAGTGTGAGCCATTTGGGTAAGAACACCTTACCTAGTGTCTCCTATGTGTGCCCTCCTAGTTCATTCCACCTGTTCTTTCATGTCGTCCTCTGATGCTAGGGTGCATAGCCTGCACGGTAGCCAGCCCGTGTGGTGGCGTCGCTAGTACCCTTTTGTTTGAGCTCCCTGAACACACAGGGATCACACATCTGATACCTGAGCTGTGACCACCTCAGGTAAGCCTAGCAGTGGTAGCTTGTCGTCCTGGAGAATCAGAACTCCAGGGAATGGCCACCGTGCCAGACAGCCCTTGCTGTGGCTGGGTGGTGCATGTGAGGAGAGCCCCTGATTGGAGTGGGTGGTATCAGGGCGGACAGTATCCAAATGAAATACATATGGGTCCAGAACTCAGGCCGTTCTTCTGCGGCCGTCTCTCCGCATGGAACTGATTATTTTAGTGCTGCTTCTCCTGTCCCTTGGGCGTTCCCTTCCTTGGCTACACCCTGGGAGGAGGGTCAGGCCCGTCGGCTAGGGGTGAAATCTTTTCCCCGCTATCTGGTTTGCACCAGGACTGATAGGGATACTTTCAGCAATGCCAAACCTTTATTTTTTGTGGAACATTGAAGACAAGTTTGGCGAAGTGGACTCCCTGAGCAAGATGCGGTCGGGTTCGTTGCCGAACAAAACTGCTTCAGCTGCCCAGTCTGCGGCCCTTCGTGCCTGTAACCATCTTGGCACAATTCCTGTGTCCATTAGCTCCCACCAGTCTCTAAATATGGTACAAGGTGTGATTTTTCACAGGGACCTCATCCTTCAAACTGATGAGGAACTTCGGGACAATATCAGAAGGCAGGGTGTTCACTTTGTTCGGCGTGTTCAGAAGGGTCCTAAGACAATCGTGCGTTCCCTCTCCTGTGCGTGTTAATTGTCACGGCAATCATTCTCCACGTTCACCAGATTGCGCAGTATATAAGAAGGAAAAGAAGATACAGGAGTATAAGTCCCTTGGTCTCTTAACCTACACTGAGGCTCGTAAGAAGTATGCATGTCTTCACCCTGTGTCGATGACTAGTTCGCTTTAATTTCATCTTCACCACTTCGTCCCCCCTTCCTTACCCCAGTCCCGAACCCCTGTCCTACCCCACTCCCCTGCGGCTGCCACACCCTCTCCTCCGGGCACTGCTCCTCCTCCCCAGCCGGAGAAGTGACCCACTTCTTCGCCGTCTGCAGGTCAAGGGCGCCCCTCCCGGGATATCCCTTTCTGGCACCTTCCAGGCCAAAATTCTGCTGCCACGCGACGACCGCGAGAACCATGGTCTGTCGGTCCCCCGTTTGCCCGATCTCTTTCTGTTCCCGATCTTGCTGCAGCTGGCTCCTTTATGCCACACAGCCCTCCTCGATCTCAAACAGAAAAGAAGAAGAAAAGAAGTCCCGGGACAAGAAGCCTCAGGTGTCACCAGAGGTCCCATCTTTAGCTTCGCAACCCAATTCTGACTTGTTGATCATGGATGTCGCCTCCTCCTTGTCGGTGACGGTTGGTGACTGGCTTTAGCATGTTCAACCCCCATTTGAATCATTGTTCTATGGTTATCCAATGGATTTGTAATGGGTATTGCCATTACCTACCGGAGTTGAAATGCCTTATTTCGTCTTACTCTGCAGCTTGTTTGATTCTACAGGAATATCATTTTACTGATGATCACTCACTGATTCCCTGTGGGTTACGTGTTTTCTGTTGAAATCGGGTCGGCCCCGTGTGGGCCACTGGTGGAGTTTGTACATTGGTCCGTACAGATGTTGCTAGCACGTGGATTCCTCTTCAAACTGCATTGGAAGCGGTTGCTGTTAGGTTCCACCTGGACTCACAGGTCACGGTTTGCAATCTTTATTTCCCTCCTGACAGGTCACCTACACCTGCTGACATAACAGCCCTTCTTCTGCAACTTGTTCCTCCCTTCCTCCTTTTGGGGCAGTGCATTTCTATCCAGACGAGGTCTTCTCATAGAGCAGTTTCTTGCAGACCACGACTTGTACCTCCTTAATGATGGCTCCCCTATTCATTTCAGTGCCAGTCGTGGTACCTTTCCTGCCATCGATCTTTCTTTTCCTTCTCCCTCCCTCTTCCCTTCATTACACTTGTCATCACACGACGACCTTTGTGATTGTGACCATTTCCCATTGATTCTTTCACTTCCTTCCCACTCCCCGATGGGAAGGCTACCTCGTTGGTCTTTCCAACGCTCTGATTGGCATCGATACACTGCACAGGTTGTTTTTTCTCCCTCTGTCGGGTTGTATTGACGACGTCCTACGTGACGTGTCTGACGCGATTGTTCGCACTGCTAGCCATTTGTTTGCAGTATTTTTTGAACTTCGCAAGGCTTATGACACGGCTTGACGCCATCACATCTTCCTTACAATTCATCAGTGGGGTCCACTGTTGTTCCTGTTGTATTGGTAGTTTAGTGTTTGGGTTGGTACTGTTCTTGGTTCTCCACAGACCCAGGAGACTGGCATCCCACAGGTTTCTGTAATGAGTATACTTCTTTTCCTCATTGCTATCGATAGACTTGTGGCCTCTGTCGGTCCTTAGGTCGCCCCTGCTCTGTATGTGTATGATTTCTGCATTTGGGTTAGTTCCTCTTCGATGGCCTCTGCAGAGCGGCAGCTCCAGGGAGCTATACAGCATGCCTCTGCATGGACCCTCTCACACAGGTTTCAATTCTCTCCTTTAAAATCGTGGGTGGTCCACTTCTGTCACCGTACTACGATCCACCCCATCCGGAGCTCCATCTCGATGCACAACGATTACCTGTGGTCCCACAGTTTCGTTTCCCGGGTAGTCTTTTCGACAACAAGCTCACTAGGCTGCCTCATATCAGACTTCTGAAGGTAGGATGTTTCCGTAAACTCAGTTCTTCGCTTCCTTGCCCACAACTCTTGGGGAGTGGAAAGCTCCATCCTTCTCTGCCTTTATCGTGTTCTAGTGCTGTCTCGCTTGGACTATGTTGTCAAGTTTATGGTTCGGCTGCTCCTTCCACACTGTGCCTGCAGGATCCGGTCCACCATTGCAGTATCCTTTTGGCCATTGGTGCCTTCCCTACTAGCCCAGTTGATAGCCTCCTGTTTGAAGCTGGGATCCCCCCCCCCCCCCCCCCACACACACACACACTGTGTTGTCTCCGCATCGGCCATACCAGACTGACACACGGTTTTCTTTTGCGTAATGAGCCACCCTCACTTCGTGGTCATGTAGCCTTCCACTGAGTAACCCACATTTTGGTGGAATGCCCCCTTCTTTTGGCTCTGCGTACTAAGTACAGATTTCCCCGCACTTTACCTTTAATGTTGGCTGAGGATTTCTGGATAGTCGAACTGGTACTCAGTTTCCTCCAGGAAAGTGGTTTTTATTCTAAATTTTAAGGTTTTTAACCTCACTTTGGTGTTGGGGCATGGCGGTGAGGGCTGGGGTATCTCCCACTGTAAGCTGTATCTGGAGATTCCCGCTCCCCTCCTTGGCCAAGATCCTATTTTCTTCCCCCTTTTACTCTGTTTTTTTTTCACTTTTTAGAATTTGTTAGTCTCCTTTTGCCATGTGCACTTCTACATTCTAGCGGTTGAACGCTTTTAAATAGCAGGTGGTCTTGCCCCTACTGCTTCAGAGGTGCGATATTTCCTGCCTCTAGCATAGCCAGCGGGTCGCTCTCTTGCTGACTTTGCTCATTTTGTTTTGACGACATGACTGCTGTTTTACATTTTTTAGCCTTTTCCCTTCTGTTGTTCTGACTTTTATGAGATGTCAAACTGTCTGAATGGACCACATTTGAAACAAGTGACTGATGACCTTGCTGTTTGGTCCCTTCAACCCTAATCAACCAATAACCATCCAGTCAGATATCCAGTACAGAAGATGCTGTGAGCGGAGACAGTAATTCAGTCAGCACAGTACCGTGGTCACACAATGCTGGGCCTTACAATCACATTCTCGTCTCTGTTCAGCCATCACCCAGATTACGGGCCATGGTTTCCTTTCTACAAAACACACAGGTATGGTGTGCTCTAGTTACGTCACTGTACTGGATACTGGAGGGGCAGGTGTCAAATGTCTACCCTTCTGCCATGGCTGCAATTCTCTCCGGCATTATCGGGGGCCACTCCAGTGAATCGCACGAGTTTCCTTGCACTAGGGTGTGGCAGATTACATTTCCTATCTGTCTAATTTGGTCTCTAGCATGTTCCACACCGTCAGTATTGGTGTGACGCTTAGATCTAAGTATTATTTGTTACTCTCTGTCTCTCAGATTCAAATGCTTCATATTAAGTCTTTCTTTCTCTTTTATTTTTTTTTTTCTTCTTCTTCTTCTTCTTCTTCTTCTTCTTCTTGAATGTGTTACACTACTGGTAACACAACAATTTATAAACATTGTTCGTGAAACAATATTACCTATCCTGTGTAATCCATTTTTTATTCTAGTGGTAGCCTGTACTGGAATCTTCTGTCTGTTTTGTCCAGCTTAATTTAACATGAAAATTGATGTTTGAGGAAGAAGTACATCACCTCTGCTATCAAGAGACATCACATGCGTATATGGTTCTGTCTGCTTTAGTCAGAAGCAAATTTTGAAACAACTCTTCTGTAAGTTTTGTATAGCTGTATCTGTGACAGGCTTCATGTGTTTTTCATTGCACGAGGTTCGTTCAATAAGTAATGCCTTAAATTTTTTAAAATGCTATTAACATACATAGACAAATGTCCCTGTTGGTCCCTCCCATTTGATGTTTCAAACCGTTCTCGCAGATGGCAGAGCAGTAGTACAGCGTCAAAATGGCGTCTACACATGAGTTCCATTACAAGCAGTATGCTGTTATTGAGTTTTTGTGCGCAGGAAAAGAAACCGTTGTGAACATCCATAAACGTTTGTGTTCAGTGCGTGGCAATGCTGCAGTTCTGCAGTTGATAGCACAGTTGGGCAACGGGTGAAGAAAGTTGCACACTCAGGAAATGGCAGAAACAAGCTCCACGATCAGCCACACTTGGGACGTCCTGCCACAGCCGCTGCTCCAGACATGCTGAATCGTGTGGATGCCATTATTCGTGCTGACCGGTGCATCAAAACTTGACAATTGGCTCTAAAGTTGTCGGTCAGAATTGGAAGGTCGTCTGCAATGATCAGGACCCTCGGCTATTCAGATAGTGGTGCTCCTGATGGATTCGATTAACGCTCACAGCGGGCTACACGATTCAAAGAAGGGCCATTTCATCTTAACTATTAGAGCGTTTTGAGACCGGCGGAGACGGCTTTCTCTCACACGGATTGTTACGGGGGACGAAAGCTGGGAGCACCACTTTGTGGCAGAAACAAAAAGGCAGTCCATGGAGTGGAATCGCCCTCATTCGTGAGAAAAGAAGAAATTAGAGACGAACCCCTCTGCCAGAAAAGTCACGGTGACAGTCTTCTGGGATTGTGATGGCGTCATTTCTGTGGGTGTGATGGGAAGAGGGTCAACCATCAATTCAGGGCCATATCAGAAGACTCACACGAGAACCGTTACCGACGTGTTCAATCGGACAAGAATCCAGCAGAAATCTTGCTCTATTACAATAATGCACGCCCACACACAAGTCCGAGAGCCCGGGAATGCATTGCCCCATCCACGCTACAGTCCGGACCTGGCACCCTCGGACTTCCATCTCTTTGGGCCGCTTAAAGATTTTCTACGGGGAACACACTTTGAAGAGGAGGAGAGTGTCAGTCTTACAGTGGACACGGGCAAGACGTGTCGATGTATGTCACCAAATTCTGACTCTTACATTATGAGGAAAAAGAAAGTGGGGCATTACTTAATGAACGACCCTCGTAAGTTGAAAACTGAACTTGACGGATTGTTTCCCCTATGTCCCCCCCCCCTCACCCCCCTGTTAGTGATATTCCACTTCCATACATTATGTTCCAAATAACCTCAGAAGCGAGTCACAGCTAGCTGACTTCAACTGCTTCCAAAACTCTGCCCGGCAGTCGTGCTGTCAGTGCAGCACAGTCGCTGTCCCCTACGTTCGGGCTGTGGTTTGCGCCCCACTCTGAACAGCCGCCCCCTGTTTGCAGCGCGGGCTGTGGCTCCAGCAGTCCCAGCACCGCCACTCGGCCACTCGGCGACCCCGGACGCTCTCCTGCCCCGGCTGCCGGCCACACTCCGCCGCCTCCAGACGACGCGGCCGTCTCTCGCCTGCGGTGAGTGCTGCCGACTTGTACACTCGGTGCCGCGTCAACCAAATGTTACACTAAAAACATCTAATTTAAGCATTTTTGAAATTTCCGCTAAAGCTGAGCTTACAGTTGTCAGGAAAAATTATTTCTTCATTTAATAGGTGTGTTTAATGTAACTGCTGCTGTTGATGGTGTTTACGTATCTTAGAAATTAGTTCCGAAGGAAGTGGGTTCGGAGCCACGGTGTCAGTGCATTGCTATTCAACGAAACCTACACGTCACGTGAATGAGTATACAGCTGTGTCGAAGTTCTCACACGGAACCTCTTGAGTACGAGATCACAAATTCAGTCTTCAGTGAGGCTCATTGGATAGTATTAACAGTTGTGATGGGGATAAATATTAGCTGCTAATATTTGATGATCTTCATGAGGAGGGCTACAGAAAGTGAGTGTCCAAGACGTACAGATATAAACCTCCTATGAGACACACGTATTACACTTAACAAAATACACATCGTCGACATTAGAGAAATGTTCAGGACAGATAATTAACTTGAACAACGAGCACCAAATGAAAAACAGCGCGTCCCAGTGGTCACATAGGTTTGCACCATCAAGATCGAAGGTGAACACTGTCGTGGACCTTACCGTGGAACTGGTCTTCCTTCGAGGTGCACGTTCAGATAATGCGATAATACGTTTTATAGGCACAGAACAAACAAAACATCTAGAGGCTGAATTTTCCAATGATATAAATCACAATGTCGCACTCCTTTCAGGAGGGATAGTTTGCTCTGAGGGAGTATGATTTTTATACGCAGACCAGGAACGACCAAAGAAACTTGCTTTAACCAGCCATTGGTCAGAAGCAGTGCTCATACTACAGCTGTAGTTCTCTTATGCCTATTTTCCTGCTCTCGTTTGCTTTGAGGTAACTATTACCTAGTGCCCTTGCAAGATGGCGCACACGAGAAAGAATCGTAGGGGGGCAGAGCTCCTCCAACTTCTCGCAGCACAATAAATAGATTTGCAACCAATTTACCGACCAGACTCACTCGACATAATTGTGTACTGCTGCGTTAGGGCATTGATACTACCAGAGTGAGATTTTCACTCTGCAGAGGAGTGTGCAGAATTTGGAAGGTAGGAGACGAGGTCGAGGTACTGGCGGAAGTAAAGCTGTGAGGATGAGGTGCGAGTCGTGTTTGGGTAGCTCATGGTAGAGCAGTTCTCAGTGAAAGGAAAAGTTCCCAAGTTAGTCTCGGTCCGGCACGCAGTTTTAATCTGCACTGATAGTAGTTAATCTTGATATACCTCTCCTGGAACTTACAATTCCCTCTTATCCCCTCTTTTAACCACTTTATCTTCAGATCGCGGATGGTTGATGTTAAAAACAAATTCCTTACTGAATGATGGGAAAAGTTTGTCTCATCTACAAACCTGCAGTTCACTGTGCATTGTCGAGTTAACGCTTTATTTGAAATTTCGTTACCTGATTTCTTTCCGTTTCGTAGCACTCTTTCAAACTATGCCATTAGTATAGGCGTTGGTATGGGACACCACATGTTTTTGACTTGAAAATATTTCGGCGTGTTTTTGACTTGAAAATATTTCGGCGTGTTTTTGACTTGAAAATATTTCGGCGTGTTTTTGACTTGAAAATATTTCGGCTTGTTTTTGACTTGAAAATATTTCGGCGTGTTTTTGACTTGAAAATATTTCGTCGTGTTTTTGACTTGAAAATATTTCGGCGTGTTTTTGACTTGAAAATATTTCGACGTTTTTTTTTTCTGACAAAATATTTCGACGTGTTTTTGACTTGAAAATATTTCGACGTAGTTTTTTTTCTGGAGAAATATTTCGACGTGGTTTTTTTCTGGAGAAATATTTCGACGTGGTTTTTTTTCTGGAGAAATATTTCGACGTGGTTTTTTTTCTGAAGAAATATTTCGACGTGGTTTTTTTTTCCTGGAGAAATATTTCGACGTGGTTTTTTTTTTCTGTAGAAATATTTCGATGTGGTTTTTTTTTTCTGTAGAAATATTTCGATGTGGTTTTTTTTTCTGGAGAAATATTTCGACGTGGTTTTTTTTCTGGAGAAATATTTCGACGTGGTTTTTTTTCTGGAGAAATATTTCGACGTGGTTTTTTTTCTGGAGAAATATTTCGACGTGGTTTTTTTTCTGGAGAAATATTTCGACGTGGTTTTTTTTCTGGAGAAATATTTCGACGTGGTTTTTTTTCTGGAGAAATATTTCGACGTGGTTTTTTCTGAAAAAACGTTTCCACATATTTTTTTGTAAAAATGTTTTTGTCTTATAAAATTTCCACGTAAATTTTCTGTTAAATATTTCCAATTTTCTTTTTAAAAATTCGCTGTTGGTCTTAACGAAAACTGTATCGACAAGACTATTTTCATCATTTCCACATGTTTTACTCGTAAAAATATTTACTTAGTTTCTGCATGAGAATTTTCCGCATCTTCCCACTGCACATTTTAAAACATTTTGCGTAAAAGTGGTCGTCCCTTTGAAAAAGTCTTTTTGCGCAGAGCAGAAGATGGCAGCCCCTGTTTGGCAGCCACTTTTTTGGGAAACCTTGGCAACTTTAAGGGCAGCGGTATGGCACAAACCCGCATCTTTTAGACGGAAAGACGGCAGCCACCTTTCTGCAACGACATTTTGCGTCCACTTTTTTGTGGCCACTTCTTGAGATTTCCAGGCAGCGCTCAGTCGTCGCTCGGCTGGCACTTTTTCGTGGTCGCTGTTTAGCTACCACTTTCTTGCGAGCGCATTTTTGCAACGACTTTCTGCAACGACACGTGAAAATTTTAGAGGGTGTCCACCCTTGAAAATCAGACAGTTCTGATGTGCTTACAAGTCACCTCAATTATTTACTGGTTGATAGGTGTCTCTTCAGTTATCTCTATTTTATCATCCAGCAACAATCTGTACCAACAATCAGTATCATCAATGCATTCTGTAATCTCGCGGAAAGCATAGCTGTATTCTATTTATACATGTAGATTTTATTTCATTATTAAATAACACCCAGGGAAGTGTATCGGTTATTGTGTATTCTCTTCTAAAGCCATAAGCGTATCGTAGTTACAGTTAAATTCCTTACCTACAGCTGTACTTACAAAGTTCTTTGTTTTCTTGTGTGTTGTTATCATATCGTTGGTTATTATGACTTTGTCTTGTGAACCATGTACCAGCTCGGCCATTGTTTCCATATTCAAAACCTTTAGCACTACGGTAGTTAAGAGTGAAGCCTTGTAATTTTGGTAGTCTGTTTACCTCTGTACGTTTTGTATGCACAACTTTTTGGTCCTGTTCCTGTCCATTCAATACCGTAATCATCTTTACCAAACTCGTCAGTCGATTCACAAAGCGTGCAACCTGTTTCTACAGTATTCGTACCATCGTCGATATAAACAAGAGTGTCTGTGTCGTAGGACACAATTTTATCACCTAACCTATCGAGCATATCGTACGGCCTCATTCTAGTGTTGGAAGTGGTGAAGGTGGACACAAATAGGTTGGTACTTGTATGGTCTTAGACATTGTACTGATATATAACTTGGATTACACAGGTATGATTTCAGGAAAATTAGTGAAAAAATTCCATCAGGTACAGTTGTTTCAGAAACAGCTTCTCTAGTTTGAGCTTTTTTTCGATATCTCAGCACTCTAGTGAGTTTGAATTTTGGTTTTTAGGATCTCCGTAAACTGTTACTTAGCCATTTTTATACTAGATGTACGCAAAATAAAAGAGTAATCAGGAGAAACCAGCAGTATTTTCATGTCAGTGCCTGTCTGCTGCACTGCCCCTTCCCCCGCCATCACCGAGCAGTGAGCTTCTGCTGTTGTCCTCCAGTTCACAGTACCTCTTCACTCTGTGATGTTCACGTGATGTTGTTGTTGTTGTTGGTGGTGGTGCTTTAAACTAGTGACTGCTTCCTTGTGCTGTGAAGTTGTTCTATGGACAGTGGCTACCAGAGGATATATAAATTCGGCACATCGCTTGTGCTACATTTGTGGTAACTATACCGTTAAAAAGCAACAAACAAACATTTCCGATTTTGTTGAAAAGGTATATTTCGCCTATTTCGGTATAAAGTTAGGTGATCAAGATAAGCCTTGGGCCCCACACAGTTTGTCCAGTGTGTGTTGAAGAACTGAGGCAATGGTTTCAACGTAAAAAGCAGTTGGTACATTATGGAATACCAATGGTTTGGAGGAGCCCAAAAATCATAGTGAAGACTGCTATTTTTGTTGTTGCAATGCAAGAAGACAGAGATTGCAATGATTCTGGCACAACCGATCCCATTCCGTTCTCACAAACTGAGCTGAACGATTTAGACCTAGGCCTTTCTATAAAATCGGCAGACGTTTTAGGATCTAGATTGAAAGATAAACATATATTGGCACCAGGTAGATCCTTTTCTTCGTATCGATCGAGGGAAAAAGAGTTTGTATCTTTCTTCCCTCAAGAAGGTGACATGGTGTTTTGCAGTGATGTTCCCCCTGGACTTATGGCACGTTTCAAAATAGAATATGCTCCTGATGAGTTGAGACTTTTTATTGATTCTTCAAAACAAAAAAAGCCTTAAAGCAGTACTTCCACACAACGGCAATAAGTACGCTTCTATACCAGTTGGACACTCGGTTTACTTAAAACAATGTTACGCAGGCCTTGAACTGGCTTCAAGCAAACACTGCTATTCAGACCACAAATGGACATTACGTGCTGATTTAAAAGTGATTTCAATGCCGTTTGGTCAGCAAAGGGCTATACAAAGTTCCCTTGCTTTCTCTTTGAATGGGAAAGTAGAGATAGAAAGCAATACTACATCAAAAAAGGTTGGCCCTTCAGAAAAACCTTACAAGTAAGGGTTAAGAACGCTGATAGGAAAAGCCTTGTGGATCCCAAAAAGGTGTTACTTCCACCACTTAACATTAAGTTGGGACTGATGAAACAATTTAAGACATTGCCAAAAGAAGGGGAATGCTTCAGATAGCTTTGTGGAGAGTTTCCTGGCTCATCCGAGGCAAAGCTAAAGGAAGGAATCTCTGTCAGACCAGACATTAGGAAACTAATGACAGATCCCAAGTTTGTGGACAAAATGGAAACATAAGAAAAGACAGCATGGACATCTTTTAAATTAGGTGTTACAGGTTTCCTATGAAACATGAGAGATCCAAACTAAAAGACAATAGTCGCAGACATTACTTTAAGAAGCGGGCTGTAACGTGAGCTTTAAAGTTCATTTTCTCCACTTGCATCTTGACTACTACCCTGCAAACCTTGGTGATGTAAGTGAAGAGTAGGGCGAAGAGATTCCATCAAGACATCCAAGGAATGGAAAGAATATATCAAGGAAGACTGAACGTCAACATGATAGCGGACTACTACTGGATGATAAAAAGTAAATGATCCTCAATGAGCCCACAGCTGGAGAAGCAATAAGAGGAGCTTTGACAGAAAGCGAAAGCATTATTATAATGACTTGTGAGATTAAAGAGAAGTGGAAGTGTGCGGGAAATATAGTTCAGAACTTATTTATAAATAAAATAAAATTTTATTGTTGCTATACCTAAAAATACTCCTTTTTTGTGAGAAAATCTGACTTGATTGAAAAAAATTGGATTGCATTTTTTAAATTGTCGTTGAAAAGTACATCTGTCAGTTATCAAATTTCAAGCAACTTCCAAAAAATATTTTTTTTCAGACCTGTGTTATATCTTCGTTGATCGGTATGATGTTAGTTGTCTCCCTTTTATTTTGTGTAAGAGCTCGTACCATTGCTCAATGTTGTCTATAAATTCTGTTTGTGACAAGTTCTGTCTCTGTCCGAATTTTCCCCAGAGGGAATTGTATATTTTGGCCACAGCCCGCTTGCCATCGTTCGGTTCAGTATTGTTAATGTCGTGCGTGATGTCTTGCTTGCCCTCGATAGTTCGACCGTATTCTTCTTTAGACTTCTAATTACCTTCCCAAGGACTAGTTTCCAGTTTGACCTTCATGAAGGTTTTTACGTAGTTTGTGAACAGTCAATTACTTTCCCATTCAAAGTGCCACATCTCGTAAATTTCCTGTATGGCTTTGTTGAGCTCTAAAGTTGTCAAAGTTCGTACAAATGCTCGCTCATAGTCACTATGGTTGCAACTACTATCAGGCTTTTCTTCTACACTTTTCAAATGTAGAGCAAACAAAAGCTTTCCTGCTCAACAGGAAGCACAGAGTGGTACAAGCCGTGAAGCACAAGCACTTTGCATTTAACGAAACGAAATCATTCGTCGTCATATTTTTGTGGCCTCAGTATCTGTACGGGATGACCAACAGATAATCGTAGTAAAACATCGCTGTCGGATATAGCCTGCCCATGTCTATATATCGCAGCTTCTTGCCTGAAACCTTGAATTTAGCAGCGTTTGTTCTTGCGCCGAAAAAGACATATCTAGGGTTCAGGGGTTCTATGACATTTACGTTCTCTTTTGAATTATTCCACTTACAGCTCCATATTTCGACACAGTTACAACCGGCGTTCCTTGACTTTTGTGTGAGGTCTAAGAGATCCATGGTTTCATTGTTGACCGTTGTCGATAGTATTGGGCGAATAACACACTGGACAGCCGTGCCAGAAGCAATTGTGATACTGGTAAACTGTTTTTGTGTTTGCGTTCTAGCTGTCAACATTTGCGCCACATTTTGTAACTTCTCCACCGTTCAATGCATTTTGTACATTTAGAAACGAATTTAACCACACAATTTACTCTTTGCTGAACATTTCCTTCTTTTGATGTTTGACTGCAGCAAGTAGGTTCAATGTATTATGACCTGCAAATAGCCATACAAACACCAGACATTATTATGTACTGGAAAGGATCAATGTTTCTGATTTCCAGGAAATATCTCCTAAATTCAAGGCAGCTGCGGCGCAATATGTCGTCAGGATGGAAATATTCGGAAAATCCCTTCTGGAAGTCAAACGTAATTTTCACCCACTTCCTGAGCGTGCCATTCTAAGAATGCTTTTCTAGCCTTACATATCACAATGTCAACACCGTAGTACTTGTTTGCTGGAAGTCGCCCTACATAATTTTGATTTGATTATTGAAGAAGTGTGGAAAGTAACCTTTTTTCAGCTCTTTCAGACTGAATGTCTTGGAAAACGTCGCGATTTCCTTGGATACCATATTTACTGGGATCTAACCCGTACTTTTTTCCGGTTTTTGTAATTCAAAAAACCGCCTGCGGCTTAGAATCGAGTGCAAAGTAAGCGGAAGTTGTGAAAAATATTTGTAGGTGCCGCCACAACTAACTTCTGCCGTCAAATATATGTAGCGCTACACAGGCATGCTTTGCAGGCACAAAGATGAATACTGGCGCCAAAACCTGTGCGTCCGTAAATAAATTAAAAGAAAAGGTAGAAGAATGTAAAAATTATGCGATGTATTCCTTTGTGTTTGCTGCTGTCTCATTTAAATTTTGTCTGCCTAATAAACTACGAAACTCGAGTGAGACAACAGCAAATGCGGAAGAATATACATACCATGTCATGTTTATATTCGTATTATTCTTACGTTGAATAGTGATAATGAGAAATGAAGCACAGCAACTGACTAGATTTTTAAATCTAAGATGACTTTAATTTCTGTGCAGAATGTGATGCACTAAAGAGGCGTGTGCAAAGATTTTCAGACGGAGAAAAATTTTCGCTAGAGACTAGTTCAGAACATCATCTCTCATACGCTGTCTATTATTTGGTTCTTGTTGGTCATTATCAAACAAAGCAGCAGTGTAATTGACAGCAAATAGCAGTCCCTTGCCAGTGTTTCCCTTATGAGACAATTCCTCTCTCTCTTTTTTTTTTTTTTAAATTGTAAGCCACGGTAGCGCGTATAAAAGCAAGCCATGCTGCAAGCGGCGACTGGTTGTAAACACTCATTGTCAGTATGCGACAAACAATGCATGACACAGTACAGTAATGCATTTTCAGCTTAGAGTGACTTAAACACTTATAACAAAGAGAACAGCACTCATAAGATCAAAGCAAAATAAGCAATCGATTGAAACCAGACGAAGCACGTGAGAAAGGAAGGGTACCCGTGTAATGCCTGACACACAGCAATGAATGTTTATAGAACATAGTTGCCTGGAGATAGCAGCGATTGCTTGTACATGATTACTTACTGATATAGCTTTACAGTGTAAATTGCCCTGAAGATGACCCCATTGCGGTTGGCGACAAAATAAATAATGTGACTGTCATTTTGATTAATTGACATAGAAATGGCTACTTGATAAAGTTTAACTGTTAAGCTTACGACTCGGACCAAACTACTGTAGCTGTATCTTCATCCATTCGACCTAAATTGTCTCTCACGTTAGAGTGGTCTAAGACTTTTCTCTCCCCTTGAATTTAGAACCTCAAATTTCAGGTGCAGCTTAGATTCAGAAATTTTTTTTTTTGTTTATTTAGTCTCATTTTTCGAGTGCGGCTTAGATTAGTTTCAAGTGAATATGGTAAGGTTTATGCTGTCAGTTATTCTGAGCCTTAGGGAAGATATTTTTAGCACTATAATTTTCGTTCCTTAGTAAATTGTTTTGATATTAATTCCGTTATTTACACAATACTGTAAAATAAAGTACGTATCATAAGTTTGTGTATTGTGTGCTATTCACGTATAGCCCCTGTTACTCTGTGACAGCAACCATTCGCAAAGTTCATTGTTCCTAAATTCGTATGTTTCCTTTGAAGTCGTGCACAGCCACAAAGTTTGGCTTGTGTATGCCTGTATCTTGTTCTGCTTCGAAATCGGGAAAGTAGTACCTCTCTTTGTAAGTGCATTTTTAAATTTTTTAGTGCCACTCCCATTGCAAGTATATTTGTTATTGCAGTAACCACCACGTCTTTTTCTCCTTTGCATGTAGCATTTGTTTTCACTTAACTTCACATGCTCATCAGCGCAATTTTGGCAATCAGAGAAGCCAGAGTTGTCTGCCGAGTCTGCTTCTGCCTTATTTTTTTACATTTTTCGCACTCGAAAATCTTTTCACATGCTCACTTGTGATTACCCATACACTCTTTACCAAAACAATACAGTAGTCTCGATAGTGCGAGTTCCCAATAATCCGAGCCTCTTTAATAAAAAAGAAAAAAAAAATAGGTTGCAATGATCTTTCTTTTCTTCACTGACATGATAAATAATGAAAGGGAGAGTACAGGTCAGTGACAAAGCAGACGACAAAGCAACCAACACCGACGATTAGCTCGCTGACCTGTTGCACGAACATCTGTCGTCAGTATGGCACGAAATACCCCGGCTGCTATCGATCAAAACTGGAGAGTTCATACGCCGCTGTAGTTCCCAGTACCTGTACTGTACAGTGTGTTCCGTTGTACACTTTACAAAGATGAGTGCTATAACAAAAAAGAGGAAATTTGTGCCTTTGCATCTAAGATTAGAAGCACTAAGGAGAAACAATAAAAAAACTTGCTCTCGGATATGGGGTAGCTGAAGTTAATGGTTGCTGACCGGCCAAGAAAGACTTAAATTGGAGCAGTTTTCTTCACAGAAGTGCTCACATGAATCTCAGTCGAAGTATAAAGATGTCACTGCAAAAAAACAAGTGTGTCATTGTTCATGAGGTTTACCCAACAGAGACAGAAGGGTCCTCTGATTTCCGGCCCAATCTTGCAAGAAAAAGGTTTGTTTATCAGAAACCAGCTGCAAGAAGGAGATAAGTTCGCTGCTAGTGTGTGTTGGCTCGACAAGTGGAAGAAAAGGTATGGAGTGCGTCAACTAGACGTATGTGGAGGAAAAACTCTCCGGTGACGCTCAGGCCATTCCAAAATTTATCGTAGAGTTTAAAAAAATCATAACTGACGAAACTGGGCTAAATTTTAAAATGTTACCAGCGAGAACACTTGCTTCTCGTAGCTCCTGGGCACAAAAAAAGCAAAGAGCGGCTCACAGTTATGGCAGCTTCAAATGCAACTGAAAACCACAAACTGAAACTAGTTGTGATTGGGAAGTTTGCCAAGCCAAGAGTATCCAAGACTGTATCCATCTCGGCTCTTCCGGTTGAGTAATGCCTGGATGAATCAGGAAATCTTCAAGAACTGGTTTTTTAACTCATTTGTACCTCACTGCAAGAATTTTTTAAAAGGAAGGGGACTGCCATGCAAAGCAATTTCGCTCATGGATACTGCGTCCTCATATCCGAGTGCAGGAGAACTGCAGTGCGACGATATGCGCGCCTTGTTTTTCCCACCAAACGTCACCTGCCCCATTCAGCCCACGGATCAGGGCGTTCTGGAATGTCTAAAAAAAAGTATCGACTGCGATTGCTGCAGTCAATGCTGCATTCCGAAGACAACGAAAGCATTGTAGGAGCTTTGAAGAAAATGACTTTGAAGGATGTCGTGTACTGGATTAGCGAATCTTGGAGCGAAATAGTCACACAATTTATAAGTTGTAGAGGAAAATTCTATAGGAAAGTATGCTAGACACAGAAACTGAAAATTCAGCAGATGAGGACGATCAACCATTGTGTAATTTAATCAGTGGATTGCCAGGGTGTGAAGAGGCAGAAGAGGTGGAAGGAGGCGAGTGGTTAAATTCGGACCAACGGTTGGAAGTGACACTCTTCTGTAATTGACACGGCTAACATTCGACGGCAGTGCGAGGGTGACGAGGCAGCGGCTGCACCGGTGGTGAGTCACATCGATGGCTGCGCTGCCCTCGAGGCCGCCTTATGCTACATGGAACAGCAGCCTGAGGCGACACCGATGGTGTCACACTGCCGCGAGCAAACGTCGCAGACACTTCACTATTACTTGGCTAAATAAATAATTATTGTTATTCTGCCAATGCAAATACGTGTGTAAATATTTGATTTTAATAAAGTTCAAATTTGAGTTGTATTGAAACTTCCTGGCAGATTAAAACTGTGTGCCCGACCGAGACTCGAACTCGGGACCTTTGCCTTTCACGGGCAAGTGCTCTACCAACTGAGCTACCGAAGCACGACTCACGCCCGGTACTCACAGCTTTACTTCTGCCCGTACCTCGTCTCCTACCTTCCAAACTTGACAGAAGCTCTCCTGCGAAACTTGCAGAACTAACACTCCTGAAAGAAAGGATATTGCGGAGACATGGCTTAGCCACAGCCTGGGGGATGTTTCCAGAATGAGATTTTCACGCTGCAGCGGAGTGTGCGCTGATATGAAACTTCCTGGCAGATTAAAACTGTGTGCCCGACCGAGACTCGAACTCGGGACCTTTGCCTTTCGCAGGCAAGTGCTCTACCAACTGAGCTACCGAAGCACGACTCACGCCCAGTACTCACAGCTTTACTTCTGCCAGTACCTCGTCTCCTACCTTCCAAACTTTACAGAAGCTCTCCTGCGAAACTTGCAGAACTAGCACTCCTGAAAGAAAGGATATTGCGGAGACATGGCTTAGCCACAGCCTGGGGGATGTTTCCAGAATGAGATTTTCACTCTGCAGCGGAGTGTGCGCTGATATGAAACTTCCTGGCAGATTAAAACTGTGTGCCCGACCGAGACTCGAACTCGGGACCTTTGCCTTTTGCGGGCAAGTGCTCTACCAACTGAGCTACCGAAGCACGACTCATGCCCGGTACTCACAGCTTTACTTCTGCCAGTACCTCGTCTCCTACCTTCCAAACTTTACAGAAGCTTTCCTGCGAAACACTCCGCACACTCCGCTGCAGAGTGAAAATCTCATTCTGTTGAGTTGTATTACTTACAATATTATAATATTTCTTTCTCCCATTTAAATTTCGATCGTCAGAGTTTTTGATAGTTCGAGGTGGTTCCGGTCCCGTTTACCTTGAACTATCGAGACTCTACTGTGTGTCTTGCACTTTCTGCATTAAATCCTTGGCTGTTTACGTTCATGCTTTGGTCTTACCACGCAAGTTGCACACATTTCCTTTATCTTTTTTGCAGATGTATTTGTCCTTCTGATTGCAGGATTCATCACACGTCTTGCAATAGACATTCTGCCTAAAAAACTCTTCATATTTTTGATGCCATTGTGGTGGTCATTATTTAAGCACAAATAGTGTTGCTCCCTTTTCGCCGCCAGAGGAATGCATAACTGTGTTAAAATTGACAGCTGAAACAACTTTAACCTGAACATTCAAAAAAAGCTGCTGCATCGTCGATATCGTCAAGACTGAAACCTAACCTTCAAAGTTCTTTGAGTCTCGCTCACAACTCTTTTGCTAATTCTTCCTGCGGAGCTCTCCCTTTCCTAGTGTAGAGAGCGTCATTATATGTCAGTTCCTCGCACAAGTGTGTTTCTAGTGATCATTGCTCGAGGACCGCACAGGCTATCGTTGTTGGTTATTTTGTTTATACTTGTCTTGCCAATTATATCTTTAGTAATATTTACTATTTTTGTTTCCCTTTGAACCTTTACCTCGACCTATTTCGTAGACCTCAAAGTAAAATTTGGTGTTTGTGTTTACATTTTCATTGGATCATTGGATGTTATTATTATTTCAATCTGGTCAAGAGCTGTGAAGCGTTGCCTTTTAAACTCCTTTTCGATGAAATTGCATGATTAAAATCATTTTCAGCAACTGTTTTCATTTTGTCCCCTTACTTGTAATTGGGCAATTTTCTTACTGCATTTATAGCTGCGTGTATAGCCTTTCTGACAGCTTTCATTTGTTACACGGGATTACCTTTCTTTGAGTCTTTCTCACTCATGTTGTTTCTTTCCATATCTATCCTAACTTCTTGAGTCCAGGCTATTGTTGACTTCTTGTCCCAAAGATATCTAAAAATCTGTTTGGTTAACCTGTTGCTGTTCATTCTCTGTAAGTGTCCAAAAAATAGCAGTCGCCTCTTTTGTAGTGTTCCATTTATGTTTCCAATGTTGCGATAAACTTCTTCATTACTTCTTAATTTCCATACCTCTGTATTTTTTGGTGCCCAAATATTTTTCGAATTTCTTTCTAGGACTTCAATTTTGTATACTTTGTAGTTCAGTACTAAACATTCATTTCCATAAAGAAACTCTGGTTTTACTATAGTATTGTAGTGCCGTATCTTTAAATTTTTAGACAGGCACCTTTTGTTGCAGATATTGCTTGTTATTTCACAAGTGCTCTCCATTTTATGTACTCTTTCTTCTAAAACAAATTTTTCTAAGCCATTTTGTTGCATAATTTCTCAAATATTTAAATTTATTTACCATCTTTATCTGCTGCTAGGGATTCCAGAGCATTTTTTATATTTGTCATAAAGTTTTTCTAGATATTCAACCTGCTTTGTTTGCTATTTCTTCCAAGAGACTGATTTGTATTCCAGAATTTGTTAGATTTTCAAAAAGGATGGCAAAATCATTCGCAAATGCTAAGCAATGAATTTCAATGCCTTTGGTTTTAGTTCCCAGTCTGATCGGTGATGGCTTCTGCTCTTTCAGTTTTTGTTTCCACTCTCTTACTGTTTTCTCTAGTGCACAGTTAAGGAGAGTGGAAACAAGCCATTACCTTGCCTTCCACCTGTTTTTATGTCGAATGCCTTCGATATATCATCCCGAAAATTTACTTTTGATGTGGTGTTTGTGAGCGTTTCAACGAATAAGGTTTGCTGATTTAGATTTGATGGCAAATTCTCTGTTCACTCTTCATCAAGCGTTGCCCTATCAATCGAGTCAAATGCATTTTTAAAATATACAAATGTTACAACTATATCTTTGGACTTTGTAAATCTGTGACGAATTACTGACTGTAGGTTGAAAATCTGTTCTGAGCAAACTCTGCCCTTTCTAAAACCACTGTCATACTCTCCCAAATGGTTACAAAGTGTTGCTCCTTCCATGTTTAATAGTAGTGTTGAAAATTTTGTTACACATTATATATTTTTTTAATCCGTGTTTCTGCTAATTTAGTTTTCGTGACACTGTTTGTGTGCACGAACTGCTGCGAAGCATTCCCTGTTCTAATCTGTGGCACACTAAGGGAAGCAGGATGTCGCGGCGTTGTCAGCAGCTGGTCTCTTCCGTCAACACATGTCGCCGACGTTTGCACCGTGTAAATTACTGCAGTACATGTTTTGCTTTACTCGTTACGGAAATGCAGATGGGACGGTCATGCCAGCAGAAAATTAGAGAGAAGTGAAGTTTTTGTTTAGTCTCTTCAAACGAGCTGCAACTATCTGGCAAAAACCACACATTTCGTGCGAGAAATAAGGTGACTGTAGGTGCTTTCAGAAAGTGCTGCATTGCCGCACCAACTGTACGTACAAGCTGCAAATGCTTGGCCTCGCTCCCTGGTCTGCCTCAGGCTAGCGAGTCGCCACTGTTCCTGTGTTCTGCCCCCCCCCCCCCCCCCCCCCAGTTAAAGACGGGCGACAGGTGCAAGAAGGAGCAGCTCCCATCACGTCGCGGATCGTCGAGAGAAAAAGAAAAAAATCCCTACGGGGTTTCCTTCACGTGGCACCGAAGGTTTCGCCCTTTTTGCATCAACAATTTTAATGGCTCTCGACACATTAAAAAATTCTGCTAACAACTTAGCCTCACGGAGATATTTGATGTTATCCAGTTCGTCTCTGGTGTAGTCATCATCCTCGATATTGAAATAGTTCATGTGGTAGTCGATGATCAAGTTTTCCTTCATTCTTTGGTACAAATTTATCGAATTTGCATTGTACTCGACCCTCGGCATTTCTTCACTATTTGGGTGTTTGACCGTGATGCTTTTGCAAATTTCTTCTCTGCACTCTGATGACCCGGTAAGTGTAATCGCAGTCATCGTCAAATAATTTCGAGAGTATGAACATGTTTCAAATTTTCATTTTTAGGGACAAGATGAGGTAGTAATTGATGTAAATTCTGAATGTGCTCGTCACTAATACTGTTCAAACTTTCGAAGTGAATTATGTGGCCTCAATACATCTCTTTAACTCTGCACTCACTGTGTTTTCTAAGGGCAGGCGTACACGGAAGACTTACTGTCGCGCAACCATTCCGTCTTTGTTGCTTTATTGTTGCTTCTGCTTTTGAGAGCTCGCACACGATGAGCAACTGTTTCCTGACAGCGGACCCGTTTTCAAGGGTTTCTGTAGTGTAGCCGAGCAGTGCTCAGGGAGGGATTGTTTTGGGACTGCAGTGGTTTGTGCTGTCATCATTCGACAAAGGTCAAAACGGAAAAGGAATTACTGGATTCGCCAACTTACGTCTGAAAGACTAAAGGAAGGGAAATTCACTTTAATATTTCAACAGCTAAGATGTTACCCAGAGAAATCCTTCAGTTCCACACGAGTGTAACGTCATTTGACGAGCTAGTCCCAAATCTGGGGCCTGCCATCGCCTACCGAAATACAAATACACGCCTCCTACCAAAATACAAATACACGACAGGTGATTCCACCCGAAGAGGGGCTCAGTGTTAAGTTACGGTAGGTTGCATTAAATTACACATTTTTATTTAGCTTGATATTTACTAAATCCAGCAATCCAGTTAGTAACAGTAATCATTACATTTTGTATAAAAGAGGGATCCCCAAACTGTTTTGGTCAAGTGACCCTTTTTCCAAAATGAACTGTTACCTCAGACCCCCATGGCCAAATTACTTACTTTTAAGATCAACCCCCTTATTCATAATGGTCAGCTAACTTAAAACAGCTGCTACAGAGTGTTATTTTTCATTCTGACTTAGGCCAATAGAAGAAGACAGAGTGAGAATTAGCAATGCTTCAAGTTAGCAGAGTATTATGAATAAGGGGGCCTATTTTTAGTTTTTTCTTATTGATACAAAATACCTAGATACTAAGGTACCAATTGGAAAAATTTGCACTTGGTTAAGTGAGTAAAGTTGACTTCATTTTCTCATCAAATGTCCACAGCAGTTTATAGACCATGCTCGAGTTATACCTGCTGTCAATATACGCAGCTATTTTAAAATCTATTATATGTCCCATGGAGGATCTGTTCCATGGCAGTGCAATAGACTCTGATTTCACTACGATTCAACAATATTGAAAAACTTATTTGTTCTATCCACAAAACATTTTTAAGAAGCGTAAGATGATGATAATGTTGAAAGTATGTCAATAAAAGCAACTCTGTAAAATAAAAACTTGTCTGCTTGGCGTTCTTCTGTGGAGGATGTCCTCAGATTGTACTCATTTACACACAGTTCTTCCCACACTTTGCTTTTCAAATTAGCGTCAGAATAATCTTTCAAAGTTTCTATATTGAACAGTGCAGGTCTGTTTTTTACTTCATTTACGATCAGTTCACTATCGATGTCTTCGTCCCTTACAACAGCCAGTGTACAAACTCGCAAGTTTCCAACTGCAGGCAGCAGAGATGGCAACTGCATTGTCTGCCGTGCACACGCGCTCGTGTATCCTGCGGGGGGGACAGGACGGAGGCAGTTGGTTCGCCATTCTGTCGGCGGCCGGAGCTACTGAAAAGTTGTCTCTGGGGAGTCGCTGTGTGTGTGGTCTTACATATGATTGTACAGACTCTGTGCAAAAGACGAGGCAGTTGCACGACAAAAGTTCTCCCTTGTGCGCCCGCCCTAATGGAAGGCAAGACTTCGTCAAACACCCAATCACTAAATTTAACAGTGAGAGACATTGTTGACTTCAGCACTAACATGTAGAGTCCGGTTTCATTGACAAAATTTGTCGCTTGCAGCTACACTACAATTTTTTTATTGTGAGGTATCTTTTTCTCTAACATTATCTTTCAAGGCGTGTCTAGAATTTGCATACTCGAGAAATTCACATACATCTTTCGCCTCGAACGAGAGATCATTCTGTCCATCTAATTCTATAATGTCGCCAGTGAATCATATAACTTGGCGACTAAGGAGGACATTTGTACAAAATTACAAATGCTAGCACGTAAATACAATAAATTGATATAAAACATACCTAGAGCTCGATTGCGAGTGTAAGATTCTTTCAGGAGGTAGATACAACAATGTGCCGAATTACGAGGAATATGAAACGCTGAAAGGCACACTTAAGATATATAAAGGTTAAAAGAATGTCAATGGCTGTGACGTTCACGATATCGAATTCCGATAAATTCTTACGGTTTATCGACGATAAGATTCACAGGAAACGTGAGACCTGTTTCTTTTTAAAATTTCTCCTTAAATATATTTGCAGAGTACGATTAAAAGCTTGTTAAACAAGTGAAGAACAGGACGTTTGAACAGCTGAAAAGTTAGTTCCATGAGTGGAAGGCGAAGCCGATAACAGAATACGAGGAGTATAAGAAAGGCGTCCAGCCTGTGACAGATAAACTGAGTGCTTTAGAGAAAGAAGTTACTGGTGCTGTAGCGAAAAATGGAGAGTTTGAAAGAGCTAGTTCCTTCGGAAGGGAATTATGACAAGGTGAGTCCTATTCCGCCTACAACTGAGGAATAACCTTTCGAAAGAAGTTTATTTGTCGATGATGATCGGATCACGCGAAAGACACGTAAGAGGCTTGAGCCCGCGTTGCAGCAAATTGAGGAAGAAGACCGGGAGGAGATGAAGGCTGTTAGAAACTAAACACCTTATGTTGGGCTGAAAGTATCAAAATACTTGCGCGGTCTCATCGTACAGTATTTGGCTTAAGATTTGACAGTCGAAAGCAATGCATGGGCGGTTCCGAAGTAACGTTTAACAATGACACTATTTCTGTCAAAGGTAGCAGTCTTCAGTGCCAGCAATGAATTCATGAAACTGCTAACCCGAAAAAAACGTAGCATTCGAAGACTACACGCCTGATGACCGTGAAGCATATACAACTACGCTGAAGGAAACTAATGCAATATTTCACCACTATGATCCAAATACGAATAAACCCAAGTCGAACCGCAGTGAAAAGTACATCATCATTATTCCGATATAGCACTCGTTCGTCTTGTGTAGTAATTCTACATCAGTGGCCAGTCACCAGTAATAGCAAAAGTTCAGTATATAGAATTCATTCTGGAAACAACCCCCAGGCTGTGGCTAAGCCATGTCCCCGCAGTATCCTTTCTTTCAGGAGTGCTAGTTCTGCAAGGTTTGCAGGAGAGCTTCTGTAAAGTTTGGAAGGTACGAGACGAGGTACTGGCGGAATTAAAGCTGTGAGAACGGGGCGTGAGTCGTGCTTGGGTAGCTCAGTCGGTAGAGCACTTGCCCGCGAAAGGCATAGGTCCCGAGTTCGAGTCTCGGTCCGGCACACAATTTTAATCTGCCAGGAAGTTTCTGTTGAGTATGTTTGGATGAATGACCTCAGATCTAATCGACTAGGTGATAGTGGTGCACGGTGAAGAGAATGCAGCTGGTAGGTCGCTGGGGTTTGCAGAAATGGAAGAACAGGGAAGCCGGCATGAAGTGTTCCGGACAAACCGGATGTGTGACTGAAGCGGACTATGGACCCATCAGGCCCCTTTCATTGTGCCACCTGCGTACATCTACCGTTTTTAGCAAAGTGTTTATCGGTATGCCTGAACGTCCAACGTTCTGCTTTAAATTTTTGCTCTAAAGGGGATATGCAGGCTGCTAGCTCAGGGTGTATGCGACCCGGGAGATCCGCGAAAAACCCGGGAATTTTTTTATCTGTGAGGAAACCGGGAAAAACCCGGGACTTGTTTAGAATTGCGGGAAATTTTCATTGTTTTAGTTTTGAGTTAAATTTTTGAGATTTTTGTTGGTAAGTACTAATATTCTAACTAAGGATAAAACTGTATCCCGCTACTGCAGAATAATACTGCAGCAACAAAACACGAACGACAGAAAAGAAACGAAAATAAAACTTTAGTTTCGAAGGAAATGCGCCACATACAACAACAAAACACAGTGCTCATACAAGCGTCTGCCAACAGCAAAGTATGTCGGAGGCTTTAGGAAGACTGTGCAGTGCTCGATTACAACAAATTGCCTCCGATGAGCGTCACGTGACAACTGTTTGAATTGGATTCGTTTGAAGAGTTGCGTGCTGCCTCTCGCGCATGCGCAGTTGAGTGGCGTGTGAGCAGTCCCTCCTCCCTGTTGTGGTTACAGAAGTGTGGCTGGGAGCCGCCATCTGACGTCGCCGCCCTTGGGAAATGTGGTGGATCCGGGGCTGGTGCAGAGAGCAGCCAGCTGTGGTGGGCAGGTGGGTCGCCTCCACGTGGCCTGTCTATACGTTCAGAGGTTTTACTGTTTCCTCTTCGTTTATTGCTCTCACGTTAAATTAAAACAAAACGGATTTTTGTGACCTGGAGCTGTCAAATGAATTAAAATATAGGGCTATTACAAATGATTGAAGCGATTTCATAAATTCACTGTAGCTCCATTCATTGACATATGGTCATGACACACTGCAGATACGTAGAAAAACTCAGTTTTGTTCGGCTGAAGCCGCACTTCAGGTTTCTGCCGCCAGAGCGCTCGAGAGCGCAGTGAGACAAAATGGCGACAGGAGCCGAGAATGCGTATGTCGTGATTGAAATGCACTCACATCAGTCAGTCATAACAGTGCAACGACACTTTAGGACGAAGTTCAACAAAGATCCACCAACTGCTAACTCCATTCGGCGATGGTATGCGCAGTTTAAAGCTTCTGGATGCCTCTGTAAGGGGAAATCAACGGGTCGGCCTGCAGTGAGCGAAGAAACGGTTGAACGCGTGCGGGCAAGTTTCACGCGTAGCCCGCGGAAAATTGGCTCATGCCACAACTGGAGACCGACAGCGCTGACTTCATCTTTCAACAGGATGGTGCTCCACCGCACTTCCATCATGATGTTCGGCATTTCTTTAACAGGAGATTGGAAAACTGATGGATCGGTCGTGGTGGAGATCATGATCAGCAATTCATGTCATGGCCTCCACGCTCTCCCGACTTAACC
The DNA here is from genome assembly GCF_021461395.2 of Schistocerca americana. NCBI lineage: Eukaryota > Metazoa > Arthropoda > Insecta > Orthoptera > Acrididae > Schistocerca > Schistocerca americana. Next base: position 92,777,376 of record NC_060129.1, on the reverse strand, counting down.
CCATGCGATTTCTTTCTGTGGGGTTGTGTGAAAAATTCAGTGTTTAAACCTCCTCTACCAAGAAACGTGCCAGAACTGCGAGCTCGCATCAACGATGCTTTTGAACTCATTGATGGGGACATGCTGCGCCGAGTGTGGGAGGAACTTGATTATCGGCTTGATGTCTGCCGAATCACTAAAGGGGCACATATCGAACATTTGTGAATGCCTAAAAAAACTTTTTGAGTTTTTGTATGTGTGTGCAAAGCATTGTGAAAATATCTCAAATAATAAAGTTATTGTAGAGCTGTGAAATCGCTTCAATCATTTGTAATAACTCTGTACTTTCGCACAATTACCGAGGGCTAAAATATGTTACTAGTTTCATATTTTATTTCCACCTTTCTGACAGTCAAGCAGTAATCGATTTCCAGAAGAGTGAAGTTATTTTTCAAGTTTCACTAAAGAGATTTAGCTTTTAATAATCTTTTCCGCTCAGGCAGTCTATTTATTTGAAACAAAGTGTTTTATTTCACACTATTGCCTAGTTTCAACTGTTCGCTGCACATCGAGTGCACTTATGGTATTATACCATAATAAAGAACCAAAGATGATGTAATGCAGTAGCCGGCCGAAGTGGCCGTGCGGTTAAAGACGCTGCAGTCTGGAACCGCAAGACCGCTACGGTCGCAGGTTCGAATCCTGCCTCGGGCATGGATGTTTGTGATGTCCTTAGGTTAGTTAGGTTTAACTAGTTCTAAGTTCTAGGGGACTAATGACCTCAGCAGTTGAGTCCCATAGTGCTCAGAGCCATTTGAACATTTGTAATGCAGTACTGGTGCTGCAAGAAAATTTACATCGGAATCTCGACTTAGGAATGCGCGCTTTAAGGCGAATTGTGCATTTTAGTGTGGTGCACGAATTCCGGGTGCTCTTAAAGTAATCATGTGATGTCTTGTTTCTTTCGAGACATGATGTAAGATCTTTCAGTGTTTTACACGTACGAACATGAGGGCCTCCTGCGTCATCGTAGCTGCGCAAGCGTGGTGACTCCTTCCATCTGGCGCTCTCTGTCAACTGCTGAAGCGAACCTCATATTTCTAACAGGTCGTGGGAAAATACTGCGAATGGTGGTTTCAAAAACGTACAGTGTAAATTTGCTTTTACGCAAGATGAACTATGTGCGAGAATGTACGATGAATTTGTTAAATCATACAGCGTTTGACTCTCATTTAAAAATCAACTCTTCGGTGACGGGCCATTTAGAGGAATTTCGAGTCCAGAAGATGAGACATTTAGGTCGTTATTAAAAGTTTTATTATCACTTTAGTGGTTGGTTGGTTGGTTTTGGGGGAAGGAGACCAGACAGCGAGGTCATCGGTCTCATCGGATTAGGGAAGGACGGGGAAGGAAGTCGGCCGTGCCCTTTGAAAGGAACCATCCCGGCATTTGCCTAGAGCGATTGAGGGAAATCACGGAAAACCTAAATCAGGATGGCCGGACGCGGGATTGAACCGTCGTCCTCCCGAATGCGAGTCCAGTGTCTAACCACTGCGCCACCTCGCTCGGTATATCACTTTAGTGTGATGTGTCTTAAAGTGTAACACGCGCACAGATCATCAACATTATATGTGCGGTCTTAGCTTCTCTTGCAGCTTGTTACTCTTTGAGACCAATGTTAAATGTGAACGATGTGTATATTAATTTAAACTATCAACTTTCCTTATTTGTGTCCTGGCGCTACTTAAGAGTGATGTTGCTGTTGGCTGACTACATCGCGTATCGTGTGCCGTCATCAGCTGGCGAGATCACGTGACATGAGCTATGGCTGGCTTACAAAAGCTCACTGCAATCTCGATTTCAATGCATCGGAAAGTGGCGTGCGGTGTTTGGTGGTATCCGATTTTATACCTCCATAATAGGAACATATGCGCGACATCAAAGGACTTGCAAAACGTTTTTTTCGCCGCTGAGTTTAGTTTTCTAAAGGGCCAGGAAATTCTACGTTGGTATAACAATCAGAGAATTGATGAGTTTTACAGTGGCGAGGAAGAGTATAGTGTCGCTTAACACGGAAAAAGTGTATTTTGATGCGGAAAAAAGTGTATTTTTAAGTGGGGAATCCGGGAAATTTCGGCAAGTTTTTTCCTTGTCGACGTACAGACCCTGTTACCAGAATGACATTTTCACTCTGCAGCGGAGTGTGCGTTTATATGAAACTTCCTGGCAGATTAAACCGTGTGCCCGACCGAGACTCGAACTCGGGACCTTTGCCTTTCGCGGGCAAGTGCTCTACCAGGTGCAAAGGTCCCGAGTTTGAGTCTCGGTCGGGCACACGGTTTTAATCTTCGAGGAAGTTTCACACCCTGTTAGCTTGTTGATGTACAGAAGATGTAATAATAAGTCGATACTTCTACAACTCTAAAACCAGCAGTCTATATACAATGTGCAGCTGCTATTTTTATACCTAGGAGTGTCTCGATATTTTGTACGCCGATACACACTTTTTCAAGATATCGAGAGTCCGTATCGAGATTTTAATAAATATCGATGTATTGGATACTCCATATTTTTAAAAATACCGACAATCCTGGTGTAGCGCTGATTGCCGTTCCGCAGCCGAAGTGTGTCAATTGCGGCCGTGCGGCCATCGGAGAAGACGGCGGCAGCCCTTGCAGGCGAGTCAGCCAAGTACAGGGGGCAGCCCGGCCGACGCTCGGCTCTTCCTGCAGCTCGCGTGCGCCACGCCGCAGCCGCCTGCATGTGCAGACACGGCTGTCGCACGTCCAACATTCAACCTGGTCTCTGCTGGAAGGCACGCGGTTGCTTCCTGACGGTGAAACACCTGGTCTCAGGTCGAAATTACAAACTACTCGCAATTGTACGTAGACGGAATACACTTTAAATAGAGTAAACATTTTTTTCAAAGTAACTGACGGCTTCCCACCCACGAACTAAATACTTTGAGCACATACTGAAATGTGTTGGACAGTCGCTGGCAGGCGGTAGGGGGCGTCGCTTGCGAGGGCCGCCTGCAGACGGCGCAGACTGTCCTGGCCGCCCTCTGCCCTGGACGCGGTACAGTGTGTCCGTCAAGTCGTGCGCCCTCTCCGCTCCACAGTGCTGTCCCGGCGACCCAGTCTGGCCACACAGCCTGGCGGCGCTCATTCCCAGCTCAGCGACTGCCCCGTCCAGAAAAACAGCACATTACGGAGTAAATTGCATTAACACGGGAACAGGAATCAAATGTCAGTGTTCCCGTATCTGTTAGAAATATGAAAGCGGATGCCTGTTCGTGTGAATGCGTGTTCGTGTACAACTTCATCCACAATTGGCGCATACATTCCGTCCGATACGATTTTTAAACAAAACATAGTGGAGCTGTACTGGACAATTTAAGCCTTTGCTTCGATGGGGTGCTCAGAAACGCGACAACTCTTGCGACACGAGTAGTACTCAAAAGTAACGGGGAATTCACCATTTTGCGTTTTTTGTAACTGAGATTCGCAAGACTTTTTTGTCGTTGTGATGGTAAACGTGCCTGAAAAGTATGTGTAGACCAGGGAAATGGGATATTCAGTCTGTGGTCACATCTTGGAAACGTTATTGGTGTGTTAGCAGAATTGGCGATTATTTGTTTAATGTAAAAGCGGATTATCGTGTTTGTATTACATTTGCCTATGCGAACGGAGTCAAATTCATCAAACTTTCAGAGACATTAGATTTTGATTTCGTCGAATCTACTATCAGTACGGGAAGTCTTTACGACTGGTGTAAATATTTCTTAGATTTCAACAGTTTGGTGCACCACAAATTCCTGTGACAAGGTGAAACAGTCAGCAAGCAGTAAAACCTACAAGCTCAACGCCAGCGGCATGACGCAATCCGAAAAAAAAACCTCCAGATTTGTGGCGGAACAGTTGATGATTTCTGCACTGCGATAACGCATCTGCTTAGAATTCGTTGCGTGCTCGTGAGTGTTTGGCTATAAACAATACTGTGGTGACGCCCTTGGCTGCACGATCACCCGATGTGACATGTTGTTCCTAAAAATTAAGACGAACCTTCAAGGGCTGTCTTTTTCACACACAGATGAGATTTGAAATGCATCGCTGAGAGAACTACAGGGTATCACAACGAAAGCTCCAGAATTGTTTGACACAGCGGAACAAACACTGGAATAAATGTATTCACATGTAGTGGAAAATATTTTGATGAAGACAAAATTGATTTAGAGTAATACATAAACCCAGCAATGGATCCAATATTCACCGCTCTCGCTTTCACTAATATTGTCCGTGTTGCGGCCTACATTTTGTTAACAGACGAGGAAGTTGTGTTTCTGTACTTAGAGTTCTGATTAGTTGCCTGTGTTTTCTTCGCAAGTGTCGGAAGGGGTTGCTCTAAAGACAATCTAGCATTAGAGGTGTGTTTCTCTGAAGGTCAGCGATTGGTTACCAACAGAATGCTGAGCTCACAGGAGGTCACTCCTTGGAGTGAATTAGGAGGAAAAGTTAAAACAGCTGGTAACGAGATGCAGTGACGGTTTCTTTCGTTCGATGTGTGTGTGTGTGTGTGTGTGTGTGTGTGTGTGTGTGTGTGTGTCTGTGTCTGTGTAGTAGAGTGAGAGAGTCGATGTTTTGTGCAGGAGCCTCTCTCAACAGGAGAGAGGGAGGAGGCTGATAGAGGCGGCCGTGCAGGGCGCGGCGGAGCAGCTGCGCGAGTTGCTGGCGGCGGGGGCGGACGTGGGGTCGAGGGGGGAGGGGTTGGGGAGCAGCTGGACCGCCCTGCACTGGGCAGCACGCGGGGGTCACGTGGCGGCGGCCAGCTGCCTCGTCGGCGCCGGCGCGGAGGTCGACGCCAGGGAGAGCTGGGGGCAGTGGACGCCCCTGCACTTGGCTGCAGAGTACGGCCACGCTGGTGTGGTGCGGCTGCTGGTCGGCGCCTCTGCCGACCTCAACGCCAGGGATGTGTGCGGGCAGACGCCGCTGCACTGCGCGGCAGTGGTGGGCCACGCAGAGGCGGCGGCTGAGCTCCTCCTGGCGGGGGCGGACAGGGGGGCCCGGGATGTGTTTGGCTGGACCCCCCTGGACATCGCCAGGCTGAATGGAAACCAGGAGCTGGTGGATAAGCTGAGACAACGCTGACATACGGCATTCAGGAAGCACGATCAGTTACATCATATGTGTTGGTCTTTCAAATAAAGAATACAAAAATGAATCCTTTGTTCATTTATTTGTACATACCATTTTGTGCTGTTCATGACAACTCCGGTAACACCATGACACTGACTAGAGATACCTGTAAACTAATGTGAGGAGCCCTTCTTTTGACGATTTAGCCTGTAAAATACTTCATGATCAGTTTTTGCAAGAGCTGAGTAACAACTGAAAAACACTCCACTATTACTAAACACCGCTTGTCTCCCCCAAGATTGTCTTCCTCATGGGGTACAACATATGCAAGCAACTTGCAAGAACACAGCCGACCTCTATCACGACCGCCTGCATTTCAAAACTTTACCAATCAAACTGTTTGAAGACATGAATGGCGCAATATTGTTGGTTGTCTACCACAATCACACAACTGCATTAATGTTCGTTGTTCGAACCAGTCCACTACATTACCCCATTACTGGAAACTATATGCTACTAGCATGCATGGTGCTATGTTACACCAGCATATACTCCACCATACTCATGAATTACTGGCACACAAGTCGTTCAGTCAGAATGTGTCTTCAGTTCCAATCTCACGCTGAATGTACCTGCGTATCTGCAGTACGCAAATACTTGCGCCGCCTTTAATTGCAGCCTCACATTGGTAGCAAGAGTTACACCACATACTTGACAACACTGCACACGGAACGTGTCACACATAAGGCAGATTCGTAGAGTTGACACTATCACGAAAACTAAAATAAAATTTTCTACTTTGGCCCACAAATCGAGTAACTGCTTCCAACTGCTGGTGAGATTCTAATGAGTGACTTGCTGTTACGTTAATTCAAATGTAGATGTGACTGCCAATGTAAATTATACAGTTTACCATACTGTCGCCATCTGTATATGAGCGTGTCGTTATTTCCTAACTTTCGTCACCTGAGTCTACGACGTTTAATAAAAATGACGGAACGAACAGTGGGGATGTCAAAAACAAAACACACTACAACTCGCTTTTAAAAGACGGTTTCTCTGACAACAGTGCTACACTGAAGCGAATCGCTTGTGGCTACACAGAGGGAAGAGATACATGTCCAGTGTGCACAGAAGAGGTTCTTATATAAAGTGTCAAGCGATGTGAAAGACTCATAAAATGTTGAGCGTGGAAGGTTCCATTCCCTGTCGACAGCAACAACTTATTTTTCCAGATTTTAGGTTTCAATGGGACGCTGCAGCTAAGGAGACAGTGCAGAATACAGCAGCGCTGGCGGCGAGTGACAGCCGTGGGGCCGCCAGAGAGACTCGCGCCCGCCAGCCTCCAGCACTCGGCTGCGAGGCGGACCTGCAACTTCTCCTCAGCCAGCATCGGCCGCCAGGGCCCACCTGTGGCGCAGCAGGTGGTCACGTGTGGAACCGCCACACCCACACATTCACACCAGGTTATGATCGGAAACAGAAAACACACTAAATTTTCTGAATCTCGCCGTTCGAAAGAGAAACACCACACATGGCTTCACAATATTTGGGAAACCGACAGCCTCGAAGCATCGCCGTTCACAAACTGCCGAATCACCCGGTGGCGCACGAACTTCAGATTCGGACTCCACAGACTGAACGGAACATCCGTAAGCAAACACCATCACACAAAGCAGCTACACACAATAAAACATATAGGAGAGGAAAATAGTGGCAAGTCCCATATGATCGAGAAATTAAACCAGCAAATTAGTGGAGATAAAAGGAACACATGCACACGCACACACAGGGAGGGGAGGGAGGGAGAGAGAGAGAGAGAGAGAGAGAGAGTGTAAACAAAATTCAAATCCGTCGCCAAATACTCTCTACAACAAATGAACGCAAACGGTGTTAGCAAACAACAATGTGTGTGTGTGTGTGTGTGTGTGTGTGTGTGTGTGTGTGTGTGCAGTGCCCTCAGAACGCAAAAGAAGAATGTCGTGTGTGTGTGTGTGTGTGTGTGTGTGTGTGTGTGTGTGTGCAGTGCCCTCAGAACGCAAGAAGAATGTCCCAGTAAAACCTGATTAATAACAAATACGTAAGCAAAATATTTTGACACGCCAAAATCATGTCGTTTAATAATCAAGAGATGTGTTGGCTTGCTGGTAAATTTCACATTTCCAGCGTTTGCAGATGACAAGCAATCATTCCAGGACACCATACAGATAGTCTTTGAAAACTGTGTAATGTAAAAATTACGGTAACAAGAGAAACGAACAAAAATTTTCTTTACGGTTCACTTTGTTAGATCAATTAAAACATAAAATATGCTCACTTTCTACAGCTTGCAATAACCAGATCCCACTCAGGATGGCACACAGGTGCCGAAACATGTTTAGGTAACAAGAGATATTAGTCTTTCTGCATAAAAGGGAACCTGTTTTTCAATGATATATGTATATATTCGCCATTTACTGTAACAGTTATTTTCACGACTGCAATGTCAGACTTTAAACTCCTCCGACACACACACACACACACACACACACACGTCTCGATTTTTAGTAACTTCATGTGGTGAACCGTTTCACCTATTTAAATGCTAACTGTTTTACTGCATTCTTTAATAAATGTACTGTGATGGCGTCTTGGAATTCACTACAAATGTGTTAACTACTCTCACCACCAAATTACACACACAGATCGTCTGCTTGCATCTAAATAGCTATCCGTTCTGCTGCAAGAACTGCCCAAGTGGCTATATCAGCGAGAGACGTACGGAGAACAATCAGGAGGGATTGCGGTGCGTCGGTTCACTAACACCGTACAGGAAATAGTCAACTGTAGCAGTCTTGGGTGGGAAGTTACGGTGTGTTTATTGCTTTCTTCGGAGTCGTGGCTACATTCAGAAACATGTACGGAGATTTGGTACCAAATGGGGGTCTTGTGCGTAAAAAAACGTTTGGAAGAAAAGTAAGAAGCAAATATTTGTACAAAGAACGGAAGTTGAAAAATTACAGGGTGTATACGACCCAGGACAACCGGAAATCTGAGAAAAACCCGGGAATTGTTTCATCGTTTCAGTTTTCAGATAAAGTTTTGTAATTTTGGCTGGTAGGAACTGATTCTGTGGCAAAGAATGCTACTTTATCCCGCTATTGGAGAGTAATACTGCAGCAATGAAACATAAATGGGAGGGGAGAAAAAAATAAATCTACAGTTGCAGAGGAAATGCACCATTTACAACAAGAAAATACAGATAAAAATATGTCAAAGGCCTTAGGGCGAAGACGATGTGATACTTCGTAACAATACACTCCTTTCTGTGAGCGTGACGTCACGTCAGGATCATCTGAGCAGTCGCCAGCGGGCTGTTGCGCATGCGCAGTTGACTCGCCTGCGAGCAGTACCTTCCACCGCCCACCGCTGCTCGGACTGCCCCGGCCGTTAGCTGTATCGCGCGCCTTGGCTGCCGCATTCGCAGAGCTATCCGAGTTGTAGAGAAAGGGGGGAATTCTGTCCACGTGACCCGTGTTTGCGTTCAGTGATTTGGCTGCTTCCTCTTCATATACAGCTCCCACGTCTAATGTAACACAAAACGTATTTCTGTGGCCAGGAGCTATCAAGCGTATTAAAATACATTCACATATTTAGTGAAGGCAAAAATACATTATTAGTTTCAGTTTTCTGGATTTTATTTCAAAGTTTTTGGCAGTCAAGCATTAATCCCTCTGCAGAACGATGAAGTTATTGTTGTCAGTTTGCTAGAGAAATTTGGCGTTACTATTCTCGCTGAGGCAGTCAATTTATTTGAAACGAAGTGTTTCGTTCCACAGCTGTTCGTTGAATGTAAAGTGCACGTTTTCATGTTCTGCCATGTATGGCATGATGTCATAAAGAAAAAAAAAAGATGAGATGCTACAGTACTGCTACTCAAAAAAAACTTACGCCGCAAAAACCACACCGAAAAGCTTAATGTCAGGTGGGACCTACTTAATTGCGAATCTGGACAGTGTGCACTTCAGACCGAAGTATTCACGTTAGTAAAGTTTACGAAATTCCGATGCACTCGGAGTATCCTCTGACGTCCTGTTTCTTTTGTGGCGTAATGTAACACCTCTTTATGCATTATACACACAAACATGCTGCCTTCCTACGTCACTGCAGCTGCGCACGCGCAGTAATGCCTGTTTTCTGGCGCTCTCTGGCTACGGCTAAGCCGAAGATGTTTGTGACAGTCTGGGGATAGTTTTGCCAATGGTGGTTTGAAAAGTGTTACTTTCAAAGTAAATATGCTTCTACGCAGGATGAATTATGTTACGTGTGGGAAAGTGGGCTGAATTCCTTAAATCACAGAGCGTTTGACTCTCGCTTAAAACTGAACACTTTCAGGACCAACCACGTAGAAGAATTTCGAGCCCTGAAGACCAGACATTTACGTCAGTATTTTAAATTTACTGGCAAATTTGTGCGACGTACCTTAAGTATAACACACGCAATTAACGTCGATATTGTATGTGAAAGCTTGGCTTTTCTTGTTGCTACACTACATATTTTAATGTAAACCCCTAACTTTTCCTATTTGTGTGTTCGCCCTACGTAAGTGATTGCTATTGGCTTACCACATAACGTGTCCTATGCTCTGAATGTCTGCTGTCATCGGCTGGCCAAGTCACGTGCCATGACATCGCAATCTCGATTTCAAAGCTCCAGAAACTAGGGTGCCGTGTTTGGTGCAATTCGAATTTATAGTTTCGTAATACGAAAATATACAGCGTAGGCCTATATGTTGCCGCAAATGAAAGGCCGTGAAAAAACTTCTCTCCCCGTTCCATTTTTTCCAGGAAGTTCCACGCCAGTGATAAAACGTAAATCATTCAAAGGATTGATAAGTTTTACAGTTCTGAGGGAAAATCTACGGGAAACCTACAGTCACTTAGCACGGAAAAAGCGTATTTTCGCTCTGGAAGAAGTATATTTTATTAAACGGGATATCTGAAATATCCGGGAATTTTTTTCCTTGTGCGTGTATAGACCCTGAATTAGGAGTAAAAAAACAAAACAAAACAAAAAAAACAGGTGAGAATCCTGGAGGCCAAAGAAAATGCGTGACCGTTAAGAAGCAGCAAATACACTTTCCCACAATGTGAGTAAGACATCGGGTAAACATTATTCTCTGTATCAGGAACCTGACTTCGGCACGCTTTGCCCCCAAAATCTCGGGTAAATTACTCTAAAAGCTGACTGATATTGTCGTGTTGGTTCCACTAGCGATGGGAACGACAGGAATTACTGAGAATAAGTACCATTCATTTCATTTACCACTATTATTCATGTCCAACAGGTGTATTTACCGGTTTCCGCTACTTGCAGTAGACTCCAAAGCTTGGAAGGCTTCGCCGTAAAACACATAACGTGGTAATTGATGTACTCGATGTCCCCGGTCTGTGACTCGTATTTGTTACATTAGAGGTTGCTGTGGCGTGGCTGGAGGATGCGATATCTTTCATTTCGATAAATGTGCTCAGATGACGGCAGACGAACCCGTTAAATACTTCGGAGCAGACTGCGAATAACGTAAGCAATAAACATAGGTGACTGGACGATTAGTCGGAAAACAGACTGCGCGCTCCTAAACAGAAAGGTGGCAGCTGAAGTGCGTGTGAAGTAGCGACAAGCGCGTGGTAACATTCTTTCTGAGAGTGTGGCTCATTTCCAGTGTAAGGGGGGCCGTGCAGATCCATATCCGCTCATTCGAAATCTACATCTACATGATTACTCTGCAATTCACACTTAGGTGACTGGCGGAGGGTTGATAGAACCACCTTTAAGCTACTCCCCTACCGTTTCACTCTCGAACAGTTGTGGGAGAAACAAACACATTTCCCTGTGCGAGCTCTGACTTGTCCTAATTCATTATGAAGATCACTTCTACCGGTGTAGGTGGGCGCCAAAAAAATATTACCGTACTCTGAGGAGAAAGCTGGCGATTGAAATTGCATGGGAAGGTTCTACCGTAGCAAGAAACGGCTTCGTTTTGACGGCTGTCACTTTAATTGCTGTATCGTATCCGTAGCGCTGTCTCACCCATTTCGCGGTAATACGACCTGCCCTTAACTTTTTCGATCGCTTCTGTGAATCCTGTCTGAGGCGGGTCCCACACTGCACAACAGTACTCGAGAAGAGGGCGTACAAGTGTAGTGTAGGCGGTCTCTTTAGTGTACCTGCCACGTCCTCTACTTCTTCTGTCAGTAAATCGTAGTCTCTAGCTTGCTATCTGCGCAACATTATCCATGTCATCGTTGCAATTTAAGGTATTAACAACTTTAATCCCTAAGTATTTAGCTGAATTTATATCCCTCAGATTTTTGTGATTTATCGTGTTTGTGGTTTCTTTGTCATGCTCATGTGGACGACTTCACACTTTCCATGATTCATAGTCAATTGCCACTTCTTGCACCATTCTGATATCTTGTGTAAATCATTTTGCAATTCGTTTTGGTCATCTGATGACATTGCATAACGGTAAGTGGCTGCACCAGCTAGACACTGTCTAAGAGCACTGCTCAGATTGTCTCGTAAGTGGTGTACAGAGACCAGCAACAGCAGAGGGCCTCTTAACACTTACTTTGGGCAACACCAGGCGTTACTTCTGTTTCACTCGATGACCTTCCGGCGGTTTCTACCAATTGTGACTTTTCTAACGTCAAATCACGAATCCAGTCACACAACTCCACAGGTGCGCAATTTAACTAGAAGGGACGGTGTCAGAAGCGATATGGAAACCTAAAAACTATGTAATCAAATTGACGTCTCTTGTCAATAGGACTCATTAGTTCGTGGGAATGAAGAGCTGGTTTTGTTTTACAAGAGCGTTATCTTCTTATTCCGTGCTGGCTATTTGTCAATAAATCGAGGTGGTTCATGGTGTTCGAGCGCAGTATATGTTCCAAAACACTACTGCAAACCGAGGTTAGCGATGTGGGTCTGTTATTCAGTGGATTACTCTTATCCCGTTCCTTGGCTATTGATGTGACTTGCGCAACTTTGCATTCTGCTGGGTACGGAGGGCTTTCTGCCAGCGAGCGGTTGTATATGGTTGCTAAGTGTGGAGCTGTTGTATCAGCATACTGTGAGAGTAACAGATTGGTATACAATCTGGACCGGAGGCATTGACTTCCTTGTGTTTTAAGCTGTTTTGCTGCACCAAGAATTTCTGCTTCTGAATTACTCATATTGGCAGTTGTCCACGATTCGAGTTCTGGAATGTTTACTTCGTCTTCTCCTGTGAAAGAAATTCGGAAAACGGTTTGGTAACTCTGCCTTCGTGGCGCTGTATCAAAAAGATCCCATTGTTATCGCACACTGAAGGTATCGATTGCGTCTTACGGTGTATGCGATCAGGGACAAGTGGGAAATCCGGGAGAAACCCGGGAATTTTTTCTATCGGAAGAAAACTAGGAAAAATCTGGAATATTTAAAATGCCGCGAATTTTTCATTGTTTTAGTCTGCAGTCAAACTTTCGTAAGTTTGACTGGTAAGAACTGATAAACGACAAAATGTGTCAAAGGCTTTAGGACGAAGACTGTGGAGTACCTCATAACAATAAACTGCTGCCGAGGAGTGTGACGTCACACCTGTTTGCATTAAGTTAAAAAAATGGCTGTGAGCACTATGGGACTTAACATCTGAGGTCATCAGTTCCGTAGAGTACTTAACCCTAACTAACCTAAGGACATCACATACATCCATGGCCGATGCAGAAATCGAACCTGCGACCACAGCAGTCGCGCGACTCCGAACTAGAGCGCCTAGAACCGCTCGGCCACAACGGCCGGCTAAATATCACACCGACGCATCCTTTTATGCGCAAAACAGCTTAGGCTCTGAAAAGATAAACCGTTTGACGCGTCCCTTGTCTTCCTAGTACTTTCTGTTCACGAAATGTCCTATACTAAGTGCGTGGTTTGAAGGAGCCCGTTTTAAAAAATCAAATACCTCACCAATGAAACTTTTTCACACGTCATTCGCCTTCCTACCGTCTTCTCCAAATGCCTTAAATTTGCTACTTGGCAGTCAGATACCGCATCAGTGTGGCTTTTTGGGCACAAAACAGCTAGGTGTGAGGCGGTGAGCTTGTAACACTTCTTTTCATTACACCAGTTTCCGCTGTTGGTTTGGTTGCGTGCTAGTGTGCATTCCAACCTCCTTGTTCACTTACGTAGCTCGCAATACCTGCTGCGGAAATTTTTCATTTTCCCCTCAGATGAGAAAATAAGTTTTGTTTGAGGACCCCGCCTTGTGCGTTGTGCGGTTCTGATGCCTTCTTCTCGTCATTTCGCTACACGGGACCAGCCGTAGTGCTTCTGGAATCTCGACACGCCGTTTTAGATCACTGTGTAGTTTACCTCCCATCTTTTGCGATCCTACTGACATATTCTTGTGTAACCGTGCGGCAGGGAGATTGTAAACGTTGTAATAACCAACTCCAGACTATATCGAGCAACAGTTGGTCATTTTCAGAGTTCTTCTTCACTATCGCGAAGTAGTGGGGGAGTGTCACGGATACGATACCGCAGATGGGGTGGCAGAGATTAAAACAATGGCGCTTTTCCGTGCGATGAGATGTTATCCGAAATTTCAGTCACCATCTTTCTGATAGCATTACGAAAATGTTTTGCTGCCGTGCACCCTGTAGAGAAAAATCTTTTGAAAGACTTATTGAGTATTTCTGCAGGTTTTTTGCGACGTTGTACCAGTAAGTACGGATAGCGGAAGTGCTCTCTCCACGACAGACTTTGGTGACGTCACAACACGGACAACCGTGAAGAGTTTATCTCCGAGCTTGTCCTCCTGTTCTTCTCACCTATATAATACATTTAGTACCCTGAAAGATTCACCCTTTTATGACGAAACAAAGACTTTTCGATTCTATTGTGTCTACCTTTTGTTATAATATAGTTGAAGACACACAATTGACGCACACCTGTCAGACCGTTTCTTACGCTCCGGGTTAGAAGCGCCAAACGTGTACTTTTTTTCCCGCTCTGTTCCTGCCTCGACAGGCCGGTCACGTGACCTGTTCCGGCTGCAGGTCACCACTGCTGTAACGTCTTCCATCTCGAAATTCTGCTGCAGTCTGCTCCGTGTTCAGGGTGTATATTAAAACTGTCACATACAACGGAATAGTCCAGTAAGTCATGTCGAAATCTACTCTGAAAGTTTTTACAGAGGAAGAAAACAACGAAAGAAATGGATTGCCAAACTTTTAACTGCTGAGGAGCACTGCAAGTATTTTGTAAAAAAAATGTTGGAGTTACGGTGCACACATTTTTGCCGCGCCGAGAGCGGCTTATGACAGCAGTTTGTACAGCCCTGCCCGCCTAGCGCGCGACTCCCAGAATCAGACATGCAGCGCCGCGCAGCGGGATTGTCCGGAGTTAACAGACACCAATTTTAAGCACCTGAATAGAGATGGGCAAAACTGTTCTTTTCAGAGATTGGATCAGAACTGTTTTCTCCCTGAAATGAATCAGCTCTTTTTCATGACTCACCACTCATTTACAATAGAAAATAAATGGAAGGCACATTGCCCTTTAAACTTGGTTTATTCCAGTACTATACCTGTATCTTGATATTATTTGATCCTATTTTGAAGTAACACAGATAATGGGTAAGAATTTTGTATTGTTTATTGAAATTTCCACGATATGACAAAGTTTTTGATTATTGATTTATTTTGCACTATCGTGGTTTTTTGGGTGATCGGAAAATGTTGTAACTTGAGATTTACATTAACAATATATTTGGCTATAATGTATTAAAATTTCATTAACCTCATACAAATACATCGCAAGCCATATATTTTTAAAGTGAACGTTTCCTTCCGAAGACGCCTAAAATCGCAAAATCCATACCAGAATAAGAAAAAAAATATATAAATTTGACTGTAAAACGAAAGTGCTGCATATAGCCTTACGCAGAATAAAACAAGGAAAATATTGGTGTATCACATTTTGCGATACATTTATCGGTTTGCTCGTAATTAAAGCGTAAATTCGAGTGTCCATAATAAAAATCCTATAGTAAGAGGAGTCATCAGGAACCTAATCTCATCAGTTTAAACAAATAAAAATAAAATAAAAACAATTGATGTATATATAACATAATAATGTAATATACATAGCGGTATTACTACGAAGAACAATATCCAGTAGGGACGAACTCCGATGCAGAGGCGCTGAGTCGAGCAGGTCGAGCCGCGAGCTGTATTATTGCGTGAGCTGAGACCGCAGAGACCAGAGTGACACCTGAGTCGCTTAGCTCAATGCTCTGGCTAGAGTCGAGACGGTGGGGTGAGTGTTGAGCGGGCGAGTTCCGAGGGTGGGGGGAGCGGTGAACTCACCCGCTCGGAGACAAATCGTCCGTTCCCTTGCGAGCAGGTTGTTGCAAGTAGTTCCTATGTTATCCGCTAGGTGGCTCTCTGTCCTGTTGCTTGCATCAACTGCCCAGAGGGCAGGACGTGCGACTGAAACGATCGCCGACAGAGTGCGATGCGAAGTTAAGCTGCGCCAGACGACGCACAGAGACGGCACGGCATATGTGAAACACAAAATCCAATGGGGCACTGCACAATGCAGGCAGCCAAGGTAGAAGCAGGGCAGAGGCCGGCGCTGGCTGTGTTGTGTGGCGTGCACTGTGCTCTGACCAGCAGAGGCGCTGCTGATATGCTCTCTCTCTCTCTCTCTCTCTCTCTCTCTCTCTCTGCTGTGGGAAACGTTTGGAGCTACCGTTCTTTTTTTATGAATCACTGATTGTTCACTCCTTTGAAAGATTCAACTCTATGAATTAGTTCAAGAGCGGATCCCCCATCTCTACACCTGAAGCCTGGCTCACGTTCTGTCTAGGAATCCTACATACTCGGTTCGCTAGACAAAGAGACAAACAACTAACTCATAGGAATGAGTTTCGTTGCAAAACACAATTACTATTACTCAACATAGGTATGTGTCGCATGCAACGGGCGGCATTCAGAATAGTCAGTCTCCTTCATAAGAGACCATCAAGTCTGTAAGTCTGTGCTACGCAGAGGCAGCTGCCGCCGAAGCCGTGGTCCGCCTCCAGTCGGGGGCGGCGCCGACGCCGCCTCCATGCGGGGCCCGCTGCTGGCACGTTGTCGTCCTGGAGGGAGGCCGTTCTCTTGTATACGGCTGGAATCGTCTGTACGGAGGAGAACTGCCTATGAACGCTGTTTCACTGGTTTCTACTCTCCGGAGCTAATACTCGGCACACAGGATACAGCTCCGTCCTGCTACAGCCACGACGTGTAACTTTGCAATTCAGTGAGGATTATTTTGCGTGTCAAGCACACTGTTCTTGACGGAGTATCCAGAATGGCGCGGGAAAGCAGGAATTTAAGTGTCTCAATTTGTACGGAAGCGTGACACGCGCGGAGATCATGCACTTTGCAACGGAATTGCATCTCCATCTCTCGTTAGCACTGGTCCAAAATTTTCCTCGTATGTCGGCTGCCGTCTTTCCCCGGCTTCTCACTACCACTGAGGGAAAATTTATAAACAGAACGCCAATTACCGACATCGAGCATCATCTGAAGAGCGGGCGACACAGCTAGCGTTTCCACTAAGGTTTGTGACGTCTAATGGTCATATTCCTTTTTGTTCCTTTTTTTCTCTAAAACATAAATGCTGTAGTGGGAAACTGCCCGCTTCATGATCAAGAGAGAGCGGCATCAAATCCCGTTCGGAGCACAACTGCTTCCACTGTGATTTTTAACCGAGCATGCACTTCCTCAGACGTTGGAGTGGCCACGAAAGACACGTGGTTGGGATTCCACGTCAAACCGCAGGTGTCCACTTTGCGATCTGGTGACAGTGGAGGGCCAGGGAAGCGCCAGCAGCTGCAGTGCGGCCACCAGAGAGACCTGCAAGAGGCCTGCCGGGCGGGTTCTCTCCCGCTCGTGCTCGTCAGCCCGTCTACCGCTGTGGAAACCTGCTTTGAACTGTGCAGACAACTGTCTGAATAACTTCATACCGACTGTTGCATTCCTGGACGTGTATCAGTGGCTAGCAGAGACAATAAAATCATGGCAGTGTCTGATGTGGCAGGCGACTTCCATCAATGAGGACTTGTAACTTGCACTGAAATGTGTCTTGCAGTACCACATTTTATAACATTTCCTATAGGCCATTCCTTGCAATCATGATCGAATGTTGTACATTTGACTATCAGTGAAATGGTTCGAATGGCTCTCAGCACTATGGGACTTAACATCTGTGCTCATCAGTCCCCTAGAACTTAGAACTACTTAAGCCTAACTAACCTAAGGACATAACACACATCCATGCCCGAGGCAGGATTCGAACCTGCGACCGCAGCGGTCACGCTTTTCCATACTGAAGCGCCTAGACAGCACAGCCACACCGGCTGGCGACTATGAGTGGAACAGTTATTTGTTTATTCTTTGTAGTCGTCACAAAAATGCAGACTGTCTGTTGAATGACAAGAGCAAACCTTTTTCTTGAACCAGGGACACCGCACAAAGGAAACATTGATGCAGCGACCACTAGTATTGTTTAGACAGGACTGGGATGGAGTCAGAAGTGGTCCCGGGCATTGTTCTGCATATTGCGCTTCATTCCAGGTGTGACTGATCCAATTCGTAAAGTGTGGCCAAGACAACTGGCGATGGACAAATGACGGTAGCTTAAGAATACTCTTCCGCTGATAAACCTGAAACGAGAGAGAGGTATCGGAAATGATGTTGTCTGGTAATTTCCTGATAAAATACTTTCCACTGTCGAAAACATCCTTTATCGAGAGGTCGTATCGCACTAGTGGTTCCAGGCGGAATCCACATCACATCCACAGATTTTTCGTCGCCCTGCACAAAAACAGAGGCGTCGTTATGTCCAGACCATGAATCCAGCAAAAGCAATGAATTGGTTTCTGCAGCTGGGAGGAATACGTTTCGAACGAAATGTTGAAAATTATTCTTTCCCATCTTTACAGATTTTGATGCATTGAACACAAGATCTTTCCCACTTGACAGTTCATTTTCTATTTTTGGTCCCTAATTTGTGTTGCGGTTCTCGCAGACAGATGTACAGCTGCAGACACAGTAAACCACCCGCACTTACCACCGGCATTATCGCACAAGAATGTGTCACTGCATTCACTGAGTGGGCAGCCGCCTCCATCTCTTTTCCACCCCGACACGATAAACAGCGGGGCGCACGCAGTTCTCTCACCAAACCCGACTGATCAGCGCTATAAACGCCAGTTGCGGCGACGGCGGCAGGTTTTGCCTCCAAGTCAGCCGCGAATTCCAGTGCAGCACTGCCCGCCACTGGCAGCTGCTCCACACGGTCACGTGACGTAAACTCGGCGGCTCTGCGGCCTCCTGTTCTGTGCGACTTCAGGAAGCTGCGTCGAACTAACATAACCGCACCTTGCATGCTCTGTCGCAGCTAGCAAGCCGCTACTGCCCTTACTACCCGTCCTACTGTCGCAGAGGTTTTTTTCCCTTGGCTCTTGCCTTGACACTTTTTTTCCTCTGCCCTTACAACCGCTACCCTTTTCGACCACTTCTATCTCCTGAAGGACCATGTTAATGAGTAACCTTACTCAGACGCATGGATAACATCGCAGCCCGCATCCTGTGACGCCTGATTCAAAAACTAACATGTTTACGGAGGTGACAGTAGAACTTTTGGTTTGGTCACCACGTTGGTGTGGGCGTGGAGGGGCCCCATCCTTTGTGTGGAAGCTGCGTAGCCGGCCGGACAAAGGCCCAGAGCCGGCTGCAGCCCCGCACACCTCCGTCGCTGACGGCGCACAGCCTCCCACGGCCAGTCCTCCATCTCCCCGACAGTTTTTCCACTCAGCTGGTTTCGGGCCTCCGTTTGGCGCACATTCCTCACTTCCTGTAATTCCTTCTTCCACTTCTACCGTTCACACTGCGATTGTACGAAACGGAAACGCCTTCGCACACTGAGTAACTTCGAGCGTTTCCCCGTCCTTCGTCTAATCTATACTTCGCTGCTTTCTCTTTGTCGCTGAAAGCTGTTGCAGTACGTGTGTTGTTTTCAGACTTGGGAGGTATTCTCCTTCACAACTGTTACTGGCACTGCAGACGTCGTCCCAACCACAGTTCACGGAATCGTCACCGTTATTTCGTATTTCTTCTGACGTATCCACAGTTTCAAACGAAATGTCGACATCATTCGAATGAATGTCAAGGAAATCAACTAGCAAATGACAAATATGCACATCCTCAGGAGAAGTAGGTGATTTCGGCTGGAAGCCACGTTGTTCATATTTCATCATTGCTAAATGGAGAACGTTAATTCGAATCCACATTATTGTGAAACAGGAAGAAAAAAACGTTCCGTTAGTAGGCATGCCTTACGAAAGCGCACTAAATATTAAATCAGCTTCATCTGTATTGTCAGTAGCTCCCAATACTGCAAAGTGGAACTGATAATTTGTAATAAATGTTTCTTGACTGGCTAATTCCAGAGAATAGTAACAGTGTACTATAGTGTCTGAAAAACTATCAAGGAAAGGTTACCTGAGATGTCCTTTACAAATTACAGTCGGGTTGTGTCGTGTTTCCTGTTTATAAATGTACCGCCGATGTCGGCTGTGTTGCGCATGCGCAGCTGCTACAGCATCAGTATGGGTGTACATTTCTATCGCTGCCTGGCGCGCAACGCATTTGGCGATTTTCAACGATTTTTCTAAATATTTGCAGTGCCTCTTAGCAGCTAATATTTTCAAAGTGCATTTCTTTCGTTGCCTTCTTCCTGTGTAAAAAATGTGAGGGCTAGGTTTCGACTTGTCTTATTGGAACATTCCCTTGTTAGTTTTCTTGATCACTATGTGAAACGAATAAAGAATTGTAATCCGTATCTCCTCTTCAAAACTGAGCCATCCGCCTTATTTAACTAGTGGACATCATAAAGTTGTTCCAGAAATCGGCGCGATTCGCATCTCTAAGCCTTCTTCCAAAATCATTGCCCACTATGGGACAAAAGTATCTACTTTTCATCCAAAATTTTTCGTTGTCTTACGAAAGGCATTCCATACCTCGCGTGTGGTTGAAGCGGTATTGAATAGGATATATATTTCACGACAGGTGGATTGGTCGTCGAAGCACCATACCATGGCCCGCACGTTCAGCGGATCTGACGTCCCCGCATTTCTTTTTGTGGGGAAAGTTGAAGGATATTTGCTATCGTGATCCACCGACAACGCCTGAGAACTTGTGTCAGCGAATTGTCAATGCATGTGCTAACATTAAGAAGGCGAACTACTCGCTGTTGAGAGGAATGTCGTTACACGTATTGCGAAATGCATTGAGGTTGACGGACACCATTTTGAGCATTTATTGCATTAATGTGGTATTTACAGGTAATCACGCTGTAACAGCATGTGTTCTCTGAAATGATAAGTTTACAAAGGAACATGTATCACATTGGAACAACGGAAATGAAATGTTGAAACGTACCTGCGTTCTGTATTTTAATTTAAAAAACGTATCTGTTACCAATTGTTCATCTAAAATTGTGAGCCATATGTTTGTGACTATTACAGTGCTATCTACCACAAAGCGAAAAAAGTGGTCCAACTAAAACATTCACATTTCTTTACGTACTGCACGAATATGTAATAAAAATGGGGGTTCCTATTTAAAAAAAAGACGCAGTTGACATCCGTTTGACCTATGGCAGCGCCATCTACCAGGCCAACCATAGCGTCATCTGGTTTGCCCCTTCAAGGTAGACGTGTTTCGTTGTTTGTAGTTTTTTCGTTTGAGGCTTATTTCGTGAGATATTTGGTCTGGTCACTGTCAATAGACCACCCTGTATATATATGACGTAGTAGATGACGTCAGAAGTTCCGTCAGGCTTTTGCTGTTGTGGCGACAGTAGAAAACCTTAGCAGGATGCAGGAGGGCCTGCACAGGATCCAGAGTTTGGTGCAGGGAGTCGCAGCGGACCCTCAACACGAAAAACTGTAACGTATTGCGAATACATATACAGGAATATCGTTCACTGTATGATTACAAAATTACAGAAGGGTTGCTGGAATAATGATGGTCGGTAGTATTGGCTCTTAACTCCTCGAATTTTTCGGTGTGCTCATTTGGCGAGACGTGTGAGGGGGTGAAGTGGTATGTCTTCCGACTCTTGCCGTAAAATGCTCGGGTCTGTCGAGCGTCTCTGTAGAGCCCCCCCCCCACGCACGCTACTGCATGTTTGACAACCACACTCGGGCAAGCTAACTTGGCCGTGTGCAGGGGAAATTAGCGCAAGCGTCGGGCTTGCACAAGCAGCTTGACGCTTGACCGAATTTCGATTACGCGTGGTTGTGTGAGCCTGCAAGCGTGTCCGTGGTTGCTCGTGTGTGCCGAGAGTAGGGAGGGTTGGGCATGCACGCGTCTGTCATTCGGACCCAGGCTGTGGAGAGCGCGCGTTTTCTTCTTCATTCTGATGTCAGTGCGGGAAATGACGGAGGAATTTATTAGGTGCCACGAAAGACACTCACGTTTATGGAATATAAAAAGTAAAGAACATCACAATAAAACGAAGAGAGACGCGACATACGAGGTGCTTCTCACAAAGTACAAAGAAACAGAGCCATCAGCAACTGAAGATACTGTTGTTAAGAAGATTAATACATTACGAACGAATTACAGACGAGAAGAAAGGAAACGTGGCAGCACTTACAAATGAGGGGCTACAGCAGACCACGTCTACGGGCCTGTCCTGTGGTACTTTGATCTTTCCAGCTCCTTAAATGAACAAGAGACACCGAGATGCCCTTCGAGTAATTTACGAGGAATAGAGGTGAGTGAGACAGACTGTGGAACGCTCTGCTTAACCCGCAGCACAGGACAGGTGGTTCCAGTTGTGGAAAGGGGCC
This sequence comes from Schistocerca americana, assembly GCF_021461395.2. Taxonomy (NCBI): domain Eukaryota; kingdom Metazoa; phylum Arthropoda; class Insecta; order Orthoptera; family Acrididae; genus Schistocerca; species Schistocerca americana. Next base: position 92,755,332 of record NC_060129.1, on the reverse strand, counting down.
AAAAGAAGCGGCTGTCAGCTACACTCGAACATGCAACTTTATTGTTGTTTGATCAAACATTACAAGAGCACAACAAAAAATTTTCTTAACACACACAGCTGTAAATTTTGGGAGTCAAGTACCGGCTGACAGCCGTTTTAATTTCAAAAACAGCTGAAGGGCAATAACTTAAAACGCTAACATGATCATAAATTTAAAAGGCAAGGCTCATGTTACAATAGTTTATTCAGGCTGAAGGCCCGACGAATTTGAGATTTTCAGCTGAAACAATTTGAATTCAAGTGGGCTGAAAGCCCAACACTTGAGGCTAAGGAATTGTTTTTTTAATATCTAAATTGGGCAACTCAACTGAAAGAGAAATTTAAAGGGCAAGAGTAATAGTAAAGGTTCTTTAGTTAGGCTGAAGGCCCAAAGAATCAAGAGACTTCAAGACCAAACAAGTTAAATTCAAATGGCTGAAGGCCCAACACTTAAAATTCGATAAAACTTAAAAAAAATTATTTTTACCAAGGCCTTATGTGAAGTAGATTTTTCAACTAGGCTGAATGCCTTAAAAGCAAAACAACTCAAACTCAAAATCGGCTGAAGGCCCAACACCTAACATTCGACAGCATTAAAACTTTCAAAATGCTGAAGGTGTTATGTGCCAACAACGTTAATTTAAAAATCGGCTAGAATCACAGAACTAGACAGTGCTACCAGCAGTGGCAGTGCAAGGACGAGGACCAATCACGGGTCGGCACACACAGCCAACCCGTAACCGACCGCCGGTCGTCGGACACGTCGTCCGACGAGGGGACCGACCGACCGACCGATGGCCGGCCCGGGCGGTCCGCACTCGGGTCCTGGGGTCACGGCTGGCCGCACCTGCCTGCTGGCGCGCCCCCACCCAGCTCCCGAGTCGCAGACTGCCAGCTCCCGACTGCGCAGCTGGCGCCCCCCAACTCGCCGGCAGACCCCAACTAGCCCCGGCAAGTAACGGCAGCCAGCCGAGATAATACGCCAGGGCTTGTGTCGGTAAGCGCCGCTGCTGCCGCTCGCGGTCAGGCAAGGCGGCAACTCAGTCACGCCAGTAACTGAAATTAACATAACGAGGCGGTAGTACAGGAAAAACAGGTCAAGTGAGATATGGCGCGAACACGAGCCACGCACAGCTTGTTGGTAGTGGTATTTAGTTACGGTAGCACTGTTACAATTAAGATTTATGCCTATGCTTTTATTTCTTTGCACTGTACTGCAATACTCATTGTTTTCTTTTACATTTTTCTTTACTGCTAATGCACAAAATTATGTTGCCAAGGAACTTGACCCTCATTCACAAAGTAGTTCATAAATTTCACTCTCACATATTTCGCATCAAGTGGAATGTATCCCACAGTAGACCTTTGCAACGGTAGCATACTGGATTCCTCTCATCTGAAGCCATTATGGAACAAGCCATGTTCTATGTCCTGAGGTGTGCAAGGAACCCGATGCTAATTTAAAATATAACTTATTTCATGATACACTTGTAAGAGAATTTGAAAACTGTTTCCCCAAGAAAGTAGTTAAATCTAATTATAAGAAACCATGCAAAAAAACTTTGGCTTACTAAACGAATAAAAATATCTTGTAACCACAAAAGGGAACTGTATCTAACAACAAGAAAGAGTAATCACCTAGAAACAACCAAATATAAAAACTACTGTGCTACATTAAGAAAGGTTATTAAAAAGTCCAGAAGCATGTGCATCATGTCTGAGATTAATACCTCTGATAACAAAATCAAAACAATTTGGAATATTATTACAAGGGAGACAGGGCAACCTAGAGTACAGGATGACGGCATCACCATCTTAGCCAATGGAAACATGATAAACAAGCTGGAAGTCGAAAACGTTATGAACGTTTTTAAATGTTGTAGAGAAAATAGGATCTAAATGTTCATTAGAAGAAGCAAGGCAGTTAATGGAACAGACCTTACCCACACCATTTGATACAATTAAAATTCCACCCATCTCTCCTTCTGAAATTAGGAAGATGATAAACTCTCTCAAGAATAAAAGCTCACGTGGAATTGATGACATTTCCAGCAGGATAATAAAAGCTTGTTCCCGAGAAATAAGTGGGATTCTTAGCCACATATGTTATAGCTCTCTGAAGCAGGGTATTTTCCCAGATAGACTGTAGTGTGCCATTGTTAAACCACTGCAAAGAAAGGGGATACATCTGATGTCAACAAATACTGCCCAATCTCTCTTCTGACTGCCTTATTCAAAATTCTTGAAAAAGTAATGTATTGTAGATTAGCTTCACACCTTTGTAAAAATAAAGTTTCAACAAAATGTCAGTTTGGTTTTTCAATGTAAAATGCTATATATACTTTCACTAATGAAATATTAAATGCTCTTAGTAACCGGAAGTCACTCGTTGGGATTTTTTATGATCTATCAAAGGCTTTTGATTGTGTAAATCATGGAATACTTCTAGATAAGCTCAAGTACTGTGTTACGAATGGGACAGTGCTCAAATGGTTTAAATCATACCTAACTGGAAGAGTGTAGAAAGTTGAAATAAACAGTTCGCTTAATATGCAAAAAAACTGGTGATTTCTTAAACTGGGGAACAATCGAGAATGGGGTGCTGCAAGGTTCGGTCTTGGGTCCTCTGCTGTTCCTAATATATATTAATGAGTTGCCATTCTATATTCACGAAAATGCAAAGCTGGTACTTTTTGCCGATGATACAAGTATAGCTATCAAACCTAACAGACAAGAATTAACTGGTTAAATTGTAAACGACGTTTTTCAGAAAATCATTAAGTGGTTCTCTGCAAATGGGCTCTCATTTAACTTTGACAAAACACAGCATATACAGTTCCACACACTACATGGAATGATCCCATTAATAAATGTAGACTTCGATCAGAAATCGGTAGCTAAGGTACAATATTAAAAATTTCTAGGTGTATATACTGATGAGGGGTTGAACTGGAAAAAACACACTGACGATCTGCTGCAACGTTTGAGTGCAGCTACTTATGCTGTTAGGGTCATTGCAAATTTTGGAGATCTGAGTAAATTGGCTTACCACGCCTATTTTCATTCTCTGCTTTCATATGGCATCATATTCTGGGGTAACTCATCATTGAGTAAAAGAGTGTTCATTTCACAAAAGCGTGCAATCAGAATAATTGCTGGAGATCATCCTGCAGACACTTATTTAAAGAGCTAGAGATCTTCACTGTAGCCTCAAAATATATATATTCACTTATGAAATTTGTTGTTAACAATCTGAACAAATTCATAAGTAATAGCAGTGTACATGGCTACAACACTAGGAGATAGGATGATCTTCACTACTCAAGGTTAAATCTAACTTTGGCTCAGAAGGGGGTAAATTGTGCTGCCACAAAAGTCTTTGGCCACTTACCTAATAGCATCAAAAGTCTGACAGATAGCCATATAGCATTTAAAAGGAAATTAAAAGCATTTATTAATGGCAAATCCTTATACTCATTAGATGAGTTTTTGGATATAGTAAGTGGGTAATTTCCCCAACCCCCACAAAAAAATTAAAAATATTGAGTGTCATGTAATATTTTGTCTAATGTAATATCTTGTATAGACACCTTTTATTAATCTGAAATGTTCCACATCATTACAAAGTGACGTATTCATGATCTATGGAACAAGTACTAATCTAACCTAATCTAATCCTCCAAATCAAGAGAATCACATGGGACATAAGTGTGAATCACAGTAGTCATTAAATAATTATGTAAAGCAACAGTTGCTATTACCACCTTATCGACACGCCCGACTTCCAAATTAATGGCTGTGTGGAAAATCCTAAAGCGTGCTGCCAAGATCCCAAATACATTCTCAACAATGGGCCGAGCTTTGCATAATCTGTAGTTGTAAATTTTCTTTTCCGTGCAGTTAAAGTCACTCTGCTGGAATGGTTTCAGCATATGAGCCTGAAAGGAAATGCATCATCCCCTACAAATACATATGGTAGTTTTCGTGAACTGTTCGCAACTTTTTTTCTCTTTTGGAATTTTGAGGGTGTTAGTTTGTAGTCTCCTAAAAAATTCAGTATTCCGAAGAACACCGCCATCAGATATTCAGCCATTTGTGCCAAAATCGAATGGAATAAATCTCTAATTTACATCTGCTATTGCAAGTAGGACCATACTGTGTGTATATTTGTAAATGAAATAAAATGATCCACTTCCTGCTGGAGGTACAATCTCTACACGCTTTCCATCTACACTTCCAAGACAATGTGGAAAATTCCACCTTCTTTCAAAATCCTTTGCAATACTGGCCCGTTGATCCACTCTTTCAGGAACCGGAAAAATGTAAAACCCCAATTTTAAACATGTTAGCTTAAAATTACATTATTATGAAAAGTACTGTATAGTATTCTTACATCTGTTAAATTTTTTTGTGACCATAAAGACATCTGCGTGACCTCTCCCCCACCCTCACCTACCCTCACATGAAACATACTTGTATACATGAAGGTAATATTTGCCCCTATTACTATATTTACATTATAGCTGTAATCTCGTTTGATTTCCAACACTGCATGCATTGTTCCTTACTGTTTTATAGAAAAGATTATTTTGTGTAATGTAGCTACTTCTTTCCATTTTCAATGTTCATGAGTGTTCAGTATTATTTGCAGAATGAAATTACAACAGTACCACTCCCCATATGACAGCACATGGAGGAAGAGTTGGAAGTGCAAGTAGAGCCTCTACCTCACTCACAGCGACATGAAATTTTCACTGTCCCATCTACTAGTAATGGAGGGTCACCAGAAGTTTTTCTTTCAAAAAGTAAACAGAGTAGACCAAATAGTAAAACAAGGGGTACCTTGTTCTGGGAGTTATTAGCGAACATTTCCAAAGACAAAAAGAAAAGAAAGATGAGGACCGCGATGAAGTTCTTGGGAAATCGGTTGCTGCTAAAGTGAGGGACTTATTGGACCACAAACAAAGACTGGTGGCAGAAAAAAAATTACAAATGGTTCGCTGTTCGCGGCTGAAATGGGCCAGTTGAAGCCCGGCCGCCCAGCCAGCGTGGCGAGCGCAGACTCCACTTTCTGCCGTGCAGTGATTACTGTGCGACAGTGGGCGGAAGCGGTTCAGAGTCACTTCCATCATTTGTCAGTAATGCCAGTGACATTTAATATGTAAAGTTATTCATTTTGTACTAGAAAAAATTAAAATAAAATACCATTCATTGAATTCAAGTTCATCTGTGCTTTTAGAGTAAAATGTAAATTTTAACAATTTTAGAAAGTTACGTTGTCCTTCTGATTAGCTATAACCCAGCCTTAAAACATTATTTTTCCTATATGTAACGATTTGCGTAACTGCAGGCAGTGTCAAAAGAAAAACGAGCGTTAGTAATAAGTAAAGACGTACAGTATTATTTCAGTATTCGAGTTTCGCTTTGAAATGCCAAGATATTTGCAGTGAATGATCTGCAACTTTCCAGTTGAATTCACTGTCATCAAAGGCCTACCAAATGAAGTAATGCAGTTCGCTACTACAACAACCATTTCAAAGTGAAGCAAGAGGTACAGAGAACAGCTGCACTGTCGTCGAACGCCCATAAAATAAAACTATGCTGTATGGTACGGCAACAACCATTCGAAACAAAAGCAAGAGGTACGGAGATAGCTAACTGATATATTGTTGCCACGAATGTACTAATGGAAAACAGTTTTCTAGCATATGAAATGTTTTCAAGTCCAAAAAACGTGCAGTAATTTGGCGTGAATAAGTACTACAATATTTATAGAGTAGGGACTGTAAACACTTTGGGCTCAATAAGGTATTGCCTCCAAGAAGTTGAAGTACATAAATCAAAAATACGTTCAGTGGTCAGAGAAAAACTTCATAATGAGAAAACGAGTGTTTCACTAACCTTTAAGAAATTACTTTTGAACACCTCATGGATAGCACGGCAGGTTTCAGGCACTATCACACTTGGTGCTTGTGGTGAAATTACAGACGTGTATTTGAGGCCTCCATAACTCCTTCCTGTCGCGAGAAATCGTAATTTTGCTGTTAGCCTTTCGTGTGGTGTTATAGCCTCCCTCATGACTGTGTCCTGCATCTTAATCAAAGGCGAGGGACAAACGATTCAAATACGTTTCCTCATTCATCCTGAGGTGATTGTGCCAATCACGAGGATACACCTCCAATTCACTCGGTAAATTTGTATGAGAACACGATTTTCGTTTCTCAAGCCACTCTTTACTCCACATATCGCGTTTCCTCTTTTGTTTTTTTTCCGTAAAACAAGCAAAAGGGCTGTAACAGCAAGCGCATCGTTGCCTGTGTTCGACATTTTCCAATGTAAACAAACTGATGCTTGTACGTGCGGGTAGGCGCAGGAAAAGGTGAAAATCTCTCGGTGCTGCAGTGTGAATTAAAATCACCTTTACTTTAGCAACAAGAGTAATACATAACTTTGCCCTGAGGTGCGAAGCTGAAGCGAAGTGTCCCGGCCGTCTGCTCTTGATCAGATGCGCAGAGACATTTTAGACACGTCAGAGAGTACAATCTTTCACAATATTGGCTCACATGTCGAAAAAAAAACCATCATTTTATGTTCGAGAACAAGAAGCTATAATTCAAGAGGTTGTAGATGTTTTGCACACTATGGCAACTCCAGTTTTACCAGTGCGAGAGTACGTCATACTACCATTTACGAAACAAATTGCGAGAGCTTGTCTCGTCCTTTGTAGGTGGTAGATTCAATTTTCATTAAAAGGCATTGAGCGCGAGATTAGCCGAGCGGTCTCGGGCGCTGTAGTCATGGACTGTGCGGCTTGTCCCGGCGGAGGTTCGAGTCCTCCCTCGGGCATGGGTGCGTGTGTTTGTCCTTAGGATAATTTAGGTTAAGTAGTGTGTAAGCTTAGGGACTGATGACCTTAGCAATTAAGTCCCGTAAGATTTCACAAACATTTGAACAAAAGGTTTTGCCACAACGTAAAAAATAAACGCCCATCAATGATCATTCGATGATGCCCTAGCCTTCTCTTCTACTCAATAGGCAGCATGTCACTGATATAAAATTGATAGGCTACCTAGTTAAATTGAGCATGAGAGTCACTTTTCATGGCGAGTAATATTTTTTTCAGCAGTCGGATTACACTCAGCAGGTAGGTCAAATGGGAATCCGTGGAGGGAAGGCGGTGCTCTTTCTGAGGAACACTACTGAGAAGCGAGGTATGAAGCTGACCACAGAGGGACTCTACAGCCCAGAACACACATTTCGTGTAAGGACTGTGCCGTTGAAAACACGGTCACAATGACTACGTTACCGTCACGCTGCACAGAAAGCGGTCCTCGGTCTACAGGCACACACAGGAGTCGCTGACAGCGTTGAGCCTTCTGGTAGAAATGCTGACTGCGATTTGGAATGAGCCGACCACATACTTGCTTTGCATCCCTTTAATGATTACAGTCAGTGGTGGATCATAGTCGTGCCACTCTCATATCTGGAAATGAGTCACCTTTTCCGAACCCTTCTGCTAAGGAGGACCCCCAGCGCCGTTTCCCAGACAGCCCCTCTGCCTCCTGTAGCTGCTCCTCAGTGTCTGCAGCTTCATCCAACTGATCGTCCAAATGGAAGCTGGACAGCGCTATATTGAAGACCTTCTGCATCCCCTGCAGAAACACGGAGAGCTGCGTCAATGTGTGCGTTCTGACCACTCGGTGGAAAAGCAAGGATGTTGGGGTAGCTGCACCGGCCAGGTACAATGTGTAAGGCCAGCGCCAAAGGAAGCTTGCCTCTGCAACACGAGACGGTAAGAGAGATAGTACGAGCAGTTACGGTGGTGCTCCATGGTGGGAAAATTAGGAAGACTCCACATCACACAGGGTGTGGAAGAAGGACAAGGATTTTGCCAGTGCATTGAGGTGTGTCTCCAAACTACATACAGATACTGCAATCTGCAGGAGATGTACATCTATCGGGGTTCGATGGTACGAGCAGTAATATCGACTTCACGCTGGCAAATAATGCAGCAATGATATACGTAACAAACTGGACTGCACACGACAACATAACCAGTAGTGATCATAATGTCATAACATACACACTAACTCACACTCAGAACACAATGACAAAATCACACACCAGACACTTGCTGTTGCACAAAGCAGACTGGAACAAATTAACGGAAATTATCCAACGACACGATCTAGAAAACATCAATGGAAGTAGCGATTATAGAGCACACAAGTTGACACAGGTAATACAACATGCACAAAACACTTCAATACCGACAGCAAAGAACACAAATTGCTCACCAGTACCATGGACCAACGAACTCACGAGACTCAAACAAGATGCAAGACGCAAACGAAAATTATATCAAAGGGCGATAGCAGATAGGGACAGACGAATAAGACTTGAAGCATATAGGCATGACTTGAAGCGGACTTGGCCGCCGGCTGCCTCGCGGCTTCTGATTGACTGGGTAGCCTGTGGCGCGCAGTACGAATCGTGGCGGGCATTCAAATCCGCGCAACACGCTTCCTAGTATTACTAGGAGCGTGTTGCTTGAAAACTCATTTCCGGTCGGTTGCGCCATAACTGATAAGTCGGCGCGCCTTATCGCGACTTCCGGCGTCTGCGCGCCGGCTGCAGCTGTGCCGCAGTGCGGAGCGTCATTCGCTCTGCGAACGTCGAGGAGCGCGGACGCATAGCTCTGGGTCTCACTGGGCGTTGGCTTGCTACGTTCACTTGTATTAACGTGCCACAGCAATGCCTCGGCGACGTGCATGGCGACGTCGCTTGCGGCACAGCGTTCCTGTGTGTCGTGCATTGAAGGCAATTGATATTGACTTGTCTGGACAGTTCATAAGCAACAACTGATTGGTGGTCCGAATGTGTTTCGAGGACTCCGCCTGAACTTCACATGTGATGTACAAGCTCTGTTTGGAGGTAGTACGTGTACACTTGCTGTAGTGTGGGGCAATCACTGTGATTATGGTGGCCTTGAAGCGTTTGCAGATGCTAATATATTAGCCTGGAAAACATGGAGTATAGCTGAGACAACAGGACTCTTAGCTAAAGTTCCATATGGTACACTTGTTCCCAGTATGCCATTTGTATTGACTACTAGAAGGAAGAAGAAATTGAATGCTGACGAGTACTTGTTTATATGGGCTTAAAGTTGGTAACGGAAACTGACCCTATACGACACGCGTTGACAACAATGGGAGCTATTTGTAACAACACAAACAGAGCAAAATATATGGCGGGAACCATACAAAATACTGACAGAGAAGATAAAAACGCCACTAGTTCTGGGAACGCTACGGCAGGATGACGGCACGATGACGAGGGGATGGAGGAATACAGCGGAGTTTCTGCTGTATAAACTGCTCCCTTACGACGTTGTCGATACAGACACACAATACCATGCAACACTAAGAGAAAACCTACACACGCCATACTATGCTGCAACTGTCACCTGTCCTTTTGCGCAAGAAGAGGTTGCGCTAGCAATCTCAGAGCTCAAAAACAAAAAAGCACCTGGACCAGATGGTATCCACTCAGAAACACTGAAAAAACTAGCACCGCAGATCACCACTTACCTAACAACGTTACTGAACGGTGCCTTACGGCTGGGCAGGGTACCTACAGTATGGAAAACCTCCAAAGCAGTCATTATTAAGAAATCAGCGGACAGGGATCCTTCAGATCCAAAGACTTACAGGCCAATATGCCTGATTCAGGAGAAGCTACTGTGTAAGCGCTTGCAAACACACAGAGCTCCCAGGGGTATTCGACTTCAGATCTGGCAGATCAATAGATGATGCCATCGACCAGGTGCTGCACATAGTTAACACCACAAAACAGAAATACGCCATGGCAATAATGATTGACATTGCCAGAGCATTTGATAATCTTTGGTGGCCAGCACTGTTTCAGAGGCTAAGACATTTGGAGGTACCGCTATCACTGTAGACTACTGTAAAGACCGAGTGGTCGAATGCCAGATGGACAGCCGGAAAGAAATTAAAAGAATTACCGAAGGCTCTCCTCAAGGGTCGAGCTGCGGCCCCATCTTCTGGGACATAACAATCGAGCCCATCCTACAACTTCTGGATGGGGATGACAGCTCAGACGGAATTGTCGCCTATGCAGATGACGTATTAGTTGTAGTCACTGCATACAACAGAGCCCAGTTAGAAGAGAAAGCCAGTGGAATACTACAAACAATTACTCAGTGGTGTCACAACAACAAACTCAGGATAGCCGAAAACAAAACAACATATACTTTACTGAAAGGATCACTCCAAAGGAATTCTTCGCTTAAAATTGGGGACACAAACATCAAATGAGCACGCATTACGCGCTATCTTGGGGTACACATACATGAAAAATTGAATTTGCATGAACACATAAGGCTAACAACAGACAAAGCAGAAAAAATACTACACAAACTGGCGAGGCTAAATTCAAAACAGTACAGACTACCTCTACCAGTCATACGTACATACCACCGTGCACTCTTCGAATCAGTACTCAGCTTTGCAGCTAGCACGTGGGCACATAGGCTGAACGTGGTCATCAATAAAGCATCCGTCAGACGAGGGCAGAGAAGTGTCCTACTTAGGCTGTCTGGAGCCTTCGGTACCACCTCAGCGGATTCACTGTGTGTGGTGCTCGGAATATGCCCCATAGATCAAATACAGAGCTGCGAGGTACTGGTTAAAGGTGGGGAGACCAGGTAAGGTACACACAATAACCGGTGTGCCCATAGAGACGATACATCACCTTAGAAGTTGCCGTTTGGATACATGGCAAGGTGAGTGGGATGCAAGTGATAAGGGACGTAGACTGCACGACTTTCTCCCTGACATAAAGGAGCGGTTGAGAATGAGACATATCGATTCCAGCCGCGGTGTGGTACATTTCTTAACCGCACACGGACCTTATCCCACGCACTTAAACCGCGTGAGTCTGAGGCAGACACCTATATGCACATACGGGGAAGAAGGTTCCCCAGAACACACTGTCTTTTTCTGCGGGCAATACGCGAACAATAGACATACACTACACTTAGATTACACAGATACAGACATAGATATATACACAGCAATAAGAGACGAAGAACAGTGGGCACAATTAAACGCACTGACAAACAGTATTTCAAAAACAACACATGAAGAGTATATGCAGACACGACATCACAGACATGCCTGTGTGCAGCGTAACAGCAATCCCCAGAGGATGGACAGCGATACCCACAGTGACAACGAAAATAGTGTCAACGAGGAGGAACAGGAGGAGGAAGCTGAAATGTGACAGTTAATAAGCAAAAGTGCTGGCAATCTAGCCAAGAAAACACTAAATGCTGTACATGGATGGGCACCTAAGGTAGTTAATACATAGGATTAGTAATAAATAAGGATAAGCAACATTATTTCTCTACTAATAACCATTTGTTTGTGTGTGTGTGTGTGTGTGTGTGTGTGTGTGTGACTGGCGGTCAACGGCTCGAAGAACCATTCCGAGGTATTCACCGTCAGTCACATTCGGTGATGGTACTACCAAATCTCTCATCTATTCTATCTTCTTTTTATATTCTTCTTAAAAAACAACAAAATTTTATTTATATTTCAACCTTAAATTATTGTTATTTTGAAAAGTATCATTCTTTGTAAATGTTGTAGATAAAACAAAAGGAGAGAAAACTGTAAAAAGATGAAGAACAAAAATTGTAAGATGTACGACCTGTTTTAAACATCAGGTAACAGGTCTATAATTTGACAATAAATAAATAAATAATCTCTGAGGGTGCATTCATGTCTGTCACGCACACATTGTCTTCCACCTCATTATTATGTACCATCCAACAGAAAAACTATGACCTATAAAAACTCCACTAATGTCAATCATTAGAGAACTCGATTATATATTACCGCTGTAACCTCCCAACAGTTAAAATATAGTTATAACATTCACAATTCAGTGTAACCTCCCCATACACAAGTTCCATAACCTACCAATAATAAAGATGACTAACCTCTCAATATAATTATGGCTCTTATATACCTGTCATTAATCAACTGACTGTGAACATAAACTGGTAAATCCGAACGTCAGCAATGCTGCGTCATGACCCTGAAAAATCATTCTGAATAAATTGAAAATTCTTACCTCAACGAAGTCGCCGGATAACGCGTATATATCTGCTCCTATAATAAATTTTTCTGGCACAGCCCAGTGCAATGCTGGCCGCTAGATTTGTCATGTACAAAAAGAAACAACTGATTTTTCTTTACGATAATCGGGATGACCATGGTTTGGAGAAATTAGTAAATTCTTTAAGTTCAGATGGATGATTGTCAAAAGTTAATTTTATAAGAAAGATTATTATTAAAAGATTTTTAAAAACATTTACATGGGACTTGATATAACAGTAGTACAAATTTATTTGTAAGAAACGACAAATGCACGCGGCTGCTTTTACCTTATACTACATCGCTCAGGCACTGCCATCGCCCCCCACGACCGGTCCCACCAACTCGATACACACGACTGCCGGCTGCCACTCACCCATACTGCCCACACTGCCCTCTGCTCTGAGATTCTCTTACAGCTTACATATCGCAGGCAGCGCGTGAGCAGTCCATCAAAATTACATCTGCTAGAGTGCGCTAGCAATAAACTCCTTAGTCGTGGACTCTTACACCTCGTCCCCGTCTTCTGGTGCTGGCACTGATCATACGTGGCGATCCTACTAAACATACAGGTGTTGGCTCATTGTAGCAGGTGGCTCATGACCGAGGTTATGTGTAAAGTTTCGTCACCTGTACTGCAGGGGGACCGTGTCCCTCGGACTGCCAATCACAAGACAGGGTCGTTGGTTTTTCCCTGCTGTATCACATCCAAGCCATGGATGAATACAGCTACATACACAGCCATCACTTTGTTTTTTTCCACCACAATTTCCATGTCTATGGTAGATGCTAAACTGACATTAACACATCTCGATCCATCGGCTCCCGCAGAAAACTGGACATCGCATGGTGTAAATTGTGCTTCTGCTGCTTCCACAATACACTCAGGATGATTGAAATAAAAGACAGAGGCGGTGTTTCTTATTGACAAAAAAATATGCGGAAGACATCGCCTATTTTGTTTTGTGGCATTATGGAGCATTTCCAAACAGCTGACTGACTGATGACCTCTACATTTAAAGCCATCTTTCACAGTGATGTGGCAGCAGATGTCTAGGTGTCCCATTTCAGTTGATGCGTCATACTGATGTCATGTACGTGATCACAGGCTACTGCTCCCACTAAGACTCTCGCTCTATCTCAAACAAGTGATGTCAGTCAATCATCATGTGGTAATGAATAGTGCACAATTGGAGGGATTGGATAGAAAAGACGCTGTCGATTTGCTGCAATAATCACCACAGTTGATAGTGCAACCAGTTTTACAGGTTTTTGCATGATTTCAATAAGGCAGCAGCCTGCTTCCCAGTTTCTGTGTCACCATTGAACCACCCCTGCACTACTTTGCGAGTACTGTACACAAGATTGGGAGTGTAGATAGATGAATGTGCAGTATGTCCATCATTGTTAATTGTTCAACATGTATATACACACACACATCAGAAAAAGTTTTGCCTCACCTCAGTTCCGAGATCTCCGGAACCCGTACAGAAAATTGGAATACAAATCAACATAAACATCATTTTCGCCCTTTTTGTTGCTCATGATAACCAGACATTGCATGTTGTACCACCATACAGCGAGCCCTTCAGAGGTGGTGGTCCAGTTTGCTGTACACGCCGGTACCTCTAATACCCAGTAGCACGTCCTCTTGCATTGATGCATGCCTGTATTTGTCGTGGCATATTATTCACAAGTTCATTAAGGCACTGTTGGTCCAGATTGTCCCACTCCTCAACGGCGATTTGGCGTAGATCCCTCAGAGTGGTTGGTGGGTCAGGTCGTCCATAACAAGCCATTTTCAGTTTATCCCAGGCATGTTATATAGGGCCACTCTAGTCGAGCGATGTCGTTATCCTGAAGGAAGTCATTCACAAGATGTGCACGATGGGGGCGCGAATTGTCGTCCGTGAAGACGAATGCCTCGCCAATATACTGCCGATACGGTTTCAATATCGGTCGAAGGATGGCGTTCACGTGTCGTACAGCCGTTATAGCACCTTCCAGGACCACCAGCGGCGTACGTCGGCCCCACATAATGCCACCCCAAAACAGCAGGGAACCTCCAGCTTGGTGCACTCGCTGGACAGTGCGTCTAAGACGTTCAGCCTGACTGGGATGCCTCCAAACACGTCTCCGACGATTGTATGGTTGAAGGTGACACTCATCGGTGAAGAGAACGTGATGCCAATCCTGAGAGATCCATTCGGCATGTCCTCGGCCAATCTGTCGCGCGCTGCGTGGTGTCGTGGTTGCAAAGATGGATCTCGCCGTGGACGTCGGGAGTGAAGTGGCGCACCATGCGGCCTATTGCGCACAGTTTGAGTCGTAACACGACGTCCTGTGGCTGCACGAAAAGTATTATTCAGGATGCTAGCGTTGCTGTCAGGGTTCCTCCGAGCCATAATCCGTAGGTAGCGGTCATTCACTGCAGTAGCAGCCCTCGGGCGGCGTGAGCGTGGCGCCATCTACAGTTCCCGTCTCTCTGTACCTCCTCCGTGTCCAAACAACGTCGCTATGGTTCACTCTGAGACACCTGGACACTTCCCTTGTTGAGAGGCCTTCCAGGCACAAAGAAACAATGCGCACGCGATCGAACAGCGGTATTGGCCGTCTAGGCATGGTTGAACTACAGACAACACTAACTATGTACCTCCTTCCTGGTGGAATGACTGGAACTGATCGGCTGTCGGACCCCCTCCGCGTAATAGGCGCTGTTCATGGATGTTTGGCTCCTTCTGGAACGGAGAGCAAACGTTTTGAGGAGTTCTTTTTTTAGTGGTGACCTGTGTCAACTATTCCATAGAAAGTGCCGTAAAATGATCGTTAGCGGTGATTGTAACTGCGTGTTACGTGATGAAGATCAGGAACCACGAACCAATAAGTGTTCTGAACTGCAAACTTTGACATTTATCGCCTTATCGATATGTGGAGTGTTTTTCATCCAAACGACAGAGGGTTGACGCAATTTTATCATGGTGGACACAGTAGACTGGATAGAATTTACATTTCAACGGAATTAATGGCTCAAAACGTCCAGGCGGAAATCATTCGGACCATCTTTTCGAATCATTGTGGCTATTTGTGTACCTTACACGTCCCGTATGCACGTCCTAAACGCAAACATTCGATATGGAAGTTAAACACAAGCATTACAGGCGACACATGCCTCGTGGAACACGCGCGTTCAACTTGGCAAGAACTGCGGCAGGGCCGTTTACAAGCGCCTTCTGAACTTGAATGGTGGCTCTCCCGTGCCAGACCTGCCGTACGGAATCTTTTAATCAGTTACAGTCGTGACAGAGGCCACTGGTAAAAGTCGACGGTTGCATTTTATCAATACTTTTTAAAACATTTCACTTTCAAAGTTACCGACCGTCCAGAACTCCTCCCGGCCTTACGACGAATTAAGTGAAAAATTTTGAACACATTGTGTCGGAAAGTTCAAATGGTTCAAAGCACTATGGGACTCAACATATGAGGTCATCAGACCCCTAGACTAAGAACTAGTTAAACCTAACTAACCTAAGGACTTCACATACTTCCATACACTGGGCAGGATTCGAACCTGCGACCATAGCAGCAGCGCGGTTCCAGACTGAAGTGCCTAGGACCTCTCGGCCACAGCGGCCTGCCGTTGAATGATACGTAGCAGGCGTTTCGATCCTACGCTGACTGAGCCACTATCCATGTATCATTTAAAATGGGAGCGATTACGGAGCGGCAAACTTTCTGTAAAGGAATGGATTACGAACGCCGGCGTAAAACGAGAAATAAACAGGACTTCCAGACAGAATTTTTCCACCACTTTCCGACGCTTTTTCAGCGCAGGCCTCTGCATGACGCTGCCCTTCACTCCTTTTTACGAGAAATTACACGTGAATTAACGAGGAACGGGAGATTACTTTTGAATCAATTGTTTACAGTGGACGGTGTGTCCGACGTGATTAAAGCTAGCCCTAGGGGCAAGTCTCTGGGCTACGACACTTTTATGTGAAGTTCTTTGATATTTTAAAAGGCACTTTTGCTGCGATAGCCAACTAGCTGCACGAGGGCATCGGTGTTTGTTAAGAGCTACTGGAGTCTCCTTGTTGTATTAATACCAGAAGGAACAGCTACTGTTAGGAGCGCCACCTGGCGGCCTATCACCTCATTAAATGCAGAGTACACAATTTCAGGTCGCTGCTATTCCAGGCGCTTGAAGCGGATTTATGGAGATTGCCGTTAGTCCTTACCAAAACTGTGCTGTTCCTGGAACGAACGTGTATGATGCGGTTCTTGCAAACAATGATAGTACTGGTTATGCTACCTCTTTCCGTGGCAATGAGGCTGCAATCATTTCAGTTGACTTCAAGAATTCAATATTTTCATATGGACTCTTATGTTATAAATATGCGATCAGTGGTGGATCGATCTTCTCGAAGTCCCACTTGTGTGTCATCTGTTACCTCTTTTAAATATGGTTGCAGTATTTTCTGCAGAATTTTGAGGAACACTTTTTAAGCTGTAATAATTAATAAGATTCATCTATAATGTGTCCATTTTTGTTTATTGACCTTTTTATGGAGTGATACTATGACCCCTTCTTTCAACGGAGCTGGCATTCTTTCTTCATTAAAATTGTTGGTCACAAGTTTGTGTATTTGCTTCACAAGTGAATCTCCTCCCTTCTGGAGCTTGGTTGTTTCTAATATTTTCATCGCATCTGACGTCTCCTCCATTGTAGTTGTGGATCTAAGGAATCTACATTTTGTAATTTATGTTGTCGATCCATTACTGTACTTCCAGCTTTAACATTTAAAATGTCCTCAAAGTAGGCCTACTTCACCCAGAGTTCCACATCAGCTGTACTTGGAAAAACTGTATTACTATTTTTATCTTTAATGCCATACATTCATGGTATATATCTGTTCCTGCCCCCCATGAACCATGGACCTGACCATTGGTGGGGAGGCTTGTGTGCCTCAGCGATACTGATAGCCATTCCGTAGGTGCAACCACCATGTAGGGGTATCTGTTGAGAGGTCAGACAAACATGTGGTTCCCGAAGACAGGCAGCAGTTTTTTCAGTAGTTGCAGGGGAAACAGTCTGTATGATTGACTGATCTGGCCTTGTAACATCAACCAAAACAGCCTCACTGTGCTGGTACTGTGAATGGCTGAAAGCAAGGGGAAACTACAGCCATAATTACTCCCAAGGGCATGCAGCTTTACTGTATGATGGTGTCCTATTGGGTAAAATATTCCAGAGGTAAAATAGTCCCCCATTTGGACCTCCGGGAGGGGACTACTCAGGAGGATGTCATCAGGAGAAAGAAAACTCGTGTTCTATGGATCAGAGCATGGAATGTCAGATTTCTTAATAGGGCAGGTAGATTAGAATATTTAAAAAGGGAAATGGATAGGTTACTGTGATGTATAGTGGGAATTAGTGAAGTTAGGTGACAGGAGGCACAAGACTTTTGGTCAGGTAGATACACGGTTATAAATACAAAATCAAATAGAGGTAATGCAGGAGTAGATTTAATAATGAAGAAAAAAATAGGAGCATGCACAAGCTACTACAAACAGCATAGTGAATGCATTATTCAAGCCAAGATAGGTATGAAGCCCACGCCTACCACAGTAGTACAAGTTTATGTGCCAACTAGCTCTGTTGATGACAAAGAGATTGAAGAAATGTATGATGAGATAAAAGAGATTATTCACATAGTGAGAGGAGTCAAACATTTAATAGTCATGGGGGAGTCATTCAATAGAAGGAAAAGTAAGAGAAGGGAAAGTAGTAGGTGAATATAGACTTGGGGAGGAGGGGGGGGGGGTGAAGTATGGGACTGAAAGAGGAAGTTGCCTGGTAGAATTTTGCACAAAGCATAACTTAATCATTGCTAACACTTGGTTTAAGAACCTTGAAAGAATGTTGTATACATGGAAGAGGTGTGGAGATACTGACAGGTTTCAGATAGATTATCGAATGGCAAGACAGAGATTTAGGAACCACATTTTAAACTGTAAGACATTTCCAGGGGCAGATGTGGACTGACCACAATTTATTGGTTATGAACTGTAGATTAAAACTAAGAAACTGCAAAAAGATAAGAACTTAAGGAGATGGGACCTCAGTAAGCTGAAAGAACCAGAGGTTGGAGAGAGTTTCAGGGAGAGCATTGGAACAATTGACAAAAACAGGGCAAAGAAATACAGTAGAAGAAGAATGGGTAGCTTTGAGAGAAGAAATAGTGAAGGCTGCAGAGGATCAATGAGGTAAAAAGGTGAGGGCTAGTAGAAATCCTCGGGTAACAGAGGAGATATTGAAGTTAATTGATGAAAGAAGAAAATATAAAAATGCAGTAAATGAAGCAGGTAAAAAGGAATGCAAACGACTCAAAAATGAGATACAGTGCCAAATGGCTAAGCAGGGATGGCTAAAGGACAAATGCAAAGATGTGGAAATATATATCACTAGGGGCTGAGATAGATACTGCCTACAGAAAAAATAAAGAGATTTTTGGAGGAAAGAGAACCACCTGTATGAATATCAAGAGCTCAGATGGAAAACCAGTCCTAAGCAAAGAATGGAAAGCTGAAAGGTGGTAAGAGTATGTAGAGGGTCTATAAAAGGGTGATGTACTTGAGGACAATATTATGGAAGATGAAGAGGGTGTAGGTGAAGATGAAGTGGGGGATATGATACTACATGAAGAATTTGTCAGAGCACTGAAAGATCTAAGTTAAAACAAGACCCTGGGAATAGACAGTGGTCCGTGACAAAACTCTACCATCTGGTGAGCAAGATGTATGAGACAGGTGAAATCCCACAGATTTTCAGAAGAATATAAAAATTCCAATCCCAATAAGAGCAGGTGTTGACAGGCGTGAAAATTACTGAACTATCAGTTTAATAGGTCACAACTGCAAAATACTGACGTGAATTCTTTACAGACGAATGGAAAAACTCGTAGAAGCTGACCTCGGGGAAGATCAGTTTGGATTTGGTACAAATGATAGAACATGTGAGGCAATACTGATCCTACCTATGCTTCTGTCATTTGTAGACTTTGAGATAGCTTTCGACAATGTTGACTGGAGTACTCTCTTTCAAATTTTGGAGGCGGCAGGGGTAAAATACAGGGAGCAAAAGGCTATTTACAGTTTGCACAGAAACCAAATGGCAGTTATAAGAGTCAAGGAACATGAAAGGGAAGCAGAGGTTGAGAATTGAGTGAGACAGGGTTGTAGCCTATATCTGATGTTATTTAGTCTGTATATTGAGCAAGTACTAAAGGAAACAAAAGAAAAATTTGGAGTAGGAATTAAAATCTATGGAGAATAAATAAAAACTGAGGTTTGCTGATGACATTGTAATTCTGTCAGGGATGGCAAAGCACTTGGAAGAGCAGTTGAATGGAATGGACAGTGGCTTCACAGGAGGATATAAGGTGAACATCAACAAAAGCAAAACGAGGATAATGGAATGTAGTTGAATTAAATGAGGTGATGCTGAGGGAATTAAAGTAGGAAATGAGAAACTTAAAGTAGTAGGCAAGTTTTGCTATTTGGGGAGCAAAATAACTGATGATAGTCAAAGTAGAGAGGGTATAATATGTAAACCCGCTATGTCAAGGAAACTGTTTCTGAAGAAGAGAAATTTGTTAACATTGAGTATATATTTAAATGTCAGGAAGTCATTTCTGAAAGTTTTTGTATGGAGTGTAGCCATGTGTGAAAATTAAACATGGATGATAAATACTGTGGACAAGAAGAGCTTTTGACATGTGGTGCTACAGAAGAATGATGAAGATTGGATGGGTAGATCATGTAACTAACAGGGAGGGACTGAACGGACTTGGGGAGAAGAGGAATTTGTGGCACAACTTGATTAGGAGAAGAACTCTATTGATAGGACACAATCTGAGCATCAAGGGTGAAAATCATAGAGAGGGACCAAGAGATGAATAGGCTAAGCAGATTCAGAATGATGTAGGTTGCACTAATTACTTGAAGATGAAGAAGCTTGCACAGGATAGAGTAGCATGGAAAGCTGCATCAAACCAGTCTCTGCACTGAAGACCACCACAACAACAACATGTTTCTGAAGAACTTAATTGACCTGTAAAACTCTCTTGCAATGTGTGCAGCTTTATCCACGTCTGCTGACTGGCAATGTGAAAAATATACTCCTGACCCTTGGTGCTTCCATTGGATAAAAAGCTGTGGGAGAAATTGAGAATTTTATTTCACGTGAATTTTGGAAAAGGAAATGATTTGGTGATGATAGTTCATATGAAGAATACTTGCCGAATCAGTAAGATCACAATCCTGAAGCAAGGTTTGTCCAAGATGTTACTCATAATGCCTCAAAACACCTACAATGATGCAGCTCACTCAATTTCTAAAACACTGAAATTGTGTTAGGAATTACAGCAGGGATATGTCGCATTGATGCAAAATTAGCAGTGTACTATTGACAAACGGACTTACTTTTGTCACCAGAGAGATTTGCTATAGTCTCAGAGTTATAAATTATTTTTGCTTCTTTTTGTGCAGAAAATACTTCACATTGTGAATGCAAAATGGCATCCTTTGCAGCTCACATACAACAAAGATTTTGGAAAATCAAAAAGAAAATATATGCATGTCAGAATGAAAACATTCAACTACATTAGATTTTTGGATAAATTAGCCGAGTACAGTGTTATGAAGTGTGCTTGGATAAAAGAAATCTCTGGACTGTGCCAGCTACAAGGGTCACTCCAAAAGAAATGCACACTATTTTTGTAAAATTACAGTTTTCATTCTGCATGTGTGAAAGTTTTACAGTGTGTAGATACATCCTTCTTGCTTGTTTTCAAACTCAGTTCAACCTGTTCCCGTGAGTGGCGCTGTCACAGAATGTCTTCAAGATGGCTGCTACACTTGACGTACGTCAGAAGAAACGTGCTGTCATAGAATTCCTGTGCTGTGAAAACGAGACAGTGGGAAACATCCACAAGAGGTTGAGAAAGGCGTACAGAGATGCTGCTGTCAATCGCAGTACAGTTAGCCGTGATGAAAGCGGGCACAGCAATATTGAGGATTGTCCTCGCAGCGGCAGGCCTCGTACTACACACACTCCAGACAGTGTGCAGAGAATTAATGAATTGGCGACTGCTGACAGACACATCACAGTGAACGAATTGTCATGCTATGTTGGGATAGGGGAAGGAAGTGTTTGCAGAATACTGAAAGTGTTGGCGTTAAAAAAGGTTTGTGCCAGGTGGGTTCCCAGGACATTGACAGTGGATCACAAAGAAACAAGAAAAATGGTATGCAGTGAACTTTTGGAACAGTACGAGAATGGTGGAGATGAATTTCTTGGAAGAATTGTGACAGGTGATGAAACATGACTCCATCATTTTTCACCAGAGATGAAGAGGCAATCAATGGAGTGGCATCATGCAAATTCAACTAAGAAAGAAAATTCAAAACCACACCTTCTGCTGGAAAAATTATGGCTATGGTATTTCTCGATTCCAAAGGACTCTTGCTTGTGGACATCATGCCGAGTGGAACCACCATAAATTTTGGTGCATATGTGATGACACTAAAGAAACTTCAAGCTTGATTGAGTCATGTTTGACCACATCGGCAAAAGCAGCATGTTTTGCTGTTGCACAACAATGCACGACCACGTCAGTCAAAAAACTGTGGAAGTGATCACAAAACTGGGAGGGAAAACACTGAAACACCTGCCTTACAGTCCTGATCTGGCTCCATGTGACTATCATGTCTTTGGGAAAGTGGAAGACTCTCTTCATGGAACAAGGTTTGAAGATGATGACTCCCTCATGCACGCTGCCAAACAGTGGCTCTAACAGGTTGGTCCAGAATTTAACTGTGCGGGTATACAGGTGCTGGTTCCAAGATGGTGCAAGGCAGTTGATAGGGATGGAAATAATGTGGAGAAAAGAAAATATTGTTGCTAAAGGATGTATCTACACAATGTAAAACTTTCAAACATGTAGAATAAAAGATGGATATTAAAAAAATGGGGTGCATTTCTTTTGGAGTGACCCCCGTATAGCAACTTTGAGTGAAGTTTCCTGTATCAGCATCCTAAGTTAACTTTCGTCACTGGCCTCACTATATTATCTCAGTATGTGTGACCTAGAGTAGTGTGCAAAATATGCACTGTAGCCACATGCTTAAGCAATAACTATGAGTTACAAACAGTACAGTTATGTTTGTGTATTATAAATGTTGTTGTCAGTGATATTAGTGATTCATGTTTTCCTTTCGAATATTTCAGTTACTAATTCTTGCAAAACATCTTGTTCCCTGCAAATAAGATACTTAGAATTGAACAAAATGAGAGATGTGAGAAATTGTTTTTCTGTCTGCGATTCTCTCTCAGTACTGGCTACTGGATCACACGTCACGGAGCACTGAGAGTGCATGAGCCTGAGTGACCCACCTGTTATTAAGCGTACCCCCCATATAGAACTCGTTACACTGGTTTAGCCAAGCATACAACATCAGCACATCTCGTAATCAGAAAGCCTTGTCTTCTCAAGACAAGGCAAGGCAAAGCATACACTATCAAAGGGAGAGCCACCTGAGAAACATGTCATATACCAGCTGTTAAGTAAACAATGTCTTCTACATCAGCAAGACTACCACCAAATTATCAATTACGATGAATGGGCATAGGTGTATACTGGCAACTTACAATATCCTGTTGCAGAGCATGCTCTACAACATGACATTCGTGATCTGGGGACCTGCTTCACCACACGCACCATCTGAATTCTTCCTCCAGACATCAGTTTCTCAGAACTCTGCAGATGTACTTGGTTCTCATCACCTGCCGGGCCTTAATTTATGTTAATTTCTTCTGTCTCAGCATTTTTTCACTGTAACTGCTCTTTGCTTCACTCCATTTTAGTTTTCTACACCTTTCGTTGTCTGACCCGTCATTTTTTCACTGCCCTCTCCACCTCTGTTACGTACATTGCAGTTGACTTTTTAGTCTTATTAAGTCATGGATGATGATTAAGCAGTAATCTGTCTGCATATTACCCTGTCTTCCATCTTTAAGCTCTCAGGTTTTCGAGTCTTGTCCGTTGCAGTCCCCAACATTAAGTATTTCCTTTTCATCCTGTCCAATGTATCTCCCCTCACCTTGGGTACTGGGTGACTTTTCTGAACTATACCCCTTCTATAAACCTCTCCAGTACTTTTCCTTCACCCTTCTTCCTTCCCCTTCAACCCTTCTGCCTGAAGAAGGAGCCACTGGCTCCAAAAGCTTGTAAAAGTAAATCCTTGTGTGTGTGTGTTCCCCTGCCACTGCTTGGTGAGTCAATTTTTTATCTATCTGTTTATACGATAATTGGATTTCTGCATTTGTCTTCCTGATAAGACTTTCAAACCAACATTTTACTTTGGAAACCCTAGATTCAAACAAGAACACAGGGCTGGTTAAGTTTGTAAGACTTTAGTTCCACCTCACCAACTTTCAGAATTGAACATTATTTTTGTTGGTGGAAGTGTATCAATCCTGATAGAGTTTTCAACCTGATATTTTGATATCAGTATAGCATGTGTTAATCAAGAAAGCCACAAGTTTTATTATCACAGCCAAGTGCACTTCCAAACAAAAAGGGGAGACATGAAAATAATTTCTGCGTATCATTCGGACAATTAAGTATAATTAGCTCTAATGTATTACTCAACAAAGCAAACCATGAACCTGGGCATAGCTGGAACTGGAACACTTACAGACAGCCACATTCCATTTGACACAGTAAAAGCACAGCGAGCAATGCCAAAACTTGCTCAGTGAGCACCTGTGATGACAGTGTCATTAAATTTGTTGGTAAGAGGAAGCCACAACTGACAAAATGTGAGTAAAACAAAGTAAGCAAAACAAAATTGAGCAAATATGTTTCTAGGTACCAATTTTTTATGATTAATTGTGCTTCCATTTTGCGCACAGTATTTCATTGATAGACCTAGTTGTCTTTCAGGTGCTCAGAGTTTTGCTGTTGTGTTCTCACTGCTTGAACCAGACTGAAGTATTGTTTAGTCTCTCACTTACTTGTAGCCGAGTTACACTCCTGAACCATACTATACCATTTGATGGATATGTTTTTTTTTAATCCTGTCAACTGCAAATTCAGAATTTATAACTCTGGAAAATGTTATGGGCACTGATTGCCATATACCAAGCATTATTTAAATGGATCTCCCTGTCTAGTGTAATAGGTTTTCTGATGTCTTTATTTCAATATATAAAGTATGCTGTTCTTATGACTGTTCACACCAGCATACTAGTTTCATATTTCATTTCACAATTATATTTGAGGCAGTGCCTGGTGACAGCTGTTTTGCTCTGTTTTAGTCAGATATATCACTGGTGTTCCTCGCACCTTTCCTTACCTGTTCAGGCAGTCTGCCACAGCTATGAGATGTAACATTCACATGAAATGTAATATGCATCCAGATTTTGAAGACCTAGTTCATCACTATTACAAAGGATAGCTTCTACCTAATGAGGGGAACATAGCAAGTGCCATGCCCAGATTTCCCAGAAACTTCATTCAGTTGAAGAGGGGTCAAAATAAGCGAACACTTTACTTACCTGTAGACACTCTACTGTTTCGAGTAAACAACAGTCAAAGTTTCAGGAACTTTATGTGCCTTTTAGTGCATAAGTAATACAACTGAAGCGGTGGCACAGTGGCTAGCATCACAGCTTCACACTTTGTGCCCTATGTTTGAAACCCCACTTACTTGTAGTTTTGTTTTCTATTTATCTACTCTCACCCACATAAGTTTACTCCACAAATATGTTTCAGTGTATACTGAAACAGCATTGGCCATGTTTGTCTGGTGAATGAATTTGAGGAAGAAGAAAATTGTTTGAAACTTCTCAGTGAAAACTGAGTAACTGGTTGTTACTGCCTGTTACAATATGTCTTAGTTTGCTACACAGCCATGGAGGTGCATCAAGTAGTCCTTTGTTCATTATGTCTGAGGAATACAATGCTGAGAATGGGGTTTCCAATTAGAAGTCTCCTAAACCTACAGCATCAAGGTCGAGCCCTATGAGCCATCGAAAATCCAAGGGCCACTGAGTAGCATGATATAAATTGTGGCTGTACACATTTTTATCCGTTCAGTTATATCACTGTCAGTGGGAAAATGAAGAAATTGCTTGAAACAAAATGTATGTAGATTTTGCTTTAGAATCTTAATCTGAAATATTCAGTGGGAACCCCAGTTTATTGCAAAGTTGGTCCCTGCCACCCACATGCCAAAGGGTGGCAGATCAAGTGTGGTATTGATGGATGTTCCTTCTCAAACAAACTGGAATTGTAACTTTTTTGATCCAATATGTAGTTCGAGATATTTCAATGTCATCACTTATAATGAGCACCCTGTATAATAAATTCGTGACACAAACCCAGTTGTAATTTTACAATTAATGTAACTCTTTTACTACGCAAATGGTTATCACATTTGGGAACATCTCATGGACATGGGGAAAAATGAAGAAGTAAAGAAAAAAATCTGGTTTTGATCACAGGGTGCAAAACAGGCTGCAGTACTCGCTACTGTGTCACTACTGTGGCTCAGACAAGTGTGCTTAATGACATCTAAATTACGTCTACAACTGTCATTTTCTCAGATATTTTCAGGTATCTACAGATGAGCCAACATACATCTGTTTATTGTGTTCTTCTTACACCAAGTAAAGTTTCTGGGAAATTTAATTTGAACTTCACAGTCTCTGTCTCTTCTTTCTCAGGTATTCTTGCTTTTGACTGTATCGTCTGTTCAATAGTTCAGTCTAGTTGGAGTCCAGGTGGCAAGTACACAAAACAACCAATCTCCCAGAAACCATCAAAGTGTTGTGCCCAAAAATGGAAGCAACAACTCTGCCAAAAAGTAGGTTGTACACTATTAACGCCACTGAGGAAGCAAGATTACAGTTTCTATGCAGTTAGAAACAATACAAATCTATAACTCTACAGTTTTTCATAAATACTCACTGGCCAGTGAGGATACAGTAAAATTGTTTGTATGGGATTTCATCTTTGAATATGCCAGATAAATGAGTTGTGCAAACAAGATGACAGTTTCAAGAATAGCATCCACCGAACTTTATGTGAAAATAACCACAATTAAGGGATCCATAAAATAGAAAACTGAAAAAATAAATTTATTCATCATGTTTAGTTATACCCCATTCATTCCTGAACCAGAATATGTGAATGTCTGTTCCTTGAGCCCTGCTTTGCAAGTTGGTCACCCTGGTGCTAAGTGAGTGTAGATAACACCTGAGAAGCATTACAGCACTGATTTTGTTTTACTCTTAGGATTCGAAATAAGGTAGCACTCGTTTCAAAAGACTTTCTGCAAATATGACATCACACTCAATACTGACAACTGCAGGAGCTCTGATCTACTTCATATTAACTAAGAAAAAGCAATAAAACTTTTATTCTTCTTCACTCGCTCCAATTTAAACTGTGCTCAGGTGCAGGCCATTGTGGCCGAGCAGTTTTAGGTGCTTCAGTCCAGAACCGCGCTGCTGCTACCATCACAGGTTTGAATCCTGAATCGGGCATGGATGTGTGTGATGTCCTTAGATTAGTAGGTTTAGGTAGTTCTAAGTCTAGGGGACTGATGACCTCAGATATTAAGTCCCGTAGTGCTCAGTGTCATTTTTGTCCTGAGGTTCCAACCTAACCCCACACTCTGAAATTGCCAAATATTTATTTCATCACCTTTTCTCAAATAAGATGGACAGACAAATAACATTTAATATTGCAGAACATACTTTAGTACATTCCTAATAAAGGCCCAGAACGTTTTAACTCGAAGAATAAAATATTTTCATGTAACGGGAAAAGAACCTACATCAACTTCATGAATACAACATTATGCATTATGTTAGCACCTCATCATGTGATATTAGTTTCCTGTGTTATCATAGCACCTTTTGAATGCTTAAATTGATATATTATTAATGACATTTAGCAATAATCATGACATTTCTGAATTTTTCAGTGCACTGTTATCCTGAAACAGGGTACTGCAAGTTTTAACAGAAGTATATTCCATGCTTAGCCATCAATAAGTCATATGATGTTTAGTTATTATAATTATTATTACAATAAATTGTACCAAGAATGTAGTGTTTTTGTAAATCATACACATGCATGAAGTCTTGTGAGGGGCCCATATTTCATGCTAACTGAAGTTTACAGCAGTTCCTGCTGCTGTTAACAGAGGACCTCTGTCATTCTCTCTGTCCAGAGGCCCCTAGTTGCCACGTATAAGAGAACTAGCATAACTGCCAGTGAATACGGACAGAAACACCCACTAACCAGTGTCAATAGCAAATGTTATAAAACCTATCATAGATACGTGGCTAACAAAAACTTGCTTGATAATAGTAAGTGTGGGAGAACTCATTCCCAATGAAAGTTTCAATAACTGTGTCTGGGAATGCTTGCCTGTAACAGTGTTTGTGGGCCTCAGACCCAAAAAATCTGGTATCATGGCTGCAGTGATGTGTTTCAACAATGGGGTTAGACAGCAAGCTGAAAGGTTTCGCAAGTATGGGCATAGAACCTGGGGTGAACATCACAAATGCATATGTCATTTGATCAGCTGAAGGTGCAGGAAGCTGAGGAAAGTGCCCTCAAAATGCTAAAACCAGAATTTTGAAGAATATCTCCAAATTTAAGCTGGAGGATACAGAAATGGTTGTAATGGCTTTAAGCACTACGGGAATTAACATCTGAGGTCATCAGTCCCCTAGACTTAGAACTACTTAAACCTAACTAACCCAAGGATATCACACACATCCGTGCCCGAGGCAGAATTCGAATCTGCAACCGTAGGAGCAGAGTGGTTCCGGACTGAAGTGCCTAGAACTGCTCAACCACAGTGGCCGGTGATACAGAAATCCACAACAGTGACAGCTATTGACCTGGCAAGTTTCAACTTTGAATGTAGGCTGAACGTATTTTATCAGAAATTTTAAACCCATTTTATCCAAAAGTATGACCCTTTTAGCTTTAAATACATTTTTCTCTGGAACTATTATGTCTGTGTCAATGAAACTTGTTACAGCCATGGCAAGATAAAATGTTACACCGGCATCCACTACATGGCACACTTACTAAGGTCAATCTTCTCCACTTTGGAAGCACCATCGAATTTGTTGTCCCTATACAAGCTGCACTTGCCATGGATAGCCCACAACAGATCCTGCCCCAAAGCAGTTACTGATGTCATTGACCTTGAGAGCTTCTTGAAGACCTGCAGATGTTCACACTCCACTATAATGTGCTTCTACGAGTGGAACTTGTGCCCTTCCCCACTAAATATTCCTTGGGCCAGAAATCTGACTGATAGCAAACTTTCACTCTATGCTGCCTTACAGCATCACCCTTTGAGACAATTCAACTAAGATCAGAAGGATTTACTGTACAAAACTATGCATAGTTGATAAAATCTTTCAGAGAATCTCCAGGAAACTAAAGATTATTAGATTTATTTTTTGTGTAAATCCACACATTTGTTTTTTAATGTTTGTGCTTAACAGCAATGGCAAATGAAGGATGAATCATGCAATTCACAACCAGAATGCTGCTAAGTCTGTGTAATTTCCATGTCAATTATGCATTCCTATTTGGGTTTCATAATGTAAGTTTTTATACTCGTGCAGATGTCACATGCTGTTAACAGAAACTGTAAGAGCAAGGTGGGACCATCTTACTATTTTTTATGGCACTTTTGGCAACAATTTAATTTTTCCTTTTCTGATTTTGTCAATAACACATACACAATATTTACAGGAAATTTCTTGTTTTAATCAATTCAATGGACTGGCACAATGCCATTTGAATAGCTTGTTGTACTTGTGCTTAAATAATTATGAAACACTAAAATTTTTGTCTAGCATTACGCTAAAACCATCACTACATGCTCCAGTTGTCATTCAAATACCTGAAAGAGAAACCATACTTAGAGAGAAATTTTAGAAGTTCAGAGTCTATTCTTTCTGCCTATCTTTTCTGAAGTTCAGGGAATTATGTACATTGTCACATATTGGAATTCTTTGATATTGTGAACAGAACTTCCTCCTCAGTTTCTGCAATGCAGTCTCTGCATAGTAAACTGTGGAGCCAATAGTGCTTTTCCCACTTGGAGACTATTTTCAATTTGCAAATCTACAAGGTTTTGGAAGACCAAACATGGTTAAAACTTTAGCTACAAAATGTGCTGTGTGAAACATTTCTTGTACTCTTAAAAAATTTCTTTCTGCTGTTCAGCTACAAGGTCCTTTACAACATTCTTTTTTCTTTGTCTTAATGCAGTTAAATGGACTTTGGAATTCCTATGTTTATGAATTTAATCAGTGGTGTCAACTGAGCTTGTTTACTTCCACAGATTGGACCAACCAAAATACACTACTCTTTAGAGATGGACACTTCCTAAGATTTACTCATTCTTACATTCTGCATGTCTTTCCACACTGAACACTCCAGCTTGTTGTCTTTGCACACCCACTCACATTTTGTCAGAAATTATGTGTGTACTGTTGTTGAAACGAATGGGATATGCAGATATTTTGAGACTCTAAATATCAAGGAATTATTTAATATGATTAGCTTGTATCTTCAACACCACCTGTTTGGGTGGTACAGTTTGTATATGGTGCAAGTGTACTGTTACCAGTTTCACATTCTTTGAACTGTGCCATCAGTTTTCTGCAGCTGAGACTAACTCACTGAAATCATATGCTATACTGTTTCATACTGAAAAATGACACCTTTCAATCATGAGTACATTTTATACACTTATCACTTAAAAAGTAATACATCAGGACTGAAAACAGGGAAGTTACACACAGAATCACAGAAGTAAACAGATCTGTTTGCTTCAGTAACTACCTCTTTACTGACAAGAAAATTGAAACAATACTCATCCCATCCTTCCATGCCATGAATAATGATTAAAGCTGTTAATCAGATTGTAAATACGGCAAATGGAAGACACAATGACTAAAAATAAATATCTCAACTACTTACTGCAAAATATCATTGTAGATGACTAACACCTGACATTTAATGTTCGTTCCGTAGTTAAGGATGTAATATCAGTGTACAGAAGCAGGAAATGTTTTTATTTTACTGATGTCTTCTTATAGCTTAAATATCAGGTAAGAGTGAAGTTAGATTACAGTATTAGAGAATGCAACATTAGTGTCAGGAAGCAGTGAGTTGTCATGAATTTTCGTCGATCATGTTACTTACTGGAGCTTGTGCAGTATTCATTCCATTCATTTACTTTAACA
Source organism: Schistocerca americana (assembly GCF_021461395.2). NCBI lineage: Eukaryota > Metazoa > Arthropoda > Insecta > Orthoptera > Acrididae > Schistocerca > Schistocerca americana. Next base: position 92,724,772 of record NC_060129.1, on the reverse strand, counting down.
CTGTTCCATAAATCCCATCATAAAACAGAGGCTTATTATTTGCCCCCTCTTTCATATTAATATGTTTTGATTTTAATGTAAAATGTGGTCAGGATTGTTGGGGAAAAACATAAAGGATATTTATTACATATATATTCATATATTCTGCATGCTCACAAATATCGTTTACATTTATGCTTGAAAATTATCAATATTTAAAGTATTTATAATGTTAACTTTAGGGTGAATCCAATTTTTAATATCTAATTAAATATTTAGCAATGGCTGCTTGTGCACCATTACAACAAAAGAAAGCCAGATGGGCAATCTTCTACAGACTTTACTTTAAATCATTTTTCACTTAAATATTTCCACAGAGAGTGAGAGATTTTGAACAGGAACAGAAGAAATTCACTTTTGACCATATATTACAGAAGCAAATATGTACGTCAAATACCTAGCATGTCGCAACAGCTAAGCGACTTAATTCTTAAACAGAAGGTCCAAAAGTAGTAGACAGTCTTTGAACCAATTCCTTTTCTAATTTTAATGAAATTTGATAATAAAATACATTTTGTTTACATTTTTAATACAAATATCATTGAGTTGCAGGTTTTATAGTTACTTGTTGTATCAGCTATGGTTTTCATCACAGAAATACAGTTTTGTGCTTTCTTTATACTGGAAATTTACACATGTGGTATATGTTTTGCTTCATTTTTATGGGGATTTCCAGGAGAAGTTGCAGCATTTAGCAAGTGTGCAAAGTGTAGTAGCCACTAACAGGCAAAAGCCATGAGCCCAGGCAGTTTTTTTAAGTACACTAAACACGAAGTGTTGATTCTAAGGATAACTTTAAAAATTAACAGTGGACTTTGATATAACAACTTGGCTGAGACTTAGCAAATGTTTAAATGCATCTATGACACTACACAGGACACTATCATCTGTCTACATACTGGAAAAGTGGAAACTACTCTGTGTTGAATATTACAGGTAAGAGGAATGTACATGCATAAGTTTCAGTGTTCTGGAAAATTATACAAAATGATCCTAGTAAGATAATTTCTTAAAATTCATGGATACTGCAGAATGTTTCTGCTTCATGTTGTAATATCGTTAACTTTTCACATTTTGTAGTTCTTGTTGTTAATCTTGAAACGTTTTTAGTTACTTGAGAGGTTTGTTGACCATCCAGTGGCTTATCACAAGTCCACTTTCATTCATCAGCGCTTTAATCCTAAGACTGGATTGTGTAGAGTACATTCCAGCTAAAATACCAAAGATCAGCACTTCACATGATCTGAGATGCTTAACATGGTTTTTAAAGTGTTGACACAGGCATTATAAGGCTTAGATAGATTGCATAGTGAATACCAGCTTAAAACTCTCTGAATACTAAATGTTTGCTATTTCATTCTAGGGCACTGACAAATTACAGGAAGAAACAGATTGTATGTAAGTTCATTGTTAGGTCCCAACTCTGATAGATTTGTATATTGACAACTGTGTGGTGACTTATACTTTCTGCATGATCCTTATTTATAGGTGCAAGAATTACAAAAACTATAAATATGCAAAATACTCGTCTACTACATTTTAGCTATTAAATAGAAGATAACAGACTTAGAGGGTCCAAGATACTGTAGGTAAAGAAGTTTAACTCCGAACTGTACAACTAAGAAATGGCAAAATTGTAGGTATTGTTTTATGGGAGAACAGTGTGCACAATTCTGAAAATCACCCAGAAAGTTTAGAGAAAGTATGCTTTAAACTTGGTTAGTTAAATAGAAGTATGCATTTAATAAACATAAAAACAAAGCCTCCAAAACTGTTTTAATGGATTGTGGAAATAACTGCATTTTAGTATTTGAACACTGTAGATAAAAATTATGACTATATAGTTTTTGGGAAAAGCAATTATTGAACATAGGAAAATTATTGCTTCTCAATGCACTATAAGAATCTAAAAACAAGAAATCTAGCAACGTGGAAAATTTTTCACAGTATATCAAAAATAATTTAAATTCAAATGTAGCATTATCAGTAGTTTGAAAATGTCACTATGAATAAATTTGAACAGATGTTCAAGTGAGGTGAGTAAAAATGAAGTATGGGGGAAGAGTTAAACAGCTTGCAGAAAACACTATAAAACCCCAAGTTTCTGTGCAACAATGCACTTCTTTCTGGTGTTTTTTGTAGATTAGTATTTTCTCAGTACCTCTGAAAGGACATTGCTGTATTCCATAATATAGGCCAATTATGAGGTCAATAGAAGCCATTGAACAATTTAAGGAAATGCCAGGTGCTCAAATGAAGGAGTCAGAGAAAGTTATTTCAGAAGAGCATTTCAAAAACATTTCGTTGGTTTCTAGAAGATTATCAAGAAAAATGACTTCCTAAATTAACAGGAAACAATTTTGTCAGAGCATTAGAGACAATGAAGCAAAGGCTAATTTCAAATGAAAAATTTCAAATCCTACATGAAATATATGAATATTTTGTACATTAAGAAATGGCCCTGTGACATTGCAAGCCCACTGCTAGAAGGGCAAGAACATGAGGAAATTTTGAGAACTTTCAAATGTAACCAACATCGAGGTGATATACTTCCTGTAGGACATCAGAGAAAGAGCCTTCCATACAGTTTTGACACCACTGCTTAATTAACTTTTTTGTGATCTACTCTGATGTTTATTTCAGTTGTGGGACCTCTGCTACGTATATGGAATTACAAAAATTACATCAAAGTAAGGATGAAAACAGGCATGCCAAGAATAGGCAATACTAAAAGGCTAATCCACATGTGCAGCAGTGAGTGATACTTCAAGTAACAGGATCTTTAGGCACGTCCTATTTTTGTTAGGAACACAGCACTAAGTTAACATTAGTAAATGGTGCAGGTCTGAGCACAGCTTTCTTTGTATGAAGGGTCCAAGTTCCCTGGTATCAGAAAGCTTGTGCTCACTGCATGTAGGCCCTTGAGAAGTCTTTAGACAGATGAACCACAGTCCCAGAGCCTGATACTACTGGTTCTTTACTGCAGCCGTCCACCTGTTGTCACATGGAAAGTGCACACAAACCTTCCCAGCCACTACAATACATATGACTTACATGACATCAATTTAAGCATATCTTAAGTCCCTGTCCACTACTGAAATTTTACAAATGTGCAAGTAAATAGTTCTTTCACAGGTATATCCACACTGAAGTCTAGGAGAAGCATTTTTGGCTTTATTGCAATGTGGGTTATTTCACTGTTTCAGTTATGAACCCAACACATTTACACTGAGCCGATACAGTAACATTCTTTAGGAATGCCATGAGTGTGAGTGCATCAGTTCTTACAGAAAGGGCAACTGAGAGATGCTTATAGATACTCCTTTAGTAGGACCACATGAAAAAACCCCTACTCCATTTGGATAAACCTGCCTTTGTTTCAGGCAGTGTCAAACAACTCACGTGCCAGACATGGGAGAGCAAACAACTGCTCAGTTGCTTGAGCAGTGATAGCAGTTGTCAATGAAATGTATCTGTAATATGTCAGCTGAACCAGTACTGAGGTTAACAATGCAAGTGACAATAAATATTTGAAAGTTTAATGATACGGAAATGTGTTTTAATTACCTGAGAGCAGCAAGTTGCAGCCTTCAGTGCTTTATTGGAATAATGTACAAAATCTGTGCATTGCTCCATAGTGTTATTTTCTGACAGGTGTGTGACCTGTTGCAGCTCATACAGAAGAAATGACATTTCCATACCCAAGAACAACCTTCATTATGTGCAAGGGTCACAAAGGAACTCATTTCATATTATATGGACCAGGATGTCACTATACTTTGACTTTTTAAGTCTACATTAAGAAAACATTTTTTCGGATATGGTGGAAACATTGTTGACACCTCAGGTCAAAGACAAGGGAGCCATGGGTCACCATTACAGCAGCAGACTTCACTATTCATGTACAAGAGTTTCTGCATGCAACAATTTTAAGGCCAATGGATTGTCTCTCCAGCTGCATTAAAATGAACACCATATGCCCAGACATTGCCATATCAAACATCTCATTATGAGGAACAGTTAAGTTCTACTCAGTGCAACATTAAGGCAACACTAACAATCGCATCACAGTGTACGACTTTCAGAGTAACAGATTTTTTCCAACCTTGTCAAGCATAACAATGAGAGACACAAGTATCAAAAGCACTAGATATACAGCACTGAATATACAGCATTTTTATCTAACCATTGCAGTATACAGTATACTTTTTTGGACATGGAATAGTATTAACACACACTGCTTTCCCTGTATCTTGAAACTGGCCCTGTCCCTTAAATGACTGCTTATGAACACTTGAGAAACATTCTATGATATTGTTCAAATGTGTGGGGCCCATACTAAACAGCACTAGCAGGATATTAACATAACACAAAGAAGGGCAGCATGAACAGTTACAGGTTTACTTTTATCACCCAAGAGCATCTCAAAGATGATGAAAAACTGGAAGATCTTTGAGAAGCCAGCTATCCCACAAACCCTGATTAAGAAATTTCAAGAATGAGTGCTGACAAATTGAAGAATGCATCACAGTCCTCTACGTATTTCTCCAATGATGGCCACAAGAACTGGATTATTTATTACAATATGTGCAGAGGTGCTTAAGTAATCATCCATCCAAACACTGCATCAAAATGCTACAGGAAGTAGCTAAAGTTGAACAATTAGGCATACTTTCTACCCTGCATTTACTAGCAATGGTTTGCAGAGCATGGGTGTAGATGTGACTGAAGTTCAGTCACAAAAACACCTAGACTCAATGCACAAAATTTACAGTTAAGATATGCTCAGTTTTACACAGTAGAACAAGAGAAGAAAGCAGTCTTGGCTGTGATGCTGAAATTACTGTTTCTTTATTCATCAGTGACTCACAGCTTGCTTAATTCCAGGCATTTTCAGATTGGCTGATGTTGATAAGCAAGATATATATGATACAAAATCAACAAAAATAAATTTTCTTCATGGTGATGTTTTATTGGTATCCATAACTTAAAACATATCAGAAAATCTGAAGATGCTTTGAATTAGGCAAAACAAACCTCACTGATGAACAAATAACCAGTAATTTCAACACAGCATCCAAGTCTATTACCGTTCTACATACTGGTCACTGCAACCGATGCTGTAAGTAGTGGAAAACATTTTGCACATGCAGAATAGTTTCATGAGTAATATATGCAGCTAAAATAACAGTTTAGCAATTATTACCATCAGAGGCAAGACTTCCTATGGTGTTCATCCCCATATCTGCCACAAAGACTCGGTCCAGGCTGCTGTCTTACCACAGAGACACGTAGGGCCCCGACACTTCCCTCAGCACGTGGGCCTGCTGTCCAGAACTGTCCACCAGGATTTTGACCATGTCCACATGTGAAAATGAACCAAATGCCATGAATATCTACCTGCATCAGAACACCAGACAGTCCATGTTATTAAAGTCAATTTCTTATTTTTATAGCATGTTCAGCATTCTCACCAAAAGCTAGTAAACTCTAAAAACTTTAAAACCTACAAATCATTTAAGGCAGTCTGCTTCAAATTTTTTCAGTCATTGCCTGCCAAATGATTTGGCATCTACATTTCAAAATATACCAAAACAGACAGTTGAATAACAATACAATAGCACATGCTACAGATTGCTCACCAATACCTCCATTCCACAAAATACAGGTGGAAAACTATCATTAGGAATCTGTACAATTTCTCTTTGTGTGGATGAAACCACATAACCCAAATCAGGTAATGGGTTCAAGCTGAAGTTTAGTATCATGGTCAATCTACACAAGACAGTTCTGCAACACTCTGTTCACAAAATAGGTTTTAGAGACTTCCAGCACTTTATATTTTCCTTTAATGCAGAGTGCTACATCAGTTGCTCTACTTGGCATACAACAGTTATGACTTTTCTACAAGGTCTGTTACACAAAGACGTTCTTTCCTGTTGCTTCTGTGACTTTTCAGTCTGTATCATGAATTGGAAAGAGCAGAGTTTTATGTATAAGGCCGCATAGGTGGCAGCACACACTCAACAGGAAGTTGGTAGTAATGCTCTATTTTGTGGACACTCTTTGCATTTCACACACACCAAACAATGAAGGAGGAGCAACATGGAGCAATAAAATTCTGTGTTTGCTTAAACCTACAGCCACCAACACATACACAAGCTCCAGAAAGCTTAAAGTGTAAATGCACAAAGTAGTGTAACAGTTGCAGTCAAAGTTGTGCCATATTTCAAAGTAGTGTTTAAATAGTTGAAGAACTTTAAGGCCACCTTGTCTTTGTTAAAAAATCCGGGATCAATGTTTTTGGTTCTGCTGCAGTTGCCCATAAGGATCAGCAGGTAACATTATGTAAACTCAAAGCAGTGTTAAAAATTTCATATAGCAGTGTCTTCACAATTGTGCAGGATCATATCCCTATGACCCATGCTTGTACCTGTTGGGTGTCATGTCTTCAAACAAAATGCTGTGTCAGTAGAGGTAGGCCATGAGGTGCTGCATCTCTTTGCTGATGGAGAGGATCTGTGTTTGGAATCTAATATCACTGGTGACGAGTCATATTTTGGATGCATCATTACGATCTTTAAGGGAAATGAGCCAGCGCACTGTGGAAATTGCTCAGTTTTCGAACACCAAAAGATAGCAGGGAAGTTCTGCAATGATTTACCAGCATGCAGGTCCATCACAATACTGTTACAGCAGCATACTGCACATCAGTATTGGCTGAACTGATGGAGAACACTGCAAGAAAAGACCAGAAGTTTCTCAGACTGGATGACAACTTCATGACAATGTGCAGCCTCATGTCACAAATCGAGTCTTGCAGTTTCTGGTTCAGTTCAACATTACCTGTGTGCTGCATCCACATTATAGCCGCAGTCTTGCACCCTGTGATTTTCTTTTTAATTCCTTTCACTGAAGGCAAAACTTTGAGACTTTTTATTTGAGAACTCTAAGCAGCTCTGAAGAAGTGAGCAATGCTTAAGAAGTGAGGATTCTCAAGGACCTGACAAAAAATGGTCTGCACTGTGTGTTTGAGCACTGGCAGAGATGCTATGAATAGTGCATTTCAGTAGGAGGGAAGTACTTTGGAAAAGATGCTACCATTTGAATGGAGTAATAAACATCTGTGAACAAAATTAGTCTGTCTATTAATCAGCCCTCTTAAATCATGTGATGTGGAGTGATTGATGGACACACACTCTTCTGAAGTAAGGACATTCGTGAATGAGCAGTGTTAGTGTGTTGGGCTTCAACAGTGTACTGCTAACCTAAGTTTTAAATTTTGAGTCAGATGAGGACTGTAGATGGGATTTCACACATCTTACTTTAATCAAGGACAAGTAGCCTGTTTATTTAAAAACGAAATGCCAGATGAGGGCACATCATCTCTAAACCTACAGCTGAGTGTTAGGTTTTATTCTCATGTGTTGTACATGAACAAACAACAGCATTGCTATTTTAGTGAGTACTATACACCAAGTGCTACGTATTTTTACACTGTAGGGGGCAAACTGGTATAGTAAAGCCACAGTTGCTGTATTTGAAACAATTGCACAAACCCCAGAGGTAAGAATACAGGCTAAAAAAAACCATCACACACTCCGGTTGCAATCTGCAGAACAAACATAAAGCTAGTAAGGTTTTAAGTTGCCTGTGTCATTGCCAAGCATATAAATCCAAATGGACATTTATAGCAGACTAGTATGTTAGGCCATTATAGCACTTATGATTGAGAGCACTATAACATTGTCACAGCAAGCACATAAAATACATTAACAACTTTAATGCTGTGTGTGTCCTTTCCAAAAAGGAATGTCCTGGCAATAATACAAATCCTGTTGATTCATACCTCTGACATAACTAGTAATCAAAAGAATGCAAATCACTAATAGTGTAGCATTATGTAGGGGAAAACTTTACAATGCTGAGTGAGCAACATCTAAGATACAAGTTACATTGAGAGGACAGTTTAGAAAGTATATAATGTAAACTGGTAATTTCACACCAGGCTGAATTAATTACAGCTTTGAGGAACATTTAGAACCTCTAGATTAGGAGTTTCTATTGCAACCTGTAGTAATACACTGCCATCATTAATACCAGTCCCTGAAACAAGTCTAAATTTATTAACTGGTAGAAAATTGAGAACGTCACAAAACACCTCTGCAACTCTGAGAACGTGTTCTTGTATGCTCTATAAAGAGGACAAAATGAAGGTGTTCTGGTTCTACGATGTTAGATCCTGTTAAGTCTGAATTCAAAGTGGTAAAGTAGTATTCAGGCAGCTGCCCAAGTCAGTGAAAAGAGTTTGCTACTGCCAGATAACAAAACAAATTCACTCAAGATAAGGATAAAGTTTTGAACTTCTGATCAGAAACTGCCTTCAAGGAGACAAAATCAGAACTGCCCATAACCATATATAGAAACACTTACTATCCAAGTGAAGGTTCATACTGGCCAACAGTTCATGTGTTTAGTCATTTTCACATTTACAAGCAGACAAAGCAAACTGTATTGTGGACAGCTCTTAATACTGAGACTGGATTATCCTCACATCTCATACAACCCCTGATCTGGGACAAAGTCTACACTCAGTGATGAGTCAGCCTCCATGCTTCTCAACAGCACAACCAGCGTCTTCTTGTTCCTGCTCATCACATTCATTGTTGTGGGCTCAGCATCGCTCCAGTACACATTGCTACTGTATGAATCTGAAAATGTCACTTGTTAGTCAGAAGAGAGTGATATTTCCTTACAACACCACAATGCAACAGTAGACTCTACTCACCATATGGCAAATCAAAATCTTCCCAATTCCTTTCTCGAGGAGTGATCTAATTACATTAATAGACATTGCCCTCCAGAACAATTTCGTCTGTACAGGATGGCGGGTATGGGCAGGCGGTGGGCGTTATGGAATAATAGAGTAATTTTTAGAGAAAGGCCATTTATTGGCTAAAGCATGATGAAAGGGGCTACATAGGCCTAGGGAGGTGAGGGTGAGCCAGAGCTTACAATTTGGCGAACATTGTTCGCGAAGCTACCGAAAGTGGTTGTCTGCCAAAACTAAGTCCACAGTGCCGCAGCACCGGGAGAAGCGGGAGATGTTCAGTGCTACAGGGCGCGCATCCGACTCGCGGGTGAGCAAGAATGCAAGAGAGCGGGCCCGGCGACGAGCGGCCGGGTATATTCGACGCACCACGCGGCTTCCTCCACCCTGATTGGTCAGGACCGAGCAAACCGTGCGGGCGGCATGGAACTTTCCAGAGCGTTGCCTGCTAAGCGACGCCTGGGACGGCGTTACCTCGTCAGCACACGAGAGAGGCGCGCGAACAAGGTGCCCTTTCTCGGTGCTGACTTCCTGTTACTAGACCGTGGGACGAAAGAATTTACAGGCAGCTAACACTGCCGGCCGTGGCTTGGCCGTAATGGAGTAATGAAGTTACTAGTTGGAGGCTCATATAATAAAGTAAAATCTCCTATTGTCTGGCTCATCCTTTACATTTCTCCCCCTTCCGTGGGAGCGGAGAACGTATGTGAATTCGCTCAATGTAATTATTATTTGAATGTAAACAAATTTAGCTTGTAAAGCAAAGTAAACATTACTTGATTAAGAATGGCCCTCACGGAAGACGGCAGGGGTCTTAGTCTATGGGAGGGTATAGAGACTCTAAAGACCTCCTAAGGGTCGCAAGGGGACTTACATCAACAATATTGTGTGCATGCAAGAATCATCATAAGACATCAAATCATCATAGAATATCAAAACATCATAAAATATCAAAACAAAATTAGAACAAAACATAGCAGTGTGAATTAGACAAACATGTCAAGTGTTCTTGTTGCTAAGTTGAAGTAAAAATGTCTTTTTTTTCTTTTGTTGGAATAAGTTGAAAATATAAACACATCACCACTGATGAGTCACGGCGAGGGCGAGTGGCACGAGGCGGCGTGGTGTGTTGTCCTCAGCGGGCAGCGCGCAGGCTGCCGGCGGGTAGGGGGCGTGGCCGTGGCCAGGTCCGTGCACTGGAACTCAGCGCAGGGGGGTATGAGGGGAGGTCCACATGTTTCAAAACACATGTTGAAAAGGGAGTTATCACTAAGGGAACACTTCACTACACTACACTAGTTTCTCCAATATTAGTATTGCACTCTTAAAACTAAGGGAGGGCACATGCCTGATAGGTTCTTGTTTTCTCTTTATTGTTGAGTTTAGTTTGTGGCTGTTTACCATTCATTTAAGTGCCAACAGGCGAACGTAAGAAATTTGTCCTTTTTCATGTTTTAGCAAATCATCAATTGACGTTAGGATGTGATTATTTGATTTTTTAGGTAAAACTTGAACGTTAGCTGACAAGGGAATCATGAATGAGCTTTCAGGTATAAAAAACATAATTAAAGGGGTGCGAATACTAAGTAAGGCGTGGTGGCATGAAAGGTTATAAGTGGTGTTCCAACGGGAACCGTTTGCTAAAGACCTGCGCGGAGGCTACGTCAGAAAGGCGCTCGGCAGATAACTTCAAAAGCCAGCGCGTCGTCAGGGCTGCACGCGGCAGCTGAGGGGTCTATGACTGTCAAATGCCGACTGTCAAATGCAACAAAATAGAAGTGGGATTACGCGTGACATAAAGCTAGATGAGCTGTTACAGTGGGTTCTGTTTAAAATTACATTATGCATCAGTAAGTTGGTTCGTAACCAAGTTCCTATGAAATCCATTTGAGCCCAAACATAATTCTTACTCAAACATGAAAATATAAAAACGAAGCACTCAAATATCATGTTATTTTGCTGCATATTCCATATCGCTAAACAAAGTAAGTGCCTCTTTGGGCTGACTCTCTACGTATAATAACGTTCACATTATGAGAAGTTTCTCATGCATCAACATTTTTGCTGAACATATCAAGTAAGATTGACAAAGAAAAGTGACACCAGTTTTGTGCAGGTGGGGCGTAGATTGTGTCGTTGGATGTCATCGCTGTTTCTAATGAGGCGAGAAGAACAAAACTCGACGAGAATTTAGAGATTTCCGTAGTGGGAACAGAAAGTGTAAGGATTTAAATTAGAATCAACTAAGTTGAGCGTAATTTCTGAAGGACTTTTCCTTCATGAAGGTATAGTGCGCGGCGCATCGTTGACACGACGTTATCGCCTCCTTAACTGTGTAAATGACAATTCTGCGACTCCAAGATAGCTACTTCATACTTCTTCTTCTTCTTCAAACTCGACTTCTCTCACATAAAAAAAACTTTACTGGCGACCAAATTCGTCGTCTTCGTAACTCCGTAGTGCTGGCCTCCTCGGGCCCAGCTGGTTGCTTAAAACTCCGTCTATCCTTGCTTGTATCGCAGTGTCCTGGGACACGTCATACAGTTAAATGCTACTACTTCAATAGTCGGTATTCCTTCGGAAAATAAAATGGGGAAACAAAGAAGGCTCAAGGTTTTGAACAGAGATTTCCGCTTACTGGCGTTTAGCTGCGGGCTAGACGCAGTAAGCGTCTGATGTTGCCTGATCAGCTGTCGTCAGAGAGCACGGAACACTGTTCTCGTGAACTCTTCTTCGAGATGGAAGATCAAAGTCTGGGCTGAATAGTATTGTGTCTGTTGAAAGTTGACAGATCAAAGTGAGTAGGATGGACTGTGCCGCGAAACGGAAAAGTGAAGGAACGACACAGACAGCTAAGGGACCGCGCGGGTGCCAGCCGCGTCACGTAAGGTACGTGCCCTTGCGGGTGGTGCATGTGGTATGTCCCTCCAGATAAACATTCAAATACAAATCAAAATAAGGCATGGTTACATCCTAAACTACTCTTCTAAAACAATTTACCACCTAAGACATCATTATTATTAACCAGATAATTGGCAGTACTCGGGAACTTACTCTAGCATGCTTGAAATCCTACAAAATTATTATCCTCATCAGTATAGTAACACAGCGACACATGGAAACACTAGGCTGATACAAATACTAAATTACTGGTGCTGGCAAAACTTTAGCAAAATTCTCTAAATAGTTAGTAATAAAACAGTCAAAATGAACAACAATAAGATAATACATGGACTTAAGTAATTGGACACAAGTAATTAGACATAAGTAATTGGACGTAATCAATTAGACACAAGCAATTTGACATAAGTAACTGGCAACTCGTCATAGTGATATAAGCGGTGGCAAAACCGTAACAAAAGCAAAAGTTTAAAATATTATTTCCTTCAAACAAAACTTCCTTACTCTCCAGTTACATTTCGTAGCAAAATGAATGTAAGCATCCCTTGGTATTCCTTTATGCTCTCGTTTGTGTCTTCATACCAACTAATAGTGTTTGGTACTTTTACCTAGAAGAAAACTGTCGTTAAGTCATGGCAATGTTATGTGTAATGCTGTGGAATAGTGTAATGTCACGTTAATACTTCCTGTAACAAGATTCTGATGAAAAATGATTTTATGTCTCCTTCAATGAACAGCCCAAAAATTATTAAACGTGCGATAAACCGTTTCCTGTGTTGATTTGTATTTGCAAATATTGACGATCATCAGTCACCCAACCAATCGTTCCGGTGTGTATTGGTTGTTCCTTTTGTTCATTCTCTCACTTACCTGCTTCCATATAATCAATATTGGCGGCTCGACGAAGCTAGTTGCATCTCGAAGACGTCGATATGACTTACCTGTCGGTGCTTTGGTTTTTAATAAAATTAGAGTTCATCTGTCATATAAAGAGTGTGTAGGGAGCAAAGTATGTTCCTTACTATTGAAAATGTGCGCAAGGTTATTCAAAGGGTTCGTTATATAATGGTTAAGAATTTCTGTGTTGAGATTCAGTGCAGCTTGAGGTGCTAAGGTGCGACACGCGTCGCGCTCGTGAGATTGTAAGTTGCTGACAGCACAGCTGACACTACGGCTGCGTCCGGTTTCACTGGCTCGGCAGCATAACTGGCGTTCATGCTGGGTCCGTCCTCTTACTACGCGTGGAGTTAACCTCTCGGTACAGTCACAAAATTTCCTTCCAGAGTTATCTTATGTTGTTCACGACAGTTATGCATGGAGGATGTTCTTTTCTAAGGGACTCTAATAACTTCAATCGCTAGAGGTCACAAAACTACCGGGTTCCAATTGTTTTACTTAAACACTCTGTTCTTCTAAAATTTAGGTAACTGGCAGGTGTTAGGCTTCTAGATAAACTGTATTTTGCGATGGCATTCCAAACCCAACTCCTTGGCTAACGCGTTTCCCACACAGCGGTCGTTTACAGGACAGATATAGCGGCAAGTGCCGGCTTTCTTGACGCCATATAGATCCGTTTATTAACCGTGGTGGTCATACAACATAGCCGGAGATCGATCTGAAATTCCAATGTTTTCTAATCCTGATGGCTTAGACAATGCGTACCAGGAAAAGTTCTCTCTCACGATTTTTGTTCCATACTGAAAATTTAAATAGACAATACACATAGATTCCCGTCTTTAGATAAGACTAATAAAATCTGTAGGGCAATATTAAGCTGGTGATTTTATTTCTATAACTATCCCTTTAGGTTTGCTGTTTAAACTGCAACGTACGAATGTACGAATGTGTAGCGTGGCTGAGGCACGTGGCCTGCAGGGCGTAGGTATGGTGGTGAGGTGGGGCGAGGGGAGAGGTGCAGATGCTGCACGCACCAAGGACAGAGGCGGTGGGTAGGGAAGGGGGATCTGCAATGGCCGCTCTCTCGGCAGGCCGGTGGATGGGGAGGGGAGGGGGCCGCGTCGCCAGCTGACAGGGAGGGGCGGGACTCGGCGCATGTGAACAGTTGTAGACCACAGTGGAGGTATTTACGCACTCCTTCCGTGGCATTTAATATACAGAAATACATGGTGCCAAAAAACTTACCTCGTTGTCTGTTCAACATCGCATCATGAAAACAATAAAATAGCACTTCAGGAAGACTCCTTTTACTTTAGAGTAGCCTATTTGTTGTTTAACTTGGACGTATTTATTCTTGTTATTATCGTTGTGTGATCATTTAGCAAAACATACAGGTAATAGGGCGTCTTTCAAAGTACAGGTAGACGGCTGCATGTAGTCACTGATCTACTGGCAGTTACGAAGGCGTATTAGTATCATGTTTTTATGGTAAAGCTTTAATACCTGTGTTCGTGCACTATTCACTAAATTAACAAGTGAAATGTGAATCCCTTTGAAATATACAAGATTAACTGATTCTCTCTCTACGTGTTCTTTTGACAAGAACAACTTTCCCCTTAATTCCATGATTAAAGAATGTTTGTGGTTTTAATTCTCGACCGCTACGATAACATGACTGGAGACGTTAAATGACAAGACAAAATGATCACATAACTTCAGTCACTTCCATTAACATGTGACGTCATAAATTCTATTACCAGTTACCAACAGTTGCCAATTCTTATGTCTACTTATAACTAACATGCACAATTTAATTAAATGTATAGTAACTACGGTGTTTTCCGTCAATTAATTCTCTTGCTGCATGCAGGACTTTGCCAATTGTTTACATACCATTCCAGACCTACTTTCAGGAACGCAAATCATAGGGGTTTGACCTTAGAGCATATCTACGTTGCTGTCTAGGCGGTTGTATTACCTTCTTTCTTGCTTTTTTGGGTGGAACTACTGGCGTAATAGGCCCGGTTTCACTGTTAGGTGGGGGTGGCTCGGGTCCTTTATACTGTTTCAATCTGTCAAAATGAACGATCACTGTGCGTTCCGCTAACTGAATTTCCGCATTTACTGGTGAAGTAAGCCGGATGATACGGTACGGTCCTTCATAAGTAGGTGTAAACTTTTTGGTTCTTCCCTTTTTTACTACTGGATTGCTCAACGTAACTAGGTCTCCTACCTTGTACTCAGGCATTGTTGCTTTTTGATTACTTCTCTTTAACTGTTGGGCGGTGGCTCGGGCATTGTTCCCTCTTACTTTTTTCCAAATGAATTTTAGACGTCGAGCTAGACCTTTCACATCTTTGGATTTAATTCCAGGGGGCAGTTTGTCAATTTCAAAAGGCGAATTCATAGGGCGGCCATATACTGCTTCATAAGGTGAGTACCCTGTAGCTTCATGGACACGGCTGTTATATGCTGACGTGACGTATTGAACATACTTGTCCCAGTCAGAGTGATGTTTATTAACATAGTAAGACAGCATGCGCATAACGGTGCGGTGGACTCGTTCCAGGCGACCGTTTGCTTTTGGGTGGAACGGTGTCGTTCGCCACTTTTTAATTCGCAATAACCGACAAACTTCGGTAAATACCGCAGACATGAAATTCGTACCCTGGTCTGTGAGTACAGCTTCAGGGCTTCCGTATGGTAACACCAAATGGGTGACAAAAGCACGCGCTACTGTTTCAGCGGACATATCTGGTATAGGAATGTGAATCAAGAACCTAGAGAAATGATCTATAAGGGACAGAATATACCGATTATTTTGGGGGCTCACAGGGAAAGGACCGACAATATCTGCTGCTACTACTGCCCAGGGATAAGTGGCTTCTGGTACCTGCTGTAAAGGCACTTTCGTTCGAGGTGGTAAGGACCTCTTAACACAAGGTAGACAATTTTGTATGTACTTTTGCACGTCTTTCCGTCTTCCTGCCCAGAAATAACGGGCGGCTATTCGGCAGTTTGTGGCGCGAAGGCCGTTATGACATGCCTGCAGGCTATCGTGACACTGTGTGATAATCTTGGAACGTAATTCTTTCGGGATTACTGTCTGTTTACCCAAGTGGGTCTTTCGATATAAAATTCCATCTTCAACGGAAAATTCAGGCAAAGCCACAATTTCTGACATTCGACGTCTCTTTGCTGTGCCTCCCTTAATTCTTCAATAGAAACGTCATTAGCTACGATCACTCTGACCTTTCGGCTTAATGCGTCGGCGTTCTGATGTAACTTGCCCGGTTTGTGTTTCACCTCATACTCAAATTCGCTCAATTTCAAAGCCCAACGAGTTGGCCTACTACTAGGGTCTTTTAAGCTCAACATCCACTGTAACGCGGCGTGATCAGTGATGACAGTGAATTTTCTCCCATACAAATAACATCGGAAATAAGTTACACCAAACATGAGTGCTAGTAGTTCCTTCTCAGTTGTGCTGTAATTTGACTCTGCTTTATTAAGCTGTCGAGACGCATAACCAATTGGTCGTTCTTCGCCATCTATCTCTTGTGACAGGATGGCTCCTACAGCATAATCTGAGGCGTCCACTGACAGTATGAATGGTTTTTCAAAATCCGGGTACGCTAGTACAGGGGCTCTAGTTAAAACATGTTGAATTTGTTGCATAGCTTTATCACATTCTTTGGTCCAAATAAAACTGACTCCTTTTTTCAATAAATTAGTCAGGGGCTTAGCAAGGGTGGCATAATTATTCACGAAACGTCTGTAGTAGTTTGCAAGGCCTAAAAATGACTGTAGTTCTTTGACATTTGTCGGTGTTGGGAATTCCTTTACTGCGGTGGTCAAACGGAGGTCCGGTTTGACACCTTCTCCACTTATTATATGACCTAAATATTGTACTTGTGACTGGGCGAAAGCACACTTTTCTAATTTTACACTCAAATGAGCTCCTTTTAACTTTGCAAAACGTCCCTCAGTCTTTCTGCATGTTCTTTTATCGTTTTAGAAAAAATAATAATGTCATCTAAATACACCAAGCAGGTTGTAGGTTTCAACCCACGCAGCAGCAAGTCTGCAAATCTTTGAAAAGTGGCAGGGGCGTTTCTCAATCCAAATGGCATCCTTACAAATTCATACAATCCTGTAGGTACAACAAAAGCAGTTTTATGGCGGTCCTGGGGTGCAACAGGGTGGTAAAATACTTACAGTTGCCCAATCGGTCCAATGTTTCATCAATGCGCGGTAACGGATATGTGTCTGGTGTCGTTACCCGATTTACTGCCCGCATATCGACACATAGGCGATAGGCTTTCTCCCCATTTACTGATTTCTTTGGCACAACGACCACGGGAGACGCCCACGCACTCGAGGAGGGTTGTATGATTCCTGCAGCTAATTGCTGCTGAATCGTATCTTCAACTACAGACTGCAAATGATATGGTATGCGGTAAGGTTTTTGTGCAATTGGCCGAGCTTCTCCGGTCGGAATTTCGTGCTGAACCAAATCCGTAGCCGGTAGAAACTGCCTCTCTTCAAACAACCACGAAAATTCCTCTAATACCGGCTGCAACATCCTTTTCTCCTCACTGTTTAAATGAACTAACTTCTCTGCTAACTGACTCCTTATCGTCGACGCGACATATCGCACTTCTCTAACTGAACATTTCTTTCCTTTCCTTCCTTTCTTATCTTTATTTCGCTGCTTCTCAGCTCCTGTTATTTCCTCAAAAATTTCCTGACCACTGGCAACAATAGTACCCTTCGGTATCACAACATCTTCTACACCAAAATTATCTATACTTACTGGTATCGCAAAACCCTTCTGTCTCCTTTCCGGTCGGCAGATACTTCTCTTTATATGTACTGACTGACGATCTAAAACATCATTCTGGGTGAGCGGGTCAACCAGAATGTCTGTATTAGGCTGTTCTTGATTTTTGACATCTATCCAGAGAATCTTTCCACTTCCGCCTTTTATCCTCACAGGGTCAGTGGTTTTTATCGCCCACATCTGCGGTTTTATGGGAGACTGTGAACGGCGCCTTTCGCAGCTCCCTCGCGTCTGACGGGGGTGCGCACTGCCAAATCGGTGAATTGCTTCGCCGAATTGCACAGTTCGCGTTCGATAGTCCACTATCCCCTGATAACGGTGCAGGAAGTCATTCCCTAGTATGATGTCAAATTCACCCTTCTTTAGCCTCACTACCTCCATCCTCTGACTGTATTTACCACCGTCTATTTGCAGATTCACTACACACGAACCTGCAGGGACAATTACTTCCTCTCCAAGGCCACTGATATTGTACCGGGGTGGCTGTAACACCCTTCGATCATTTTTCTCCACAAACAATACACTAACTTGAGCACCAGTATCAACTAAAATTCTAACTGATTTGTTCCCGAGTACGCCAAATAGACTAACGTGTTCCACCTCTTTACATTTTTCGGTCCTAACCGGGTGTATTATTTTTGTCGGGGGCGCGGGTGGGTGGCGGAACCTGCCCCCCAAGCGTTTCCCTGATTCGACCCCGCGTTGCGGCGGTGGCCGCGCATCTGATTTGAAAATGGTGACTTTGTGGAGCAAACATTATTAGCATGACCTACTGTCTGGCAAATAGTGCAATACGGCGCGCGACAGCGCATTGCCGTATGGTTAGGCTTCCCACAACGCTGACAAAATACTTCTTTTGCTGGGACCGGTACTGGGTCCGATGGGCGCGGGGCGGCAGCGCAAAAACGCAACACCTCTTCGCGAAGCATTGCCAAACGAACAGCTTCAAACAGAGAAGTGGGGGAGGCTGCTTTGACTTCTCCTCCGATGCGGGGGTCAATACCGCGGACAAATGCATCAATTGTACGCGCTTCGGCTTCTGAGCGCAAAATTCTGTTTTCACTGGCATTTTCACCTAGCTTGTAGGTACGACAAGACACTGCTCGTATGCGATCTGCAAAGGCATCAAAATCCTCATTAGGCTTCTGCCTAAGGGTTGATAATTGATCTCTGTAATATGCGGTACCTCTGGTATCGGAATAACGCGTAGTCACTCCGCGGGCCAATACTTCAAATTCGTGCGTGTCACGCAATTCGTCCACTGTTTCTATGAACATTCGGGCTTCCCCTGTCAACTTGAGTCTGGCTACATTGACCAATAGATCATCCGGCCAGGCACACGTGCGACCCACATCACGAATATTTTGTAAGAACATAGCTACGTTTTCGTGGGACTTCCCAGAAAAGGTGGGAATGAAATCAGCCGCAGGAAAATTGCTTACAGTCGCCATGTTAGCAGAAATTGTGGTGTTTGTATTAGAGACAGAATTAGTGTTAGTTGCCTCTGTTTGAGCATCTGTTACAGGGGTGGAGCTAGCCACAGGTATGGAAGTTCGCGCACTAGCTTCCAGCGTCTGTTTCAAGACGCGGTTTTGCTCAAGTAGCTCCTGATTTTGTGCGAATAACTGGCGCATTTGTGCATTTATGGCCTCGAGCGGGTCTTGCGAGACAGATGCATCTACGGGGGTATCCCGTTCCGTCGCTCGTGTCCCTATCGCCATGTTTACAATTTTATGGGACGCTAGTGACCAGAAAAAAGTAATGATTGTTACAAAAAAAGGACGGCCACAAAGATTCTCAATCCAGCGGCGGAAGATCGTCGAAGATATAGTTGTAAGCATCGCGGCGACTTACATGGTGATGGCGATGGTGCGACGCATTGGTGGCGGCGACGGCATGGTGCAGTGGCGGCGAGCGGTGGTCGGCGGGCGGCGGCGACGGCGTCCGGACCCGTGGGCGGCGGCAAATGTGTTGGCGGCGGACGGCGCTGGCTCGGCCGGTCGGCGATGGCGGCAGGCCCCTGGCGCGTCGTTGACAGCGGCGGGCGGCGGTGGGCGGCGCGGCGACGGCGGATGACGGCGCCCCGGCCCCGTCGCGCAGCGCAGGCCCCTCCAACTCAGGCAGCGGGCAGCGCGGCGGCGTGCGGCTCACGTGGCTGACTAGCGTGGGCTGCCTCGATGCAGCGCGCGCCCTGTGCGTGTTTAGTGGAGCAGCCACGGCCAACGTGGAGCAAACGTGGCGGCCGGTTGGCGCATTCCATGCGCGAAGTGTACGGCGTCTTGCCGGGAGAAATTTAGTGTAGCGACAAAGTCACTACGGGAACGGATCCCACTTCTGACACCAGTTGTACAGGATGGCGGGTATGGGCAGGCGGTGGGCGTTATGGAATAATAGAGTAATTTTTAGAGAAAGGCCATTTATTGGCTAAAGCATGATGAAAGGGGCTACATAGGCCTAGGGAGGTGAGGGTGAGCCAGAGCTTGCAATTTGGCGAACATTGTTCGCGAAGCTACCGAAAGTGGTTGTCTGCCAAAACTAAGTCCACAGTGCCGCAGCACCGGGAGAAGCGGGAGATGTTCAATGCTACAGGGCGCGCATCCGCCTCGCGGGTGAGCAAGAATACAAGAGAGCGGGCCCGGCGACGGGCGGCCGGGTATATTCGACGCACCACGCGGCTTCCTCCACCGTGATTGGTCAGGACCGAGCAAACCGTGCGGGCGGCATGGAACTTTCCAGAGCGTTGCCGGCTAAGCGACGCCTGGGGCGGCGTTACCTCGTCAGCACATGAGAGAGGCGCGTGAACAAGGTGCCCTTCATCGGTGCTGACTTCCTGTTACTAAACCGTGGGACGAAAGAATTTACAGGCAGCTAACACTGCCGGCCGTGGCTTGGCCGTAATGGAAAAATGAAGTTACTGGTTGGAGGCTCATATAATAAAGTAAAATCTCCTATTGCCTGGCTCATCCTTTACAATAAGCTAACATGTATGTACTGGTAAATAGTAGCATTCTGAAATGAACTGATAATATCATAGAGCTGTATAGATGACCTCGAAATCCCAAGACTTAGTGCAATAACATACAAAAATTACATAGCACGACGACAGGGCAGTTAACACACTTTCTAAGCAGTGAAGACATAGTGAAAATGACACTGTGCCACGACTCTCGTCGGTAAGTACTATTTCAGTATCCACAGTCCAGTTCACTTCAGGATACAGAGACCAAGACCATGGGAGAAGCATAACTGATAAATCATTTGTAATTATTTGATGAAATTATGACATACACCTCAGGATCCAGAAGACAGCCCCTGGGTAATTACATATCCTGATGATTAAGCATGCACAGAATCGAATCAGCACGTGTGAGGATAAAGAGATCTCTGGAATTAGCATTAGATTTGATCATCATGTGACGTCACAGCAGCGGGCAGGACATGCAGCTGCCTCAAGCGTGCTGCAACATGTGACCCTGTTTCTGTTATCATAATACTGAGGCCATTGAAACTGGAATATTTAGAAAGCGTCATTGAATTGTCTGTAAATAGAACATTCACCCCATGCTTGAGATAAGCACATCAGCCTTCTCCACTGCTAATCCATTTCAAGATCCTCTACTGATGTCTGGGGAGATCGAATCCTGTCTGCATGAATGGGTCCTTGACTAGATGCTTGTTGACTATTGATGACGGATTCCACTGAATTTTCCGTAAATGGTTGACAATCAAAGAGGACACAACGAGGTTCTCTACTGTGCATGATGAGGGTTTCCTTGATTTCAATTGTTGATGTTCTGCCTGTGGAGCATCTCGATGACTGGCCAGCTGAGGATTCTTCAGAATGTTCTTCCAGACCTTTAGGAGAGCTGGTTTCTTAGAGCTGGGGGTAGGATGATGCTGAGAACAGGAAGTCTTAGAGCGATTGTACTCTGAATACATCCCATAATACCTGATTCAGTTGGACATCTATCTTGTTAGTATGAGCACTATTGATCCTGGTCGAACAGTAATCTTCAGCAACAGAGCACTTATGATAGGGTTAGAGCTAAGGATCTCAAAACACGAGCATTAGCTCCCCATAAGATACCACCAAATTTTTGAAGACTGTTCTTTCTCGTTTTGACTTTAGGTGCTACTTGTAAGTCAAGAGTTCTATCTAGCGCTGTTCCTGTGTATTATGGTGTAATGCAGTACAACGAGACTTGGTCTCTGAATCTGTCTTCTGGTGTGCACTCTGACTGTCTTCTGCATAGATGTAATGTAGATACAATTATTTTCTGTGGATTTAGGTGGAGCCACTATTTCTTGATGTATACATCTAAGACTTCCATATCTGTGGCTAAAGAGGTTTCAGTATCAGAAACGTTGAGGCTCTGAGCCACCAAGCAAATGCCATCAACATAAATAAATTTTTTTGAAGACTTTTGGTAAGCTGTGCATGTACAGACCAAAGTGGTAGTGGACTCAGAACAGACATTTGAAGTAAACTATCATTTGGTTTACGTACCCTATATCTGTCATTGTGAGAATGGATATGAAATGCTCTATTGCTGAGCATGTTGTTAAGTAAGTCCTTAAATTGACGACACAATCGTGAATTTTTAAGGAAGTGCTTCTCACCAAGCAGTGTCGAGAACAGCTGATAGGGCCAAAAAGGCAGCTACACTTACTAATTTCTGCTCATACTCATTTTCGATATAAGTAACTAGATACAGTGTCTCTTTCTTAAATTACTTTCGCTTCTTAAGCTGGGCTAGCGCCTTTATTCTTAACGAAAGAGTGTGTTTCGATTGTTACTATATGTTGAGAGTTGCACTCTGTAACTTCGTTGGTGTAACCAATAGTCCATGGAAAATGTGGTTCATTAGTCAGCATGGTATGTTTTCATTATTTCTATTTGCTTATTTCTTTAATATCTGAAAACAGTTTACTATTCACATTCACCCGATAGGCACTTTCCAATTACTTACACAGTTCCAAGATATGCTATTAGATGATGGCGTTCAAGCCTACAGAATTCATAGCCACATTGTATTTACCATGACTGGCATATCATCACACAGTACTACGTAACTTTGTTAAATTTGGTTAAATGTAAGGCAATTCCCTGTTTATCGTTTCTTTTACAAGCTAACAATAGTTGATTGGCAACCAAAACGTGTAATGAATGGTAAAGCAATGTGTTTTTGCGATCAAGAAAATTAAAAGGTTTCGTAATTAAGTTTTAACGTTTTAGAAATACATAAGATCACTTATCTGCAGCGCCTAATAAGTCAGGTCTTAATAAAATGTGGTTAATTTCAAGATCATTCGTCGACTACTTCAGAGTGACTTTGTTAACGAATGTCTGTTTCTGAGTTGCTGATCCCAATTACAGTCACTGTTGACAGGGGAGAGGTGAAAATGAAAATATTTAAGTTTAGTACAAGCAGCAATGTGCCTTACCAAATGTGTTACTCTTTGAATGGAAATGCGCTTAATGATGTAGTGACGCTGTCCATCTTAAATGTGAGGCTCTTATTTGGTTTGGACACAGCGTGTAATCCTGGCGGATTGGAGGACGATGTTATTCTTACAGCTGAGTCCTGGCATTCGCCTTATGAGTGGGTTAAAACCTTCCTTTAAAAAAGCATCACCTGCGATTGTTTGACGATCGTTATGGCATTTTGTGTCCTGTTACATTGTACCAGTAGTCTTTAAGACTAATGCTTAGGAACTAATCTCTAGTATGATACGAAGGGATTTGTAACATAACCGTGTAAGTCAGAAGTAAGTGCCATGTTATATAGAAGAAACTGGAGTCCTTCTGAATGGTGTAGTGGTCTATGTCTTTGTATAGTCAATAGCATAGCTACATCATATTTAGAATTTCTGCTGTCATGACATCAGATAGGTTTGTTTTTTGCTAATGTAGTTATGTCAGATATATATATCATACTGAAGGTAATATTACAGATAGGGAAGTGGTCATGGATGTAAATGAGGTGGGAGATGTAACTGTGCGAGATCAAATTTGACAGTGTTCTGAAACATCTAAGTCGAAACGAGGCCCAGGGAGTAAACAGTCTTCTGGCAGGATTACAGGCAGCCTCGGGAGAGCCAGCCACGGCGGAGCTCTCCCACCTGTTGTGCCCGGCGTATGGGACAGGCGAAGTACCCACAGACCTTAAGAAGAATTTAATGTTATCAGTTCCAAAGAAATCAGTTGCTGGTAGGTGTGAAAATTACTGAACTATCGGTTTAATAACTCGTCGTTGTAAAATACTAACACAGATTCTTTACAGAAGAATGAAAAAACTGGTAGACGCCGACCTCAGGGAAGATAAGTTTGGATTCCCGAGAAACGTGGGAACATGCGAGGCGCAACTTGACTAAATGGAGGGGCGGTTGGTAGGACACGTTCCGAGACGTCGACAGGTAACCAATTTAGTTTTGAAGTGAAGTGTGGGTGAAAATCGTAGACCAAGTGGTGAATACAGTAAGGAGATTGGGATGGATGTGGGCTGCAGTATGTACTTGGAGATGAAGAGGCCTACAAGTTATACAGTAGAATGGAGAGCTATTTTTAATACCAGTCTTGACACTGAGGGGCGCAACAACATCTCTCTGTGTTATAACATCTTATTTTCCAGTTGGCGTATTTCTTCATTGTTTATAACTGACTGTCAGAGTACCTCTGAAGATAACGTGAGGAATGCATATTTATTTAAAGTAGGGGTAGTTGAAAATCACAGGTTGGTTATGAGGGATAGATTTCGTGGATCCACTGTATTTTAATCTACTCGACTTGCTTAGTGATGATTCCTGCTTGTTTGTGAAGGGGCTGACCTGCTCGTTAATTCTGCCACATGTCGGGCCCTGACAACAGTACGCAGTGTCATCTTTGTACAAGCCTCTTCTTTCGTTCCTCGACCTTTAGCGATGTCAGCCGTGTTGTTGGTGTGTAGCAGTGGAGACGTGACTGTCCCACGTGGCGTCGCTGCGGCTGGCTTAATGCTTGTCGAATGGTGATCACCAAGCAGCGCTTGTACTTACCTGTTTCCAGCAACGTTTTTAGTAAGCTGCACACTTTGGCATTGGAAGTTCAAAAGTAACGTTTCAAAGAGCAGCCCAGCATGCCACAACCAATGGAAGGCGCGTTCGCCGTCCACGAGAAAGCGTGCTGGCGTTGCTCCTGCCGTGTTGCGTTCAGCCTGCGTCGCTCTGCTGCTCAGTCCTGGGACCGGGTCGCCTGTGCTGTGGTTGCCGCTGAACCTGGCTTGTTCTTGTGCGATTATGTTGTTCTTCCTTGAATATTTTTAGTCTGTCCCGAAAGCTTTCCCTGTCACTGAGAGCACGGTAATCTATGATTTGGTGTTGTTTTTTGGCCTTTCGGGTTGGGAAATCATCTTGATTTTATCTTGCTTCTATTTTAGAGAGACTATTTTCAGTTTCATGGCCGCGATGAAGAAACGTCTGATGTGTTTGAGGCAGGTGTCTTGTGAAAGGAGTGATTTATTTTGTTATCTTCCAGTGCCTCCAGTCTCTGAGCTGCTTTCTTTCCATTTCATATTCGTCCATCTTATAAAGTAGTGGATGTTAAGCGGTTGCATTCGGATTTTCGAGTATTATATCTGCGTCGGTTTCATCGAATTATGGATACCGTGGATGACCGTGAATGGTTTTCTAGCACTCTGAGGAACTTTTTTGAGGTCGTCAGTAATGAATGACATTCTCATCTGCTATTAAGGATGGCTGTTCGCAAATGGTGTGCTATGACCTGTTGGAAATTTTTTCCAAAAACTACTGCTATTGTGGGACCTAATTCTTGTGATTACCTCGCGCATCATTTGGTGGGTTTCTCTTCTTATTAGGTCATTGAAAATGTTCAAGCCAATCGTAGCATATCCATTTGGTTAGTGCCGTATGGTCTATAGACTTTCCCTACTGTTTAATTTTGTTTCTTATGTACGTCAGGAGTCTTTCTCTTTGTTATGTTATTTTCTTCTTAGGGTAGTTTTAGGTATAGCAGGTTGTATTCCTTCCACTTGTATTTGGTGATTACAATATGTTATAAGGATTGGTTTGAATAGTTGATTCGTTAGGTTTTGTGTTAAAACGTATCAATCTGAATTTTTCGACTATCCGATTTCGTGAGTTTATGATCGTTTTTCCTAATTTTTCTGGTTCACAGCATAATAAATGTGAGGTATTCGTTAGCTATGCCGTCGCCAAATTCAGTATAGCTTCAGAATCTGGGTAGCTATGTTGTACATAGTATGTGTTCTAAGATAGAAGTGCCATAGTGATTGATAAAAGGCGGCGAGTCATTTCTGAGTCTTGCGTAATTCAAAATGACTATAACAAGTTTAATATCTTTCTTGTTCAATTTTTCAGCAAATATCACAGATCTAGTACTGAGCCTCCTGTTCCTTTAGCTGGGCAAAATGAGAGTATATAATTCACGAGATCAGTTGGCAGTACCGCGGCAGGATACATCGTTGTGGTGTTTTATATGAAAGACTCTGAAGCATCTATCTCAGCTTCTACTATGGTCTGGTTTGCGTGACAGATACAGTTATCTAGATTGATTTCTCTACCTGCTCATGGGGTACGTGCTGCGACTATTATACCAACTTCTTTTTCTCTTATTATGCCTTTAGGGAGTTTGTTTTTAGAGCAGAAACCCAGTGTGTTGACAATGCAGATAGTGGCAATATCTTTCTTAGGCTTGAATGTGAAGGTCAATTCATGCTTCCTGGTGTCTCAGGCTAGGTTGGGCATAGGCCTCCTTGTCTATCAATATGGCGATATAGACGTGGATCCTTGTTCGCCAAAGAAGGTAGTAGAAGCTTTTTAGAAACTGCTGTTATTACTTCCCTTCTTTCAAATACACTCCTGGAAATGGAAAAAAGAACACATTGACACCGGTGTGTCAGACCCACCATACTTGCTCCGGACACTGCGAGAGGGCTGTACAAGCAATGATCACACGCACGGCACAGCGGACACACCAGGAACAGCGGTGTTGGCCGTCGAATGGCGCTAGCTGCGCAGCATTTGTGCACCGCCGCCGTCAGTGTCAGCCAGTTTGCCGTGGCATACGGAGCTCCATCGCAGTCTTTAACACTGGTAGCATGCCGCGACAGCGTGGACGTGAACCGTATGTGCAGTTGACGGACTTTGAGCGAGGGCGTATAGTGGGCATGCGGGAGGCCGGGTGGACGTACCGCCGAATTGCTCAACACGTGGGGCGTGAGGTCTCCACAGTACATCGATGTTGTCGCCAGTGGTCGGCGGAAGGTGCACGTGCCCGTCGACCTGGGACCGGACCGCAGCGACGCACGGATGCACGCCAAGACCGTAGGATCCTACGCAGTGCCGTAGGGGACTGCACCGCCACTTCCCAGCAAATTAGGGACACTGTTGCTCCTGGGGTATCGGCGAGGACCATTCGCAACCGTCTCCATGAAGCTGGGCTACGGTCCCGCACACCGTTAGGCCGTCTTCCGCTCACGCCCCAACATCGTGCAGCCCGCCTCCAGTGGTGTCGCGACAGTCGTGAATGGAGGGACGAATGGAGACGTGTCGTCTTCAGCGATGAGAGTCGCTTCTGCCTTGGTGCCAATGATGGTCGTATGCGTGTTTGGCGCCGTGCAGGTGAGCGCCACAATCAGGACTGCATACGACCGAGGCACACAGGGCCAACACCCGGCATCATGGTGTGGGGTGCGATCTCCTACACTGGCCGTACACCACTGGTGATCGTCGAGGGGACACTGAATAGTGCACGGTACATCCAAACCGTCATCGAACCCATCGTTCTACCATTCCTAGACCGGCAAGGGAACTTGCTGTTCCAACAGGACAATGCACGTCCGCATGTATCCCGTGCCACCCAACGTGCTCTAGAAGGTGTAAGTCAACTACCCTGGCCAGCAAGATCTCCGGATCTGTCCCCCATTGAGCATGTTTGGGACTGGATGAAGCGTCGTCTCACGCGGTCTGCACGTCCAGCACGAACGCTGGTCCAACTGAGGCGCCAGGTGGAAATGGCATGGCAAGCCGTTCCACAGGACTACATCCAGCATCTCTACGATCGTCTCCATGGGAGAATAGCAGCCTGCATTGCTGCGAAAGGTGGATATACACTGTACTAGTGCCGACATTGTGCATGCTCTGTTGCCGGTGTTTATGTGCCTGTGGTTCTGTCAGTGTGATCATGTGATGTATCTGACCCCAGGAATGTGTCAATAAAGTTTCCCCTTCCTGGGACAATGAATTCACGGTGTTCTTATTTCAATTTCCAGGAGTGTATCATGTTGGGAAGGGCTGTAGTGAAGAATCAGAGTATGTTTTCCGTTTGATTGTTTTCGTGACATTCTTGGCCGAAGACCGTGATAGTTTGATCAATGCGCTTAATGTTTTCAGTTTTGTTTGCTGAGATAGGCTGTTTTGGTCTTTCTTTGTGACTCTCATCACTATTAACGTTATTAGTGTTGCAGCTCCTGCATTTTGGTGCTTCTTGTTTCGGGTCTATTTTGCAATTAAAAATTCGATGTGCTCGACTCCGTTCTTCACATTTCAATTTATATGGCAGCTATTCGTGTCTTATTGGAAAGTGTTGCAATATGGACGTTGCTGTTATTGAGGAGGTAGTGTTTAAATAGTCCAACCTTGTGAGGTACACAGTGCATTCTGAAATGGTGAACAAGTAGCTTGTTAGTTGGTTCTTTGTAACTATACATGACTGGAAGCAATAGCGGGGAATTTTGATTTAGTTTCCCGGTACCTTTAGGTCCCCTTCAGTTTTTTCGTTTGTTGTATCACGGTCAAAATTGGTTATCACAAAGGCGAGCGTGAGTCTGTGTAGTTTCTCTTTTGCTTAGTGTTTGGCGTGCGGTGTGATTTCTGTTACTGTTGCTTCAGATCGGTAAGTAACTCAAACTGTTCTCTCGGGTTTCGAAATCTGATGGGTGTGTTGTGATGTTGGCAAATTTTTTCGGATTTTTTTGTGAACGACTTGGTGACCCAGGCAACTGTTTTAATGCAGGTTACAACGATTTGGCGGTTTCTTTGCCAGCTTCTTAGTGTATAGTTTACTGTAGGGTTTTCTAAAGTGCCATAAGTTGTGTTAGATGTGCTTTCATTCCATCTGCATCCAACCAGTTGTAAACCTTGTTCTTCGTGAGATGTATTTGGATGAGTGTAAACTTTTTGTAATTGGCGGCTTTGCCTGTTTACTTCGAGTTTCTTGTCCGGGTTTTCGGCTAGTTCGCGTAGCGTTGCGTTTCTGGAGATCTTCTGGAGACAGAGTTCTCTACTTCAGTCTGGTGCGCTGAAAACTGTTGTTGCATATCGGAAACAGGACGATCCATAGTCCCCACGCCCTGCTTGAGAACGGTCGCAGTCAGCGTTGAGTTCTATGCCTTTCGCCTCGCCAGATGCGAGTTGGTCGTCCCTGTCTCAAAGTGTGGCGGTTGTGCAGACTGCTGATCCCAAGTCTGAATCGCTCTGACAATGCTGCGATGGCGACAGTGGCGCGAGTTACGCATGATGCACTTTGCAGGGGACATCGTCTGAGTAACATGTGTGCTGTCGAACAACTACGTACATGTAACAACAGTTCAAGCAGTTTCGGCTGCGAGAATGCTTGCCTCCAGATATATCAGAGGAAAACCCTTAATAGGTATATCGGTTGCAGAAGTTAATGCTTGATACCCCACGAGTCAAAGGATTGTAACAGGTGATTCCCTGACCACCCATACCTGCTCGCTGGTTCGCCTTTTTGAAGACCAGAACGTGACAGCAGTGGCTCTAAGCAGCAGCAGGGAGTGACCAGTGGTGGGGCTTCCAGTCCTCTGCTGCTCCTGATTGGCTGAAAGGCCCACGTGTAGAATGATTTCGTGGAGAGGCTCGGGGCTCGGGGAATCGAGAGCTGGCTGTCGGCTCCCGTGTGGCCGACGTGGCGGGTCGCGGGCTCTCTGGAGCGGAGTTCTGTGTCGCGACGCACAGTGTTCTTGAGTTTCCAAACGCTTTCTCGTTTGCGCGCATCGATTACCGCCTAAGAACTTTGCTGCCGTTATCTGCGAATGTTGCATAGTAATTAGTGCGGGCGTTTACGGCGAACTGTAGCTCAGTGAAAACTCTGTGATGTTAGCTAAGTGGCAGTGGTGCTCCGACTCAAATGACTGACTTGGCTGGGGTAATCGGATAGCGATAATCTCAGTTTGTTATACAAATCTGGGAGTAATGTTTTTTGAGTGACCGTCTTCCTGTTGCGTTTGAACTGTGTATTTCGTACAGCCAGTCGATAGTAATTTCCTGGACTTGGCTGTGAATGTTCCCAGTACTGCGGTCGGAACTCGGGATCGTGCCTGGGGGTAAGTAGGTAGCACGAGGGCCGTTAACTACTGGCTTTCGAGCGATGAGGTTCGATACTTTCCAGCGGGTCGAGGCTCGGCTGGCGACCGCTGTGTCGGACCGACTTTACGCGTGTACCGGTGGTGCAGGACGCTTGTCTGGGTGGGCCGCTAAGCGCCCCCAGTGCGCCCCGTGTCGGCTCTGGCCGCCACCACCTAAAGGGCCGGTTCCCACTAGGGCTGCCGCGCGTCAAAACGGCGCGTCAGCGGCGTGGTTGCCATGGAAATGGCGTCAGCGGCAAGGCGCGGCGGGCTCTGCGTCGCGGTTTGACCATGTCGAACCGCTTCCGCTGCCGCGTGCCGCGCTCCAGGTGCGCGCCGCCAATCACAGAACGCGCTGAGCGTGACGTCAGGTACGGACTCCCGGGCCACACGAACTTTCGCCGAACCGCTGGCGCGGACGCGGCGGCAACTATGAAATACTTATCATCCGATTCCAAGGAAACTATTCGGTAGAAAAATTTGATTCTTGGGCATGTTACAGCCTGATATCTTCTCTCGATAAAGGACCGAATTTCTTTTCGTTATTCATCGTGGTTACTTGCTGTATCGCATTTACGTAAACCTTTACACGAAATTTTAATGAGTGTGCAGAGGTAAAAACGCATTGCGTGGACTTTGCGTACAGTTCATTTTAGGTAATACATTATTGCGTATGAAATTTAGTCAACATATCGAAATTGTTTTTAAAGCTGAGAGCAGATCGATAGCTATGACCGTTCTCGAGATATTGTCTGATATGTCGGCGGACGGGCTATGCCGTGACCGCGCGCGGGTTGCTCGGCGACGCGACCAGTACTTCTTCCTGCTCGTCGTAAACCATGTGGTTGTATCAACCGCAAATTTCGTAAACGGTTCAAGAAATCGAAACGTGTTTTTTTGCAAACGATAACTTGTGAAAAGTCATGTATTTCGTCGCATGATAAATATCCTAAATCTGTTTATCTACCAAGATATGAAAGTAACTACAGTTTTTCAGAAGGGATAGATGAATTTTTTTAAATGGCATTAATAGCATGTCGAATGAGAAGTTAAACCGAAACTAATTTGCTGGTATGTCATAAGATGTAATTTACTAAATATGTAGAGCTATTGATTATTTCCTTTCTTTTTTCTTTATCCAGTGTACTTTACAGATTCAAGACGCGTTTCGCCTTTTACTTTAAGGCATCTTCGGTGGAATCTAGAATGACTCAGTTTTGTTTTGATCTGTGATACTTGGAGATTATAAAACAGTTCACATCTTTTTTTACGTGAATGACTGATTACTTACAGTGAATTGAGTTTTTGGCGGACATATACGTTTCCCCTCACCTGCTCACATGCTGGAGGTTGAACTAAAACTTAGATTATGGAACATAAGCACATTTTCATGTTCGCTCTTTTTTCTTCTGTCACTAGCAGTAGACGTTTTACCGAAAACTCTGATTTAAAGTCGTAACTACAGTGTGTTCACCTCATGTCCCTTCCTGTCTGGTTTGTTTATGTACATGTTGCCAACCTGCAGAATTATATGCTGAAAACTAATGTTTGTTTATTTTTGTTCTCCTTATATCTGTATGTGTGTGTGGCTAGCCAGTGATAGTTATAGAAAGTTGAAAGTGAATCCAGTAGTTGTCAGACAGTGGTTGAAAGATTTGGTGTTCAGCTGATTTCAGTTTTGGTTTAAATGTTTTAAGGAGTGCATGGAAGAGTAAATTCACTGCTTACATTAATGGATAAAATAGTAGAATAGTATTTCAACAGATGATTATTATCAGAATACTATCACCCAACCCCTTTGTCCTCACTCTTTGACGCCCCGCAATACGCCCTGTCAACTAACCCCTATTGTCGTCAAAGTTGTACTGTAATTTCCTCTTCCTCCTCTATTTAATTCCGTACCTCTTCTTTAGTCACACGATCCTCGTATCTAATGTTCAGCATTCTTATGAATCACCACGTTTTGAAAGCGTCCATTGTCTTCTTGACAGAAGTGTTCATCGTCCACGTTTCACTTACATACAAGGCTGCACTCCACACAAATACCTTTGTAAAATAGTATCCAACCATTAGCATTTATATTCGGTGTGAACAAATTCTCTTTTTCAGAACGCTTTTCTTGCTATTGACAGTCTTCAGTCAGGTTTGCGTCTGCACCAGGAAATGCCTTACAATTTAAAATCTGGTTTCGAAAACTGTTCCAAATATATATTATTCTCTCGTGATTCTTAAGCAAGGTGCTGGCGATGATTACATTATGCTCTGTGGGAAATTCTATCAGGTGGCTTCCACTTTCATCCCCTCCACCTAGCCTTTGTGTTCTTACTGTTTTCGTGTACCTGCTACCGTACCACATTTAAAATTTTGTCTCGCTTAACTATCTGAATAATCTCTCTTGTTGTACATTGTTTCACTGTGTTAGGAGATAGTGAACAATCGTGAACGGTAGTCATGAAATCTGTTTATGGTGAAATGAGAAAACATGAATAATGAAGTATGTGAAAGAGCACATTGTACAGAAAATGAAAAATTGGTATGTCTTCACCCAACTTCGTCTTTCCTTCATGTAGGTGTAAGATATAGTTAATCAAACGCACCGCGCGTTTCAGTGGGTCCTGCCCCGTACCTCAGTGGCTGTCCGTCATTGGCTACCGCTAACGTCTGCCGCTTCCAGATGGGAACGCCAATTCCGCGAGCCGCCGCGTCAACGCGGAAAACGCTTGCCGCTGCCGTTTCCGCACGCCGCGCTGCCGCGCTCTAGTGGGAACCGGCCTAAATAAGGCCGGTTCCCACTAGGGCTGCCGCGCGTCAAAACGGCGCGTCAGCGGCGTGGTTGCCATGGAAATGGCGTCAGCGGCAAGGCGCGGCGGGCTCTGCGTCGCGGTTTGACCATGTCGAACCGCTTCCGCTGCCGCGTGCCGCGCTCCAGGTGCGCGCCGCCAATCACAGAACGCGCTGAGCGTGACGTCAGGTACGGACTCCCGGGCCACACGAACTTTCGCCGAACCGCTGGCGCGGACGCGGCGGCAGCTATGAAATACTTATCATCCGATTCCAAGGAAACTATTCGGTAGAAAAATTTGATTCTTGGGCATGTTACAGCCTGATATCTTCTCTCGATAAAGGACCGAATTTCTTTTCGTTATTCGTCGTGGTTACTTGCTGTATCGCATTTACGTAAACCTTTACACGAAATTTTAATGAGTGTGCAGAGGTAAAAACGCATTGCGTGGACTTTGCGTACAGTTCATTTTAGGTAATACATTATTGCGTATGAAATTTAGTCAACATATCGAAATTGTTTTTAAAGCTGAGAGCAGATCGATAGCTATCACCGTTCTCGAGATATTGTCAGATATGTCGGCGGACGGGCTATGCCGTGACCGCGCGCGGGTTGCTCGGCGACGCGACCGGTACTTCGTCCTGCTCGTCGTAAACCATGTGGTTTATCAACCGCAAATTTCGTAAACGGTTCAAGAAATCGAAATGTGTTTTTTTTTTTTTTTTTTTTTTTTTGTGCAAACGATATCTTGTGAAAAGTCATGTATTTCGTCGCATGATAAATATCCTAAATCTGTTTATCTACCAAGATATGAAAGTAACTACAGTTTTTCAGAAGGGATAGATGAATTTTTTTAAACGGCATTAATAGCATGTCGAATGAGAAGTTAAACCGAAACTAATTTGCTGGTATGTCATAAGATGTAATTTACTAAATATGTAGAGCTATTGATTATTTCCTTTCTTTTTTCTTTATCCAGTGTACTTTACTGATTCAAGACGCGTTTCGCCTTTTACTTTAAGGCATCTTCGGTGGAATCTAGAATGATTCAGTTTTGTTTTGATATGTGATACTTTGAGATTATAAAACAGTTCACATCTTTTTTTACGTGAATGACTGATTACTTTCAGTGAATCGAATTTTTGGCGGACATGTACGTTTCCCCTCACCTGGTCACATGCTGGAGGTTGAACTAAAACTTAGATTATGGAACATAAGCACATTTTCATGTTCGCTCTTTTTTCTTCAGTCACTAGCAGTAGACGTTTTACTGAAAACTCTGATTTGACGTCGTAACTACAGTGTGTTCACCTCATGTCCCTTCCTGTCTGGTTTGTTTATGTACATGTTGCCAAACTGCAGAATTATATGCTGAAAACTAATGTTTGTTTATTTTCGTTCTCCTTATATCTGTATGTGTGCGTGGCTAGCCGGTGATAGTTATAGAAAGTTGAAAGTGAATCCAGTAGTTGTCAGACAGTGGTTGAAAGATTTGGTGTTCAGCTGATTTCAGTTTTGGTTCAAATGTTTTGTGGAGGAGTGCATGGAAGAGTAAATTCACTGCTTACATTAACAGATAAAATAGTAGAATAGTATTTCAACAGATGATTATTATCAGAATAGTATCAACCAACCCCTTTGTCCTCACTCTTTGACGCCCCATAATACGTCCTGTCAACTAACCCCTATTGTTGTCAAAGTTGTGCCATAATTTCCTCTTCCTCCTCTATTTAATTCCGTACCTCTTCTTTAGTCACACGATCCTCGTATCTAATGTTCAGCATTCTTATGAATCACCACGTTTTGAAAGCGTCTATTGTCTTTTTGACAGAACTGTTCATCATCCACGTTTCACTTATGTACAAGGCTGCACTCCACACAAATACCTTTGTAAAATAGTATCCAACCATTAGAATTTATATTCGGCATGAACAAATTTTCTTTTTCAGAACGCTTTTCTTGCTATTGACAGTCTTCAGTCAGGTTTGCGTCTGCATCAGGAAATGCCTTACAATTTAAAATCTGGTTTCGAAAACTGTTCGAAATATATATTATTCTTTCGTGATTCTTAAGCAAGGTGCTGGCGATGATTACATTATGCTCTGTGGGAAATTCTATCAGGTGGCTTCCACTTTCATCCCTTCCCCCTAGCCTTTGTGTTCTTACTGTTTCGTGTACCTGCTACCGTATCACATTTTAAATTTTTGTCTCGCTTAACTATCTGAATAATTTCTTTTGTCGTACATTGTTTCAATGTGTTAGGAGATAGTGAACAATCGTGAACGGTAGTCATGAAATCTATTCATGGTGAAATGAGAAAACATGAATAATGAAATATGTGAAAGAGTACATTGTACAGAAAATGAAAAATTGGTATGTCTTCACCCAACTCCTTCTTTCCTTCATGTAGGTGTAAGATATAGTTAATCAAACGCACCGCGCGTTTCGGTGGGTCCCACCCCGTACCTCAGTGGCTGTCCGTCATTGGCTACCGCTAACGTCTGCCGCTTCCAGATGGGAACGCCAATTCCGCGAGCCGCCGCGTCAACGCGGAAAACGCTTGCCGCTGCCATTGCCGCACGCCGCGCTGCCGCGCTCTAGTGGGAACCGGCCTTTAAGAGGAGGCCGCGGCGCGCTCTCGTGGCGTCATGCAAAGCGGGCCAGGGTTGGCTTGGCGCTGCGCTGACAGAATCGAGGCGCACGGCCTGCAAATCTTCGTCAAACGATTTTAAAGAATGTGTTGAGCTGCCGGCGCCCCCCTGCGGCCATGCGGGCTGCACCCGGCACCTGCCTCCCTCGTGGCGCTGCGGCCTCTGGTTCCACTGCGTCCAGCACGAAAATCGCGGTTAACACTGCGGGTGCCTGTTAAATGCAAAATTCACGAAAATCACTCCACGTAGTACTATTTATCACAGGATTTTCAGTTGGGCTGGATACTGAATTCACACAAACACTCCTTTACTTTGCACACTCAGGTTTTATTTGAACAAATTGGAGATCGTCTATTGATTACGAATCACAATTCGGCGTACTGTGTGCTTCTAGTGAAGCTATTATGGCACATGTTTACCAGGACTCACAGTACTGGCACAAGTTTATCCTTGCACAGTATTGTTTCTGTAAATACGCCTTTAAGTAGTGTTCTTCCTTGCTCAAGAGTGGCACATGGAACATTAACTTTTAACATCTGCCATAGTACCCTTACAAACCTCTAGCTTAACAAATCATCATCTTGTCTCACAAACCCAATAATGCTAATCTCATATAACTCTGCCATTCGACACTTTGCGTTCACTTCAAGCCACATTTCACACAACAAGTCATGTGTTACTTTATTACTATACCTGTTTGAGCCACTCTTTGTGAGCGAACCACTAATAAGCTCAACAAACCCATTTACACTTTCATGCACACACCACTTCAGTCATTGGCCCCTCTCTTTTGATTTTATAAGTATCTGAATGTCTCTTGTCATGGTACTTGAATTACAAATCACGTAAAAGTACATCTTTCACACACATATGGAAAATTTCCTTGTTTCAGACATAATGTTATATACTATAATCATACATTATACATTAATAAAACCGACAAACTGCAAAGACAGATCCTCGAAGGAAAACGGAGAAAAAACGTCCTACGAACATGTGTCCAGAAATGCACCATCGCCACGGTAGATGACCCTGACGAACGGGAATTCCTCTGACAACGTGCTGCGTTTTCCTTGTATATAACAGGACGTGTGATTGACGCAGCCTATTGTATACACAAAGCAATTCCCAACAATTTTAGTAAGTAGTCTCAGTGCATTAGAATAGGTAGACAGAGGCTACCACTCACAAATAAGCACACAGTTATAAATCAAGGAGACGTTAGGAAAGAGAAGTACTGCCTGTACGATATTAGATTTAATGACATTTAATATTGTCATACCAGGTAGAGTCCATTTTTATTTCTGGGTTTAATGCAGTGTAGTGTGGAGACAGTTATTTGCGAAAAATACTGAAGGAGGCTACAGCGAGGATTCTGAAAAGGGAGACTGTTCATTGTTTCTCCCGGCCAGATTCCTCTCGGCTGCCGAACACAGCTCTAGACCTGCAGGGATGTCTGTTGGGTTCCACCAAAGAAGTATCCTGTTCTTCAGTAGAGGGAGCGTCGTTCCATTGCAAACGAAACAGACGAAGAGCACTGGTCCTTGCACCATCGTAGCTAGATGTATACAGTACACTAACTGCGCTATTCCCTGAGCTTGGTGGAACCCAATTCTAATAATAATTCCTATTCCACTTAATATAATGGCTTTAACTGACATAAAAAGATATTGCTTCTTTGAGGCAAATTTCTTGTTATCAACAATTTCGAGTTGCCGCATGGAGCACCGATTACATAGGTACATGTATCCAATCAGTCCGAGACAAACCAAGTTGAATGCCACAGACACTGAAATCCCTGCAAGGACTACTATGCGACTGTGGATGAGGTAATGTTTACTCGTCTTTTCCAAAGCAACAGCTGCCACACATACTATACTCCACGGTATAAACACACACAGCATCTCACGACGGAATAACTGGCTTACTTCAGCAGGTAGTAGCTGGTTAGGAAGCCTGAGATGGCGAACACAAGAATACATGTGATAGCAGAATGAGTTCAGCCAGATACAGCTGAGAAGTGTGAGGGCGCTGTCTATCAGCACTGCCGTAGGTAAGTCAGGGACGCCTGCCATACGATACACGACCTCAGAACACAGGATCTGGACTATGCACGTGATCTGAAAGGACAAGAGTATCTTTCCAGGCAAGTTGCGTAACTGGGGAAGGTACATGTATACTCCAGCAGTCGAAAAACGGAAAATTATATTTACCAGTACAAATGAGATTTCTAAAGGCTTCAAGCTGTCAATTTTGAAATCCTTGTATTTCAAGGTGGCGTTGGTTAAACTGTTTTTGTAGTTCAGTGTTTCTTCTGTTAGCTTTTGATAGAGCATCCTGTTAGTACTACGGAATACTCCAAATCCGATACTAGTGAACTTACAATTACGGGAAGTCCGAATGACAGAAAAGTCGCGACACTTTAGCAACAGAATAGCTCTGGAAACAGAGCAGATGGCGTCTGTAGCGTTCGACTGCAGACATGATTGATCGTCGGGAGTATCGAAATAGCAGCGAGCATCGTGCACGGACTGTAGCATACTGAACGGGACGTCCTGACAAATGCCGTACGAGTTGACAGCCATCCAGGCCAGCAGACAGAGGTTGACGTTTATCCTCTGCGTGTAGGCCAGGTAGCTGGTGACGGGTATGTGGGGCGACCTCTGCACCACGTCGTCCCACAGCTGCTCGCGGCACCGCTCGCGCTGCTTCACGGCTTCCAGTGGCAGGTCTTCCAGCGGACACGTGGGGTGGTCCAGGGCGTTCACCAACAGCTGCACGCAGTCAGTGTTCACGGAGAGCGTATCGTGGCTTCTGTCCTCCAGCTGCCACTCCTCGTCTGCAAGAAAATGACAGCAAGTAGGTGGTGGCCGTACACTGCAGGCAGCTGAATCCAAAGTCTTCTCTGGATGACGAGCCTGGGCGTTGTTTACCCACATTACCCAGGTTCAGTTACCCAGAACTATGTAAGGCGGCATGTCAACACAAAGTAAGAGTATTAACAAAGACGGGTATCATGTTGCTATGCGCGTCTATCTCATCTACAGGGTGTCCAAGAAGTCCCTGTAACGCTCTTGACATATTAAAAATGAGGAAGTATATAGGTTTTATTGATAGTCCTGCACTGAAGATGTTAAAAAAACAATGTTATCAGAATTATATTTTTGTTTCAGCACTGCAGTCTTTGAGTTCCGAATCCATGGACCAACAGTTATCTTGTAAAGGAGAGATCAGTGGAGGATTCGTGGGTGCATGAACATCCGCAGATAGGAAAAACTATGTAAGGTATGATGAGACCATTTGCCGCAGTCCCCCTCGTAAAGTAGCCATGCCTGATTGAGATAAATGTCCTGTATTTTTAGGCTGTCTCAAAGACAGACCACATATTGGAAGCAATAAAAAGTGACAGGAAACGTGTGTCACCCACTCTTAATCAGATGAGCAGTCTCCAATGAAAATAATTTGCAAAAGAGCAGTTGGACTTCAAGCATCTTCTTCAACAATGCACGACCACACTGAAAAAATATGAACACGAAAGAATTTAGGCCCATGTTTGTTACTGCATTATCTGACAATGGTGTGGAGCAACGATTTGTAACCTAACGTACTTTGTTGTGGCGACTTCTGCCATGTCTCACTCAAGAGTGTTGTTTACTTATAAATGTGCCATATACCACTGTTTGCTCAGGAAAAATATAGTTTTCTTGTCTAAGGGAAGTACCCATTATCAGCAAGAGTTGGAAAGGAACCTACCTCACCTTATGTGGGCCATTGTGTGATCAGAATACCTGTTAGGACCACATTCTTTTGAAGCTTACATGAATGGGAACTTCCATTTCTCTGTACAACAGAAGTTTTCAGTATCTCAGCTCCATGACAAGGCAATCACGGATCTTGTGTGGTTGTAGAAGGAAGGAGCTTGAGTCTCGTTTTGTTGTTCAGATGTGTGGGTTTCTTAATGAACAACTTATTCTCGGATTATTTGGTTCTGCAGCATTTAAAGCCACATTAAAGTGGTTACCACGAAATCCCAACATTACCACCTCAACAACCTTTTGAAATCGTCATGACAAACTTTTGATCTTACCACGCAAATAACTGAATATGAAGAATAATAAAGCCGCATGTGGCTCAACGTTGAAAGATTAATGGAAAATTGACACAAGTGTTGAGGAAGTCTTTCTAAGCAGAATTACTAGAACGATCCGCAATAAAGCAAGGGGGACAGCGAGACACATAGATATCTGAGGAAGGTGTGATCGTCCATACACTGATCCGTTGGATACGTATTTTTTTTATATCTAACTACGTCCATATAGAATATAC
Source organism: Schistocerca americana (assembly GCF_021461395.2). Classification (NCBI taxonomy): domain Eukaryota; kingdom Metazoa; phylum Arthropoda; class Insecta; order Orthoptera; family Acrididae; genus Schistocerca; species Schistocerca americana. The sequence goes on along the minus strand of NC_060129.1, from coordinate 92,685,120 downwards.
TCTTTTGACATAACTCCATAGGCGTCCTGTACAAAGAAATAGGATGCAGGCTGAATTCTCGACTTTGTGATATTTCACTTTCCTCCATGAAATTAGTGACCCCATCACGCAGCGTAAAAAAAAGTGATGGAGCATATTTGTCACCAGTTTGTTTCGTTAGCACGAGATTGTCGAGAAAAAGCACAACAAAATACAGTAACTGACGATTTTGGAAGTACCTTTACCACAATGAACGATTTACTGTTAATAGTCTGTTTGCATGAATTCAAAAACACGCAGAAAAATGTAATTACTTCGTCTCACTTGTACCTAGTGTAATGATAATAATGCAGCAATAAATGCAATTGGGACATATATGCCTCAGCTGCTGAGTGGATGAATGTGGGATTACAACTCCAGAGATTTGTGATTCAGGCATTGCTCCCGAGATTCCTTCTGTCACTTATCTCTTCTTTCACCTCTGACATTGATTTATGGAAATCGAAAATGTTGGAACTGTAGAATTGTTCGGAGACCCAATAATTAACTTTGTCCCACAATTATTAACTGGGTAACTTAGTTCAGAAGTAGGACGACGGCGAGTGACCAGAACCTGCAGCAGGAAAGTGGCTCGCGAAGCACTGTGGTGACCAAACCAGGCTTCAGCTTGATGACGGCTTTACCTACTGCATTCTGAGAAGTTCTGATGGTCGTTTTCCTCGAGCACTATTCTTGTTCAGAGTACAAATCAAAGGAAAATGATACTGATATGCTACACATCATCCAATGTATACAGGGTGAGTCGCCTAACGTTACCGCTGGATATATTTCGTAAACCACATCAAATACTGACGAACCGGTTCCACAGACCGAACGTGAGGAGAGGAGCTAGTGTAACTGTTTAACACAAACCATACAAAAATGCACGGAAGTATGGTTTTTACACAAATCTACGTTTTTTTAAATGGAGCCACGTTAGTTTTGTTAGCACATCTGAACATATAAACAAATACGTAATCAGTGCCGTTTGTTGCATTGTAAAATGTTAATTACATCCGGAGATATTGTAACCTAATGTAGACGCTTGAAACCTCCGACATTCAGTTGCGTCTTGTAACAAACACGGGCCACGGTCGGCGAGCAGCATCTGCAGGGACATGTTTACGATGACGACCGTGTTTACGAGTGTGGCTGTAGTGCACTGTTGTGGTTTGGTCTAGCTGTCGCAATGTCCGCATGTAGCGCTTGCTGCTATTGTTCTTCTGCATTCGTCTCCGCACGCAGACCAACTGTAGTACACCGTGTTACCAGACGTCTGTGATAGTGTAGTGTTGTAGGAACTGTGACCATGGTGTATTCGAAATCTGAAAAGGCGGAGATGATACTCATCTATGGCGAGTGTCGACGAAATGCAGCTGAAGCTTGCAGGGTGTATGCAGAACGGTACCAGGACAGAGAGCATCCAACGTGCCGCACATTGCAAAACATCTACCGCCAACTGTATGCAACAGGTATGGTCGTAGCACGCAAACGGGTCCCTAACAGGCCCATTACAGGAGAAGCGGGTGCAGTTGGTGTGTTAGCTGCTGTTGCCATGAACCCACACATGAGTACACGGGATATTGCGAGAGCCGGTGGACTGAGTCAAAGTAGTGTCATGCGCATACTGCATCGTCACCCCTTTCACCCGTTTCATGTGTCGCTACATCAGCAATTACATGGTGATGACTTTACTCATCGAGTGCAATTCTGTCAATGGGCATTAACAGAGAATGCGTTGCAGTTCTACCTGTTTACCGATGAAGCGGGATTCACAAACCACGGGGCAATGAATCTACGGAACATGCATTACTGGTCCGTGGACAGTCCTCGCTGGCTCAGACAGGTAGAGCGACAGCGACCGTGGACTGTAAATGTATGGTGCGGAATCATTGGCGACCACCTCATTGGTCCTCACCTCACTGCAGGGGCCCAAACAGCTGCAACATACATCGCGTTTCTACAGAATGATCTGCCAACGTTGCTCGAAAATGTCCCACTGGAAACGCGTCGACGTATGTGGTATCAGCATGATGGTGCACCTGCACATACCGCAATTAACACTAGGCTGACCCTTGACAGGATGTTCGACGGGCGTTTCATAGGACGTGGAGGACGCATAAATTGGCCAGCCCGTTCTCCTGATCTTACACCTCTGGACTTCTTTCTGTGGGGTACGTTAAAGGAGAATGTGTACCGTGATGTGCTTGCAACCCCAGAGGATATGAAACAACGTATTGTGGCAGCCTGCGGCGGCATTACACCAGATGTACTGCGGCGTGTACGACATTCATTGCGCCAGAGATTGCAATTGTGTGCAGCAAATGATGGCCACCGCATTGAACATCTATTGGCCTGACATGTCGGGACGCACTCTATTCCATTCCGTAATTGAAATCGGAAACCACGTGTGTACGTGTACCTCACCCCTCATAATAATGTACATGTGCGTCAGTGAAAAAGACCAATAAAAAGGTGTTAGCATGTGGACGTAATGTGCTGTTCCAGTCTCTTCTGTACCTAAGGCCCATCACCGTTCCCTTTGGATCCCTACGTAATTCGGTGCTCTCCGATACACACGATCGAACAGCGGAGGAGTGGTACTCAAGCGTCAACTTTAGGTTACAATATCTCCGGATGTAATTAACATTTTACAATGCAATAAACGGCACTGATTACGTATTTGTTTGTATGTTCAGATGTGCTAACAAAACTAACGGGGTTCCATTTTAAAAAAACGTAGGTTTGTGTTAAAAAACATACTTCCGTGCATTTTTTTTATGATTTGTATTAACCAGTTACACTAGCCCCTCTCCTCACGTTCGGTCTGTGGAATCGATTCGTCAGTATATGATGTGGTTTACGAAATATATCCAGCGGTAATGTTAGGTGACTCACCCTGTATAGTTCATTGGCGTGTTGAGCGCAAATGTATACCCAGTAGACGAATAAGTTCTGAAAGATTCTTATACACCGGCACGTTCTGTGAAAGGCCAAATGCACGACTTTGTCGTAAACACTCCATTTTCTTTGTTATTGATTCCACTCCCACCACATTATCGTGTGGTGCGCAAGCTTCGGACACTTTGCTGCTCTTCAGCCTATCGAAGTTAGGCCAGTATAGCTTTTATGTGAGAATGAATAAAATGATAGGTTTCAAAAAAATAAAAGCCATAGCGTCTCTACATAAACACATGTACATTGAAGTTGATGATGGTGCTATGGTGATCATAAGGCTCTTGCTTCTGGCAAGTCACTGGCAGTCAGTTCCCGATAACTACTACGAGGGTAATACAGTACGATGCAGGTGCCGGCCAGAAAGGGTGTATGTATTCAAGGTGTTGGAGTGGGCTGGGAAGTATGATTGACAAGTTGATGTGGGTAGAGGGAGGTGTGAGGGACGGATGACAGTGGTCAGGAGGCTGGAAGCGGGATCATCTACATATTGAAGAGGCGTAGACGCTAGGATTATAGCTGGTTGGAGGAGTAAGTGTCTACTTACTATTCTGGAACAGGAAGAACCAGCCAGCTGAAGTTCCGCTCGAATAGGATACAGAAGGGTGGCAAGTGGAGGGTGGATATGACATGTAGGTATAGACGCACCAGAAGCCTAGGTATCCAGAGGATAGGCGAGAAAAATTGCTTTTGTTCCCCACGTTTATGGGACGTTTACAATTTGTGACAAAGTCTGATGAACTTCAGAAGAGAGGGCAATGTAATCAGCTGGTAGAGGTTGCGTCTGAGACTGCAAATATGATACAGAATGCAAGGTGTTCTAAGACTGTAAGGAATGGTAAATTTTTGAGAGTGCTGAGATCCAAGCTATATTGGCGAAAGTAAAACTGGGGCCAGTAAGGCTTTTGGAAAGACGAAGGAAGAAACAAGATCAGGGGTTAACGTCCTGCTGGTGAAACAGCTATTAGAGCATAACCCAGAATTGGGAAGAACGGGGAAGCAGGACAGCTGCGTCCATCCATAGGAACCGTCGTGTCATTCACCTTACACTGTGTAGGGACATCACAGAGAAACTAAATATGGTCGAAAATCAAGTTTGGAGCCAACAGCTTACCACAGCATCGCCTCGTTCAGTGGGTTTTACTCAAGTACAGAGGATGGCTGAATGATGGAATCCCCACATTGTCGAGTTTTCTGTCTTCTTAATTTGAGTTTGTTGTAAGCTGTGGATGCGTGATTATTCCAAGATATGAGAAAGTGAGAGTCCTCAGCCCATGTCAGCAGAGAGGAATGGAGCAGCAAGTCCACTGCCTGCAAGCGCTTATCTTCCTCCACGTAATTGGGCACTGTCCTTGCATTGTGAGAGAACTGTGACTCGTAGTTATCTGTTGAGTGTACATGACTGTAATGTATGCGTTAAGAGCTTAACATCTACGTATGACACACATGTTGTTGTGTCATGCTTTTAATAAATTTACAAGTAGGTAGATGAAACAGTCAATGATCAGAACGCCTTATTGTTTGGAAAGCAATACACTTATCTTTAGCTCCTCGTGGCTGTGGCTGCGTGAGCACGTGTGGTATTAATTGGGGTCCAAATACACAGGAGCTGCTGAAAACACTGAGCGGCATTAGAGTGCAAGTGTGCACATGATGAGCACTGAACGTTTACTACAACTGTGCGAAATATGTGTCTGTTGTTGGCCCTCGACTCTCTGTACGTGCATGCTTGGCCTAGGCTTGACTGAGTGACGTTACGCCGACACTGCACTCTGAAGGCAGAAATTCGTCGCTTCTCTGCAGTCGTCATGGCCACTGTTGATACCCTCGTAGACAGAACAGAAGTCAGCCTGGACTCTGGCAGAACTCGTACCAGGCACTGGCAGAGCTGGAAATACTTGTCGTGTGTGGCGCCTCGAAGCTACAGGAGGTGTGGCTTACTACTTCTATCTCATAGGCGGTGGCGATGCTGCTTAGGTGTACAGCATCTCTGCGGTGGTCGACTGTCGATTTGCTGCAGGCGATTATCGTCGACACCACATGTGTCACCTTCAGCAGTGTCACAGGCATCAGTGTATCATGATACACTGAGGAGAGGTAATGTAATGTAGAACACTGACACGAGGTCTGGAGATGAGAAACTTTATGCTTCAATTCCCCCTCCCATTACTGGGGAAATACCAGCAATGCAAATTTCTTCCATCACCTGGATTCGAACCAGCTTACCTTTGAAGAGGGTACCACCACACAGTCCTGTTTATGAGTGCCATGGTGGAAGTTAGGGAGAGAGAAATGATTGGTTGTATTTATTGTAATAATTCCTTGGGTTTTTAACATAAGTGATTTTGATGTAGCAGAGGCTACACCAAGAGGTGAAGTTATCGAGGCAGATGGAGATATGCTGTTGAGTAAGATTTACAGTAACAAAAGAAGCATGGTATGCCAGACAAGGAGCAATACAGTAAACATAATTCATTGGGACACCTGGCACTTGCCAGTTTCCTCCCAGAGATCCGAATGTGCGACTATTGCGGAATATTTCGCCAATGAAGCAGTCATCATACCACTTTTCAATTATAGGCCACATGTCCTGTGGACAGATAGCAGTGGTTCCCATTACCTTCTGCATTCTCATGCCTTTGAGCACTGCTGACTCTTCAGGGTTTTAGGAGCAGGGGAAGAAAGTGCCTTGAAGCTCTATCCGCCCATCCATCATTACTGATGACTTTTATTCTAAATTTAAGCAGTAGCGAGGTTTGATCCTGGGTCCCATGACGTTTTGATTAGTATACAAAGACACTACCCTTAAATCATAGGTGAGCCATGGGATATAAACTTGCATACAGTAGGATATCACACAACTTGATTAGGGCTAGTAGGAAATAAGAGTTTTTTAAGGAGGTCGAAAGTAATGGAGTAATGAGCAGCCTCTCATAAGAATTTCCTGAAATTTTAAGACGTCGTGGTCTCCTTCATTGGTTACATATTCCGCCCTCACAATCACATTCTGCACATCAAGACGCTTCATTCGAGCCCAAACTCGATAAGATAAAGTCAGTATTGTATGAATTCATGTAAACGATATGCAAATAACTAATAAATCGCAAGCGCGCACTGTGGTTGAAATACTCGAGGCTGGCGTACACACATACATTCCAGACTCGACGGTCACAGTAGCTTTTAGCTCGAGAGAGGCAACTGCACCCCAGGAGGCCGGTCCCAAGCTATCTACGTCGGCCAGTGACCGCCTGTAGAGCAGACAGCGTTAGCCCGAGTGAAAGGACGACACCGTGTTCGGCTTAAAAGCAAATTCCGCTACATTGTGTGGGAGCGGTTAGCCTACGCATTCTTTACACATAGAACGAAGTTTCAGAGATTTTCACAGGGAGACAGCAAACGCCAAACACCGATACTACAGATTTCCGGACTGGTCACCTTAAACAAAATGTCATTCTCCCGTTTTAGAAGAGCAATGCTGATTGGCAGACGATATTTCTGACGCCTTGAGCTGAAGGAGTATTGGAAGAGATCGATAGATATACCCCTTCACGTCTGGCGTGCAGAGGGGCCGTTCCGTTGTCGCTGTTGGAGCGAGATCACGTAACGAGAGCGTGCGCGCTCGTACATGTACTCAAAGAGCGAGGAACAAGTCTCTCTTCAGTACTTCACTGGGAGAGCACCTCTGTCGAGAGCGAATCGAAGTGCAACTCTATATTGAGTCCTTGCGATTAAGCGTTGTTCACTGTGTTGGCCGCCGCACTTATTGTGCGGTGTGAACGGACTGAGTAATAGTTAAATGCCTGCGAGCGAATTTTTGAGTGGCATCGTGGTGGACTGGTTATCTGACCGGTGTACCACGCCAATAGACTAGGGGCGAATAGGAGTCCTTGACTTCATCAAGGCGTAGGGAGAGTATGACTGGCGAAGGTCAATCCAGATAGAACGAGAGTTTTCTTATTTGTCGGCAGCGAGCGGCGCAGACAGCAGTCATCACAGCTACAGGTCTTGCGACCCCCACATTTCCTCCACAGCAGTACCCTTCACTGCATATCACACGTGACAGCCTCGACTGTACCTAGCAGCATTCTAACCGATAATTATTCAAATTGAGTAGGTGCTGCTCTCAGCCATTCTGCCAAGTCAATAACAACCTTTAACTTTGTATAGAAATTTCATTAGCGAATCCTATCCTTAAGAGGTAACTTCACATTCTAAAAAGAAACTGCAAATAACGTGTTCAATTCATAACTAAAAGTGCTATTGTGATTTCTCAGAATTTTTGCAAAATAAATAATAATTTTCGTTACTTTCATGTTTTTCTTACACTAACTAGCACTACTCCAGTACCCAAGTATCCCACTAGTTACGTAAGACATTTTGTGAATTTTTGTGTCATTTCCTTACAGTGGACGACTCCAGAAGGTATTTATTGCTGAAAGTTTTTCAGGCATTTCTCTTTAGAACTTTAGGAGTGTCCGACTGACTTCTGTAGTAGTGTGGGGGAGGAAATTGCATCTTGCAGGGGCCAAAGGGTAAAGGGTACATCTCAGATTAATCTGTTGCGCAGAATTTCAGAATAGCACCAACCCTCACACTCACAAAATGTGTGACTTTATAGTCTTGTGTTGTAAATGCTATATTTAATTCGTTTTGTGGCGTTATAGACAGGTATTTTAAACTGGGACCAAAAGATATGTTGGTCGTATTTGTGTGACACTGTATGTACCGAATTGTTGAGCAGTCATTAGATACAGTGAGTATATCTTTAAGATATGAAGCACTGAGTCTGCCTTGTTGAGGTTGTTTGGTAACATGTGGTTGTTATGGATGAGAGGAGAATGAATCCTTTTTCAAAAGATTGTTCAGTTTATGGAAAATGTGGCAGTGTTTTTGTTCATGTGTATCACCAATCCCAGGGTTTCTGATCTGCAGAATGAGGTGCTGGTATCAGGATATCTCACAAGCACCCATTGGCAATACCATCTGATTCTATGTTGTAGCAATTATCTGTGCTTTGTAGAGTGTAGAGTGACTGGGACCGTGTTACGTGACTGTAACAATTTTCATTAAAGTATAGTTGTAGCATTGAGATAACATGTGAGTGATGAAGATCTCGTTGGAGCTGAGGGAATAGACATATGGATGGAACGCTATGCTGCTGCTTTGTCTTGATGTTTTATGTGGCGAAACAAGGTTAGGTATAGGTTTTAAGCTGATGTTTTGGTGTGGCTGAAGATAAAGTTGGATTGCTTTTTGGAACAGGTGACTTGGATGTTAAAAGTGGAAGGTGACTGTGGCTGTTATCATCATCTGTTGGACGATATGTGGACGTTGAAAGAGAGTGAATGTTGTGGAAAAACTGGATGTCTTTCATGTTGGGGTTGCGACACAAAAAACTGTTGAGATGATGACGGTGAGCTCGACTGATGGTGTAGAACACTGTGGATCTGAACTCAATATCTTTGATGGTGAGGATGCAATGCATGTAGTTGTTGGGATGCGGAATGTAAGTTTAGTGTCGTGAATAATGCGTTTACTTTATATTTATTAGATCATTCGAGTTGAGGCTGTGTAGATGATGCAGTTTTGCAAGGATTGTACATTTGGGCACAGTTAACATGGGAGGTTTTACGAACTTCCAGTATGATGCAGTAGTTTGGGTCAGCAACTTCTGGTAACCAGTGAACGAAAAACCGTTCCAAGTTTTTGTTCATTCGGTGAGTTATCTCTATGCACTGTAAATGTTCATTGCACGTTTTTGACATCTTCGGAGATGCCAGTTTCGACTATGTTATCGTGATTTGAAAATGGGTCTGGGTCCGAAACAAATCATCGAATGAATAAAAAATAAAAATTTGCAACTTGGACTGGTCTTGTTTGTAATTGGGGTAGGCCAGGTGGTTCTGCGATACTGGGTCAAAAAAGGTTCAAATGGCTCTGAGCACTATGGGACTTAACATCTATGGTCATCAGTCCCCTAGAACTTAGAACTACTTAAAACTATCTAACCTAAGGACATCACACACATCCATGCCCGAGGCAGGATTCGAACCTGCGACCGTAGCGGTCACGCGGTTCCAGACTGAAGCGCCTAGAACCGTACGGCCACACCAGCCGGCCCCTGGAGATATCTTCAATGTTGGGCTTAAAGTTAGCTTCCAGACAAACGGCTAGTGGTCCACAACTCTGTAAGGTCTTGTCGCTGCTCATTCTTTAATATCTTGTCGCCACTCGTGAGGAATTGAAACATCAACTACAGTTCACACGTTTGTTCTCGGTGTCCATAACAGTTTCAGTCATAATTATAGACATGCTGCAGAGTCCAGCTCAGTCTAGCAACAGATGGGGTAAGAGTCTGCTTGTTTGGTAACTTGCTAACAATGCGTATTTCCTTTTATGTGCCAGTATTATTCGTATGAGTGTCTGCAGTAAATTATCGGCGACAGCCGAAATTTTGGAAAGGCCTTTCTTCTCAGTATTACAGTTCCTGGTTCTACTATACGGATATTCTTATGATAACTTACTTCCTTATCTGTTGTAACCCTTTTCGACCACCTTAGTTTCTTAATTAGTCGGCTTACTACCAATTGAAACCCTGCAAGTTCGATTGCCTGAAGCGGTCAAGAGTGAGAACGGCAGGCGTAAATAATTATTCCGCTGAGAGAGCACAAGCCCACTGTCCTCCCTTCCTCTCATTTAAATGGAGTTACTCCCTACGAACAAGTAGCTATCAGGGAGGTACAAAGAGATAATTAAACGATTAGAACTCGTTTCATGTCTGGTGCACGATAGATAGATGATCGAGTAAGAGATAAAGTCCAGCAACGAGAATAAAATAATAAATTTAAAAAATATAGTGATTCGAACAAATAGAGTTGTTTAGCAGACAGGTGCGATAGCTGTGTTTCCTCAGCCCTACTACAGTTCATAGTATTAACACTTCTAAGGATAATATTAACAGTGTACGTCATACAATTAACTGTTCAGTTACGAATCGAAATATTGTTCGTCAAAGAAAATTACTAAATACGAACAGTATCGTGCTAGGATCACACATGAGAAATTTAGATCACTACACCAGTTACAGTATTGACAGAAAATTAGCTTGTCTGTAGCCGTTATGTTGCAGAGACCATTCGCCATTTTTAAAAAGCCTTAGACCAGGCCTGTAAAAAACTACATGTGCGGAATTTCAGAGTGTTTATAGAAGTTAAAAAGGAACACTTTTTTATATGAGGCACGTGTCGCACACGTATGAAGGTCTTATCTGCACTGGCGTTCAGAGACGGAGTTCAAAGTACTGTGGGATGGGCACTGTTTTAGAGGTGCTGCGTGCCTCCTAAGGGAGGGAGACGAGTTGTTCAGTGTACCAGACACTGGCAGACACCCCAGGTGAGGTGGTTGCCTGTTAGGCTGAGGCTGCAAACATTATTTGTGAGACACCCACTTGTTTCGAGTGTCTTGCACAATCATTAGCAGCCAGCTGGCACTTGAGTAACGTCTCCAAAACATCACACAGCCTCTGTACATCGCTGGCGCCGAAACCTTCATGGGCCATGAGCAGGTGGAGGGTACACCTATGACCTTTGTGTCACATAAACTTTGTTATTTTTAATCTTCTCTGAACGCTCCAAAATTATGTGTACGTAGTCTTTTTTTAGTCCTTCCATAACGAAGAAGTCAATAATACATCGAAATGAAGTAGTTAGCTTGTCATAAATCCAGACGGAGAGTTGTCGAGGAATCTAAACACTGACTTTGGAAAGAGCACCAGAGTTCATGCGTGGCGTGCAAAATCACGCAAGAGCTAAAAATACACTCCTGGAAATTGAAATAAGAACACCGTGAATTCATTGTCCCAGGAAGGGGAAACTTTATTGACACATTCCTGGGGTCAGATACATCACATGATCACACTGACAGAACCACAGGCACATAGACACAGGCAACAGAGCATGCACAATGTCGGCACTAGTACAGTGTATATCCACCTTTCGCAGCAATGCAGGCTGCTATTCTCCCATGGAGACGATCGTAGAGATGCTGGATGTAGTCCTGTGGAACGGCTTGCCATGCCATTTCCACCTGGCGCCTCAGTTGGACCAGCGTTCGTGCTGGACGTGCAGACCGCGTGAGACGACGCTTCATCCAGTCCCAAACATGCTCAATGGGGGACAGATCCGGAGATCTTGCTGGCCAGGGTAGTTGACTTACACCTTCTAGAGCACGTTGGGTAGCACGGGATACATGCGGACGTGCATTGTCCTGTTGGAACAGCAAGTTCCCTTGCCGGTCTAGGAATGGTAGAACGATGGGTTCGACGACGGTTTGGATGTACCGTGCACTATTCAGTGTCCCCTCGACGATCACCAGTGGTGTACGGCCAGTGTAGGAGATCGCTCCCCACACCATGATGCCGGGTGTTGGCCCTGTGTACCTCGGTCGTATGCAGTCCTGATTGTGGCGCTCACCTGCACGGCGCCAAACACGCATACGACCATCATTGGCACCAAGGCAGAAGCGACTCTCATCGCTGAAGACGACACGTCTCCATTCGTCCCTCCATTCACGCCTGTCGCGACACCACTGGAGGCGGGCTGCACGATGTTGGGGCGTGAGCGGAAGACGGCCTAACGGTGTGCGGGACCGTAGCCCAGCTTCATGGAGACGGTTCCGAATGGTCCTCGCCGATACCCCAGGAGCAACAGTGTCCCTAATTTGCTGGGAAGTGGCGGTGCGGTCCCCTACGGCACTGCGTAGGATCCTACGGTCTTGGCGTGCATCCGTGCGTCGCTGCGGTCCGGTCCCAGGTCGACGGGCACGTGCACCTTCCGCTGACCACTGGCGACAACATCGATGTACTGTGGAGACCTCACGCCCCACGTGTTGAGCAATTCGGCGGTACGTCCACCCGGCCTCCCGCATGCCCCCTATACGCCCTCGCTCAAAGTCCGTCAACTGCACATACGGTTCACGTCCACGCTGTCGCGGCATGCTACCAGTGTTAAAGACTGCGATGGAGCTCCGTATGCCACGGCAAACTGGCTGACACTGACGGCGGCGGTGCACAAATGCTGCGCAGCTAGCGCCATTCGACGGCCAACACCGCGGTTCCTGGTGTGTCCGCTGTGCCGTGCGTGTGATCATTGCTTGTACAGCCCTCTCGCAGTGTCCGGAGCAAGTATGGTGGGTCTGACACACCGGTGTCAATGTGTTCTTTTTTCCATTTCCAGGAGTGTATATATTCAGAAGGATATTTGAATCTCATTCCTCGAACAACTGAACAGTTGTCAGCGCATAACCATGAAGTGGCCGGGTCGCAGTATTAAACTTACCTAAAATCTTGAAACGATCTTCGTAGGATGAATCGATGTACTCAGCTGCAGTGGACCAGTAGACACGATGGAAGGCGTACAGTTCGTCAGCGAGGCTGAACATTTGCGACGCCTCTGGCTGCCGCTCCTTGCACAGCGCACTGAAGTCGTCGTCAAAGGAGGAGTTCCACGGCTGATAGGGCAGCAGGCGTTGACTCAACAGCGGCCGCCTGTAGCACACAAGGTGCCAGGTTAATAGTTAAAAACCTAGCATGTATAGTTTATGCAAGAACATACAAGTATTCAGGACGGATTTACACTCAGCAGTGGATTAGAAACTTCCTGGCAGATCAGTACTGTGTTCGAGACTGGGACACAAACCTAGTACTTTTTCGTTCTTTAAAGGAGGCATAGAAACACAGCAAACAATCGACAACCCATTGGTCTATTTAGCATTTTACAGCATCGTGATTTCAACTTTAGATTTCAGAATACTTGAGTGAGATACCGATTGTAACTATTTCTTGCAGATCATCCACTCCGTTCTGTGCTGCTATATCGTTTTGACTGGTTTCAGACACATCAAACAGCAGAACTGCAGCGCTTCCCGCAGAATACCTCTTTTCTTTAAAGAAGAATTTCGTATGCATTGCAAGAGAGTGAACATGTGATATTTATGTTAAGGATATGAATGACTTGTTCGAATTTGTTATAAATGATTTTAGATGCTGAGATGTACACATGTCTGTCATGAGCTGAAGCAAAATCGTCCTCATTACCACTTGAAAATGACTCATAAGGTCGAAACCGCAATTGTAAAACAACTTTTATAGTCAATGGCGAATATGACGTCCTTAAAAAAATAGACTTAGAGCTGGGCAGGCAGGAACTGAGAGCCGCCGTCACAGCCTTACTTCCGCCAGTAGATCAGCCGCTGCCTTCCAGCCGTCACAGAAGCTCCCCTGCACGGCTGGCGGGACCAGCGCTCCCGGAAGGATGGGCACTGCAGTGACCAGAGGCCTCGGGAGTTGCTTCCTGGACGAATCCTCACTCTGCAGTGGAGAGTGCAGTCACTTGAAACGTCGGGGATCCGACCTGCCAGGGAGTTTCCTATCTGCATTAGGTGATGTGACATCTGCGATAATTTTCCGTAAAGACTGTATGACACAGGAAGATGAGTTCAGTGGACAAACGTGAATGTACCGTCGAGCAGGTCCACTTATTCAGTCCCTTTCAGCCAATCCAACGGCTGAGGACAGGGCGATACGATGACTTAAACTATTTCAAATCCGTCTTTGCAAATACCAAACATGTGTTTTTATTTCTCAATACGTGTTTTGCTTTACTCATTATACCCTTATCAGTTGTGGCATTTTTATAATGTTTCCGCAGCCCACCATCTCACACTTGTATGCTTGACTTGCAGAGGTACATGTCTGCTGACGTAAAACTTGACAAAATGACGCTTCAGTATTGCATACAAATGTTTGTTTACTTGACTCTGAAGCATTCGCTCGGTCTCGTTTCGTGAGTGGTTGGTGCGGGTCTCTCGTTTGGCAGTGGAAATTATCATACAGAAATTGTTGGCCGTAAAACTTTGTCCTAAGGTCAGTGTTCCGTACATCGATTCGATGCATATGTATCAGGTACATGTTGTGATGAGAATGGAGCCCTCAGAATCGGGTATGAGACAATTTTTTCCTGATTAATCTACGACTGCATACCCTATAGCCCATCAACGATGGAAAGTTTCCATACTGCCAGATACAATACAGAACAATCAGTACTCCCTGTACTCCTTGTAGTATGGTCCTTGGTTATCACTGTTACTTGAAAACGATGTTGTCAGTTAAAGCATGAAGCTGCATCATAATGAGTTCCGTGTGATGTCTGGGTCCCCAGTTTGACCGGAAAGCTGTCCCTCCCATAAGACATGTGGTGCCATGGTGCTAAGGCTCGCAAATCATTTCCACGTGACGTACACCAGCACGCTGTTCTGCTTGGAGTTACAGTACCACACCTACTCCACTGACAAGCTGGGACTCAGAATCCGTGCCGTGATGAAATTTATCGTTTGCATGCCACAGATCCAGGAAGTAGATGCATACTGACAATGATCTGAATAAACATTATACGGAGATTTGGTTGGGGAAGAATTTCGGGAAAGAGCTGTTTTTAACATAATGGAGCCGTTCATTCCATAAGGCAACGAAAGAACGGATTTAAATGCAGCAAGGAGGTGAACAAACAATATCCACTGAAACAAGCTCTAAAGAAAATCTCGAAACTTGTGGACAGTTGCGAATGTACTACACAGCTATAATGATACAACACTGACTGCCATATTCAGTTTAGGAGCAAGTGCGTTGTCACACAAAGTGGCAAATCAACAGAGGACGCAATAAATACTCGCCACATGGAGCTGGAGTGTCGACAAGCGGGGCAGACCGCTGCCACGGAAGTCAATCGTCGACAATTTGCGTGCAGAGGTAGGGGTCAGTGTGCGACCGATGGCTTTGGCCTGTAGTGCTGGAGCCATTACTGAAGGTACCATGCGAGTCCAGTAACGAAGTGATACGTGAACTGTAGAATAGGCACGAAATGCCGCGCTGCCTAGACTGCGAGGGCGGTACCGAAGTTCCTCCACTGCCGCTGGAACTCTGTGACCGCCTCCCCTCTTGCATCTCCGGTTTTCGACTTTGTACTGACATCCAACAGACGATAAACACGCTGGGTCATATGAATAAACAAGAGAGAGCTCTTACGAGCAAAACATTCGAAGCCATAATCTGTGACGAGAGGGTTCCTTTTTCTCACTACCTCTGCTCCCTGCTGAGTTCTCGGTGTGTGTGGTCTGCCGTGTCCGGCACAGAAAGCACGCGCAGTGTCACGTGTCATTCAGCTCGCTCAAACGGGCGACCTGTCTGGAACCGGCACCAGTGTGTTCAGGCAGAGTTGCACTACGTTTCATTTTGTTTATTTTATGTGCGGCAACAAATTACTAAGACAATTACGTGCAGCTTACGAAAAAGCATTTTCTGTAGATGTTACCGAATTTACAACATGCGGAAAACTTTTCAGTTATAGAAGTTAGGTGAACATTATGCGAACGAGATCGTAAGATTACATGACTTTTTATCTACTCCAAGCCGGAAGTCTGTCAGAGTTCTCTAACACGAGATAATTTTGGTTAAATACGGCGCACAACTGTCCGCTCGCGTGGCAAGCACGTAAGCGCCCCACCATGCGTTCGTTACGAGTAACAGGTCATTAGGTTTGCAATAAACCAGTTATTAATTTTTCTGGTAACCCTACTTATTTCTAACATCACACTATATAAGACTTATGCTCTGAGAAGACATGATGGTGAACGTCTGGAAAAGTCAGCGACACGGTTGTTTGGTGTAGGCATACAACTAAATGTTCTCGTACGTCAGTCTGAAAACTTGGGTCTACTAAATAGCAATAAAAATGTTTCAATTTTCACTTCTTTTGAGAGGTAGTCCGCAGATAATGTTCTTATTGTCAAAGCGATATAAACTTCTACAGCTCCTCAATTCAGCACTTCGTTCGGCTATATATTTCTTTTTCTGCCTCCCAAGCAATATGAATTCTGCCATCATGTAGGTAAAACTTAACAGAACTTACTCAGCCCGAAGAATGCTACAGATCTCGCTTCAATATTTTCCGGTTGTGAGAAGCTCCTCTAGTTTTGTTCACACGAAATCGGAGAACGTTCTTTGTTTTGAGCAACATCCCTCACCCTTTTACTCGCGATGAGCACATTCTCGGCTGGAGTATATTCTCTGACTCGCTTTACTCATGTGAACCTCAAAATGTCCTCCCAAAATTTCCTGTACGAAGTATATCCTCCGTTTTACTGACACGCCCCACTATACTTCGCCAGCACCTCAGCTCTCACCTGGACTCTCCCAGTGGTTCTTCGCCGATCATCTCCCACCCTTCGTCGTCGTCTTCATTGCTTCGCCACTCACAGAGAGCCGTAGTCTGGCAGCTCCTCCGCCACTGCCTCCGTCAAATGCTCCACCACCGTCGCCGCCACCTGCGCCACCGTCGACTCCCTCTCCAGCAGCGTCGCTGGCTCTGTCGCCAACACCGTCGCCAGCCCCAAACCGCGGCCCGCCCCATCACCCCCACCACTGCCGGAGCCAGAAGTTCCAACCACATCCACCACCACTGTAGCTTCGTCACCGCCGTCACAAACCCCTGTCAATGTCCCTATCTACACCCAACTGGGGCCACCTATTACACCACAACCCTCATGCATGCAGTCATAAGACCAAACAAATGAAATAGAATTGATAAAACCTCACGATTCCAAATGATACCAAGCCAAAAATGATTTCACTAAATTTACGGACATGAAACCAATAATTCCTCTCAACTATCGTCTTTTGTATCTACATCTACATACATAATCCGCAAGCCACCATGCGGTGCGTGACGGAGGGTACCCTGTTCCACAACTAGTCGTTTCCTTTCCTGTTCCGCTCGCTGACAGAGCGAGGGACAGACGCCTGTCTATATGCCTCCTTAGGAGCCGTAATTCCTCGTATCTTATCTTCGTGGTCCCTACCAGAAATGCATGCTGGCGTTGTTAGGATCGTTCTGCAGCCAGGTTCTCTACACTTCCTCAGTTGTTTTCTTCGAAATGAGCGTCTTATTCCCTGCTGAGCTCCAGAAGCATATACGTAACACTTGCATGCTGATCGAACCTCCGGTAAGAAATCTACCTGCTCCCCCTGAATTGTTTGGATGCCTTCTGAAGTGGACTGACAAGGCAGCCAGTCCACAGTGACGGGTAGCCGAAAGAAAGGCACGCGTACACACACACGCCGACGGGCGTCAAGTACTGGAACAGGCTACGTAATTAATGCTATGAAGAAAAGTACGTAGCTGGATTAATACTTATCTTTAATCAATCATTGTGGTACATCGCTCTTGACTATACACAGGAGACTTTAATTACAATCACTGTAAGGCTAATGGCGCCTTGCTAGTTCGTAGCCATTAACTTAGCTGAAGGCTATTCTGTCTCTCGGCTAATGAGAGTGAAAGGCTTCATACATCTAGTCGCTAGCTAGGTCGTCCGTCCAACTGGGGCGAGTGCTTGTTCGTATTACGTGACCTGCCCTGTGGTGGCGCTAGGTCTGCGATCACACAGTGGCGACACGCGGGTCCGACATGAACTAAATGGACCGCGGC
The DNA here is from genome assembly GCF_021461395.2 of Schistocerca americana. Lineage (NCBI taxonomy): Eukaryota > Metazoa > Arthropoda > Insecta > Orthoptera > Acrididae > Schistocerca > Schistocerca americana. The sequence continues at coordinate 92,667,607 of NC_060129.1, read as the reverse complement.
CGATTTAATCTACCACCTAGCAAGTGTGGTGTCTGGCGGTGACACCACACCTTCTTTCAATCCGACCTGGTGCAGATCCCAAACACTCGAGCAATGCTGAACAAGAAGTCGCTCTGGCGTCCTATACGGAGTCTCCCTTACACACGAACCACACTTTCACAAAACTCTCACAATAAACCCAAGTCGACTGTTCCCCTTCCCTACCAGAATCCTCACATGTTTATTCCATTTCATCTCGCTTCGCAACATTACGCCCAGATATTTCAACTAAGTGACTGTGGTAAGCAGAACACTTGGAATGCCGTATCCGGATATTACGGGTTCGTTTTTGCTACTCATCCGCTTTCTTCTACAGCAAGAGCCACATGCCATTCATCACACCAACTAGAAATTTTGTCGAGGTCATCTTGTGTCAACCTGCAGTCACTCAATTTCGACGCCTTACAGTACACCATGGCATCATCAGCCAGCAACCACAGACTGCTGCCCACCTTCTCCGCCAAATCATTTATTATACAGAGGACAACTGAAGTCCTATCACACTTCCATGGGGAACTGCTGATGATACCCTTGTCTCTGATGAACACTCGCCGACTACGAAAACATACTATTACGTAAGAAATCTTTGAGCCACACATATCTCTGAACTTATTCCATATGCTCGTTCTTCCGTTAGCACCCCGCAATGGGACACCGTGTCAAATGCTTTCGAGAAATCTATAAATACGGAATCTGCCTGTTGCCCTTCATCCATAGCTCTCAGTGCATCATGCGAGAAAAGGAAAAGGTGAGTTTCACAGAAGCGATGCTTACCAAAACCGCGTTGATTCGTGCACATAAGCTCCTTAGTCTGAAGAAAGTTGATTATGTTCGAACTGAGAATATGTTCAAGGATTCTGCAGGAAACAGGTGTTAGGGATATTGGTCTGTAATTTTGTGGGTCCGTTCTTTTACCTTTCTTATACACTAGAGTCACTTGCACTTTTTTCCATTCGCTTGGTTCTTAGCGGTGATCGCAAGATTCGCGGTAAATGCAAGCTAAGTAAGGGGCCAATGCCGTACACTACTCTTTGTAAAACCAAACTGGCATTCCACCTAGGCATTGCCACTTATTTATTTTCAGCTGTTTCAGCTGTTTCTCTACGCCAGCGGTACTCATTACTATGATTTCCATACGGGACTCTGTGCGATGGTCAAACGACGGCACGTTTGTACCATTCTCCTGCGTGAACGATTTCTTAAACGAGGAATTTTTAACTTCGGCCTTCCTTTTGGAATATTCTACCGCCAAAAGCAGACTGGTCAACGTGTGACTGAATGGAAGCGTTAGATCCGCTTAACGATTTTGCAGAGGACCAAAACTTTTTCCGCTTCTCCGGTGGTAGCTGTTGTATGCTTCGCGCACAGATCTGATCACAGACGCACGAATCTGTACAAATCTTGCTGTCCTCATTTGCGCGTTCTCTTTTGAACCGAGAATGTAACTGCCTTTCGTTCTTCAGCATTTTCCGAATTTTGTTATTAAAGCACGATGAGTCTTTTCCGCCCTTGATCCGCTTAGTAGGCGCATACTTTCCGGATCACGATTTACAGTCTCTTTAAACTTTAGCCATAATTCCTCTATGGCCATAATTCTGGAATTAAATGATTGTATTTTATTGTCTAAGTGAGACGCTGACAACTGCATATCAACTCTCCTAGCCTTCTTGATTGATTTACTGACTTTCGTAACCATAGTCGCTATGATGACATCACGATCACTGATCCCCATCTCTATGCTGACGCCATCGATAAGGTCCTGCCTGTTTGTGCTGGCTGACGAACTAGCTGCTCAACACAGTTGTCGGAAAACGTGTTCAAAAGTCCTTCACAAGACTGTCTGTCTGCACGACCTGCAGTGAATCCATAGACGTCCCAGTCTATACTCGGTAGGTTAAGGTCACCGCCAGCTAGTGTCGCGTGATCTGGATATTTATGCAATGCTGACTATTTACCTTCATTGAATGACTCCATATCTGTCCCAGCGGAGTCGGTTGGGTGGTAAAAACATACAACAACTGATATGGTTTCACCTAGTCCTGTTATGTGCGACCACGTAACTTCACTATTGCACTCAAATTCAACCTCAGTAAAGAGAATATTTTTTGTCAACTGCAATAAACACTTCCCCTCCTACGGCGTCGAATATGTCTTTCCGATAAACATTCCAAGACTCGCTAAATATCTCAGAGTTGTTTTACTTTGGGTCTTAGCCAGCTCTCAATTCAAGAATAATTTGAGGCTGAGAACGTTCATGGAGGAGAGTAAATTTGGGAACTATGTTACAAATACTTCGACAGTTGACTGATGAAAGTTTTAGAGTCGAACTGACTTTACTCTGAAAGCTATCTGATTTCCCTAAATGTGTACCAACTGGCGAGTGTTCATGAGAGTACCTCAAACTACTGGCTAGACCGAAGCCCCCCATGTGCACTCCACAAGTACTCTGCTATCCGATTAGCTGCTTCCTTTGTGTAGTGCACCCCTGTCTTGAAATCACTGTTACCTTCATTCCCACTGCCTGACACAATGTCGATAGTTTTATCCCGTCACACTATCTGCATGTGTCCGTACACAGTGAATCAGTAACCCACTCACAGTTCTGATGACAGATGTGGAGTAGCAAACCAAAAATCCCCACACAATAAACATTGTGGAGTAACAATACCGTTCCTCAAAAACAGCTCCAGTAGGCTACAAATCATGTTCAATCATCCTGCATAATACTTTATCCTGAGTGTGTATTTTACCAGCCTGACCGTGGTCTGTGCTACTGCCTGTCTCTGTCATCATCCTATAGCACATAATTTCGCTCCTCACACTGACCACTGCCTCTCCACAGCTGTTTACCCACATCAATTCTCATGATGAACTTAACTGTGAATGTCGGTTGATCACCTTCGTTTCAGAACACCTAGTCCATTTCCCAGACACACTCACCCCAAAGTGACTCCCATACCGACCTTTTCAGATATAACTGCAGAAGTCTCTCATCCTATTGATAGTAATCACGACTGAGTATAATTGTCCATCCCAATCCATGTTCTCCGCCTCCATAGCTATCCCACAATAAGCCACCTGAAAGAATCCAACAACACCGCCTCAAGACCTGGGGTGCCTGCTGGGAGCTTACCCATTCCCACACAGGAAGCCACCTGGTCACCCTCCATAGTGCCAACATATCTCCTACACTACTCCATTCCACGGCCCCATATGTCAATCACTCGAGAGACTATTCCGCTTTCCTCCCGCTCACAACCTCCAGTATTTACGCTCTATGCTACGGACTGATTTAAACACACCAACCACAGGACAAAATATAAGAACGATGGCTATCCGCTTCCTTCCCTCATCGCTTCTTAGATTTTTCCTGCGTCTATTGAGATGAACATGACTTGTGGCCTCTTTTCCTTACCGATTGGATGCCAGTATCAGGACTAGAGTCGCTGCTACATGGTATTACCGTAATTTCTCCCAAAGTGGTTTTTTTTTTTTTTTTGTCCCGAATAAGACGAGGACACGCTCACTTTTCGTTTCAGGTTCCATATCATTGTTTCCACAAATTATGAAAACTTCGGAAGTATCTGTAACCATCAATACTTTCTCTAGTAATTCCAGTAACATCGTTTTTTGTGTGAGTTTTCTCCGCTGGTCTGTTACGTAATACGTGGCACATTTTAAGACACAATGCGAATCAAAATATCGAAGGCTAAACGGAGTCAAAAACCTTTGTAAATCACGAGTTTCTGTAACCATGTCCTTCACTACTGTCTATTAATGCTAGTTCTTTACTCCATTTTGAATTATATGATCCCTGTGTTTTCTATAACTTTAATGAATACTTCCAACAAACCATAGTGAGTACGACAGACATTTGAGTGTACACTGGTTTATACCTGATTATCAAGTTCCCTGGCCTGTCCTTGTCTTCTTCCACCTCGTAGTGCTCCACCTGTTTGCTGGCTAATTGCATGTCATGTACCCATCCAGTTAATTTCGTGCGCAGCATGTCTTTCACACGTTCCATGTCCTTAATCCAACCGTGGAGTTGCTGATCACTTGCGTGGTTACCCTGAGACACACAGAAAATAGTTCAAATTACTTTCATAACATCCACAAGCAGCAGCCTGTCTTAATATACAGTTACATGTAGCACTATTACATGACACTGAAATTACTGCCAGCGCATGAGTGTAGTACATTCAGTTTTGTGCAGGCATAAAAACATTAATGCACAGCAGATGCCTCGTGGGGTTTTATTAAATAAATACATTTCTCAAACTGTGACATCCGATAAGAGAAGTGCAGATATTTCTTGGTAGTTGACATTACAGACGTCTGAATGTATGAGTGTATACTCCAGTGACGATGTATCCAACTGAAATGTTCTGGAGCTGCCAGCAGAGTCGAGTTCCTACGTGTAAAGCCACATGGCGTGGCTGGAGCTCTGACGACATTCTATTCAAACTTTTGAACGATTTTCGAAAATAGAATGGCCACACTGTTGACAAATCGGTCAAAATCCTACTCGTTACCAACGATGTGAGAAACCTGAACACATGTTATGACCTTCTACAAACGCAACGATAGACATCAGCCGCTCCATATCTGAAACATTATCTGAGTTAGTTGTGCACACGGGAAATGTCAGTTTGACTCAAAATTTTGTATCGTTTGTCTATTGCCTGGCTGATCGCTTTTGCCGAAAATTTGCGTTTGTTGCTCGTCATCTAACACGATGTCGTCTGTATCTGGACACGTCTCGAATATTGCAGATTTGAAGCAATGTATTGACTGTCCTAGCGTTAAGATCATTTTTTCTGGACCATTTTTGGGGTACGAAGTTCACATTTATATCACATATTAAGGTCTATGCTCCTTTGGCGTTTTACAAATTGTAGGCTTCTAAGTCACGGCAATAAAGATATGGCCATTTAAATTACATATTTTCATACTTGAAAAATCACTCACAAAAATCCAGAAGGTGCTCCGTGTTGATTTAGAATCATGACATTTTGGAAGAATCCAGATTTCACAGTGCAAATAAAGGACAAAGTCTTAAAATCCATAATTGGTAACTATATAACTCTAGAAAATACTTTTAGTATTAATTTTTATCAGCCTGTCTATTTGTCTGTCCATCTGTTAGGAATCTTTTTCTCTGGATACGTTCTGGGTATCATGTTCAAATTATGTGACATACAAAGGTATATCGACCCTTGGCGGCGTAAAAACTGTAAGCTTGTAACTGACTCCAGTCAACAGATACGGACGGCCGTTTGTGTCTCGTGTTTTGATAATCGAAAACTCACTCATCGAAGCCTATAGGGTGCCCTCCATTGAATGGAATCATGAGATTTGGCAACAACTAAGTTTTCCGGTGCAAGTAAAGCAAAAAATCTGAAACTTGTTAACTTGTAATTTTATCACATAAAAATGTCGTTTTCGATTTGAACATACATTGTATTCACCACCTGTTGAAAGTATAACATACGAACATTACTGCATCCAAACATAAAATGTATGTTGTATTCATGATTTAGTACATAAACAGAAATGTGTTATTAAATCTTGTCTCCCTACATACATAAACTAAAGTCCTCTGCTTGCTTGTTCTTGTTTGTTTGAGCTGGGCTGAGGAAATAACGTAGAATTTTTGAACCGATCTTGGTATTCCTGGGACCAGTATCTTGCCAGTAAAGTTACAAAGGGTCAATAACAGGTAAGAATTATTGGGAATCTCGATTCCCACGATGGGGAGTTTGTACAGAACCCTCTCGCACTTGCCCATTCTGTTTTCCTTTCTTCTATCTACCCTATCATCACCCAGTATGTTGTTCTGGAAGGTGAGTGCTCACCACAGACATGGGTGCCGTCGGGAGTGTCTGAGGGAAGTGGCACGGAACTGCTCTTGTTCTCTGTACGTGGAGTCTCCAATCCTTTTGGGTCACAATGAAACAGGTGACAGTGGTTCCACAATATATTATATTGAGATAGGGAACCAATACTCGAAAGTGCATATTTATTGTGTTAAGGACATACACAGCATACACCACCTAACAACAATGTAGCTCATAGCAATTCTTCAAAGCAACGACGATGAATGCATGTATTGCAATGATGCCTACAGTTCTTCACACTCTTGCAAAGATCTCGGGTGTCCGTTGTGCTCTCGAACAGTAGCAGCTGATAAACACTGTACACAACTGACCACCAAACGGACCTACTGTGCACAACTAGGCTCGTAGCACTCAAGCATCGCAGTGGCGCATTAACCTGTGCCGCAAGCACACCACTGACCCTGCTGTCAGCTGTCCATTGCATCAGATAGCTTGTGTCGTGTTCATGGTGAGGTGTGTTGCTGTGTACAGTGCACAATGAGTAATCAAAGATGAAATGTGCAAGCACTGCGACGAACGGATTTTGAGTCCTATGTCTGCTTGTGTCAATCCTGTATCGTTCACTGCGCTGCAGTGTCTAACTTCATACAGTTTGTATTGTTTGTGGATGAGGCCTCATTCATCCGTGATGTTGTTTTCAAAAGCCAAACAGGCAGATCTAGAATGAGGACAACACCCACGCCACCCATATCGGAGGCCAACAGCAAAGATTCTCAGTCAAGGTATTTTAGGGCATTATCCAAGATCATTCCACTTTGATGTTAATGTTTGCAAACACCTGAAGAATACTCACACTCATTGTAGGACTGGAAAGGGGGGGGTCCTCTCTGATGGCCATTGCGATCGCTGGATCTTACAACCCTAGACCTCATTCTCTGAGGTTATGCCAAGATGTAGGTGTACGAAACACCTGTACATACAGCTGAACACCTGCTTGCCAGGGTCCAAGCTGCCTGTCTCCTGGTACAACATTGTTGCTCACGGGCGAGGCCGCCACGACGAGTGCGGCCGCTTCATGTTTAAAGATGATTACAGGTGTAGCTGTTGTCACACGCATCGACTCAGTCTGTGTTTCGACAAGTTTCTACACAGTTGTCACTTTTGCCCAGCTGCTCAGAACAATGAAGTGTGACATGTCTTGGAAGACAGTAGCGTGATTGACTCGATTCCACTATCGCAGCAGCCGCCACGATACAGGAATGACCTGTGAGGATATGCTGACATCACTCCGAAACTGTGATCACAGAGAGAGCGTCATGCAGTCAAAGGTCGTGAGGTGGTGGTATGAATTTTGGATATTTTCAAGAACACTGCCATCCTGAATTTGGAATCATTCAACTGTATGTCAGTCCGACACCTTAAGCAAGTGTATGGTGCTGGAGAGAAAAATGGTTTTACTTGTGTTGTAGATATGTGCAAATATTATTTTCTTAATAAAAATTTGCTGTGTAGAGTGCACAATGAGCTCATTTTTTACAGTTCTTTTGTCAGCTATGTTTATTTACCAGGTGACATCTACACTCTTTTTGGAGAACTGTCGAGATGATTTCCCAAGTTTCTGCAATGTGTCATTCAAAACGTAGCCGATCAGCAGCTACTTGCAGCCAGCATATTCCATTTCGCGCATTTCTGTCACAGCACAATCCCACTCGTTTAATATGTGGAAGTTCTTCTTCTTACGAGAAATAAACCCGCGTGTGCTGCCTTGCGTCCACGCTTGGTAAGTAATGAGAGTAGTAGCAAGTTATGAGGGGCATGTTCAAATGTGTACCAACACGCTGGGCACTGTCGCAATGCGCTATGTGTAAGTAATGTTAGTGGGGAGAGAAAAAGCGTGATGAATTGCGACTTGAATTGCTGATCAGCGCACTCTGCGTGGCTGAAGGGTTTTGTGACAGCCCTGCGGAGGGCGACCTGAGTCTTTGTCTCTCTCCGACCGCCAGCCAGCCCTGATATCGGAGTCAAGCGCTCGTGCGGTATCCGTGACGATGATGGTGACTGCAGTCATGGCCACGTACGTTGGATAACAATGATGACACCGCACTGTTGTCACTGTTTACCGACGACGGTGTGATGTCATTCATCATGGTCAACTTGGCTGAGGATGAAAGGAAGTATACATATTTTCTATAGTGTTTTTGTTTATACACTACTGGCCATTAAAATTGCTACACCACGAAGATGACGTGCTACAGACGCGAAATTTAACCGACAGGAAGAAGATGCTGTGATATGCAAATGATTAGCTTTTCAGACCATTCACACAAGGTTGGCGCCGGTGGCGACACATACAACGTGCTGACATGAGGAAAGTTTCCAACCGATTTCTCATACACAAACAGCAGTTGACCGGCGTTGCCTGGTGAAACGTTGTTATGATGCCTCGTGTAAGGAGGAGAAATGCGCACCATCAAGTTTCCGACTTTGATAAAGGTCCGATTGTAGCCCATCGCGATTGCGGTTTATCGTATCGCGACATTGCTGCTCGCGTTGGTCGAGATCGAATGACTGTTAGCAGTATATGGAATCGGTGGGTTCAGGAAGGTAATACGGAACGCCGTTCTGTATCCCAACGGTCTCGTATCACTAGCAGTCGAGATGACAGGCATCTTATCCGCAAGGTTGTAACGGGTGGTGCAGCCATGTCCAGATGGGGACGTTTGCAAGACAACAATCATCTGCACGAACAGTTCGATGACGTTTGCAGCAGCATGGACTATCAGCTCGGACACCGTGGCTGCGGTTACCCTTGACGCTGCATCACAGACAGGAGCGCCTGCTGTGGTGTAGTCAACGACGAACCTGGGTCCACGAATGGCAAAACGTCATTTTTTCGGATGAATCCAGGTTCTGCTTACAGCATCATGATGGTCGCATTCGTGTTTGGCGACATCGTGGTGAACGCACATTGGAAGCGCGTATTCGTCATCGCCATACTGGCGTATCACCCGGCGTGATGGTATGGGGTGCCATTGGTTACACGTCTCGGTCACCTCTTGTTCGCAATGACGGCACTTTGAACAGTGGACGTTACATTGCAGATGTGTTACGACACGTGGCTCTACCTTCATTCGATCCCTGCGAAATCCTACATTTCAGCAGGATAATTCCTGACCGCATGTTGCGGGTCCTGGATACAGGCCTTTCAGGGTACAGAAAATGTTCGACTGCTGCCCTGGCCAGCACATTCTCCAGATCTCTCACCAATTGAAAACGTCTGGTCAATGGTGGCCGACCAACTGGCTCGTCACAATACGCCAGTCACTACTCTTGATGAACAGTCGTATCATGTTGAGGCTGCATGGGCAGCTGTACCTGTACACGCCATCAAAGCTCTGTTTGACTCAATGCCCAGACGTATCAAGGCCGTTATTACGGCCAGAGGTGGTTTTTCTGGGTACTGATTTCTCAGGATCTACGCACCGAAATTCCATGAAAATGTAATCACTGTCAGTTCTAGAATAATATATTTGTCCAATGAATTCCCGTTTATCATCTGCATTTCTTCTTGGTGTAGCAATTTTAATGCCTAGTAGTGTAAGTGAGTCTTATGGGTTCTACTTCTTCTTTCCTAGCTGTGAGCAGGCGTTACTCGCTGTGGGATCTGAACCCAGCAGCTGATAATGATGATGACGATGATGATGATCTCTGGGGAACGACTTCGATTGTTCAGAGGCAGATATCGCTTATTCTACAGTATTAAATTGTTTGTTTGTTATTTTTGAGATGCTCTAGTTTGTAGATGTTCTCAATGCGAATTTCGGTGTTTTGACACGACCACCAGCTACTAGTTCTTTTGCACATGTGTTTTCATTTGGGTTTGTCCATATTCTTTCAGACACATTCCCCTGCCGACGTCATACACCTCCTCTAGTACCCATGCTGGATATGCCCTTAATGACAAACATGCCCACTGATGATGAGTTGCTGGAAGTGTATTCCAGTAATGATCATAACAACAGTTTTACTTGTAAGTACTCAGAATTTATTATTATTATTATACGAATACGGATTTTTATTTCTCCTTCCTTAGATACTGATCAACTGCGTCTCTTTCTCCTTCTCGTGTGCAGAGTTATTAGGAGTTCGACGTGTTGTTGAGGGGAAGGGCATTGTCCAAGTTAGGGGGAGAGCTGTCGTGACGTCATGGGGTGAGTCGATACCAGAGTGGTCATACTGAGTCACTTTTCTGAGATGCAGGAAAGGGAGTCCTGTACGACACTCAGCTATATGCTCTACCTTGATTTATGTTCATAAGATTTTGAGCAACTTATTGTGGGGTCCAGTTACATCTCTCTTCAAAAGTATATACTGCTAACAAAAAGCATGTTCTAATGCCCAGAATCATGATGAGAGGAATTTAAATTGATTTCCATCGTTGCTTCTCACTAGTGATAGAAATTAACCAAAAAATATAGGGCATACAGATACACAACAAACACCAGATGTCCACTGACGTTCTAAGAAGACAAACATTAACACGCTGTGTGGCACATCGACAAAGAAGTCGAGCGTAAATTAGGTGGTCCCCTCTTCATGTCCATATTAGCTGAGAAACATCCAAAAAGTGTAGACCTGCTGCTAATCTCTGAAGACGATAAGCAACACAACGTTTCGATAAAATGCATGTCCCACCTACGTTCCTCTGAAATGAAAAGAAAAAAGGTGCAAGATATTTTTGCTGTAGATGTCTCAAGTCGTTTACCATGAGCATGTATCTTGAAAGACACCTGATTGACTGCTAGGGCCAAGAAACAATAGGTGTGGAAATGCTTATCAAGGATAAACGGTTCTCGAAGTTTAAGAATGCCTCTCACCAACAATTCTGTCCCTTCGTCGTTTACGTCGATTTAGAGCGCCTCCTAGCTCCTGTGGTACAGTGTGAACGTGGTGCCTCTGCCTCCCATATCACTGTCACAAAATGATGCATACGATATGGGGCTACCCATCAAGTTCTGTGCACTAAAATTAAAATCTTATGCCAATGGAGTAGTGCGAGATGGCTGCTCACTGAGCTTGAAAGTCTTGTACGGGATGTTTATAACATTTATAGTGAAAACGTCCTCATGACCAACGTGAAGGAAAATGATGCACTGTACAAGCAGGCAGCTGATCGTTGTACCTGGGGACTGTGACTGGACAGAGGTGAGGAAGCTCCCTGTAGAGACTGTTGCCACGTAACGGGGAATCCCAGAGTGCAGCTTACAACCCATGTAACTTCAAGTACCAACTGCCACAGCACACAGCCATCTTTTCCACAATTTAAGTGAGCATGATGCCAACTTTCTAGTTCAGCACTTTGACGAGTCTGGGTAGTAGCATGATAAGATCAGTATCATTGCTGACACCGTTGACAAATACATGCCGCTTCAAAGAGGATCACACCACTTCCTGGATTCACAACGCTTCATGCTCACGTGTCTTTAGAAATTTGCTGAACCACCGCGTCCTGAAGATATTCTTAGCAAAGTGAGCCACTTATCTCGATGATGTAGAGTTTCAAGAGTTTCAACTTGTGAGGGAGAGGGGGTCTTTCCATACGAATATCTGGATTCTGTAGTTAACTAAGAGGCATTTCCATAATGAATGGAATGAACGGGCACTTGGTGAATGAACACCAGGACTTCGGCATCTCTGATTTATCAGAACATGTAAAATGATGAACACCAATGTACATCTGACCGCCAACATCTTTGAGAAGACATCTTGGGTTGTCGGGTGTTCTGCCGGATATCAGCGTCGTACTTGCACGATATTTCGGTCACGTAGCTCGAGACCTTCATCAGGTGCGACCTGAGACTTCTCATCGAGTGGACCTGGTCCAGTATTTATGCCTATGGCCTTCCCCCTCCACCAACGGCTGCAGGCGCTTCCTCTGTGGTCCGCGCCCATTCCCTGTGACCTGCTGGAGCGTTGCTGCTCCGTTTTCCGTCCGCTGCGGTTCTAGGTGTTCCCTCTGCGGTCCGCGCCCACCAAACCCGCTCCTGGGGGTTTCATCTACGGTCTGGGGTACCGGGCGTTCCCCCTGCGGTCCGCGCCCGCTCACCACGACCTGTTGGAGCGTTGCCGCTCCGTTTTTCGTCTGCTGCGGCTCTGGATGTTCCCTCTGCGGTCCGCACCCACCAGTCTCACTTCTGGGTGTTCCATCTTCGGTCTGGTGCTCCTGGCAGTCCGTCAGGGGCTCGTTTACCATCTCCATGTCTCTGGTTCTTCTGTTTGTGTAGTGTTGCAGCTGGCCCCGTTGCTCCTTTAACAATTCCAGAGCCGGATCCCAGGCTCTGCTTAGCTGGTACCCTGTGTCACGATTCATAAGATCGTCAGCCATTTTAATCTCAATCGATTCTCTTATAACACTGTCCCAAAATCTGGGTGTTTGTGCTAGAATCTTGGTATCCTCATACTTCATGGCATGATCTAGTTCTAGACAGTGTTCAGCAATGGCTGACTTAGTCACCTGTCTTAATCTAGTGTGCTGCTGATGTTCTTTGCACCTGATCTCCACAGTTCTTGTCGTCTGGCCAATGTAGGACATGCCACATTGACAAGGTATATTGTAAATCCCTGGTTTTCGTAACCCCAGGTCGTCTTTGACACTCCCCAGCAGTCCCCCGATCTTGTTGGATGAACAGAAAACACACTTGATATTGTGTTTACGCAGGATCCTACTGATTCTGGCAGAAATAGAGCCAGCATGGGGCAGATATGCCACCTTCCTTGCTTCATCTTGGTCTTCTTCAGGAACCTGTGGTATAGTGGCTGGTCGGAGTGCCCTCTCAATTTGTCTGTCCATGTATCCATTCTTGGAGAAAACTGTTTTGAGACGTTCTATCTCTATGGGTAGATTCTCTTGGTCTGATAGGGCACGTGCTCTGTGGAGTAAAGTCTTCAGAACCCCATTCTTCTGTGCAGGGTGGTGACAACTGCTGGCCTGGAGATATAAATCAGTGTGTGTAGGTTTTCGGTACACACTGTGGCCAATTGATCCATCTGCTTTCCTCTGGACTAGTACATCCAGAAACGACAGCTGGCCATTCTTCTCCAGTTCCATGGTGAACTTGATATTAGGGTGGCATGAGTTAAGATGTTCAAGAAACTCATTGAGCCTGTCCATCCCGTGTGGCCAGATTACGAAGGTGTCATCCACATACCTAAAGAAGCATGTGGGTTTAAATGTGGCTGTCTCCGATGCCCTCTCCTCAAAACTCTCCATAAACATGTTGGCAACCACAGGGGACAGTGGGCTGCCCATAGCTACACCTTCAGTTTGCTCGTAATATTGGTTTCTGTACAGGAAATACGTGGATGTCAGTGTATGACTGAACAGGTCCAACAGAGCACCATCAAATTTCTCTGCAATCAGTGCTAGTGAGTCCTTCAGTGGGACCCTGGTGAACAGCGATACCACATCAAAACTAACCATGATGTCCGAATCTGTGATGTGCAGTTGCTTGAGGCGTTGCAGGAAATCTTCTGAGTTGCGGATGTGGTGAATACATTTCCCTACATATGGAGCCAGGAGACCTTTCAGGTACTTGGCTGTTGTGTACGTAGGTGCCCCAATATTACTGACAATAGGACGTAGGGGCACACCCTCTTTGTGTATTTTAGGCAGACCATACAGACTAGGTGGCACTGGCGCTTTTTCCCATAGTTGTCTGATGATCTTATCGGGCATCCCTGTTTCCTTCAAGAGAGCACTAGTCTTCTTGGCCACCTTGTCCGTGGGGTCACACTCCAGAATTCTGTATGCAGGGTCATCCAGAAGTTGGTGTACTTTCTCATCATAATCCACTCGCTGCAAGATGACAGTGGAGTTCCCTTTGTCTGCTGGCAGTACCACAATGCTGTTGTCTTCCCGTAGTTTCTTGAGTGCAAGCCTCTCCTCGGTTGTGATGTTCGATTTCGGCGGCCTGGCCTTGGTGAGGGCCCTGCAGGTCTCTCGGCGGACTTCCTCTGCCACATTAGGTGGAAGTGTGGCTGCAACTTGCTCTACTGCACTGACGAAACCTGAAATGGGTACGTTTCTAGGGGTCGTAGCAAAGTTGAGACCCTTGCTGAGTACCTTTAAGGTTGTATCATCAAACCGTATGCCACTCAGATTCGTCACCGTGCGTGTCTCTTCCATCTGCTGTGCTTTCTTGCTCATGCGGTCAAGCTTTGCAGATTGGCAAGATGAGGCATTCCTTCTAGCACACTCAGCTAAAGACCAGGAGGCACGGTCTACCCAATCCCAATCTTCTCTTGTTAAGGCGGCTGCCTTGTACAGATGAATGTGTAACAGCTCCCTGGCCACAACATCTAACCTGTGGCGCATATCTCGAATCCTCTCTCTCACCAGTGCCATGCTAGCTCTGCGTTTTATCTTGTTCGCCGCTCTGGAGTTGATGTGATGTTCAATTCTGGCAAATACTGGTACCACTTCTCCATCTCGACACCTCAGCAAAAAACTGAGAGAACTCAGCATCTTCCCTTTCTTCTGCCGTAGCTTGTCCAGCTTCTTGATATTCTGATACATCTCCTCCCCGTAGAGACTTTTGATGTAACTCTTCAGGCTTTCCCGGCGATCTAATGACATCTTGGGTTGTCGGGTGTTCTGCCGGATAAAAGTGTCGTACTTGCACGATGGAACACCCAGAAGTGGGACTGGTAGGCGCGGACCGCAGAGGGAACATCCAGAGCCGCAGCAGACGAAAAACGGAGCGGCAACGCTCCAACAGGTCGTGGTGAGCGGGCGCGGACCGCAGGGGGAACGCCTGGTACCCCAGACCGTAGATGAAACCCCCAGGAGCGGGTTTGGTGGGCGCGGACCGCAGAGGGAACACCTAGAACCGCAGCGGACGGAAAACGGAGCAGCAACGCTCCAGCAGGTCACAGGGAATGGGCGCGGACCACAGAGGAAGCGCCTGCAGCCGTTGGTGGAGGGGGAAGGCCATAGGCATAAATACTGGACCAGGTCCACTCGAGGAGCAGTCTCAGATCGCACCTGATGAAGGTCTCGAGCTACGTGACCGAAATAACGTGCAAGTACGACGCTGATATCCGGCAGAACACCCGACAACCCAAGATGTCATTAGATCGCTGGGAAAGCCTGAAGAGTTACATCAAAAGTCTCTACGAGGAGGAGATGTATCAGAATATCAAGAAGCTGGACAAGCTACGGCAGAAGAAAGGGAAGATGCTGAGTTCTCTCAGTTTTTTGCTGAGGTGTCGAGATGGAGAAGTGGTACCAGTATTTGCCAGAATTGAACATCACATCAACTCCAGAGCGGTGAACAAGATAAAACGCAGAGCTAGCATGGCACTGGTGAGAGAGAGGATTCGAGACATGCGCCACAGGTTAGATGTTGTGGCCAGGGAGCTGTTACACATTGATCTGTACATGGCAGCCGCCTTAACAAGAGAAGATTGGGATTGGGTAGACCGTGCCTCCTGGTCTTTAGCTGCTCCTAGTGTGCTAGGAGGAATGCCTTATCTTGCCAATCTGCAAAGTTTGACCGCATGAGCAAGAAAGCACAGCAGATGGAAGAGACACGCACGGTGACGAATCTGAGTGGCATACGGTTTGATGATACAACCTTAAAGGTACTCAGCAAGGGTCTCAACTTTGCTACGACCCCTAGAAACGTACCCATTTCAGGTTTCGTCAGTGCAGTAGAGCAAGTTGCAGCCACACTTCCACCTAATGTGGCAGAGGAAGTCCGCCGAGAGACCTGCAGGGCCCTCACCAAGGCCAGGCCGCCGAAATCGAACATCACAACCGAGGAGAGGCTTGCACTCAAGAAACTACGGGAAGACAACAGCATTGTGGTACTGCCAGCAGACAAAGGGAACTCCACTGTCATCTTGCAGCGAGTGGATTATGATGAGAAAGTACACCAACTTCTGGAGGACCCTGCATACAGAATTCTGGAGTGTGACCCCACGGACAAGGTGGCCAAGAAGACTAGTGCTCTCTTGAAGGAAACAGGGATGCCCGATAAGATCATCAGACAACTATGGGAAAAAGCGCCAGTGCCACCTAGTCTGTATGGTCTGCCTAAAATACACAAAGAGGGTGTGCCCCTACGTCCTATTGTCAGTAATATTGGGGCACCTACGTACACAACAGCCAAGTACCTGAAAGGTCTCCTGGCTCCATATGTAGGGAAATGTATTCACCACATCCGCAACTCAGAAGATTTCCTGCAACGCCTCAAGCAACTGCACATCACAGATTCGGACATCATGGTTAGTTTTGATGTGGTATCGCTGTTCACCAGGGTCCCACTGAAGGACTCACTAGCACTGATTGCAGAGAAATTTGATGGTGCTCTGTTGGACCTGTTCAGTCATACACTGACATCCACGTATTTCCTGTACAGAAACCAATATTACGAGCAAACTGAAGGTGTAGCTATGGGCAGCCCACTGTCCCCTGTGGTTGCCAACATGTTTATGGAGAGTTTTGAGGAGAGGGCATTGGAGACAGCCACATTTAAACCCACATGCTTCTTTAGGTATGTGGATGACACCTTCGTGATAAAAAAATGGAACTGGAGAAGAATGGCCAGCTGTCATTTCTGGATGTACTAGTCCAGAGGAAAGCAGATGGATCAATTGGCCACAGTGTGTACCGAAAACCTACACACACTGATTTATATCTGCAGGCCAGCAGTTGTCACCACCCTGCACAGAAGAATGGGGTTCTGAAGACTTTACTCCACAGAGCACGTGCCCTATCAGACCAAGAGAATCTACCCATAGAGATAGAACGTCTCAAAACAGTTTTCTCCAAGAATGGATACATGGACAGACAAATTGAGAGGGCACTCCAATCAGCCACTATACCACAGGTTCCTGAAGAAGACCAAGATGAAGCAAGGAAGGTGGCATATCTGCCCTATGCTCGCTCTATTTCTGCCAGAATCAGTAGGATCCTGCGTAAACACAATATCAAGTGTGTTTTCTGTCCATCCAACAAGATCGGGGGACTGCTGGGGAGTGTCAAAGACGACCTGGGGTTACGAAAACCAGGGATTTACAATATACCTTGTCAATGTGGCATGTCCTACATTGGCCAGACGACAAGAACTGTGGAGATCAGGTGCAAAGAACATCAGCGGCACACTAGATTAAGACAGGTGATTAAGTCAGCCATTGCTGAACACTGTCTAGAACTAGATCATGCCATGAAGTATGAGGATACCAAGATTCTAGCACAAACACCCAGATTTTGGGACAGTGTTATAAGAGAATCGATTGAGATTAAAATGGCTGACGATCTTATGAATCGTGACACAGGGTACCAGCTAAGCAGAGCCTGGGATCCGGCTCTGGAATTGTTAAAGGAGCAACGGGGCCAGCTGCAACACTACACAAACAGAAGAACCAGAGACATGGAGATGGTAAACGAGCCCCTGACGGACTGCCAGGAGCACCAGACCGAAGATGGAACACCCAGAAGTGGGACTGGTGGGTGCGGACCGCAGAGGGAACATCCAGAGCCGCAGCAGACGAAAAACGGAGCGGCAACGCTCCAACAGGTCGTGGTGAGCGGGCGCGGACCGCAGGGGGAACGCCCGGTACCCCAGACCGTAGATGAAACCCCCAGGAGCGGGTTTGGTGGGCGCGGACCGCAGAGGGAACACCTAGAACCGCAGCAGACGGAAAACGGAGCAGCAACGCTCCAGCAGGTCACAGGGAATGGGCGCAGACCACAGAGGAAGCGCCTGCAGCCGTTGGTGGAGGGGGAAGGCCATAGGCATAAATACTGGACCAGGTCCACTCGAGGAGCAGTCTCAGGTCGCACCTGATGAAGGTCTCGAGCTACGTGACCGAAATATCGTGCAAGTACGACGCTGATATCCGGCAGAACACCCGACAACCCAAGATGTCTTTAGATCGCGGGGAAAGCCTGAAGAGTTACATCTTTGAGAAGTTTTGTAGCATATGGCTGAGATTTCGTGGGATGCCATGTTAAGAAAGACACAAGCCAGCAGCCACTTCTTGACCAACGTTGAGATGCATGTCTTCCTGGAACATGCGGTCCACGAGTGACTTTGCCAATGTGTGCGCAGGTATGCCAAGGCAAATAACTTGCAAATAATCGAGGGGGAGTACAGGTTGTCTGACGATTTCAGTTTCATCCTGTACCTGGATGTAAACTGTCTCTAAAGGCAAACCATGCAACCAAGTCTCCCTTTTCAAGGGCTCTCATGGATGTCCAAAGGGGAAATCACCAGACTGAGGAAAGAGATCAAATACGTGGCTGCTGATGCTGTTGAGGGATATGCCCTAGAGGTAGAGCTGGACTATCCCACAAGTCTGTTTGTCACAGTTCTGACAGCATGTTTGAGATTATGAATGTTTCATTGCACACTGCGTGCGTCCATGTGTGCGTGTGTGTGTGTGTGTGTGTGTGTGTGTGTGTGTGTGTGAGAGAGAGAGAGAGAGAGAGAGAGAGTATATATTTCGTGTGGAACATGTACAATATGCATCCGTGTAAAGAAAGTATTTTATATATTTATGGTGCGTGTGTGTGTGTGTGTGTGTGTGTGTGTGTGTGTGTGGGACGTGCGTCACGTCCTCGCTGTGACAGCATGTAGTTAGCGGTCAGCGGGCAGCTAACATCCTGTTTGTGGTCTGAGCCGCTTCCCACTTCCGACAGCCCGGCTGTGGGCGTCACAACAACACAGATCGAGAGAGGTCAGGGAGCGACATGGGCCGAGTCCACACAGTAGGGTGTGCAGCGCACAGACAAACCCAAACTCACTGCAGTGGTGACACGTTACTGCAGACGACTCTTACCGGTACGTCGATAAGCAGTATAGAAAACGAAAAATAAAATTCAGAATTTCCTTCGTTGTGCAGGAGCAGTGTATTGGAAGGTGCTGTACACATTTGAATCGGCACCTTCCAATACGTTGAATCCGTCGTCCTTGCCATGGCGCCACTGCGCTTTCTGCCATCTATACCTAATCTATGCCAGCTGGTGTGTCGAGCGGTTCTAAGCGCTTCAGTCTGGAACCGCGCGACTGCTACGGTCGCAGGTTCGAATCCTGCCTCTGGCATGGATGTGTGTGATGTCCTTAGGTTGGTTAGGTTTAAGTAGTGCTAAGTTCTAGGGGACTTATGACCTGATAAGATAAGTCCCATAGTGCTCAGAGCCATTTGAACTGTTCTGACCATACATGCATACATATTTGTACACATTATTATGTGAGAGCCCAGTTACCAGGGCACAGGGTCAAAATCGTAAGCTGCGTCGTTACCTGGGCCACAGCACGCTTTGCCGTACTACTCTGCAGGGCTGTAGTGAAGAACCACGAGAGGAATTATCTCGAATACGAATACCTCAAGACTGCGGCAGCAGTCTGAAGACTTAAGTTTCATACAGAAAGCAAACTGTGTCTCTAAAGCGAAACTATCTGTACAACATTGGTTTCACGGAATAACTTTTCGCAATTACACTTTTCCTAAGCAGGTGCAGTGTATGATCAACGAAGCGTAGCTGCACCGCAAATGTAATAAAGAAGTCGTCCTTTAAACATTCTCGCAAGCTGTGAGGTACTAACTCTACAAAATATTGGATATGTATCAGGTAAATTGCCTTTGCTGCAGTGAAATGCGTGGATGATGGTAACGAAAACAAGATGCAATGACAGGACATGAAACGATGTAGGCAGAAACCATTCTTAAATACGGAACCTGCAACTATCAATCTTTGAAATTACCATCCAGCAAACATCCGTAATATTTATAGAAAAAAGATTTAATCTACCCAGAACCTTCTCAGGTCACTAAAACAGGTATCGCTTAATTCTCTTCTCAAAGGATCCTAAATGAGGCTCATACGATACTTTAGGGACTGGCACGTTGCTACATACGCCACAAAAAGCTACACAAAGACACAGATCATTGTGCGTCCTTTTGCTTTCCATGTATACTACTGTCAGAATCCAAACAGTCATAATGCACAGTGGCCATTCTATGTGTTAAGGTTGGGTTGTTTGGGGAAGGAGACCAGACAGCGAGGTCATCGGCCTCATCGGATTAGGGAAGGATGGGGAAGGAAGTCGGCTATGCCCTAAATCAGAATGGCCGGACACGGGATTGAACCGTCGTCCTCCCGAATGCGAGTCGAGTGTATGTGTTAAGACCAAATAGCTTTTATTCTTGGTAGTGGGAAAATCACTGGTGGCAGTGTTCATAAATCATAGACAGAGAATTCAGATTCGATAATGGTTCGAGTTAGGCCACGAGATACGTGCAGAAAGGCTAACGACTAAGATGAATGCTCTCAGAAAGCAGCAGCCGGTTTCAGGTTAGTCTGACAGAGGTTTTCATTGGCCTTGACATATTCATAAAATGTTCTGGTTGTGACTGTAGTAGCACAGTGCCTTTAACAAAGCCACTCGCAGCCGCAACATGCGCTAACTGGTGGACCTCAACTGCAGGTTTTCGTTATTGACGCGCGTCCTCTGTGGCTGCGGCGGCTGGGGCATTGCCGTGTCACACGGACAGTGCTGGCCGGCAGTGGTGAGCACAGGGGGCCACCAATGGCGTAGAGCCACAAGTGTCAGCTGCGCTATCGTCTTGTCATGGAGTCCTGGGAAATGGTCACGTGAATGTTAAGGTGGGAAGACGTTGAACAGTTGTGTCGAAATGTATGAATTATGTGGTATGTATACAGGTTCATTACGAGATTTGAAGTTGACGAACCTCCATGTTGAGCAGAAGTAATTTTATAGGCCTTCCATATGGAGTAGAGATTCTTAGGAAGAGAAGATGCTGATGGAGACTTGAAATGCCACACTGAGACTCTAGACCACTCTCCACTAAATATGAAGCTAACATGCTTCAGCTTGTAAAGCAGGATTGGATGCAAAGTTATCTGAATCTGTTAAAGAAGTAGATAGCAAACACGAGAAAAGAAAGATACAGACGATTTTCTTCGACCTCTAACCATTCCGAGCTTAGCCTCCCTTTATCATAGCCCCAAAAGGCTCACAGAAGTAGAAGTTGGTTCAGAATTCTTCCAGATGGTTAGTATTAGAACTGGAGAGCCTAAGATAGTTACAGTGTGAGGCAGGTAAACTGGAAAACACTCTCCAAAAACTGGCCAGGTGGTGTGTGTCATTTTCTCACCCCCTGTACGTATAATACAGATTATAAGAGGAGGAAAAAAACTCCACTTACCATACGTTCGAATGCGATGGGAACCAACAGTTGTGAGAAGTGCGTCGCACCGAGTGAGAACAGCTGCGCGAAGTCCCGCCAGAAGCTGGAGAGGCGTTCCCGGAAAACAGCCGCCTGGGCCTGCAGTTCTGCACAAGACGCGAGACGACGGACTGGTGAACAAGCCAGTGGATGAGATTTCTGTAGAAGCACAGCTTTCACTTTCTGCCCCCACAAAGTGTATGCAGGTAGCATTTACCTTTTGAAACTAGATCAATATACAATGTCAGTAATCGCATGAGTTACAGCATGGACATCTTGACCGGACGTTACAAAGCTCATATTCCAGCGACAAATTTAAAGAGCACATCAAGCAAAGAGAGAGGAGTACCATCACCTAACGTAGATTCAGTAATAAAAATTAACCTAATGGCAAGAGTATCAAAATACTTGAAGAAGTGGAAATATACAACTATTTCAAAAATCACACACACAGCTTGCCCAACAATAAGACAGATTTAAGAAATAAGAGATCTATGTGCTAATAATAGAAAGTAACATAAATGAGGATGTATAGTTTGGCTATTTGACTTTCACTTACTGACAAGCATAGGACGTAACGATTTGCACAGAATTGTGTCTATGCTGGTTTTATAATGTGAGTAGTCTTTACAACGTTTCCCGTGAGTTGTATGATATGTATGGAAATGAGGAAGAATTATGTCCACTCATCAACGATTTTATATTTAGGATGTATTTATTTTAACATAAGTAATATATTTTAGTAATTCAGTAAAAAATTGAATAAGGTGTTATGCAAGTGTAGCTGAAATAGCCATTCTCGGCCTAAACTTTCTAAGGACCATGGAAATGTATGACTACATTTGTACTGGTACAGTACCTTACATATTAACGGTACATTTTACCATTACATGATGATACACATAATGTTCTGTAATTTGTGACAAGTATCCCATCACATGTTTTTATCTCACTTTTTGTACTCCCTTTTCTTTTTATTTGTCCAGTGGATCAATTCATGTACCTTTGTGATGTTAATGTGGTACAAAAAATACACATGTAAAATTATATATATATATATATATATATATATATATATATATATATATATATATACACTCCTGGAAATGGAAAGAAGAACACATTGACACCGGTGTGTCAGACCCACCATACTTGCTCCGGACACTGCGAGAGGGCTGTACAAGCAATGATCACACGCACGGCACAGCGGACACACCAGGAACCGCGGTGTTGGCCGTCGAATGGCGCTAGCTGCGCAGCATTTGTGCACCGCCGCCGTCAGTGTCAGCCAGTTTGCCGTGGCATACGGAGCTCCATCGCAGTCTTTAACACTGGTAGCATGCCGCGACAGCGTGGACGTGAACCGTATGTGCAGTTGACGGACTTTGAGCGAGGGCATATAGTGGGCATGCGGGAGGCCGGGTGGACGTACCGCCGAATTGCTCAACACTTGGGGCGTGAGGTCTCCACAGTACATCGATGTTGTCGCCAGTGGTCGGCGGAAGGTGCACGTGCCCGTCGATCTGGGACCGGACCGCAGCGACGCACGGATGCACGCCAAGATCGTAGGATCCTACGCAGTGCCGTAGGGGACCGCACCGCCACTTCCCAGCAAATTAGGGACACTGTTGCTCCTGGGGTATCGGCGAGGACCATTCGCAACCGTCTCCATGAAGCTGGGCTACGGTCCCGCACACCGTTAGGCCGTCTTCCGCTCACGCCCCAACATCGTGCAGCCCGCCTCCAGTGGTGTCGCGACAGGCGTGAATGGAGGAACGAATGGAGACGTGTCGTCTTCAGCGATGAGAGTCGCTTCTGCCTTGGTGCCAATGATGGTCGTATGCGTGTTTGGCGCCGTGCAGGTGAGCGCCACAATCAGGACTGCATACGACCGAGGCACACGGGGCCAACACCCGGCATCATGGTGTGGGGAGCGATCTCCTACACTGGCCGTACACCACTGGTGATCGTCGAGGGGACACTGAATAGTGCACGGTACATCCAAACCGTCATCGAACCCATCGTTCTACCATTCCTAGACCGGCAAGGGAACTTGCTGTTCCAACAGGACAATGCACGTCCGCATGTATCCCGTGCCACCCAACGTGATCTAGAAGGTGTAAGTCAACTAACCTGGCCAGCAAGATCTCCGGATCTGTCCCCCATTGAGCATGTTTGGGACTGGATGAAGCGTCGTCTCACGCGGTCTGCACGTCCAGCACGAACGCTGGTCCAACTGAGGCGCCAGGTGGAAATGGCATGGCAAGCCGTTCCACAGGACTACATCCAGCATCTCTACGATCGTCTCCATGGGAGAATAGCAGCCTGCATTGTTGCGAAAGGTGGATATACACTGTACTAGCTTCGACATTGTGCATGCTCTGTTGCCTGTGTCTATGTGCCTGTGGTTCTGTCAGTGTGATCATGTGATGTATCTGACCCCAGGAATGTGTCAATAAAGTTTCCCCTTCCTGGGACAATGAATTCACGGTGTTCTTATTTCAATTTCCAGGAGTGTGTATATATATATATATATATATATATATATGATTAGTACTGCCATGTTTTTGTGAGCACCCAAGCTACTGTACGCCTTTGACGATGGATACCATATGTACTATTACGCACTATCACAATAAAGAAATGTTTTATCTTATTTCTTTACACCAAATGCTTGTATCGTAAACAGAAAGCCAAATTTTGTTAACAATATTAAGATACTCTGGTATAAAACGTTTACTGTGGCATGTACAATCACTGCTAAGAGCAAAGAAGAAACGACTTGTGAATATGTTCCCCACCAACCGCCTCAGTTGTCATATAAACAACAGGAACAGTGATTTGAGGAGATTCATGTTAGTGATGTTAACATCAGTAACAATAAATTTACCTTATGCCATTGCTATAATCCTTGAGCTCATCTGATGTTGATGTACTCTCAGAGTTAGGAGACTCAACATACAGAGACAACAGTGAGATATACACACGTCGGAAGATTCGTAAATTTTGACACCTCCAGTGGCCCGATGCAAGTGATGTGCTGTTTTTAGCATTTGTTGTAATATGACTGCCTCATGTATGGGAGGATAGTGGCGTTCTATACATGCTATCTGCACTTCACTTTTCGGTTATTGCTGTATACCTGTATAAAGGACTCAGGATCGAAAATGTAGTCGTGAAAACAAATAATGTTACAGTTAACGGCAGATACATCGTCTTTAAGAAAAATACAGCATTATTTTTATGCCTGTGCCAGATTTTTGGCATTTCGTTCTTATGTGAGCCTATTTTTAGTACAAAAAAGACATTGCTACAGATGGAGAATGATGTGTGTACACGATGTTTGTTCTGTTCCTAATGCTATTGGGATTACTCAGCGGCAAATCTCAAAAGAGAAAGTCCAAGGAACGTGCATCTTTATGTCTCTGTAAAAAAAACGAATCTTCGGCATGAGGGAATTGAGAGCATCGTACCGACACATTACACTGGCATCTGGCTGTAGGGCAACGACTGCAGAATGTATAGCCACGGGTTGGGGTGGAGGGCAACAGAGTGCTGAGAAGTTCACCAGCCATCACAGACAGACCGATGTAACCTGGGTTGAGATCTGTGGCTACCACTGACACGACACCACAAGCAGCATAGTGTAGGGCGTTCTGTGGTGTTCAGCGCCGGGAGTCGCTTTTGCCTGTGGTGGTCAGGTCGACGCTGCTCTGTCCTCAGGTGGCCTCGTGAGACGTCACGGGAAGCAGCGGTCGTCGAGATGCCTACCTCTCCAGCCCACAGAAACAAACAGGGGTTAGAAAGACTCGCGATCAAATCATGTGGAAGGCATGTGGAAGAGTTCTTAGGAATTTCGGAAATTTTTCAGAAATTTGGAAGCCAAATTATTATTCAAACTGGTTCTCCAGATAAACAATCAGTATCTCTTGAAAATATCATTCACATGGTTCTGTATGTTCAAGGACACATAAGTGCGAGGACATCCGCACAATTACCTAAGGAGCTCTCACACTCAAGTTGCTGACAAGAGTATGTGTATAAGAGGAAAAAGAAGATTGAGGAAGTGCTAGATGAAGATCAATTTGGTTTTAGGAAAGATTAAGGCATTAGCGAATGACTTCTCAGTTGGCGATTGATGATTAAAGCGAGACTTAAGGAAAATCTAGGCATGTCCGTAGGATTTGTAGTTAGATAAAAATCGTACAATAATTTAAAATGTTACAGGATTTCCGAAACTCTAAGGAAAATGGGTGTAACCTCAAGGGAAAGAAGGGTTACGTGCAATTTGTACATCAAACAAGAGGATAAAGTAGGAAGACCAATAGGAAAGGTAAAAGACGTACATCTAATTGCATCTACGATTCAATCTGTACATCGAAGAAGCAGTGACGGAATTAAAAATGGGGTTCAGAAATGGAATTAAAATTCAGGTTGAAAGGTTATCAGTGACAGGAATAGCTGATGTCATTGCTATTCTCAATGGAAGTCAGAGATAACAGTAGCAGATGTTGAGTAGAATGAACAATCTAATGGGTAGACTCTATGAATTAAGACTAAACCAAAGAAAGATTAAATTAATGATGTCTAGCAGAAATCAGATCAGTGTTCAACTTTATGTCAGAATTGTAGACGAGGATCAAGACGAACTGAAAGCCGGCCGAAGTGGCCGTGCGGTTAAAGGCGCTGCAGTCTGGAACCGCAAGACCGCTACGGTCGCAGGTTCGAATCCTGCCTCGGGCATGGATGTTTGTGATGTCCTTAGGTTAGTTAGGTTTAACTAGTTCTAAGTTCTAGGGGACTAATGACCTCAGAAGTTGAGTCCCATAGTGCTCAGAGCCATTTGAACCATTTTTTGAACGAACTGAAAGAATTCTGCTACCTTGAGGACAAAGTAGCCGGCTGAAGTGGCCGTGCGGGTCTAGGCGCTGCAGTCTGGAACCGCGAGACTGCTACGGTCGCAGGTTCGAATCCTGCCTCGGGCATGGATGTGTGTAATGTCCTTAGGTTAGTTAGGTTTAACAAGTTCTAAGTTCTAGGGGACTAATGACCTTAGAAGTTGAGTCCCATAGTGCTCAGAGTCATTTTAACCAAGGACAAACTAACTCATAATGGAAAAATAAAAGAGAACGTAAAGAGTAGAGAAGAACATTCAAAGAGGATGTTCATGGCCAAACGAAGTCAACTAACATCAACTGTCAGTTTTGTAACAACGAAATCAAACAATCATTGATTGGCAAGCTTTCGGAGCCAGTGACTCCTTCTGCAGGTAAAAGGGTTGAAACGGAAGGAAGAAGGGTTAAGGAAAAGGGCAGGTCTAGGAAAAGGGGGAAAAGGGGTAGATTTTGGGAAAGTCACCCAGAACCGCGGGTCAGAGGAGACTTACCGTACAAGATGAGGTGGAGTGTTGGGGACCGCATCCAGGGAGCTTAAAGGTGGAAGATAGGGTAATATACAAGACAGAGATTACTGCTAAAACATTGATCTCGAGTTAACAAGCGGGTGACCTCCTATAATAGCCCTGTAACTGGCAAAAATAGTTCCCGCGGTCTAGGGGTAGCGTCTTTGATTAATAATCAAAACGTCTTCGGCCACGGGTTCGATCCCCACCAATGCCTAAATTTTGATAAATAATCAGCATTGGCGGCCGAAGACTTCCGGCATAAGAAGTCAGCCTCATTCTGCCAACGGCCTTGCCAAAGAGGGCGGAGGAGCGGATAGAGGTTCAGGGCACTCTCTTGTCCTAGGGGTGAGAAATTGCCCCTAAAGGCGGAAGAATCAGCAATGATCAACGACATGAGGATGCAAAAGGCAATGGAAACCACTGCATGAAAGATACGTAACGTGTATCCACAGGACATGTGGCCTGTAATTGAAGAAGTGTCATGATGATCTCTCCATTGGCAAAAGATTCCGGAATAGTCCCCCATTCGGGTCTCCGGGAGGGAACTGCCAAGGGGGAGGTTAACATGAGAAAAAGATTGAATAATCAACGAAAGGATAACGTTCTACGAGTCTGGGCGTGGAATGTCAGAAGCTTGAACGTGGTAGGGAAACTAGAAAATCTAAAAAGGGAAATGCAAAGGCTCAATCTAGATACAGTAGGGGTCAGTGAAGTGAAGTGGAGGGAAGACAAGGATTTCTGGTCAGATGAGTATCGGGTAATATCAACAGCAGCAGACAATGGTATAGCAAGTGTAGGATTCGTTATGAATAGGAAGGTAGGGCAGAGGGTGTGTTACTGTGAACAGTTCAGTGACCGGGTTGTTCTAATCAGAATCGACAGCAGACCAACACCGACAACGATAGTTCAGGTATACATGCCGACGTCGCAAGTTGAAGATGAACAGATAGAGAAAGTGTATGAGGATATTGGAAGGGTAATGCAGTATGTAAAGGGGGACGAAAATCTAATAGTCATGGGCGGCTGGAATGCGGTTGTAGGGGATGGAGTAGAAGAAAAGGTTACAGGAGAATATGGGCTTGGGACAAGGAATGAAAGAGGAGAAAGACTAATTGAGTTCTGTAACAAGTTTCAGCTAGTAATAGCGAATACCCTGTACTAGAATCACAAGAGGAGGAGGTATACTTGGGAAAGGCTGGGAGGTACGGGAAGATTTCAATTAGATTACATCATGGTCAGACAGAGATTCCGAAATCAGATACTGGATTGTAAGGCGTACCCAGGAGCAGATATAGACTCAGATCGCAATATAGTAGTGATGAAGAGTAGGCTAAAGTTCAAGACATTAGTCAGGAAGCATCAATACGCAAAAAAGTGGGATACGGAAGTACTAAGGAATGACGAGATACGTTTGAAGTTCTCTAACGCTATAGATACATCAATAAGGAATAGCGTAATAGGCAGTACAGTTGAAGAGGAATGGACATCTCTAAAAACGGCCATCACAAAAGTTGGGAAGGAAAACATAGGTACAAAGAAGGTAGCTGCGAAGAATACATGGGTAACAGCAGAAATACTTCAGTTGCTTGATGAAAGGAGGAATTACAAACATGTTCCGGGAAAATCAGGAATACAGAAGTACCGGTCGCTGAGGAATGAAATAAATAGGAAGTGCAGGGAAGCTAAGAAGAAATGGCTGCAAGAAAAATGTGAAGACATCGAAAAAGATATGATTGTCGGAAGGACAGACTCAGCATACAGGAAAGTCAAAACAACCTTTGGTGACATTAAAAGCAACGGTGGTAACATTAAGAGTGCAATAGGAATTCTACTGTTAAATGCAGAGGAGAGAGCAGATAGGTGGAAAGAGTACCTTGAAAGCCTCTATGAGGGTGAAGATTTGTCTGATGTGATAGAAGAAGAAACAGGAGTCGATTTAGAAGAGATAGGGGACCCAGTATTAGAATCGGAATTTAAAAGAGCTTTGGAGGACTTACGGTCAAATAGGGCAGAAGGGATAGATAACATTCCATCAGAATTTCTAAAATCATTGGGGGAAGTGGCAACAAAACGACTATTCACGTTGGTGTGTAGAATATATGAGTCTGGCGACATACCATCTGACTTTCGGAAAAGCATCATCCACACAATTCCGAAGACGGCAAGAGCTGACAAGTGCGAGGATTATCGCACAGTCAGCTTAACAGCTCATGCATCGAAGATGCTTACAAGAATAATATACAGAAGAATGGAAAAGAAAATTGACAATGCGCTAGGTGACGATCAGTTTGGCTTTAAGAAAAGTAAAGGGACGAGAGAGGCAATTCTGACGTTACAGCTAATAATGGAAGCCAGGCTAAAGAAAAATCATGACACTTTCATAGGATTTGTCGACCTGGAAAAAGCGTTCGGCAATATAAAATGGTGCAAGCTGTTCGAGATTCTGAAGAAAGTAGGGGTAAGCTATAGGGAGAGACGGGTTATATACAATATGTACAACAACCAAGAGGGAATAATAAGAGTGGACGATCAGGAATGAAGTGTTCGTATTAAGAAGGGTGTAAGACAAGGCTGTAGCCTTTCACCCCTACTCTTCAATCTGTACATCGAGGAAGCAATGATGGAAATAAAAGAAAGGTTCAGGAGTGGAATTAAAATACAGGGTGAAAGGATATCAATGATACGATTCGCTGATGACATTGCTATCCTGAGTGAAAGTGAAGAAGAATTAAATGATCTGCTGAACGGAATGAACAGTCTAATGAGTACACAGTATGGTTTGAGAGTAAATCGGAGAAAGACGAAGGTAATGAGAAGTAGTAGAAATGAGAACAGCGAGAAACTTAACATCAGGATTGATGGTCACGAAGTCAATGACGTTAAGGAATTCTGCTACCTAGTCAGTAAAATAACCAATGATGGACGGAGCAAGGAGGACATCAAAAACAGACTCACTATGGCAAAAAAGGCATTTCTGGCCCAGAGAAGTCTACTAATATCAAATACCGGCCTTATTTTGAGGAAGAAATTTCTGAGGATGTACGTCTGGATTACAGCATTGTATGGTAGTGAAACATGGACTGTGGGAAAACCGAAACAGAAGAGAATCAATCGAAGCATTTGAGATGTGGTGCTATAGGCGAATGTTGAAAATTAGGTGGACTGATAAGGTAAGAAATGAGGAAGTTCTACGCAGAATCGGAGAGGAAAGGAATATGTGGAAAACACTGATAAGGAGAAGCGACAGGATGATAGGACATCTGCTAAGACATGAGGGAATGACTTCCATGCTACTAGAGGTAGCTGTAGAGGGCAAAAACTGTAGAGGAAGACAGAGATTGGAATACATCAAGCAAATAATTGAGGACGTAGGTTGCAAGTGCTACTTTGAGATGAAGAGGTTAGCACAGGAAAGGAATTTGTGGCGGGCCGCATCAAACCAATCAGTAGACTGATGACAAAAAAACTGGCGAAACATATTCTATCAAAGGGAGAGCCAGCTGCGAAAAGATACAAGTCATATACCAGCTACTACGTAAACACTGTTTAGCCTTCTACATAGGCATGACTACCATCACATTATCAATTAGGATGAATGGCCATAGGCTGAGGGTATATACTGGTAACTCACAATATCCTGTTGCAGAGCATGCTCTACAACATGACATTCGTGACACCAGCGCCTGTTTCACCACCTGGATTCCTCCCCCAGACACCAGTTTCTCAGGACTCCGTAGGTGAGAACTAACTCTACAACGTGTCCTTGGTTCTCGCTACCCAGCTTTTTATCACTGTAACTACTCTTTGCTTCACTCCATTACAGTTTCCTGCATCTTTCATTGTCATTCCCATCTATTTTTCACCGCCCCATCCCACCTCTGTTATGTACAATGTGCTTACCTTTTCACTCTTAATAACTTGTGATCAATGTTTTAGCAGTAATCTCTGTCGTGCATATCACCTTGTATTCCACCTTTAAGCTCTTAGGTTCTCAAATCTCGACCGATGCAGTCCTCAACAACTAGTCTTCCCTTATCTCGTGCAGTAAGTCTCCCCTGACCTACAGTTCTAGGCGACTTTCCCAAAATCTACCCCTTTTTCTAGACCTCTCCAGTCCTTTTCCTTTACCCTTCTTCCTTCCCTTTCAACCCTTCTACCTGAAGAAGGAGCCACTGGCCCGAAAGCTTACCAATCACAGCAGTCTTTTATGTGTGTGCCTTGCTGCTGCTGGGTGAGTATATATTTTTTTATCTATCCAATCAAATGTAGGTTTTAGTTTGAGGACGAGTAACTGAGAGTGTAAGTTTTGAGCACAGTATTCTATGAAAGTGAAACATGGACAGTGGGAAAACCGGGACGGAAGAGAATCGAAGCGTTTGAGATGTGGTGCTAGAGAAGAATGTCGAAAATTAGATGGACTGATAAAAGAAAAAATGATGAGGTTCTCAGCAGAACTGGTGAAGAATGGAACATACCAAACACTTTGGTAGGAAGATGGGACAGTATTTTGTTCTTCGTCATGCAACCTTATTGTTTCCTCTTGGTTCTTGTACGTATCACCCGTCTTTCTTTGCAACTTACTCCCATTTTTGTCAATATTTCGAACATCTTGCAGAAGTTTATATTTCCGGATGCTTTTTCCAGGTCTATAGGGTCTATGAATGTGGCCATTTTATTTTCCAAGTTTTGTTTCTCTCATCAGTCACAATGTCAGACGTACCGCCCTTCTGACAGTCAAAACGATCGTCATCTATCATATCCTCTATTATCTTTTCCATTCCTCTGTATATATTAGTCCTGTCGACAAATTCCATACATGAGGTGTTATGCTAGTTGTGCGATAGGCCTGCAAGTTTCTGCTCTTATCTTCATGGTTGTGTCTAATGGTATACCACCATTCTCGTATATTCTAGACGCCAACTTCAATAATTCTTGGTTGACACTTTCAGCCAATGATTTGCTGATCAATTTCTGTGTTTTTTTTCTGTTTCCCAAGGTTTCTTTTCCGTTAGCTCCTTATATCTATCTTTGTTTGTCCAATTTCTATGATGCCCTTTTCATAGGTGTCCATTTCTGTTCAAATGAACAGCCTGTGTGGTATTCATCAACGTAATATCTACAGCCCAAGAGAAATTCAAATGAAGTTCGTGATTGCTTTGCACTTTAGTGTCCCACTCCTTTCCGCATTTTGTTCTTCAAGACCATTCTCTTAAACTTCAATCCACTCTTCATCGCAATTCAACTGACATCTGAGCTTATGTCTGGCCCTAGGTGTGCCACACAATCGAAGAGCAGGATTTAGAAAAGATAGATTTCGACTTCTAGACATAGATAATCGGAAAATTCTTCCCATAAATACAGAAGTACGAGTATTAACAAGAGCCTAACCAGGACGTAACCTCAGATGAAACTTTCCTGTGCCTTGATCCTTTTCGAAGCATACCACCCGT
Organism: Schistocerca americana; assembly: GCF_021461395.2. NCBI lineage: Eukaryota > Metazoa > Arthropoda > Insecta > Orthoptera > Acrididae > Schistocerca > Schistocerca americana. The sequence goes on along the minus strand of NC_060129.1, from coordinate 92,635,616 downwards.
GGGGAAGCGAGCATTTTCGATAGCTACCGACGGTTGCGAGTTAAAGCAAAGAGCGACAGAGGGAGAGAGAAAGGGACTCCCCTCTCTTCCACTCCGCTCCAAGGCCAAACGTCGTGTGCAATCATGACTGTTTGTACTGAAGCAATAACGTTACGTAATTGCAGTACGTAAAGTTTTGATATTTTTATCACTATGTAATTTGTTAAAAGAAAGGCGAACAAACATGTAAAAGTAATGCATCCACAGTTTGAAACAGTTACACTGTTTTACATCTAAGTCAACTTAAAGATGCAGAGCTACAATTTTTGTAATATGTGTATTCTGATATAAAGCATAACATGTGGATTTTATGAAACCCCATACATTAATTTCTGTCATCAGTGATAATACCTGCTACAGTTGCAAATTGTACATCAGCAGTTGATTTTATCACTGGGATGTGTATCAACAGTTGTGCATGTCCAATCAAGAGAAACGTGTGTTCTTATGTGTCTCCACTGTTGTTGTTGTTGTTATTAGCAGAAGTAGTATAATTATCACTACCGTGTGCTGCCCGTGTACTTCGCATGTCATAATGTTGACTCATTGAGATGTCAGGTTATATGTAAGAGAGAGCACGAATGCCTTAATTTTATCAGGTGGAATAAACGCATAAAGAAGTAAATAAATGTACTCAATGTGCCAAATTCCGCTACCTTTTATAACGCACATTACACTATTTCTAAGGACACGGGCTCTGTCGTTTCTTGCAACTCTTAGTGTCTGTTCTGCTGGGGTTGGCATCGTGTAGTGGATCCCCGTACGCTCTGTAGCGTATGGCATTAAACGTCTAAAAATTTCGTAAAAGTTACAGTACCTTCCCGCATTGTCACCTTTATCGCAACGACAATGAATAGGAGTCTTAAAACGTCACGTGTCAGAGATCTGTGCTGAAGTTTAGTGAGCGAGCAGTCTAGATCGCATCACATCGCATAGTGATTTTTTAATCCGGACCTGTGCGCTACCTTCATGCTGAGTACCCTGGGGACGCTCCCAAGACAGCAGCCGTGTTCACAGACCGCGTGGACACGCTCCTGGCTGGACGGCCGAACACTCAGCCGTCCTGCCGCATCCCGACATGCCCGCTACGCCATCCGGTCTCAGCCTCACAGGAAATGTCTGGCTCCAGCGTGTGGACAGCGGCGGTCTCAACGTCGCTGCGATCTGGCGGCTCTACGGGACCTGTTGAGTGACGTCAGCCGAACACGACACAACTGGAGAGACTCGTGGACTCTCTTTGTCGGCCAAAGCAGGCCCTTGTCGAGGCTAGAGGCGGTGTGCTCTACTCCTGTGTCAGCATGATCTCTCTTTATCTGACATCGAATGAAATCTGTCCTCAACCTTCATGTTTATTACTTGTAACCTTCCACATAAACATAACTAACTCGACCTTCTTTTTTAAGGAGAAAAACGTACACTTGCAAGATCTCAACCCTAGATACCAAACACCCGCCCTCTCTTAAAATAAATGGCCATACTTAAGATAATACTCATTTTAGACGTCTTGAATGCAGAGTCCTTAAAGTTCTGTAGGTGCAGGTTGCCTGCCACTGGCTCCGCCCCACTGCAGCTGCCTGATGCACGAGTGCAGAGTACTGTGCAGCGGGGTGACGTCCAGAGACCTCATAACCTCTTCATGTCGCAAGTGTGGGAAGATGTGTGTGGAGCCGGTCACGTCTGCCCCATGTGTTCCGAAATTTTGTTCTTCAAGTAGAACACATGTGATTTAACATGAAAAACGGGTAAGCAATATGAGCAGATAGTATTTCAATGCCATGCGCATATATGGTCAACACTGTTTAGCAATATTTTAGGACATATTCTGCAGCAGTTTTTTATAAAACACACGCACACACACACACACACAGATCTCTGTTACGGACAGAGGCAAGGTGAAACCTGACAATATTACCTCTTCAAAGCAAGCTTCCTAAACAGTCAGTTCGCGATTTTACGTCTCCGTCGCATTGTGCCAATGAAGTTGTTTGACGAAAATGATCGTGGTGAAAGGGTATCGTCATCATTGTCACCACCATCCTCTCATAAAGAATAGTCTAACGTCAATCTTCTTCTCTCCATTTAACGGGTCTTCGTATGACTGCCGCAACTGAATCGCAAGGTACAAATAGTAGCACAAAGAAACGCTCATAGAGTTTCTTTTGCCTCGTGTAAGAGTTAGTCGAATAGCCACATATAACGACGCTTATCGGTCAGAACTGTAGCGAGCTTTGACGTTTAAACGTGGCAATTTGACCGTCACTGTATACTGCTCCTGGAGGTGCCACACTGTCGCTTGTCGGTTCACCGGCACTATAAACGCGAACCTCTTACTCACCGTACCGTACAGTAGTTCGAGCTCCGACAATGGGCGAACGCAGCGGAGCGTGACGGAAACAAGTGGTACACGAGCGTTGAAAATCTATGTGTTCAGAAGGTCTTAACTGCGTACAGTCATAATCGTGGTCCAAATCTCCGCGCGACATAGACAGCTGGGGCTCACACCTTGCAAGTGTGCGTTTTGTATATCAAACCAGGTTGGTGATCTTCTCTTGTTAGATGAAATCGGTTGTGATTAGACAACTGTTTCTTTTCTTCAGTGTGATTATTATTTAGTGCTTATGTTTTTATTTCTATGCACTTAAATTAGGACAGAATTTTCAAATGTGGTGCAGCTCCATCACCATGTGTTGATTTACTTCGACGAGACTTTTTATAGAAAACCTAAATGAGCACATTACGCTTTATTTAACAATAACGAAGTTTCCAAATAATATACTCACCAAGTTTATCCCTCCACTCAAACTTAGCATGACGCGACGACTCACAATTCACCCTGCCGACCATGGCTCTTGTGATGCGTCGAAAAGCATGCACTGACTGGGACAGGATATGATGCCTCAGATCACCCATTTGCAGCGTTGTCATGTTCCATTCCATGTTGTTCAACCTTTCAAAATAAAATGGAGTCAGCTTATGTGACAGAAGATATTCTGAAACTTGACTGTATTTTGTAGACTAGAATAGTGAAAACTAAACTTGCCCTACTTCAGCTTTTACGTTTCCCATTGATAGAGGTCGCCAGCCGATTAGAGACGAATCGAGGTGTCAGACAGGAATTGTTGCGTACATTACGGCTGGTATGCGAGTCTGCTAACATATTCTGGCGAACTGATCATTTCTGATGAAATACAAGAATTCACATACAAACATGCAGCCAGAACTCTGATTGGACAAGCACAGCAGACCGCCTTCAAAGGCATGGAGTGGGCGCTCCCCCACAACATGGCTCACCGTCTGCTCCTTGGCGCCATAATCACGAGCAGCACTTCCACTATAATACCACGTTTTCAAGACGTTGACATGTCTCTCTTGTGCCGTTTGGATGAGGCTGAATCTTGATCTTACTTGACAAGAAAGACCATACTACGCTACCTTACTCAGTTGGACTGAATTCTTATAGCACTCTGTCTTAAGAATTAGCACATTGGCATCCTTGATTGTGAGATTAGCAGGGACAAAATTTGACAGAACATGCAACCCCTAAGTGGGAGCTGTTGTAGCAATGTCATTAATAGTCAACATGGCTCCTTACGTCTTAACTGTGTGAGTGCCATTCTCCCACGCTTTAGCACAATATGCGACAGCTCAATAACCAAGAGAAATTGCAGCGTTGTTTTGTTTGTCTACATTTGCTCCCCAGTTTTTTGCAGGAATGTAGTGCAGTTGATTTAGAATAGAAGCAAACGACTTTCACAGGTCCGTGCAGTGCTGCATAAATGACAGTGACAGGAAGAGGGAGACCCCAAGGTAATTAAGGAAGTAGCTGCAGGAAATTTTGGTCCTATCCAGGGGCACATATGTGTGCCTCTGTATCATGGAGGTAGAACACTGTGGGCTCAGTTCCGCTTGTGTTTTGCTGGAGTCTCTATCTGTAAAAGTACTCCCTCAGTTTGGTGTCAACTCGGAGGCTCGTCGACACAGTCAGTAAGTAGCCAGTTCCACTAGATGAATGTGGTCACTAGGCCACCACTACGAACAACAATAAACAACTACCTGGAACCTTGGAGTGCGAAGAAATTGGCTAAGGGGACACGTGAAACAGAACTTGGATCAGTGGAGTGGGCTTGTGTTCACCGGCGAGTACAGGTTTCGAATGTCGACTAGGGATCGTCGTACAAGGCTGTGTAGGTGACCAGGCACCGGTGCAGGTCTCTATCCATGGGTGCTGCTGCGGGGCGGGACGGTCGTATTTTGGGCTTGTATTATGGTAATATCAACAGTAGCACGAAACAGTATAATGGGAGTAGGATTCTTTAGGAAGGTAGAGCAGAGAGTGTGTTACAGTGAACAGTTCAGTGATACAGTTACGCTTATCACAATCGACAGCAAACCAATACCGACAACGATAGTTCAGATAGTACATGCCGACGTCGGAAGCTTAAGATGAAGAGACAGAAAAAGTATATGAAGGTATTGAAAGGGTAATACAGGACGTAAACGGAGATGAAACTCCATTACTCGTGGGAAACTGGAATGCAGTTGTAGGGGAAAACGTGGAAGAAATGGTTACTGGAGAATATGGGGTTGGGATAGGGAATGAGAGAGAAGAAAGACTAACTCAGTCCTGATATAAATTTCGGGTAGTAATAGCGAATACTCTTAATCGCAAGAGGAGGATGTAGAATTGGAAAAGGCTGGGTGATATGGGGAACTACAGTTAGATTACATCATGGTCCGACAGAGCTTCCGAAAGGATATAGTGGATTTAAGGCATACGCAGGAGCAGATATAGACTCATATCACAATGTAGTAATGATAAACAGTACGTTGCAGTTTAAGAGATAAGTCAGAAAGAATCTATACGCAAATGTGTCAGTTACAGAAGTACTAAGGAATGACGAGATACTCTTGAAGATCTGCAAGGCTATGGATACAGCAACAAGGAATATTCCAGTAGGCAGTCCACTTGAAGAGGAATGGATATCTCTGAAAATGACAATAACAAAAGTTGGAAAGAAAAACATAGGTACAAAGTAAGTAACTGCGAAGAAACCATTACAATTAAAATATTATTACCCATGATGAATGAGGGAAGTACAAAAATGTTCAGGGAAATTCAGGAATACAGCAACTTTAACGGAAAGAAGAATGAGTGAAATTAGACTAGTTGCTGACCTCAGTGCTGAATACAGAAACCAGCGCCAAGTGTTCCCCAGCAGAAGCTCGACAACACACGCACTCGTGACTCTGCGCTCTTAAGCAGCCGTCTGATGACGTCACAGCCCGACTGTGGCAGGGATCCGAACAAACAGTTCAGCTTGTAGAGTTTATAGAAGTCTCAAACTGCTGCCTGAGCCTTTATAGCCTCTGAAGATATCTCTAGTATTTGGAGACGAAACGTTATAGACTTTTCGTTTTTTTTTTCTTTTTTTGAGTCATCAGTCTTCTGATTCTTTTGATGTGGTCCACCACGAATTCCTCTCCTATGCCAACCTCTTCATCTCAGTGCAGCACTTGCGACCTACGTCCTCAATTATTTGCTGGATGTATTCTCCAATTTCGTTAAGCAGGCTGTTCGATAATTTTCGCGCTTGTCAGCTCTTGCAGTGTGGATTATATTTTTCCGAAAGCTAGATGGTATGTCGGCGGACTCATACATTTTACACACCAACGTGAATAGTCGCTTTGTCGCCAGTTCCCCCCAATGATTTTAGACATCCTGATGGAAAATTATCTATCCCTTCTGCCTTATTTGATCTTAAGTCCTCCAAAGCTCTTTTAAATTCTGATTCTATTACTGGACTCCTATGTCTTCTAAATCGACACTTCTTTCTTCTTCTATCACATCAGACAAAGCTTCCCTCCTCATGGAGGCCTTCCATGTACGCTTTCCATATATCCACTTCCTCCTCCTTTTTTGACGGTGAAATTCCCACTGCACTCTTCATGTTACCACCCCTTGCTAACAATTTCACTCAAGGTTGCTTTGACATTCTTATGCGCTGAGTCAGTCCTTCCAACAATCATTTCTTTTTCGATTTCTTCGCATTTTTCAGGCAGCCATTTCGTCTTAGCTTTCCTACCCATTCTGTCTATTTCATCCCTCAGGACTTGCATTTCTGCCCGGGTGGTCGTGGTATACCAACCTTACTGTCGTCCGCCATATGGTCTGACAACCTCGAGTAATGGTGTGGGGTGTCATTTTTTTTCACAGCAGGACTTCTTTGGTTTTAATCTGTGGTACCCTTACAGCACAGCAGTTCGCCTATGCTGTTCTACACCCCGTTTCGCTGCCTTCAAGGTAAGCCATTCTTGGCTAACTTTTTTTGCAAAATAATGCCCTCTCGCATATGGGGAGAGTTTTTACTATTTGTTTTTAGACTTGCCAAACCCTACCTTGGCCAGCAAGGTTGCCAGACTTCTTCGCAATTGAGAATAATTGGAGCGATATAGGCAGGGACGTCCTACCAGCTGGGGATTTTGACGATCTACCGCAGCATTTGGACAAAATATGGCATGATGTTCCTCAGGGAGACATCCAACAACTCTGTCAATCAATGTCAAGATGAAAAATTGCTTACATAAGGACGCATTATTGACTTACTTAACTTGTTAAGCTTCCCTCTTGAAGAAGTCATCCACTTGTTTGTCTGCTCATGTAAAGTACAACTACTACTTTCTGTACCTTTCTGATATTTCCTGCACGATGTGTTCCTTTTTTTGTCTAAGAGTGTAAATTCCATATGTGACATCGTTTTACTAAGAGCAACTATAATAAGCAGTAATAGAATGTCTAAATGGGCTAATATCTGATGGACATGAAGGATTCTATTTTTTGTATAATGAACTGAACCTTTTATACGTCTTTTTTTGCTACAGAGGTCTGTAGAAGACTGTCCAGGTATTTGGCAGTCACGCTTGTCGAGCAGTCCATAGCGCTAACAATTGGTCTTAATGGAGTGAGGGGTTTGTGAATTTTTGGTATACCACACAATCTTGATGGGACCAGTTCTGATTTAGTAAGACACTTCTAGTTGGTGAGAAAAATCAAAGAGGCTTTTACTAGCTGATCCGTTACCGTAAGTACTGATCTTGGGAGATTGCTTTTAATCTCACTGTACCTTCATGGTTGCAATACAACGCAAGTTTTTCTGCAGTAGGTTCATTATTTCATGAGCATTGTAGCGTTGCCCTTATCTGCTGGAAGCTCTAGAATACATCAAAATTGAAATCTCGGATAGGTCTCTTTCCACAAGTTAATTTTGTGCCTCCACATTTAGGGGACGAAGTCTTAGGCACAGAAATATGCCATGGACAGTGGCCGATTACCTATTAAGCAAAATTCACCAGTAGCGTGTATTTAAATTAGTTATCAGTACGAATACAGGTGTTAGTGTTTGTAGGAATTACGAAAGAAACGAGGAGTGTAGAAATGAGGTGGCCAAGACATCAGCTCACGGGCCATGCCCAGGCACAAGTGCATTTGGCTCATTGTATACATCTCCCCAATTAACATTTATTAAATTTTCTCTGAAGTGCTCAATAAACACTGGGTTGAGCAACCTTACAGTTTTATTTCATGGTTTCTGAACTGTACACTTTGCTCTGTTTTCTAATTTAATCAATTGTACATCATGGGCTGACAATCCATTTATCAATGGAAAAGCATGTGTTAGTTTTGCACCCTCTTGCTGTACAAATACATTATCTATTAGAGCGCTACTGCCTTGAGCTATATGTATAGGGAAATTGATAGCTGATTCTATTTTATATACAATTAATAACACTTACACTTTTCCCATCTGAACTGTTTAGAAAGTTAACTTAGAAATCATCACAGATTAACAACTTCCTGTTTTTGGCTGACAGCGTAATAGGTCATCTACATATGCTAACAGATCATCTACTTTATTTTTTATTCCCCTGATATTCTGATGAAGTAAGTTGATACTACCCTTAGCTTCATCCCTATTTACTGTACATGAAGCTTCTGTTATTCAATTTTTCTTGAGTGTTGCCTGTTTGGACTTTGACCTTAACATAAGAAACCTGTCTACCTGGTGCCATTAACCACAGGGGCCACCCTCGTGTGACTGAGGCTCCCCCTTACAGTGTCTGCTAATAGAGAAGCTGACTTATCTTTCCCCTTTTTATTTAGGTGCAGGGCATGCGTAGTGTGTCCTCACCTACCAGTAGTGTCAACAGGAACATCGCGTGTGTGAGGTTTTGGCGGTATCTGGAACATCCCGTTCCTCCACTACTTCAGATAGCAAGCCAAACTGATTTACTAACTGAATTTCGAAGTTTTTTCAACAGTTTCTCTTTTTGCTTCTACCTTTCCCGTCCCTGTTTCTTCCCTTAGCCTACATAATTCCAAGTCCTCATTTTCTAATTCAGTCTCAAGGGCACAAATTTTTGCCTCATTTTCAGCGACTTTTCTGTCCTTTCTACATAACGTACGTTGCCATGGAGAGCGTCTTACCTACCCAGTTTTCTCGCCGCTACATTCGCCCCAATAAACTATAACCTACACAGCCTTCACATCCCCGCCTTCAGATTTCTACGGCAAACATCGCATTTAGTAGACATGTTTTGACATAAAAATTTACACAAAGGAAGAGGATAGCTTGGCACAACAGCACTGATGTTACGTAACCTGTATTAATACGCAATGAAGCGTTAATGTAAAAAAACTTTAAAAAATCTCAAAAACTTTATAAAACTACCCTTGTAATTCTTTCTGGGCCACAACGTATTCTTCAAACTCCGTATTTCCTTTAACACCAGTGATCTTAGGGAACTTCACTGTCTTTGTCAGAATGTGTCCGTTCCAGAAACGCGATTTTCTTTTTAAATCCATCCCCATCAAATGAGGAAAAAGCTACCTTGCAGTGCATTACTGTGGGCAGTGTGCAGCCAAGTCCAGTTAAAATGTGAAATATGCACTAGATTGCACATGTTTTAATTTTCGTTCCTGCATTCCTTTATTAAACGCTAGCAAGTTTTAAGTCGTTCCAGGTATGTCTCTCGACATAACCTACGTACTTTGCAGTACGATATGAAGTCTCCATAGGAATCGTTCAGTTTCACTGAAAACCGTTGCAGCTGAAAACGGAAGATGCGTGTGACTTCAGCAATTATAATATGCTTTCTTCCACTTTCGCCATGTGCCAAAGGCCTGAAAATTTAGCACAAAGTGCTTTTTGATGTACAAAACAAGGAATCTCGTCTGTCGACATTCGTGATTTTATCCTGTTTCATTGTCAATCAAATCTTTAAACTCTTTCTGCATATTCCAGAATCAGAATCAAGAACAGTTCTCAACATGAGTAACCTAGAGGCAGATATCCTCCGATTTGTGAGGCAACTTAAATCACTTAATAACAGCAAGTCTTCCGGTCCGTACTGTATACCAATTACGTTTCCTTGAGAGTATGCTGATGCAACAGCTCCATACATAACAACCTCATACAACCGTCCGCTGGACGAAAGATCCGTATGAAAAGATTGGAAAGCTGCACAGGTTACACCAATATTCAAAACGGTGGAAGGAGTAATCCAGTAAATTACAGGTCCATATTATTAACTTCGATATCCAGTAGGATTTTGGAATATATATTGCGTGTGAGGACTATTAATTACCTCGAAGAAAACGGTCTGTTGACACACAGTGAAGACGGATTCAGAAAACATCATTCTTGTGAAGCGCGAAGTGTTGAGTGCTATCGACAAGGATTTCGAAAAGGCCTTTGACACTGTACCACACGAGGGGCTTCTACTGAAATTGGGTGCTTATGGGATATCATCTAAGTTAGCTAACTGGGTTCGTGATATCCTATCAGAGAGGTCACAGTTCCTTAAAACTGACAGTCATCGAGTGAAACAGAAGTGATTTCTGGCGTTCCCCAAGGTAGTGTTATAGGCCCACTGCTGTTTCTTATCTATATAAATGATTTCGTAACAATCTGAGGCGCCCGCATCTCGTGGTCGTGCGGTAGCGTTCTCGCTTCCCACGCCCGGGTTCCCGGGTTCGATTCCCGGCGGGGTCAGGGATTTTCTCTGCCTCGTGATGGCTGGGTGTTGTGTGCTGTCCTTAGGTTAGTTAGGTTTAAGTATTTCTAAGTTCTAGGGGACTTATGACCACAGCAGTTGAGTCCCATAGTGCTCAGAGCCATTTGAACCATTTTTTGTTCGGTGGTTTTATTAAAGACCGTGCGTATGTTCCTCCTTCGGTACATCTTTCTTGCATATTCAGTGCTCTTGTTTTTAAATTTTCTTCTCTCCTCCACATTCGAAATCATTTCTTGTGTGACCTATCGTTTCTTTTCCCTTCTCCCTTTTACATATCCTATATTTTGCTGTCCTGCTTTAATGATTTCTTCTTTCATCATATTCCAGTACTCGTTGACATTATCAGGTGGTACTTTGTCTCTTAATGTGTTTAGGAACTCAAGTGACAGCATTTCTGTAATTTGTTTTTTGTTGGATATTATCTTCTCTAGATCCCACTTCTTCGCCATGACTCCACAGACACCCAAATTTCTCTGTTAGTGCTCCTTAAGCGAAATGGATGTTGACGCCAGTGAAATCGTTCTGCTGTCAGCTTCTAATGTCGGTTCTCTAAATTTCCTCTGTAATTTTCCTAGAAATAATATCGTGTTCGCTACAGGGGTTCCTATTTTCGTTCACAAACCACCTCCATAACACTAGCATGTTGTTCGATCCTGGGAGTAACAACTCTGGCTGCACAGTTAAATTGCTTCGACGTCTTGCCTTAATAAGACTTTGTGCGGATCGAAAACACTCAAACAGTGCTCAAGAACGGATTGTACTAGTGTCCTATCTTCTGTCTTCTACAAATGAACCGTTCTTTCCTAAAATTCTCCAACTCGAAGTCGAGCATTCACCTTCTCCGCTGCACCCTTACATGCTCATTTCATTTCACATTGCTTTGCAACGTCACACCTAGATATTTCATCGACGTGAATGTCAAGCAGCGCGCTGCTAATTCTGTATTCGAATATTTCTACATTTAGATCTAACTATAATTCATCTTACCAACTAGAAATTTTGCTTACGTCATCTTATACCCTCCTACAGTCACTCAACACTTAGACGTCCCTGTACACTACAGCATCATCAGCTCATCCTGTCTGTGAGATTACGTTCTGCCGCACTCCTGGCGATACCTTTGTCTCTCATGAACACTCGCTGTCGAGTGCAAAGTAAGGGGTTCTGCTATTATGAAATTTGCGATCCACTCCCATATCTAGAAACCTTTTCTGCGTTCATCCCTTAAGAGACTGCACGAGCGAAATCGCTGCCTCAGGATCTGTCAGTACTTTTCTTCCGGTGTCATATTACAGCAGACACATATCCATATATCGTCTTCCCATCCACTCACCCTTCCCTCCCCACTCCAATCCCCCTACATTCCCCTCCCCGACACTGTTCTCGCCCAATAAAGATCATTTCAGTTCTGTATAAAGTAGTGAAAAGAACGTCACAAAGTGCAGTCAGCAGGGATGGGCCGAAAAACCAAACGTACTCGGCAATACCTATGTATTACACCAGGCCAATGAACTCCTGCTGGAATGCAGCAACAAGCCACAGAGTATCTTCCAGATTTATCAGACCTGCAGGCTTTCAACTATTTCACACAGAGATCAGAAGTTCCCCAAGTCGGCAAGTCTTAGTTAAGTTGCAGAAGTGTACTGCTTTTCACCAACACATATACTGTGGCTGTTAGTCTATCTAAAAGCGTCAGTGTAGGTCTAGAAATAGAAAACTTTCGACGTGTTTTTGGCATCACAGGACTATCTGTGCAGCATGAGGGAGTATACAAAGAAGTAGATGACAACAGAGTGCGGTGCATTACAATCACCAACTGACTTTAAAATGTATGGGAGGAGGATTTCAACAGTGCATATCTACAGGGAAGCTATGACTGAATCAACTTCAGGGGATATGCGCATTTAAATAAAACATTCGAGTGTGGGGAATTTGCATGATTTATACTGCATCTTAGCGACTGCTACAGACACACTGGGGTGCTGGTATCTGAATGTTAGAGGAGCAGTGTATAAATGCATTTATTCTCGCTGTACCAGGAGAGCCTATTACTATCGAGTTCAGTGAAGTAGAATTCAGGGGTGGTATGTCTACTAATACATATGTTGAGGCACTTTCTGGACAGAATACTATACAAGCTGAATTTTTTAGACTCATATGAAGCAACGTCTGGGAAAACATTGCTCTACACAATGAGTATAAAACGTACATATGTAAGTAAAGAAAATACAAAATAAATAGTTCTTCAGCCTCACTGCGTACCAATCCTCACCATTGTACTGCACATAAACATGCGATGAGCCAGTGCTTACTCGGAAGTCTCCAGCACTGTGCGCGAGACGCCTCTGTGGGGCACGTGTCAGCCGGGCAGTGCTGTGGCGAGCTGCCGCCGCGGGCCCCACGTGGCCACTGGCTGGGTGGGGAGCCGCCAGCCCGCCTCCACAGGAGACCTGCAGAGGCGGGGCCGCAGCCAGCAGCCAGCAGCCAGCCCACCACCCAGCCAGCCAGCCAGCCACGGCCTCCACAGCAGTGCTGGCGCCGCAGCTGGTGAGGGCAGCCAGAGGGGTGGCACGCCACAGAGAGTGGCCGGCACCACTCAGCACTTTAATGTTAATGCTGAATTACGTGTAGTTACTGTAACTCAACAGCAGTCTTTTACGAAGCTGCTGTGACTGTACATAATATTATTAATTGCTATTTCTTTGCCTTGAAGTTTGCTACTGAACACACTTCATGCTTTATAGGTAAAGGTGTATATTCTAGAAGAAAATACATGTGTAATGCAGCACACTGTAAATAACTAGCCACATCTTACAATACTGATTTAAGGAAATGAAAAATGGTTCAGGTGGCTCGGAGCAGTATGGGAGTTAACTTCTAAGGTCATCAGTCCCCTAGAACTTAGAACTACTTAAACCTAACTAACCTAAGGACATCACACACATCCATGCCCGAGGCAGGATTCGAACCTGCGACCGCAGCGGTCGCGCGATTCCAGACTTCAAGGATATCCTCCTTTTCCATCATTTACATCTGGCTAGTCATTTATAGCGATTAGTTTCTTTTCTCCGAAATAACAAAGATATAACAAAACAATAACTAATGGTTACCAACAATCTTTTTTTGTAAAAAAATGATCGATGTGTATTTTCTAATATATTCATTTTCTATACATTTTAAGCCAGCCGGTGTGACCGAGCGGTTCTGGCGCTTCAGTCTGAAACCGCGCGACCGCTATGGTCGCAGGTTCGAATCCTGCCTCGGGCATGGATGTGTGTGATGTCCTTAGGTTAGTTAGGTTTAGGTAGTTCTATGTTCTAGGGGACTGACGTCCTCAGATGTTAAGTCCCGTAGTGCTCAGAGTGATTTGAACCATTTATACCACTTAATCACATAGATAATTTCACATTTAATTCCATATACATTTTTAAATTAATAAACTATCTGCTTTTTCCGTTTAATTATGTGCCATATTTACATTTAATTCCATGTACAAATTAAAAACTAATAATAAGCTCTCTGTTTTCCCAGTCAACCACTTTTTCTTTTCTAATTTGTTTTTGCCTGTACATAATATGCGTAGGTGAAAAAAGAACCACACATATACACGTGCACACATGTAGGCACTGAAGAGTAAAAGAAATTGGTTCATGTGGCACAGACTTGACTAATGTCTGAAGTAGTGCTGGAGGGAGCTGACACCTTCAATCCTGCAGGACTGTCCATAAATCCGTAAGAGAACCAGAGGGTGGACATCTCTTGCGAACAGCACGTTGCAAGGCGTCCTAGATATGCTCAATAATGCTCACGTCTGGGGAGTTTGGTGGCTAGCGGCAGTTTTTAAATTCAGAAGAAAGTTCCTGGAGTTACTCTGTAATAATTCTGGACATGTGGGTTGCCGCATTGCCTCGCTGGAATTGCCCGAATCAGTCGGACTTTACAATGGACATGAATGGATGCAGATGATGAAACAGGATGCTTATGTACGTGTCAACTATCAGAATTGTATATAGACATATCAGGAGTCCCATGTCACTGCAACCGAAAACGCTCCACACCATTCCCGAGCCTCCAGCCCCTCGAACGGTCGGTCCCCTGCTGACATGTATTCATGAGGTTGTCTCCATACCCTTAAATAGTCTTGTTTGAGGCACAGGTCAATGTCCTAACGGATTATCAGAAGAAATTATATAACTTTTGGCGCCAAAGGTAACTCCATGTTTATGTCTCGTTTATAATCGATGTCTATAAAGTGGCCACGGAAAATCGCGGAGGTAGTTATAATCAAGGAAGTCCGATAGATCTTGTTGGTTGCTGGCTGTTCTGTAAAAAGCATCTGAAAAGCTGGGTGTCGCCAGAAGTCGACTCACCGGCTTCTGAGCGGTACGAGCTACTGACAGCTCGCTTTCGGTGCAGGGAAGGCCACTAAGAATGCCGCAGATGCAGTACAACAACTTGTCTGTGCAGCCGAGTGAAAACACGTAGTGGGCGGCCGAGTGGGTGCCTCGGAGGCTGACGGCAGCTGACGGTGGCGGCCGGCGCTGTCCTCTCAGGCAGTGGGGGCTGAGCGCTCACTGCCGAGGTAGCCGCCACGGCTGCGGCATCGTGCTAAGCGTCCCGGAAAACCGGCGCGAGTTAACCGAGCTATCAGTGACTCCAGCAAAGGCTGCATTTTCTTTCTTTTCCGAGCCCGCATTTGCACAGCCAGGGTCCGCCGTCTGATAACTTTCTGCGGACCTCGGTGCTCCACTCACAAGGGGAGGCCACCAATTGTGAAATTCAGATTCGATTCATACTGCGCATAATAAAAGCTCATGGCCAGAGGTGTAATGTGGCAAAGCACCAAGATGCACTTCTCAGCCGTTGTCGAGAAAATAGACAGTTAAAAGAAACCGTTGCGGTGAAATACTCTCTACGATTAATAATGTTCTAGAGCGTCGTGGCGCAGCGGTAAGTGCTGGGGTTCGTAATCCGAAGGTCGCCGGATCGAATCTCGCGCTATGCAAAATTTTTTTATTATTAGTTTTTTGTAATTCAAATACACACACACACACACACACACACACACATATATATATATATATATATATATATATATATATATATATATATATATGTAAACACACACACATAAACTATTAATGAATTGCTTATGCATGTTGGTGAAGGCGGATTGCTCTCCAATTGTACCGCCTCCATTTTTCCGTTTGTTTAACAGGATGTACCAAAGCTCTCACGTCCGCACTGATTTTCGACGATGTTATAAGTTGCGCTAGGGACCGCATCTACCTTCTTTCGAAGTTAGCAGGCAACTACGCTGTTATGCGGCGGCTCGTTTCGGCCCATTCAACATCTGTCCTTCAAGTGTAACGAGCGAGTAACGGAGTTTATATTTCATACCTGCCACAGCAAGTTTGTGTTCGTGGTGTCTCTATTCTAATTTGAACGTTTGACTTACGCTATACGTATTCGTTTCGGAATATCGTTTCTACGTCTTCCGTTAACTATACGTGGTTAACATTATGAAACAATTAATAACGTTTGTGAAATACAACTTTGTTTTTCCACGACAAACGACTTTCAACAACTTATTATATGCACAATTGTTGCAACTGAGTGTGTGTGTGTGTGTGTATGCGTATACACACATTTGAATTACAAAAAACAAATACTAAAAAAAAAGGTCGCATGGCTCGAGATTCGATCCCGCGACCTTCGGATTACGAACCCGAGCGCTTACCGCTGTGCCACAACGCTGTAGAACATTATTAATCGTAGAGTGTATTTCACAGCAACGGTTTCTTTTAACCGTCGATTTTCTCGACAACGGCTTTGCCACATTACACCTCTGGCCATGTGCTTTTATTATGCGCAGTATGAATCGAATCTGAATTTCACAATTAGCGGCCTCCCCTTGTCAGTGCAGTCGGCCCCCGCCTCACCGCGGTGTCTGGCTGCGCAGCTGACGTCACGGGCAGCGCTGCCCGTGCACTGCCGCGTGGAGGTCTTTTGTCATTTTTTGTGTAAGATACAGCTGTAATCACTTCTCGAAATTATAATACATGGAATTTACAGATCGAAAATTATAAAATTTTTGAGTTTTGAGAAGAGAGAAAATGCAAAGTGGGAATGATTGGTAGTTGTGGCCTCAACAGCGCTGGGGAGGAACTCTCAGATCGTGTCCTCGAGCCCGACTTCCCTGGGCGGCGCCTCCCATTATTAGTTTACCACATGAGATATTTCACGCCTCGAATGTCACGAGACCAGTCACCCCTCGCATAACTGTTCTAATCTCTAAATGTAGTCCAGGGAAGGACAGAAAAGACGATAGAAAGAAGCACAGAATGTGGCAAGGTATCCAGAATTACTTACCCTCCAAGGTCAGCTTGATGTTATTACTTGCGGTAATTAACATCCACCAGTTTACCCATTGCTCACAAGCCACACTGGAGAACGTAGTTCATGTTCTCCAGTTGGGCTGATCACACAGCAATACACAAACTTTGGCACAGCCAACAACTCCCACTTGTTCTCCAGGGTGTAAATAAACCAAAGAGTGTGGCTGAGGCTAAGGTTCAAAGATGTTGCATTTGGAGGGAGCTTATCTTTGGTCAACAGTAGCATTCTAGAAAATTGCTAAAAATAAAGAGTGTGTCAAAAGGGACTTTGTAGCTTTGGAATGATACAGAAATATATTGAAATATCTTACAGAGTCGGTTGATGTGTTATTTTGTAGCTAAGAACCTCAAGTTTCACCTAAAAGTGTCATTTCGTTTCGATGTGAATACCATCTATGATGTGGGACACATGCCACTGGTAGTCGACTTCCCCTTCCCACATTCCTTGCGGAAAATCGGCTGAAAGTTGAGCAACGGCAGCGCAGATTAAATTTTTCAGGTCGGCCGAATTTGTTGCTACGGGAGGAACATACGCGCGGCCTTTAATGAAACCACCGAACAGTTATTGCAGAGTTCGTTTCATGGTACCAGGACACACAGCGGGCACGCTCCACACCAGTGAAAGCAGCCATCTTAACTGTGCACAACGGTGCCGTTGCTGCTGGTGGAATGGGGCACTGATGGACTGAAGTACATGCAGGTTGTTTGCTGCATAATCATACACCTACCGATTCTATAAGTTATCTCAATACATCTCTATATCATTCTAAAGTAGCAAATTCCTCTTTGATTCGCCCTGTACATCTCTATTTGGATTACATTCATTATAATTAAAGTCACATCTATTGGATTACATGGCACAGAGAGAGTCTTGTAGCTTTAAATGATGAAGTGTTCCGATTCGAAAACTATATTTGCCGAAATCGCAATTGAACGTACAGTGATGACTAGTTTCGGCAAATTTGAACTGCCATTTTCTAAATATTTTTCCTTAATACATATTAATTATAACCTAGACGTCTCAGCTTGTAACCCCACACCCTGTATGAGTTGCAAACCATTGTCGCCACATCAGTAGTAGAGCTAGAGCAAGCCTACAGGGCTTCCACTGACACTTCTGTGTGAAGTTGTCTATTTTAACTACAAGTTACTCGTGATTTAATGTGTATGGCGAGCGTGGACTAGAGGTGGAAGATGGACGCTGATGATCTCATAGTATAGGATTATTGTCTGCAAATGTTGCCGCTCTTGGTTGCTAATACACTGCCAGAAAAAAAATGGTGCTTTTGGAGGTTAATAGGTCACTCAAGATTTATTGTTGCAATGGTGCATATGCAGTACGTGAAGTGGTAACACATACGGACGAATAGCACACACGGTTGGACGAACCAGGCATCGACCCAACCTGAGACATCCATATTAGCAAGTAGCGTAGCCACTACGGGCGGCAACACAGGCGCTGACTCTCTCATAGTGTCGATAGTATGGGTGGCGAATACAGCCCTGGGATACGTGATGTCACGTAGTTGTGTAAGAGTCCTCGCTTGACACGTCGCACCTGTCACTTGTCGTCCCATCATAGCCCACACCTGCTCGACTGCAGAGGAGTCCAGAGATCTTGCCAGCCAGGGAAGTTGCCACACGTCTTGCAGGGCCATTGAGTTTGATGAGCAGTATATGAACGAGCATTATCCTCTTGGAACAACGCGCCATCTTTCTGTTACAAGAAAAGCAAAAGAGCAGGTTTAACAACATTCTGCATGTCCTCTCCAGGAACGGCACGGTAAGGCCAGTGTGTACACTCTTTGAGGTAGCACTCACCAGCTCTTCGCCGTATGCACAAACGACCGTCACTTGGATGCAGGCAGTATCTGCTGGCGTCGCTGAAGACCAGGGCGCGCCATTCCTTCTTCCAGGTGAAGGAAGCCCTGGCGGCACCAGTCGAGCTCTCCACGTCGATGCTGTGGTGTGTGTGTGTGTGTGTGTGTGTGTGTGTGTGTGTGTGTGTGTGTGTGTGTCTGTGTGTGTGGGAGGGTGGGAGGGGAAAGGAGCTAGAAGTGTGGGTGCCCACAGTCTCACTGCTAATAGGTGGTTCGCAACAGTTTGTGTTGAGGTGTCTGGTCTCACGAGCTCTGTTACCTGTGCTGTGGTAGCTGTACGCCCTGTCGCCGCTGCCCCTGGACTAAGACGATTCTGGCGGGCGTCAGTGCGTCTGCGAGTGCGAGAGTGATCACGTGACCACTGACAGCATCACGGAGTGGCGCAGCACGTGCAGCTTATGCGGCAGTTCTGCAAAAGGACGACAATTTGACCCCTTCCAGGTGTACGAATATATGAAATGGTTATGAATATGATCAGGGATAAATTGAGTTTTGTGAAAAGAATATAAGATGTTTGGTTGGTTATTATTACGAAACATCCTGGTCTGGTAAAAAAAAGCAAGAGATAGTCAACAGACAGTCGGGCAGAAATTATCTAGCTGACTAGTTAGATTCAAGGCTGACTGTAGAGGAAATATTTGGACTCCACAACGAAAATATTTGACCTTGATTTGTCCTATGAACATTGTAATGAAAATATTCGTTTTGATTACTTGAAGAGCATTAGTCTGTCCTTTCTTTCATAGGTACTGAATTCGGTGTTGAGTAAGTTTCATCAAGTGAACAGCGTCGATACAATCTTGCAAAGTTTAAAAGTACGCGACGGAAGAGCATTTATGTCTGACTGATACTATGTTCCAAAAGGAAAGAAATTATAGCTGTTCAGATATTTAGTCCCAATACGGGGTTGATGCCTCAATTCAGTATTATTTTCACCTTATTTCCTTACTGTATTAGTGAAGGAAGCAGTACAGAAAACGAAAAATGGAGTTCAGAATTTCCATCGTTGTGCAGGAGCAGTGAATTGGAAGGTGCTCCACACTTTTGAATCGGCGCCTTCCAAAACGCGGAATCCGTCGTCCTTACCATGCCGCCACTGCGCTCTCTGCCATCTAGACCCAAATCTATGGCCGGCCGGTGTCGCCGAGCGGCTCTAGGCGCTTTAGTCTGGAACTGCGCGACTGCTGCGGTTGCAGGTTCGAATCCTGTCTCGGGCACGGATGTGTGTGATGTCCTTAGGTTAGTTAGGTTTAAGTATTTCTAAGTTCTAGGGCACTGATGACCTCAGATGATAAGTGCCATAGTGCTCAGAGCGATTTTGAACCTAAATGTATGGCGTGACAAGCTTTGTCACTTACATGACGTGAGTCTCACCATGGGCTTCATGCCAAACACCAACAAATAATCTAAAATAAATTTCGTCTGTTCCGAATAGCTACACCCATTGGTAAGCGCTTCATTAGGTTTTAACTGTATATCTACACATATAAATAACTGATTTATAAATTTCATATAAGAATATAAGGAGAAGATTAAATCGATTAAGTAGACATATAGATATAAGAGTAGCAAATTTTACCTGTTGATTATCAGTACAACGGAGAATACAGAGAATCTGTGGTACCCTCATGTCGTTTATGTACGAAGTAAAATATTCGACAATGTACACTAAGTTACTCCAATGCCTCCTCCGCCTACACTGTTTGGCGGAAGCACCCTCGCCGCCGTGGGGTGGCGTGCGTGCCTCAGTGATGCACACAGCCGTACTGCAGATCCAACAACGTGGAAGGGGCGTCTGTGCAGGAGCCAGACCAACATATGGTTCCCGTAGAGGGGCAGCTGCCTACACAGAATAATGCTGAAGGTAAGATGGGTAACCTTCCCCATGAACCATGGGCCTTGCGTTGGTGGGGAGGCTTGCGTGCCTCAGCGATACAGATGGCCGTACCGTAGGTGCAACCACAACGGAGGGGTATCTGTTGAGAGGCCAGACAAACGTGTGGTTCCTGAAGAGGGGCAGCAGCCTTTTCAGTAGTTGCAAGGGCAACAGTCTGGATGATTGACTGATCTGGCCTTGTAACAATAACCAAAACGGCCTTGCTGTGCTGGTACTGCAAACGGCTGAAAGCAATGGGAAACTACAGCCGTAATTTTTCTTGAGGGCATGCAGCTTTACTGTATGGACAAATGATGATGGCGTACTCTTGGGTAAAATATTCTGGAGGTAAAATAGTCCCCCATTCGGATCTCCGGGCGGGGACTACTCAAGAGGACGTCGTTATCAGGAAAAAGAAAACTGGTGTTCTACGGATCGGAGCGTGGAATGTTAGATCCCTTAACCGGGCAGGTAGATTAGAAAATTTAAAAAGGGAAATGCATAAGTTAAAGTTAGATATAGTGGGAATTAGTAAAGTTCGGTGGCAGGAGGAACAAGACTTTTGGTCAGGTGAATACAGGGTTATAAACACAAAATCAAATAGGGGTACTGCAGGAGTAGGTTTAATAATGAATAAAAAAATAGGAGTGTGGGTAAGCTACTACAAACAGCATAGTGAACGCATTATTGTGGCCACGATAGACACGAATCCCATGCCTACAACAGTAGTACAAGTTTATATGCCTACTAGCTCTGCGGATGATGAAGAAATTGATGACATGTATGATGAGTTAAAAGAAATTATTCAGGTTCTGAAGGGAGATGAAAATTTAATAGTCATGGGTGACTGGAATTCGAGAGTAGGAAAAGGGAGAGAAGGAAACATAGTAGGTGAATATGGACTGGAAGGAATGAAAGAGGAAGCCGCCTGGTAGAGTTTTGCACAGAGCATAAGTTAATCATAGCTAACACTTGGTTCAAGAATCATGAAAGAAGGTTGTATACATGGAAGAATCCTGGAGATACTAGAAGGTATCAGATAGATTATATAATGGTAAGAGAGAGATTTAGGAACCAGGTTTTAAATTGTAAGACATTTCCAGGGGGAGATGTGGACTCTGACCACAATCTATTGGTTATGAACTGTAGATTAAAACTGAAGAAACTTCAAAAAGGTGGGAATTTAAGGATATGGGACCTGGATAAACTGAAAGAACCAGAGGTTGTACAGAGTTTCAGGCAGAGCATAAGGGAACAATTGACAGAAATGGGGGAAAGAAATACAGTAGAAGAAGAATGGGTAGCTTTGAGGGATGAAATAGTGAAGGCAGCAGAGGATCAAGTAGGTAAAAAGACGAGGGCTAGTAGAAACACTTGGATAACAGAAGAAATTTTGAACTTAAGTGACGAAAGGAGAAAATATAAAAATGCAGTAAATGAAGCAGGCAAAAAGGAATACAGACGTCTCAAAAATGAGACGGACAGGAAGTGCAAAATGGCTAAGCAGGGATGGCTAGAGGACAAATGTAAGGATGTAGAGGCTTATCTCACTAGGGGTAAGAAAGATACCGCCTACAGGAAAATTAAAGAGACCTTTGGAGAAAAGAGAACCACTTGTATGAATATCAAGAGCTCAGATGGAAACCCAGTTCTAAGCAAAGAAGGGAAAGCAGAAAGGTGGAAGGAGTATATAGAGGGTCTATACAAGGGCGATGTACTTGAGGACAATATTATGGAAATGGAAGAGGACGTAGATGAAGATGAAATGGGAGATACGATACTGCGTGAAGAGTTTGACAGAGTACTGAAAGACCTGAGTCGAAACAAGGCCCCGGGAGTAGACAACATTCCATTAGAACTACTGATGGCCTTGGGAGAGCCAGTCCTGACAAAACTCTACTATCGGGTCAGCAAGATGTATGAGACAGGCGAAATACCCTCAGACTTCAAGTAGAATATAATAATTCCAATCCCAAAGAAAGCAGGTGTTGACAGATGTGAAAATTACCGAACTATCAGTTTAATAAGTCACAGCTTCAAAATACTAACCCGAATTCTTTACAGACGAATGGAGAAACAGGTGGAAGCTGACCTCGGGGAAGATCAGTTTGGATTCCGTAGAAATATTGGAACACATGAGGCAATACTGACCTTACGACGTATCTTAGAAGAAAGATTAAGGAAAGGCAAACCTACGTTTCTAGCATTTGTAGACTTAGAGAAAGCTTTTGACAATGTTAACTGCCATACTCTCTTTCAAAATCTGAAGGTGGCAGGGGTAAAATACAGGGAGCGAAAGGCTATTTACAATTTGTACAGAAACCAGATGGCAGTTGTAAGAGTCGAGGGGCATGAAATGGAAGCAGTGGTTGGGAAGGGAGTGAGACAGGGTTGTAGCCTATCCCCGATGTTATTCACTCTGTATATTGAGCAAGCAGCAAAGGAAACAAAAGAAAAATTCGGAGTAGGTATTGAAATCCGTGGAGAAGAAACAAAAACTTTGAGGTTCGCCGATGACATAATTCTATCAGAGACAGCAAAGGACTTGGAAGAGCAGTTGAACGGAATGGACAGTGTCTTTAAAGGAGGATATAAGATGAACATCAACAAAAGCAAAACGACGATAGTGGAATGTAGTGAATTAAGTCGGGTGATGCTGAGGGAATTAGATTAGGAAATGAGACACTTAAAGTAGTAAAGAAGTTTTGCTATTTGGGGAGCAAAATAACTGATGATGGTTGAAGTAGAGAAGATATAAAATGTAGACTGGCAATAGCAAGGAAAGCGTTTCTGAAGAAGAGAAATTTGTTAACATCGAGTATAGATTTAAGTGCCAGGAAGTCGTTTCTGGAAGAATTTGTATTGAGTGTAGCCATGTATGGAAGTGAAACATGGACGATAAATAGTTTGGGCAAGAAGAGAATAGAAGCTTTTGAAATGTGGTGCTACAGAAGAATGCTGAAGATTAGATGGTTAGATCACATAACTAATGAAGAAGTATTGAATAGAAATGGGGAGAAGAGGAGTATGTGGCACAACGTGTCAAAAAGAAGGGACCGGTTAGTAGGACATCTTCTGAGGCATCAAGGGATCACCAATTTAGTATTGGAGGGCAGCGTGGAACGTAAGAATCGTAGAGGGAGACCAAGAGAAGAATACACTAAGCAGATTCAGAAGGATGTGGGTTGCAGTAAGTACTGGGAGATCAAGAAGCTTGCACAGGATAGAGTAGAATGGTGAGCTGCATCAAACCAGACTCAGGACTGAAGACCACAACAACAACAACAAGATGGGTAAATTCAGTTCTTAACGAAAAGTTACATAATCGAATGGATGAAACATATAGAAGAAAGCAACTGACAGCAAACGTCTTCAAGTATGAAGGCATCGTTAATCAAGTAATGGAACAAAGTGTGTGGTAGTACAGAAAACGTGAAGAAGCAGAACAGTGAATGGTTGGAGCTATCAGGAATTCTTTACGTGATTAGCTACAATTGAAAACATTACTAACAGATATTAGCATCCATAGGTTTAATACTGATTCGCAGGGCAATTTGAGACACATTGCCCATGATATCCACTCCTTTAGATTACGAACGACTGTGCAAAGAGTGTTACTTAAATAGTGGTCAACGTTTTGCTTCGAGATAGAGATTTTCTTCGGTCAGTCCTAAACTATTCTACCTGTGTTCTTCAGAAGTACAGTGCAATGTTCTTTCGGACATGTATGCATTTACGCACGCTTGCATGTCCGAAGAAACAACGCATCGTATTTCTGAACAACACAGGCACTGCAGCATCGCATTTATCCGCCGATACCGGGCAAGCGACTGTCAGTTAAAATGTCTCCCCTGTACGAGAATATACACAACGTATGTACGAGTGCAGGGATAGCAGACACTCGGTTGAAGACATAGCCAAGTCAGGGTCCAGTGATGAAGAAAAGCAAGTGAATTTACGCTAATGGGCATGGTTTTATGCGCCATTTCGTCACATAAGTGTTTGAATGTCAATTAAATAGGTGGTAGAACACTGGTATTTTTTCCTGTATTGGTTGATGAGTCAAACTTTACATTTTCTTTTCATTTCTTTCCCTGTTCCACTTTCTCCTCAGCGTGAATGTGGCGTTCCACGTTCGTTCGTTCAGATGACAACAGCAGACAGTAGAGCGGTGTACAGTCTGCATTTCGATAGAAGCACAAAAAAAATGGCTCTGAGCACTATGGGACTCAACTTCTGAGGTCATTAGTCCCCTAAGAACTAGTTAAACCTAACTAACCTAAGAACATCACACGCATCCATGCCCGAGACAGGATTCGAACCTGCGACCGTAGCGGTCTCGCGGTCCCAGACTGTAGCGCCTAGAACCGCACGGCCACTTTGGCTGGCGATAGAAGCACAACACAGCGACAAAGAAAAGAAGAAGGAATTATCTTCTCACTGCGTAATAACACAATGACTACTGCAGCGTTGAAAATTAATACGTCGCATAGGGTGAGAACAGTAACAAGCGCTAGTGTTCTGTATATTTTATATGTTCATATTGTAACGATTGTTATCGGGTCTGTCTTTGTGACCGCCATTTGTGTTGTGTGTACATGTGTGGCCGGTGGTAACATTTATGCTTCAGGTTTCACCATGCAAATTTAATGTTTGTAATGTATCGTCAAGAAATGTAAGTAGGACGTAAGTGTGTAATAAAATTTGATAGCAAGCTTTCTACAGCATAAACACAGTATGGTAGCAGTGGATGGATTATAATATTTCGGATCAATCTTTGAGATAAATTATCTTCTAATGTAATTCAAGAGTTCAGGACTCCTCATTCGGCGTTCATCTGAATGCGCTATTAGCCTAAAAATGTTGGCCGGGGAGTCTAGGTATGCCTGTAGATGTTGGTCTATTGAATTTCCTGTTAAAACGTGTCCGTTGAATTTTATATTGCTGTTAGACATTTCGGGGCTCAGATTCTACAGAAGCAGCGTCGCACTACCACATTTTTGTTAATGTGACGTGGAGGACTGACTTTATGGCAGCTGGTGAGCAGTCATCGCAGCAGTCTTCTTGAAAGACGGTGTTGCTTCGCCTGAGCCTTCCAGTTCTACGGTGGCGGTGGCGTCCTTGTGGTAGCACGCTGTGCATGGCCTTCTGTTCGCCGATGAGCGTCAATTCCGTAATGGATTTAGAGTCACTGACCAGGGCAGTCGCTTTCCTGCAGTAGACACGCTACAAGAAAGATTTACCTGTTATGGTCACGAATCGAACTGGCTTGAAAAACTATAAGCATCCCCAACCTTATCTGGTGAGACTGCCTTTTGGGGTGATATTCCCTTGCATTCAGCCTCCTCCTACTTGCCAAGGGCAAAGTCAAACACACTATGTTCAGCACAGTGTAGATGAAGAGTCCGTGTGGAACCACTTGCGTTCTACCATTTCATGAGTACTGCATACTGGAAGTGTCTGCGCCTGCGCGGTATAGCGACATACTTGCCAATATGTTGAGCCTTGCATTTTGTCGTCAAGGCATCGGTTGAGTTAGCCAGTCCTTGTTGTATTCTCGTCATGGCCCGTTTTCAGGTATATTAATTCACAGTTTATCAAATCTTTTGACATTCTTGGTCTCGTTTCAATTTTAAAAAATAAGAAAAACATCTGGAAACGGAGAATGACAGTACCATTTCCAGCTAACTACGATATTCTTTTATTCTCTTTGGAATAGAAAATGTGTAATGAAATTTTAAAAAAAGTAAAAGTGGTAGACCGTTTAGCTACGAATCGTAGGATCACACGATCTAATCCTGCCTGTATAATTTTTTTCCAGTCTGTTAAAAAAAGAAAAATAAGCAGTAGGTGCTCGATCCCTTAGTTTACTAAGCACTTTAAAACCTCCCGTAAGAAGATTACAAAAAAGTGGGTTAGGGTCTTCTATTAGTAATAAAAACGTCCTGTGTCGCTGGTTCTGACCTCGGCTCTGCTTAATTTTTGAATAAAAATCAACAGCAATTGCAGCTGAAGACTTCTGGCATAAGAAGTCAAGTCAGCATCGTTTCTCCAATGGCCTTGTCAAAGACGGAAGACGGTGGACAGCCGATGGTGGTTCAGGACCCTCTCTTAGCCTAGGGGTGGGAAAGTGCCCCTATAAGACGGAAGAATCAGTAGTTATCAACAGTATGAGGAAGCAGAAGGTAATGAGAACCACTGCATTAAAGATACATAAAGTGTATCAACAGGAAATGTGGCATGTAACTGAAAAAGTGTCATGACTGTCTCTGCATTGGCAAAATATTTCAAACTAATCCGCCAAACTAAGAGACTGATTATCCAGTGAAAGGGTAATGTTCTAGGGGTCGGTGCGTTGAATGTTAGAAGACTCAAAAATGAAATCCTAAGGCTCAGTACAGATATAGTGCGGGTGAGTGAAGTGACTTAGAGCCTTGGCATCTGACACTCAGCCAGCACCGTCTCTCTTCAAGCCCAGAAAAAGTTTTGTAAGGGTTTATGTAAACAACAACAACAAAAACCAAAGGCTAGACGCGTGGAGAAAGAGAACAGAGACTGCTCCTCTGGACTGCAGACAACCTAAAGAAGAATTACCTCCCGGCGATAATGAGAGCTGGTGTACCTGGAAGTCCCTCAACAGATTACGAGCTGGTGTTGGGCGGCGTAAAGAAACTCTTGAAAAATGGGGATACGCTAGAGGACCCTCACCTTGTGAGTGTGGAGAGGAGGAGATGATGTCTGCGAAACTGACGTCTGTACCCGTCGTCATGCACTGAAAAAGATTTTATGCTGGCCAGTTCTAACGCTTTGGGCGAAGATAATTTAATTCATGTCTGTTATTCCATACTTAAGTATATTTATGAATTTTCATTTATGTACAATTACTTCTAACAGTATGCTAACTGTAATGCTTTGAACGTAGCTGACTTTTGGGCAAAAGCAAGTTAAATATACATCTCTTTGTCCTTTTCATGTTTACATGTTAATGTCCATGGTCTACTTACATGTTTTATAACTATTAATTTCTGTTAATTCCCTTGTAATTCGTGCCCTTAACACGAACAAAAAAGTGAAGTGAAATGGAAGTAAGACAAGGGTTTATGGTCTGGCGAGTGTAGCAGTAGAGAAGGTGTATAACAGGTTATGAATAGGAAGACAGGCCACGGAGTGAGCTAGTGTGAATACTCATTGATATGGTTTTCCTCGTCAGAATCGGCAGCAAACCGATACCTACGACGACAGTTCAGGTATACTCGCCGATGTCGCAAGCAGAAGACGAAGATATAGAGGAAGTATGTGAGTGTATTGAACGGGTAATTAAGTATGGAAGGGAGGTAAAAATCTAATAGTCATGAGGAACAGGAATGTGTTTTAGGGGAAGGAGTAGAAGATAATCTTACGGGACAATATGGGCTTGGCAGTAATAATGAGACAGGAGAAAGACTAATTGTGTTCTTCAATAGCTTGCAGGTAGTAATTGCGAGTGCTCTGTTCAGTATTTACGAGTGGTAGAGGTAGGCACGTATTTGGAAAAGATTGGGTGATGTGGGGTGCGTCCAGTTAGATGACATCATGGCCAGGCAGAGATTCCGAAATCAGAGGAGACATGGGATCCAGTACTGGAATCAAGTACACGCAGAAGATGATGTAGACTCATATCACAATTTAGTAACGACGAAGACTAGACTGAAGTTGAACAGTTGGTCAGGAAGAAATAATGCGCTAAGAACTGGGATACACAAATACTAAGAAATAAAGATTCAATTGAAGAGGAATGGACATTAATAGAAAGAGGAACTACACAATTTGGAAAGAGAAACATAGCTAAAAAGTAGGTAACTGAGAGGAAACACAGAGAAGGTAACAGAAGAAATACTTCAGCTGATTGGCGAAAGGAGGAAGTACAAAAACGTGCAGTGGAATTCAGGAATAAAGATATAGAAGTTATTTAGGAATGAAGTAAACGGGAAAAGCATAAAAACTAAGGCAGAATGGCTGCATTAAATGTGAATAAATCGAAAAAGTGATATATAAATGTCAGAAGGACTTACTCAGCAAATAGAAAAGTCAAGACAACCTTCGGTTATATTAAAAGGAAGGGTGGTAAAATTACTAGTGCACTGGGGATTGCAGTGTTAAATGCAGAGGAGTGGGCTGAATACAGTATCAGAATCACAAACAGTTATGAAAATGTAAGTTGGCGTTTCTACTTTCGCCAAATGAACATTTCAGAATTGTGCTATCAGAATGAAGAATGTCGTCTGAGATTGGTGTTTGGCGCAGCACAAAAGAGGATGTAGACGGACCGAATTTTAGTACATGTAATTTGCATATCGCGGTTCGGTAGTCATTCTATGGTGTATGATTGGTTTGGAAAAACACAAACTTTTTTTTTAACGTTTTCAGGAGCCGCACATGTAATCAATAAGAAAGGACATTTTAAATTAGCAATAAAATCACGCCAGTGACGGATCAGTAACACATAGAAATGTTGCGACTTCCCTGCTAGATACCCTGAAAATTAAAGTTGTTACACAGTGAATGATGAAATTAAACACGTGAACTGGATTATTTATAATAAAACAGCACTTAAGTAACTCAAGACAAGCTATTACGTTGTAATATTACTACAATTACAGTCCCTGTTGCTCACATTATGGAAGTTGGACAGCAGAAAGACACGTGCGAACACTCTGGCTTCTCCTAGCTGGTCTCAAAAAATTTGAAGGCCGCGCCGCCTTTTATTACACAGATAACACAAAGAAAAACTTCGACTCTGTGGTCACAATCTTAATACAAAGGTTCTGAAAAAAACACAGTTACTTTGAATGTGGGGTATTACAATGCCCCCTGAATAACTACGATACAATGCGTAGCTCGGTTGTGAGTAGTCATTCAGCCTTTACACACCGGTAAGAGATGTTGATAGGTACATTCCTCTTTCTTATTCGACAAAAACACTTGCATTAAATGTAAAGTTAATCACAGTGAAGTCTTTGGCACGGGCTTGTCCCTCATCAACATGACGTGAGTGACACAAAGTTCACCAGCTAATAAGATTTCCTTGGGACACTCGCAGAGCCCACACATTGTGTTGTCTTCGTGGTCTCACCCTACAACCATTCATCACTCTGTCGTATTTTATCAAGGGAAAGGCTTGGAAATTGTTCATAGCGTAGGAATAATTTGACTTTATACACATTCGGACAAAGTTGAATGTTTGTTCCTGTTTGCAGAATA
This sequence comes from Schistocerca americana, assembly GCF_021461395.2. Classification (NCBI taxonomy): domain Eukaryota; kingdom Metazoa; phylum Arthropoda; class Insecta; order Orthoptera; family Acrididae; genus Schistocerca; species Schistocerca americana. The sequence goes on along the minus strand of NC_060129.1, from coordinate 92,606,112 downwards.
ATTTGCTTATCTGCAAGACTTAGGAGTTTTTGAGTTCACACGAATATCAGGCGGCCGGATCTCTTGTTTCGTCATAAGCTTATAAGCGTGTACATTTTATATTATCAATAATGTACATTGAACACAAGTGCGGCCGGCCACGGTGGCCGAGCGGTTCTAGGCGTTTCAGTCTGGAACTGCGCGATCGCTACAGTCGCAGGTTCGAATCCTGCCTTGGGTATGGATGTGTGTGATGTCCTTAGGTTAGTTAGGTTTAAGTAGTGCTACGTTCTAGGGGACTGATGACCTCAGATGTTAAGTCCCATAGTGCTCAGAGCCATTTGAACGATTTCAACCACAACTGAAACGTGTCCTATGCACGTAAACAAACGAAAGCAATGTGACTAAAATAATGGTCAAAATTTTTTCGTTGGACGAGAGCTTTTCTTCGATCAGTACTGTACTGCTCTACCTCTGTTCTTCAGAAATACAGTGCAATGTTCTTTCGGACACGCATGCATTTATGCATGCATGCATGTCCGAAGAAACATTCCATCATATTTCTGAACAACAAAGGAACTGCAGCATTGTATTTATGCGCCGGCATGGCGCAAGCGACTGTCAGTTAACATGACTAGTGGGGCAAACTATGTGCTACGACACGCTGTATTGTTGCAAATTTAATCAAGATGGCGGCGATGACATCATCCAAGATGGCGGCATGTAGACTTGGCAACAGTGCATGACGTCATCCAAGATGGCCGATTTTGGCGGGAAAATAGGCCAACTGTGCTATGTCCACTAACCTAACCTCCAGAAAAAATGGCGGAAATTTTGAATTTTGGCGGGAAAATAGACCAATTGGGCTACGTCCACTAACCTAAGCCTCCAGAAAAAATAGGCGCGAAATTCAAATTCCAACAGGATAATGCATGCAAAACCGTACTGGCCTTTATTATTATTTATCATTTATTATTATTATTATTATTTGCCTGCCCCCACTAACATAGAATCAAGATGACCAATATCTGCAGTCAGCAAATCATTTCCTTTACACTCACAACAAAAATCTGTCCCAACTTCAAATTCCAACACCATAATCTATCACATGTACGAAATAGCCCACATTCCCACTCACTTATATTTTTCTCACTGCTTACCTATCGTAACCATGTCAAATAATAATAATAATAATAATAATAATAATAATAAATGGCACTTGTACTAACATAAGTCACCTCCTGTGAATTGGCAGGAAAGGAGGATGCAAGTCTTTATTTCAATAAGTACGGTCATCACTTGTTCTCCATCACACTTAGTACACACATGTTGGAGATGGCAGCTGCACCCAGTGCGCTCACCACGATATTCACACCAGAACTGGTTTAGTTGAAATCGTCGCCAGCAGAGGGTCCTACTCCTACCTGCCACGGTCGCCACAGGTAAGGGAGCGACCGTATACCCCCACGTTACGGCCGGTCCAGCGTTCTCGTCAACAACAACAACATATTATCCCAGACAGGAGAGTCTACCCCCTGGCCAAAGCAGCATGTTGAAACCTGCACATCTCTAGGAAAGAAACAAAGCCATGCCACACGTTTCCCGCCAATTTTCTTTCTGCAGGACACGTTGCACACGTTTTACTCACACTTGATGACGTTTCAACTGTCCGTTGCCTACACGTTTCCCGCCAAAATTGTTTTCCCCGAACAAGTTAGTACCTGCCAAGACCAACCGTTCACCATCTACCACGTGTATTTCTCGGACAAAGAATGCCCTTCCACGCTTTTTGCGTCAAAAGCTATTTCCTTAAGACTGGAAGCTTCCACAACAGCATGTGTGTTCGGCCCTAACTTAACTAATCACCCTATTCTCATTATCCAAACAATATCCTTTCATTAGCAACACACTCCTGAATACAAGAGTGATTGCATGTCCCTAGTCGTGTGCACAATCAATTTAATTATTTAATTGAATCGACCACTTAATTAACGTCTCTCGTCCGAAAATGCAAAGTCCACCTCGACCTCAAATCAATTTTCGTCCACCTGGACGAATGAAATAGTTAAACACTCTATTGACCACTACGTCCCTTTACCGACCCATGTTTATTCGCTAACATGTACTATTGTGCACTCCACTTCCAGCAAACAAAGCCGCTAACCTAAGTCACCTTTGCTTCTCTCTCTCGTGCCACAAGCGCGAGGCCGCCCACATCACAGTCGCCACCTTTGTACTCTTGTCTGACGTACTCCTCCGTAAATATTCCAACTATGAACTGAATACTGTTGTTCAATCCACGCGATCTAGAACATGGCCAGAGCACGCCCTCCCGTACCTAAGCCGAGAACATCGCTCGCTAGCTTACCGCGAAATACTGCAATCCATCGCGCGCTCGTAGCTAATCCCCTCCGCAAGTCGATCTAACGCGAGGTTCGTAACTCAGATCCATATCTACACAAAATGAGGACTAAACAAAATTTTATATAAGTACTTAACCTTCCCTTTAGGAAGAAAAAAAAATAGCTAACGATAATCATCTCCATACTTTTTAAATCATGTCCTTCAGCCTTACTAACGCCCTTCTTGATACCGTGATCATCCAGTTACACTTATATTACTTTTAATAATAAATCACCCATCCCAACACACTTTATGATCTCAAGTCCTCAATTCACTCTCTATTCTAAATACGATCAATTACTTTTCTATAATTTTATAAAATGCTCAGCCCTCCCCCATGTGCTGGAAGCATCTGTGTAGTTCAGCTTTCAGCCACCAGAGTTGTTAGTGAACTCATTCACGTAAGGAGCCACCCCCTGCTCATCTTTCTCACTCGTCCATCGTCGGCCGCATCGTTCGCTTTTTGTTCTCGGTGACTGTAAGTCCTTATAGGATGATGGACTCGATAAATTTTTTGAGGGGGCAATAGACTGCCCAGATCAATTATTCGTGCCCTGGTGTCAGTGCCAGAAAGGTAATTACTCACTCTCATTACAACCATGTTTGTGTTCGTTAGAATTAATCGCCATAGACAGTGTACTCATTTAATTTTATCTCTACAGCGGTCGACTCGCAGCTGGGCAGTCGCGCGCGTGCCTGTCGTGGCCAAACTGGACCGTGAACAACGCCCGCGGGGACGTACCTCTCCGGCTAGAACGCCCCCCGCCGCTGCGCGCAGAGCTGCATCTGCCGTCGCCGAGGTCACGCAGCCTGGCGCCTGCCGGCCGCCACCTGCGCCTCCAGCCGCTACCAAGGTCACAGAGCACGCCCCCGCCTGCTCAGACTGGTCCCTCACAGCAGCCAGCACGTGCACCACCACCACCATCGTGTGAGGTACAGCACGCCTCACCTGGTTATAGCTCTAGCATTAGTGATCCTGTGGCTGGTGGCAGTTCTCTCTACCGCCCTTTTAGAGAAGTAGGTCAGGTCGGCGACACCATACCTCAGTTGCAGTACTCTGCGATTGCGGACGCCTTTGAGGAGCGAATCTCGATCACTAGGATCGAAAACCGGGCAGGGGGGGTACGGCGATCCTGTTGGACTCTGAAAACCTGTGCCTCCCTGTCCTAGAAACTGAGCTTCTCAAGGTCGTCCAAAATCCGCGTTATCCCGCTGTTAAGTGCAGTACAGTGCTCTGCATTGAGCGTTGAGTTATCACCCCCCCCCCCCCCCCCAAAGTTCAGTCTGGAGATGGAGAGACCAGCATCCATCATCTTTGGGGGGATAATGACGTGACAACGTGGAGCACATCAGTCGCCGAGTGGTTTCATAAATTCACCTTGAGTGTCATGTTGGGCTGGTTTTCCGAGATGGAAGTCAATGGCTCAGCTAAGGCACTCAGCAGAATTCTACACATGGACATCCATATACGTGTCCATGATCCGCTAAATGGAGGGTGTAGCTATATCAAGCTCCCTAAACATATACCAAATAAACATGCGTGCATTTATGTCCAAACTAAAGATCAGGCTTGTTTTGCATGGTCAATCTTGGCTTGTGAAAGAAAGTATAATTATAGAGATTGCCCTCATCATCGAGGTACATACAAAGTCAGCGATATTAACACATATTATAACTTTGATGGTATTGAGTTCCCTGTCAAGGTCCAGGAGATTCCTAAATTCGAGGCACAAAATCCTGGAATATGTGTACACGAGAAGGAAAGCAAGTCAGATGAGCCAGTAGTCGCCCCCCTCCATTTCTCAAAATTTGCCAGTGAGCATGTAAATATGCTTCTCTTTTCTTAAGGTGACAATTATCACTATGTTTGGATCAAGGACATGTCCCAGCTCCTTTCCTCCCAACTATCACCTGATTGTTGTGTAAAACATATTTGTTTCAGGGGCCTTAATTATTTCTCATCTGAACAGTTATTAGCTATGCCTCTAGTAGACTGTACCTCCAAGGATGCGGTACGGGTTATCATGCCTAGCCAGGAAAACAAACCACCATGAGCTGTGTCTATTTGTTGTATACGCCGACTTTGAGTGCCTCCTCGCTCCTGTGACCCGCTGTGAAGGCGATCCTACGACCTCACACACCACCTTTACAGAGAAACACGTACCATATACTGCAGCGTACCAAATTGTATCGTCATATGACACCAACCTTAACCGATACAAATCTTATGTCGGGGATAATCCATCGATTTGGTTGCTCTCTCAGCTCGAAAAATTTTTACTGGAAGTTGATACACTGTACAGCAGCAACGTTCCCATTACCAAATCGAAGGAGAATGAAGATTTGTATAATAACGGCACCGAGTGTCATATTTGTGGGCTGCCGTTAGACAGAAAAGCGGAAACTCCTCGTAGGGATCACTGTCATCTTACAGGGAAATTCCGCGGTGCAGCTCACAATGCATGCAATTTGAAGTACCAATTACCTAAGCACATACCAGTTTTCTTCCATAATTTAAGTGGGCATGACACTCACTTTCTAGTTGAGCACTTGGATGATTTCGGTTTGGAGAAAGATCAGGTCAGTGTCCTACCTGAGAGCGTTGAGGAGTGTATTTCATTCTCCAAACGATTGACGCCGAGAATTACGCTGTGCTTCCTCGATACACTACGTTTTATGCAGGCACCACTATAGAAACTTGTTGAGACTCTAGCTCATGGAGAAATGCATATCACTCGAGCTGCGTTTCCCGATGAGGAAAAGTTTCAACTTGTGACTAGGAAAGGGGTTTTCCCATACGAGTATGTGGATAGCACGGCCAAACTCGACAAAAGCAGGCTACCGACATAACTGCATTCTCCAGCAACCTCACAGGCGACACCGTAACGGATGCAGAGTATGAACATGCCGTGAATGTCTGGCGGGAATTCAATATTCCTAATTTAGAAGAGTACACAGACATGCACTTGCTTGCGGACGTTTTCGAGAAGTTGCGGAGTCTATGTTTGACCACATATTCTCTGGACCCCGCATTTTATTACATGGCACCTGGGTTGTCTTGGGATGCGATGCTCAAGAAAACGAAGTGCAGCATCGAATTATTGACCGATTCTGACATGCTTCTTTTCTTCGAGCAGGCGATCCGTGGGGGGCTTTGCCAATGTCTTCATAGACACGCGAATGCAAATAACCGACGGATGGATGACAGGTTCAAAGCATCCCTTGATTCAAGTTACATAATGTATCTAGACATCAATAATTTATACGGGCACGCTATGATGCAATCGCTGCCGATTGACGAGTTTACATGGCTGTCCGAAGACGAATGCACGGGATTTAGTGGAAAAATCAGGGGGGGTATGGCCGCCGATTCTCATGTAGGGTATGTTGTGGAGGCAGAACTCACATACCCTATTAGTTGGCATGACGCGCATGCTGATTTGTCGCTGTGTTCAGAGCAACTAGTTCCACTAGGAGGTTCCACACCGAAACTGATGACGCAACTGGGGGACAAGCAGAGGTATATTACTCATCATCGCAACCTCCACCAATGCCTCAGCTTGGGTATGGAGCTCATTAAAATCGCCTGGGCCATCTCCTTCAAGCAGTCCCCCTGGCTGAAGGAGTATATTGATCTGAATGCGAGACAGAGAACTTCCATGTCATGTGACTTTGAGAAAGATTTTTATAAATTAATGAATAATTCAAATTTCGGTAGAACTATGGAGAATTTGATGGAACGACGTGAAATTTTTATTAAAACGCAATGGGATGGGCGTTATGGCGTAAGAAAATGCATTGCCAGACCAAATTTTAAATGGGTCACCATTTTCAATAAGAACTTTGTTGCTGTGCAGATAGCTAAAACTGCAGAAGAGTTTACTAAACCTATCTATGTAGGGATGTGCATACTAGACCTATCCAAACTCCACATGTACCGCTTTCATTATGAGTTCGCGATTTCTCATTTCGCAGATCCTAAATTACTTTATATGGATACAGATAGTTTCATCTGTTAGGTGAACTGCGATCCATATGAAGTAATTAGGTACCACGCCGATGAATTCGACACATCTTCTTATGCGGCCGATAATCCTTATGGTAATGTTCCACAAAACAAGAATGTTATCGGTCTCACGGATTTTAGAGTTTGTAGGTCTTTGGTCCAAGATGTATGCATATTGCACATTGGAAGGTCCCACTCAGAGACGAGCTAAGGGGGTACGACGAATGGCATCACGAGCTCAGTCTATCGATGACTATTTGCACTGCCTACGTGGTGGTGTTCACGGTGCTGAACCGCAGCCACCGCATATGGTCAGGCAAACTAGCATTCGATCGATAGCGCACGAGGTATACACTGTGCTGCAGTTTAAAATCGGCCTGTCGCCTCATGACGATAAAAGGGTCATCTGTGATGACGGCATTGAAACTCGCCTGTACTCACACTGCTCACTTGTAGCGAGATAAGGCATGGGGGACTCTGATTGAGAGGAAGAGAGAGATACTGGGAGAGAGAGAGAGAGAGAGAGAGAGAGAGAGAGAGAGAGGGAGAGAAAGATGACGAGAGAGTCTGCAGAGTAGTAGTATGACCCTTTTATCATAGTGTAAATACTGAATGAGAGTGTTCTGTAGTGTGTATCAGATTGCATACTTCCATGTATGTGTGAGTGTGTGAGCCTGTGTTAAGTTTGTCTGTGTGTAAATACAAATATTATTTATTATACAAAAGAAAAAATCATAAAAAAACAAAAAATAAAAAAAACAGCAAACTAAAAATAAAATTATTAAAAATTATTTATATATATTTGTATATATTTCTTGACGAGTATTACTAGTTAATGAATATATGAACAAAAAGATAAAATTTTAGACCTTCAATTCCTCATTTTATAATGAAGAAGAAAAAAAAAAGATATTTTTCGCAGTTCATATCTGCTTCGATCTGAGTAGTTGTTATAGATTTTAGTTTACAAGTTTCACCTGCCACTAGCCATCCAGTCAAAACTAGTTTTAGGTATGTGAGTGCCACAAATTAAATTCATTATATACATATATATATATATATACATATATATATATATATATATATATATATATATATATATATGGTGAGTCACCTAACGTTACTGCTGGATATATTTCGTAAACCACATCAAATATTGACGAACCGATTCCACAGACCGAACGTGAGGAGAGGGGCTAGTGTAATTGTTTAATACAAACAATTCAAAAGTGCACGGAAGTATGTTTTTTAACACAAACCTACGTTTTTTTAAATGGAACCACGTTAGTGTTGTTAGCACATCTGAACATATAAACAAATACGTAAACAGTGCCATTTGTTGCATTGTAAAATGTTAATTCCATCCGGAGATATTGTAACCTAAAGTTGGTCTTTGTACTGGAAAATGTTTTAGAGCCGCTAACTTGAAGTAAAAAGTAAAAATACGTTTGCCATTTTGCCATTAGTTAATAAAAAGTCTTTCCTGTGGAACTTTACTACCTATACCATTATTTACCTTGTAAGATACCGTAATTAGCTTGTGATGCCTCTGCTTTAGTTGTAATACATATATTTAGTCATCTCAGCACACTACTTATGAATAATGCAAAACACGTATCTGGAAAAGAGCAGAAATTTCATTTTTTACATGATCAGAATGCCAACTAGCTCTGCAGATGATGAAGAAATTGATGAAATGTATGACGAGATAAAAGAAATTATTCAGGTAGTGAAGGGAGACGAAAATTTAATAGTCATGGGTGACTGGAATTCGTCAGTAGGAAAAGGGAGAGAAGGAAACATAGTAGGTGAATATGGATTGGGGGGAAGAAATGAAAGAGGAAGCCGCCTTGTAGAATTTTGCACAGAGCATAACTTAATCATAGCTAACACTTGGTTCAGGAATCATGAAAGAAGGTTGTATACCTGGAAGAATCCTGGAGATACTAAAAGGTATCAGATAGATTACATAATGGTAAGACAGAGATTTAGGAACCAGGTTTTAAATTGTAAGACATTTCCAGGGGCAGATGTAGATTCTGACCACAATCTATTGGTTATGAACTGCAGATTGAAACTGAAGAACAACAAAAAGGCGGGAATTTAAGGAGATGGGACCTGGATAAACTGAAAGAACCAGAGGTTGTACAGAGTTTCAGGGAGAGCATAAGGGAACAATTGACAGGAATGGGGGAAAGAAATACAGTAGAAGAAGAATGGGTAGCTCTGAGGGATGAAGTAGTGAAGGCAGCAGAGGATCAAGTAGGTAAAAAGACGAGGGCTGATAGAAATCCTTGGGTAACAGAAGAAATATTGAATTTAATTGATGAAAGGAGAAAATATAAAAATGCAGTAAATGAAGCAGGCAAATATGAATACAAACGTCTCAAAATTGAGATCGACAGGAAGTGCAAAATGGCTAAGCAGGGATGGCTAGAGGACAAATGTAAGGATGTAGAGGCTTGTCTCACTAGGGGTAAGATAGATACTGCCTACAGGAAAATTAAAGAGACCTTTGGAGAGAAAAGAACCACTTGTATGAATATCAAGAGCTCAGATGGCAACCCAGTTCTAAGCAAAGAAGGGAAAGCAGAAAGGTGGAAGGAGTATATAGAGGGTCTATACAAGGGCGATGTACTTGAGGACAATAGTATGGAAATGGAAGAGGATGTAGATGAAGATGAAATGGGAGATAAGATACTTCGTGAAGAGTTTGACAGAGCACTGAAAGACCTGAGTTGAAACAAGTCCCCGGGAGTAGACAACATTCCATTAGAACTACTGATGGCCTTGGGAGAGCCATTCATGACAAAACTCCACCATCTGGTGAGCAAGATGTATGAGACAGGCGAAATACCCACAGACGTCAAGAAGAATATAATAATTCTAATCCCAACGAAAGCAGGTGTTGACAGATGTGAAAATTACCGAACTATCAGTTTAATAAGTCACAGCTGCAAAATACTAACGCCAATTATTTACAGACGAATGGAAAAACTGGTAGAAGCGGACCTTGGGGAAGATCAGTTTGGATTCCGTAGAAATGTTGGAACACGTGAGGCAATACTAACCTTACGACTTATCTTAGAAGAAAGATTAAGAAAAGGCAAACCAACGTTTCTAGCTTTTGTAGACTCAGAGAAAGCTTTTGACAACGTTAACTGGAATACTCTCTTTCAAATTCTGAAGGTGGCAGGGGTAAAATACAGGGAGCGAAAGGCTATTTACAATTTGTACAGAAAGCAGATGGCAGTTATAAGAGTCGAGGGGCATGAAAGGGACGCAGTGGTTGGGAAAGGAGTGAGACAGGGTTGTAGCCTCTCCCCAATGTTATTCAATCTGTATATTGAGCAAGCAGTAAAGGAAACAAAAGAAAAATTAGGAGTAGGTATTAAAATCCATGGAGAAGAAATAAAAACTTTGAGGTTCGCCGATGACATTGTAATTCTGTCAGAGACAGCAAAGGACTTGGAAGAGCAGTTGAACGGAATGGACAGTGTCTAGAAAGGAGGATATAAGATGAACATCAACAAAAGCAAAACGAGGATAATGGAATGTAGTCAAATTAAATCGGGTGATGGTGAGGGGATTAGATTAGGGAATGAGACACTTAAAGTAGTAAAGGAGTTTTGCTATTTAGGGAGTAAAATAACTGATGATGGTCGAAGTAGAGAGGATATAAAATGTAGACTGGCAATGGCAAGGAAATCGTTTCTGAAGAAGAGAAGTTTGTTAACATCGAGTATAGATTTAAGTGTCAGGAAGTCGTTTCTGAAAGTATTTGTATGGAGTGTAGCCATGTATGGAAGTGAAACATGGACGATAACCAGTTTGGACAAGAAGAGAATAGAAGCTTTCGAAATTTGGTGCTACAGAAGAATCCTGAAGATAAGGTGGGTAGATCATGTAACTAATGAGGAGGTATTGAATAGGATTGGGGAGAAGAGAAGTTTGTGGCACAACTTGACTAGAAGAAGGGATCGGTTGGTAGGACATATTTTGAGGCATCAAGGGAGCACAAATTTAGCATTGGAGGGCAGCGTGGAGGGTACAAATCGTAGAGCGATGCCAAGAGATCAATACACTAAGCAGATTCAGAAGGATGTAGGTTGCAGTAGGTACTGGGAGATGAAGGAGCTTGCAAAGGATAGAGTAGCATGGAGAGCAGCATCAAACCAGTCTCAGGACTGAAGACCACAACAACAACAACAACAACATGATCAGAAATAATGTATCTGTAAACTCATATAATGTGAAAAAAACTCAATGATTGTACTGATATTTCGCAAACACTTTAAAAAAAGTTCTGAATTCGAAAATAAACTAACTCATTTTATTGTAAAAAAAATTTCTAATGTCCTTATTAATTTACCGTCGATCATGATCATTCTTTTTTATTAAAAAAAATGATAGATATATACAAAACGCTGATAGAGCCACAGTGCACTGCAGAGAGGAGAGGTATAATGTTTTTACTGCTTTAAAGACACAAATGAATTCTGAATGACGAGTCCTGGGCTTCGTCCGCCGGTTGCAAACAGACAACAACACCCTCTTCCAGGTCCTGTCACTTTAAACAGCAGGCATCTGACGAAGTGGACCCTGCACTTTCCCTCTTTCAGGTCCTGTCACTTTCATCGCCGAGCAGGCGAGGTGGAAGCAGGTAAACTGGCTCAGACAGCTCCAGCGGAATGCGCTTCATGCACAGTATCACCAATAAACTTACTTCTATGGATGTAAGTGTCACAGAAAGAAAACAACAAGAATTCTTATGGAGAAAAAAAATTATTTATTTATTTGTGAGCCATGTTAAAAGTAATTTTACATTTTCACATGCAGACACAAAACTATTTGTTTCTTATTCACATGTTCACTGACTAAGTTGATGGATAGGTGGACAATCGTAGTATTCCACGTTCTAGATAGCCGCATATTTGAAGATTCGACGCAGCCAGCTAATCTTCTCATCGCCTTTAACGTAGATTATTGTCTCCTTGTGATCAAATACTCTCAACACTTGCAGCAAATGTTTGTAAGAGATGCCAGGGTCATCCCACTGAATCCCAAGCCCAGCTTCATATTTCCACGCATGGTCTTATCAACCACGAATGCAGCAACGCGTTGGCCTATTCCTAGATCTTTTCTTCGCCTTATTTGTTTGGCTTTATCTGCTAATATTCGGTCAGCGACGTGGCGTGCTGGGAGATCCTTATTTGCAGCGAATGGGAGGTCGTGTTCAAGGCAGGCTTCGTCTAGTAGGTTAATACCTTTATCACCGACTGCCACAGGTTTCTGAAGCTTTGTTCCAGACCCACGGAAGTTATATCCGGGAATGTGCAATTCAACAGGTAATTTGTCGAGAACACCACCTTCACCTCTTGTTATGATATGTCTCCTAAAGTGCATGGTAAGCTACTAACGTGATAGATGTCTAGGCTCTCGGTTATATACCAAATTGTCAGCGTCAATCCAACTGTTTTCTGATGATGGACATCCTAACCATTATCTAGCGCTCTATTCCCGCCATATCTTATGACGCGTTTGATGAGAACCCTTCTGAAATTCTTCAGTGTAAAAGCATCCTGCAATTTCCTCACCCTTGCCATTCTTCAAGATATATGTCCTAGGGTTCATTCTCTGCACTTTGGATACTGTGACTATCTCGGCGGACCAGTTTGGTAAGTACGATTTCTCGAACGCTGTCTTCTGTTTTGAAATACTTACTAAGTCACCTACATTGAACCTCTGCTTGCGAGGGTCCAGCATTTTAATCCGGAAATATACTGTGCCCATGAGTAAATTATCGCGAACATCGATCGGTCTCATTTTTATTGTACTATGCTTGGTTCGATTATACTTTGCAATTATCTGTGGAAGGATATCTATCCACTTGTACGAACCGCGAAGATTAAAATGCATCCACATTTGAGCTTTGACTGTTCTGTTCAACCGTTCGACGATACTAGCTTCAAGGTGGGTAAACGTGGAGTAGTGGTGTATGCCATACCGCCCCATCACAGTTTTGAAATGTTCATTGTAAAACTCTCCACCGTGATCGGTTTGAAGATTGGCCGGGCATCGATTCATTCCTGTCTGCAGCAAACGCTTAAACACCACAGCAACATCTCTACCGGTTTTCGTTTTCACAGGTAATGCCCATGCGAATTTAGAGTACGTATCAATAGCCATTAAAATGTATTTGAATACATTATTATGAGGTGAATATCGATTCATATCTACAAGATCAGCTTGCCACAAGTCATCCAGTCCCTTAATCCTGACATGCCTACGAGGGTATGTTTTGTGTGCTGGCTTGTGTAGTTCTCGAACCACGGTCTCCATACTTATTCGATGATACCTCTCTCTCGAAGCTCGCAGATTATGGATACAACCTCATTCGAATGAGCTGTATTTCCCACAGCAGCCGAAGCCATCAACAGTCGAAGTCTGTCTATTAGTTCATCCAGCTCATCTTAATATATATACTGAGGGGATGATTGCTCACTCCTTTATGCTGGAAGTCTACACTCTCACCAATGTTTTTAGGCTGTTCATTAAGTAAGGGTTGTATAATGGTCGTGTATTTAGAGTTTTCCAGCTTTCTCAGGATTTTTGTACAGATCAGTCAAGTATAGTACACTGCTGGCCACCGTAGATGCAACACCCTGAAGGAAGCATCCGAATAAAGTGAAATTTACACCATGGGTTTGCAGCGATGAGATATGCAACTGATTAGAGTTTCAGCGCAGACGCACATCACGCGCGCCTCTGGCGCCACCTCATAGCGCCATTTAAGGCTTGGCGATTTCGACGAGTGTACGTTCGGCACGTGTGTTTACCTTGTGGTTGTTTCACAGGACGATCAGTTATGCCTCGTAGACAACAGCGAACATCGTTTGATCAAGTATCCGAGTTCGACAGAGGAAGGATAGTGGCTTACCGAGATTGTGGATTATCATACAGAGAAATCGCTAGTCGTGTTGGACGAAACTAAACAACTGTAATGCGGATATATGACCGTTGGATGCAGGAGGGTACGACGGACCGACGTGGTCGATCGCATTCACCTCGGTGCACCACTGCACGTGCTGATAGGCAAATTGTGCACATGGCAGTGACGGATCGCTCAGTGACATCCCGAACCATAGCACAGCACATTGCGTCTGTAACGCATCATCCAGTGTCTGCGCGTACCATTCGACGCCGTTTACAGCAGAATGGTCTGTCCGCAAGACGTCCATTGCTTCGTCTACCATTGACGCAGAACCACAGACGTCTCCGTTGCCAATGGTGTGATGACAGACGGATGTGGACGGCAGAATGGAATGACGTTGTCTTTACTGACGAGGCATGCTTCTGTCTGCAGCACCACGATGGTCGGATTCGAGTGTGGAGACACCGTGGAGAGAGGATGCTGGACAGCTGCATTATGCACCGCCACACTGGTCTTGCATCGGGTATTATGGTATGGGGCGGTATTGGATATTACTCTCGCACGCCTCTAGTACGCATTGCCGGTACTTTAAATAGCCGGCGCTACATATCCGAGGTGCTGGAGCCAGTTGTCCTTCGTTACCTTCAGGGCTCGGCCACAGCCATATTTCAACAGGATAATGCGCGACCACACGTGGCACGCATTGTCCAAAGGTTCTTCGTCAATAACCAGATTGAATTGCTTCCGTGGCCGGCTCGCTCTCCGGATCTTTCGCCGATAGAAAACATGTAGTCCATGGTTGCTCAACGAGTGACCCAGATTACATCCCCAGCTGCCACACCAGATGATCTTTGGCAACGTGTGGAAGCTGCTTGGGCTACTGTACCCCAGGAACACATCCAACGTCTCTTTCACTCAATGCCGAGACGTGTGGCAGCGGTGATCAACAATGGCGGCTACTCTGGCTACTGATTCTGGCAGGAACCACATGTCACAGACGTCTGTAAACGTAATCATTTGATACTTGGTCAACATGTTATCTACAAAATAAATTTTGTTGTGCTAACTCTTGTCTTTCTTGGTGTTGCATTTACGGTGGCCAGCAGTGTATTTCACGATAGACTTTGTGATCATCAGCAGAGTATTTTCAGTTTTTTGATGGCCTTAGGAAGATTAGGTTCATTAAGCCAGGCGTTCTTTTAAACTCTGCATCCCCAATGCGTATTGTGCTATCGGATAAATTTATAGTTTGAGAGCCTAGCTTGTACGGTCTCTCCCTGCCGACACCAAATGTTCTATCTATCTTAACGGGCAGATACTGGATTGTGAATTCTGCTATTGGATCATTATCACGAGAAGCCATCTTGGTGGTAGATTCGGTAATGGGTTTAAAAGTTTCTTTTAGAGTTTGCTCGCGATCGGAATGTCCCAACTTCAGCAAACGAAATTTATGTCGAACTACTTTGCGCGCCTGAATGACTTTATGCTTTGTCGACATCTCGAAGGATACTAGTGAGAGTTCCGAATATCACGTGGTTTTATATATGCTTTGTTGTACTTCTTCTTCTCCTATTTTCCTACACTGTCTTCTTCAATAACAACAGCCTCGGTTTCTATCTGCTGCTCAATTGCGCTAATTCTGTTCTCTATCCGGTTTTGGTTAATGGCAAGAAGTTTCTGAGTGTCGTTTAGTTCCCTTGCAACTTTAACTAGTCTGGAATCAAGATTTTTAAATTTGATATCGGTGTAGATGCGGACATTCTGTCTCTGCACACCTAACCTCTCAGACTGAGCATGTGACATGCGTACGAATTTGTCCATGCTGTAGTGTCAAGCACTAAACTATTTTGCACGTTTATATATGGAGCAAGTCTTGGAAGTTCAGGCTATACCTACCGTCATTCAGTTTACGAGTTTTATCAATAACGAGAAAGCCGTATTGTGAGTGGTTCCAGTAATCAGCACATATCTTTACAGATTCATTGTATGACATGTCGGTCCCTACGTGAGCATGGTAAATGTGCTTTAAATTGAGATTGTCTTGTTTGAATGCTATAACGAAGTTGGCGTTATCCCGTACCAGCTGTTTTGGGATCCTGGAATACGTCTGACTCAGATAAAATACATCAACACCCATATGACGCCCAAAGCAGAAATATTTACGGATTTTATCTTGCTTTGCAACGGCGACATCGTCAAATATGTAGGCAGTGTTAGGTTCTACCTCTTCAGGTGGGGGGACGTCGTCGCTTTCACTGAAGGCTCTGTACATTACACCATTTACTCCATCTAATATTTTCTTCGGAAACTGGTACTTGGGCTGAAAGAGTATTTTGAAGGAGACAAAAAGGTGCTCGAAGAGGACTCCATCCATGTGCGTTAACAGAGCCATGAGGACATTTGTATAACCGCAGTTGGATGGACGTACAATTATAACTCGTATGCTGTCAGGAAGGAGTGGTCCATTCTTGTTGGTCTTCTGGTCTTGGTCATCATGACAGGACCAGTCACCTACAACAAAGTCCTTGCGGCGAGGGTGTTTCACCCAGCCCGCCATGATACCTACTGTGGTAGGTCAAGGAGTGGAATGCGCTTTTATATGACGAAAAATATGTATATATGTGTAGCCACTATATTGCGGTCACCTTACCAACTGAGCTACAACGGCTACACAATAGAATGAACTCTAGGTGGTATATTTAAAGGGAAGACTGTCATATAGATTAACGTAGGTAACATTTTGTCTTTACAAATAAAAAACACAATCACTAATTTAATATTATAAAATAATATATTTACTTACTAATATTTTTACAAATTGATTACCATGAGAAAAAATCAGTACTTTCTTTTTTAAGCGGTGCAGCAGAAGTACAGTATTTGGAAAACAGCTGCTTCTTGTATGCTTGAAATTCAGCACATATATCTCATAATGTTATGCATGAATTACAATAGTCCGGTATTCTGTCAGTAAATTTGAGTTCGACATTTTCAACACTTATTCGAGGTATAGCACAAGACTTGGGCACTGGTGTTATACACATACTAAAACAATGTTCTATATCATCTGTGTGGATGCTACATGTGTGAAGCCAGTTAATGATGTCGGTGTATACTGCCTGATCATATGGGCACCACCTATTTAGCCTCTCTATCGTACTAGTTAGAGCCATGGCTAAATTGAACAAGTCATCAACAGTGGGGTGATGCATGAAAATACTATAACCGTCATCACTTTTAATTTTTAGTGTTGCATCATCATACATTGATAGAATACTTACAGTTACAGTGCCTCAGTACACGTCCTGGTAGGAGTGGGATGGATAATATTCGGTAGTCATATGTTTCTTGATCTGTGATTTTAGATGACATAGTTCATGCCACTCATAGTCAGAAAATTTCACTTTAATATTTTTGAGCATATTTTCCAGCACTAACACAGTTGACATGATACTGTATTGTGAAACTTCAAGTCCTACATGAAGACGTTTTGAAGCACTAATGGTTAACACATAGCTTGAGGCGAATAGTAAAGGGTGAGGTGGACTGGCGGTCGGTATCTTCTCATCGACGACATCCACACCAGTGTGGTTAGCCTGCTGTTCTTGCACAGATGGCGGGACGTCCCTTGTGAGATTATGATCAGTGGACAGTGCATACAAAGGAGCCCAGTACTGTGAAGCCCTGTCAAGCGCAGCCTCTGGTACCGACATTAACACCTGGCTATCCTGCTCCAGCATGCTGAGAAGCTGAGCTACAGGATCCTGCATGGATGAGTCCGAGGCCTTCACGTGCGCAGACTGGGACATGCTGGGACCTGCTGATGCTGGAGTCACAGGTGGAGCTGCTGGAGGACAAAGACGCATATTCATAAGAAATGATGTGTTGTTGGTAGAGAAATAATAATAATAATAATAATAAATCCCGTGGAGGCCCGAGAAAAGAATAGGCCTCCGGTATGTTCTGCCAGTCGTAAAAGGCGACGAAAAGAACAAACCACTAATAGGGCTAACCCCCATTTTAGTGTGATTAGTTGGTTCAGGACAGAACTAAAGAAGCCTCGGACAAGCGCCGTCATGGTCGGGGACGACGCTTGAACCCTATGCCCATCCACAATGGTAACAACACTGCTAGCCACACGATTTAAATCCAAATAGAGGTGTTTTGCAGGATATGCTTCTTGGAACCACTCTAGAAGGAAAACAAAGACAGAGGATGAGATGGTCAGATGAAGTTAACTGACACCTCATGTTCTGTTATTACCAAGCAACAAACTTAGGAACCAACACAACTGGATACAGATCACAAGTATACACAACATTTATTACCAGATACCCGGAATTAAAATTTTTAACAGAACAATGACTAGCTGATCACATCCGTGTAATAATAAAAAATAACAGGATACCCCAGTCAGAATTAGAAAACATCAAACAGCAAGTACAACAACTACTGGAACAAAATAATGTGCAATCAGAAGAAGAAGAAAATACAGTAATGGACTCAAACATCCCAGAGCAAACAAACAAAGAACAACATGCATCAATTAAACAATCAGAGGAAAACGAAATCTTAAGACAGCCACCAGAACAAGCACAAATAGAAAACGAAGTGACACACACATTATAGAAGAAAAATTTCAGCTGAGGTATATAGAGCACAAAGACACAAATACAGACATTAAACCATTCTTGCATAGACCACCAAATAACCCACAGGTCGAAACAACAATAACAACTATCAACACAATAAAATAAATGAAAATACAGCTATGGAAGAGTTACAACTTCTGATTTATATAGGAGCACTCACTACACTGAATATATACACTAGGCAGAGATTAGAACCAACCAACACGCAGAAGAAACACACAAAACGAGCATGGCAATACAGGCTAAAAACCAGAATAGAAAAACTGAGAAAAGACATCGGACAGCTAACACAATTTATAAGAAATGAAATATCAGACAAAAAACGAAAAAGGTTAGGTAAAGTCTCACAACAAGATGCGATAGAGCAATTAGATGAAAAGAAGCAGAAATTACAAGCAATGGCCAAACGACTTACAAGATACAAAACAAGTGAAAATAGAAGGAAACAAAACCAAACATTCAACACAAACCAAAAGAGATTTTACCAAACAATAGATAACACACACATTAAAATAGACAATCCACCAAACATAACAGACATGGAACACTTCTGGAGCAACATATGGTCAAACCCGGTACAACATAACAGGCATGCACGGTGGATACAAGCAGAAATAGACACATACAAGATGATACCACAAATGCCTGAAGTGATAATTTTGCAACATGAAGTCACCCGAGCAATTAATTCTACACACAATTGGAAAGCCACTGGAAATGATAAAATAGCAAATTAGTGGCTAAAGAAGTTCACCTCAACACATTCACATCTAACTAAATTATTTAACAGTTACATTGCAGACCCATACACATTCCCTGATACACTTGCACATGGAATAACCTATCTGAAACCTAAAGATCAAGTAGACACAGCAAACCCAGCTAAATATCGCCCCATAACATGCCTACCAACAATCTACAAAATATTAACTTCAGTCATTACACAGAAATTAATGACACATACAACACAGAACAAAATTATAAATGAAGAACAAAAAGGCTGCTGCAAAGGAGCACGAGGATGTAAAGAGCAACTGATAATAGATACAGAGGTGACATATCAAGCTAAAACTAAACAAAGGTCGCTACACTACGCATACATTGATTACCAAAAAGCCTTTGATAGTGTACCCCACTCATGGTTACTACAGATATTGGAAATATACAAAGTAGATCCTAAATTGATACAGTTTCTAAACATAGTAATGAAAAACTGGAAAACCACACTTAATATTCAAACAAATTCAGATAACATCACATCACAGCCAATACAGATTAAGCGTGGAATATACCAAGGAGACTCATTAAGTCCTTTCTGGTTCTGTCTTGCTCTGAACCCACTATCCAACATGCTAAATAATACAGATTATGGATATAATATTACTGGAACATACCCACACAAAATCACACATTTGCTATACATGGATGATCTAAAACTACTGGCAGCAACCAATCAACAACTCAACCAATTACTAAAGATAACAGAAGTATTCAGCGATGATATAAATATGGCTTTTGGAGCAGACAAATGTAAGAAAAATAGCATAGTCAACGGAAAACACACTAAACAAGAAGATTACATATTGAATAACCACAGTGACTCCATGGAAGCGATGGAAAAAACAGATGCCTATAAATATCTAGGATACAGACAAAAAATAGGAATAGATAATACAAATATTAAAGAAGAACCAAGAGAAAAATATAGCCAAAGACTAACAAAAATACTGAAAACAGAATTGACAGCAATATTGACCTACTCATTTGGAGTTGTGAAATGGAGTGACAGAGAACTAGAAGCACTCAATACACTTACGTGATCACAATGCCACAAATACAGAATACATCACATACATTCAGCAACAGAGAGATTCACATTAAGCAGAAAGGAAGGAGGAAGAGGATTTATTGGTATAAAAACCTACATTATGGACAGGTACACAATTTAAGAAAATTCTTTCTAGAACGAGCAGAAAGTAGCAAAATACACAAAGCAATCACTCATATAAATGCATCGGCTACACCACTGTAATTTCATAACGACTTCTACAACCCTTTAGATATCGTAACATCAACAGATACAAAGAAAGTAAATTTGAAAAAGAAAACACTACATGGGAAGTACCCGTGTCATCTAACACAGCCACACATTGATCAAGACGCATCCAACACATGGCTAAGAAAAGTCAATATATACAGTGAGATGGAAGGATTCATGATTGCAATACAGGATCAAACAATAAACACCAGATATTACAGCAAGCATATTATTAAAGATCCCAACATCACAACAGATAAATGCAGACTTTGCAAACAACAAATAGAAGCAGTAGATCACATCACAAATGCGGATGTACAATACTAGCAAATACAGAAAACCCCAGAAGACACGACAATGTAGCAAAAATAATACATCAACAACTTGCCATACAACATAAACTAATAAAACAACAAGTCCCCACGTATAAGTATGCACCACAAAATGTACTGGAGAATGATGAATACAAATTATACTGCAACAGAACCATTATAACGGATAAAACAACACCACATAACAAACCTGACATCATACTCACCAATAAAAATAAGAAATTAACACAACTGATCGAAATATCCATACCCAATACAACAAATATACAGAAGAAAACAGGAGAAAAAAATTGAAAAATACATCCAACTGGCTGAGGAAGTCAAGGACATGTGGCATCAGGATAAAGTTGACATTGTACCAATTACACTATCAACTACAGGAGTCATACGACACAATATCCACCAGTACATCAGCGCAATACAGCTACATCCAAACATACAACTACTGAAATCTGTAATTATTGACACATGTTCAATTACCCAAAAGTTCCTAAATGCAGTGTAACATATACCACACAGTTAAAAGGAAGTCACGCTTGATCAAGGTCCGTGTCACTTTCCATTTTTAACGAGACGTAACGTCTGAGAAAGGAATATAATAATAATAATAACAATAATTTAGAGACTTACTTTTCTGATGCTGCTTGCTCCTCCTCCTATTGTGCTGTGGTGGCGACTGATGCTCCATCTTGACTGACTGGAACAGAGATCGAGGAGCTGCTGACTGGTCCTTATATAGAAGCCACCTACATCATCATGATGCTGGGTGCTTATTGGTTGAATGACGTGAACACGTGACCTATCGAAGTGCCCTCTAGGGGGGAACGCGTGAACTAGATCAGTTAGTCGCTCTGCTGGATAGGAGGCAGTCATCTTTTATGGGCTGGGAACTTATATGTTGGCTTTAGAAAAGGTAGACAGTTCCAACAGTAGCAGATGTTTCCATGAGATGGGTAATGCATTTTTAAAGCATTTCGTTGGAGGGAATTTATTTGGAGGACTGTGTTCTTGTTCTTATTCATATGTTCCAGGATTAATGCACATTTCCATTCAGCATGTACGAGGCTATGGGGGCAGTCGTCAGCTGTATTTTTGCAAACTACACTGCTGTTAAACTAAGCGTGGTCAAACACCAATAACTCATCGATTGAACACATTCTGCAGGATTGTCTTCAGTGGTATATGCGTAGTATACGAATATGCTTATGCCAAAGTGAATTGGTGTGAACTGAACGTCTATTGCGTTTTGGAAGAGCGAATGCTTGATGGTAAATACATCTACAGTTTGCGCATGTGGATGAGCATATGCTGGTTACGGAATGCATCCTGGCTCCATCCCTCTCCATTGCCGAAATCGGCTGAACAGAATACTTGTACTTAATGCTCCAACACTCCTCCATTATCATACGAATCCACACCTCATGTAGTAAACTGTGGCTTCAGTTCTTCCTCGAATGTCTACATGAAATGCAGTTATTGAAAGCTGCTCTATCACCCACACTCGTCTCTATGATTGAACATATGGTGATGGTTTGACAATGACAGCTTAGCAAAGACTGAATGTGCAGGAGAATGGTAATGGTAGTTCAGGGGAGGTAGCACAATTGGCTTTCTTCCCACCAAAATCAACTGTCTTAAATGACGTCACGGCGGCTCTCTCTGGTGGCAGGTGTATGAACTAACACAGTTGGACTGCATACACACATGAATGATATAAATAATAATAAATGATAATGAATGTTAATAAATGATAATCCATAATAATGAATAATAATAAAGATAAGTACGGTTTTGCATGCATTATCCTGTTGGATTTTGAATTTCGATCTATTTTCTCCTCCAAAATTCAAAATTCCTGCCAAATTTTTCTGGAGGTTAGGTTAGTGCACATAGCGCATTTGTTCTATTTTCCCGCCAAACTCGGCCATCTTGGATGACGTCATGTGCTGTTGCAAAGTCTACATGCCGCAATCTTGGATGACGTCATCGCCGCCATCTTGAATAAATTTGGCAACAATGCAGAGTGTCGTAGCACATAGGTTGCCCCACTACTAACATGTCTCCTCTGTACGGGAACATACATAACATATGTACGAGTACAGGCGTAGCAGACACATGGTTGACGACATATGAAGTCAGGGTCCGGTGATGAAGAAAAGCAAGTGAATTTACGCCAATGGGCATGGTTTTATGCGCCTTTTCGTCACGTAAGTCTTTGAATGTCAATTAAATGTGTTGTATGACGCTGGAATTTTTTCCTGTGTTTGTTGGTCAGTGAAGCTTCACATTTTTTTTCCCTGTGCGACTAGCTCGTACTTCCTGTTCCCCTTTCACCTGAACGTGAATGTGGCGTTCGATGTTCGCTCGAAAAACTAAACGCAAGTACACACTCTCAGATGAGAACAGCAGACAGTAAAGCGCTGTATCATCTGCAGTTAGATAGAAACACAACACAGTGACAAAGAAAGAAGTAAAGAACTATTTACCCATTGTGTGATAATGGAATGACTACTGTACCGATGAAAATTAATACATTGCGCTGGGTGAGAGCAGTAACAAGCGATAGTGTTCCGTCTATACCAGTGGTACAGGCACCAGTCCCTCACCCTGTAAATACACACACTCACACACACACACAGACGTCGTCAGAAGGTTAAGAGCTGCAAATACGATAAATTTGCTCTTATTGAATTAGTGGATAAGTTGCAGAACATAGTGGGTGGAGGAGAGGTTCCAAGTAAAGCCACTCTTATTGACAAGAAGAGGTATTTTTTATGGAAACGTTAGGATCGGCCGGGTTTGGACATCCATTCCCTCCAATGTGTTGACCACTCCACCTCAACCATGTGCAACCAGACACACCTTGCATCTAGCCATTCCAAGACCCAGGCAATAGTATAAGACAAACAACCACTTTTCATCTTCATAACTACTGCCTGATGGAACCATCATATTACTAACTCACTAAAATACACAGGGGTACGTCTCGGCTGTAAAGAAACGTGAAAACTTCACGTAAAAATCATACAAGAAAAGCGTACAACAGAAGAATACTTTTGTAGCTACTTACTGACCAAACATGAGAATTGCATCCTTCTACTGTACCCCACACCTTCAAACCTGGGAATTGACTTGTCTCATTTTCCAGAGCTGGTATTTTCTATGAACGCTCCCTGTGAACATCAAATGAATGACTGCTGTCGAATAATGTTCACAGAAATTTGTTGCCAAAGCATTCGTCTGCCGCATTCAATAAACAAGTTGTGTAATTAGTCACTCAGGAAATCGTGAACAGTTCCAATGCAACACAGTAACCAGAGAATTCTGATTTGCAAATACGACGTCATAAGATATAGATTCTTCTATGATATTTCTGCAGCTGTGGTCCAGGGATGGTTCCACATCGAGCGCCAGCTGGGAGGATCGCAATTTTACTGCCTCACCACAGTACGCACATACCTGGACAGCTTTGCCTCGGTGTTTTCGTGTCCTCGAGTGTAGCACATCGTCTTGGCCAGAAGATAACAACAGTTTACTTTGGTTTCTTAGAGTGATGTGAAGGGGTATACGATGTGAACGCTAGTCCACTCAATACCCTTCGCAGAGTTACAGTAGGATCTGTTCAGTAGAGATGGTAGTAAAATACAACACTCCTTTCCATCTACAGTTTTGTGTGAACCGCATTCATACTACGTATAATGAGGAAGTAGCGACGTGCTTTCTCATCACCTAAAGTGACCACCTCTGATCTAATTGCTAGTGGAGGATATTTGGGTTGAAGTCCTCCTTGGAACAGCGTCGAAATTGGCGTTAGCTGATCTCGTTTCTATTGCCCACGAGATTGTTTCCACGTCTTGGCCAGGTGGAATGGAGCAACAGCTGAATGCGCATCTACCTGCTCCTGACTTTTCAGTTTGAACTTCGTTGCAGGGTCGTGAAACTGTTGTTAGCAGACTGGCTGTGTCCGCAGTGCAACACAAGAGATATCGTATACAGGACAGAGTGGAGTTGGGTACATCTACTCCTCACACAGCGCTCCCTGAAGAGAGTCTGTTGGTTGTTATATACTGTAGTGCTGACTCCTGCTCTACAGGTAGGATCGATGGTGCGAAAAAGGAAGCTGAGATAGCTGGTGTGTGTCCTAGCATCTTCCATAAACATACAGGTGTTGGGAAGTCATTGGGATTTCTGGTGTTGCAATGATTAAACAACAGAAAAACTGAGACGCCTCTAAATTTGTCTGATCCGTTTAAGTCACCCTTTCCTACGACCTCTTACCGTCTTTCTCCTGTTACTCCCATTAAGCCGATTGGTGGCCAGGATGTCCTCCCTCTTTATCCAGATACGATGCCTGACTCCTCTCACCTGTGCCGATTAGAATTGCAAGATAGAGCCTCTGGTTCAAATTGTTTTTCAGACAATCTGGCTAATGTTCAAGAACAACCTACGTACCTGACAGCAGTCACTCTATGGCCTCGTAATCGCTATAAGCAACGCATCTTCCTTGAGCGGGTGGCAACTTGTAAAAGGAAGAAAATGCGTCCTGGCCCGAAACTAGCTATCAAGTGAATAAAAAAGTGAAATATCCCACAGTGGCTGGTTTTTCGTTGTACAGATATTTTGTTTCAGCCAGTATGTTGCTAATAACTTCCGTGACTTCGAGACAACATTGATTTAACAGTACTCGCTCCTAGTGACTTATCTAGTGTCATAAACTTAATATTATCAACCAAAGAAAATGAAAAGTAAGAGTTGCATCGAGTGGATGGACGGACACAACCTCACGAATCTATGGATCCTGCATATCAGCAGGGGACTGTTCAAGATGATGGATGCTCTGTAATGGTGTGCGGCATGTACAGCTGGAGTGATATTGGACCTCTGATACGTCGAGACACGACTCTGAGAGGTGACATGTATATAAGCATCCTGTCTGGTCACCTTCAGCCACTCATGTCCATTATGCATTCTGACGAACTTGGGAAATTCCAGCAGGACAATGCGACACCCCACTCGTCAACAATTGCTACAGAGTGGCTCTAGGAACATTCTTCTGAGTTTGAACATTTCCACTCGTCCCAAACTCCCAGACATGAACATTATTGAGCATATCTGGTATGCCTTTCAACGTGTTGTTCAGAAGAGATCGTCAGCCCCTCGTGCTATTACGGATTTATGGACAGCCCTGGACGATTCATGGTGTTATTTCCCCCAGAACTCATTCAGACATTATTCATTTTGTGGCACTTCTGCGTGCTCACGGGGACACTACACGATATTAGGCCTGTGTACCAGTTTCTTTGGTTCTTCAGTGTATAACGTAACAATTCAGAAATTTGATGCGGATGATACAGAAATACACGACGTTTCAATGTATAGCTATGCTGATATTGAACGACAGGAAGAACCTGAACCTGAATGTGGATGTTCAAGGAGTGTACGCCGACCTACATATGAAGAAACGATCACCATAATAAAATAAGGGAAATCAGAGGTCGCACGGAAATATATAAGCGCTGTTTTTTCCACGCGCTATACTTGATTGAAATAACAGAGAATTGAACCCTCTGACAGGCACTTACATGGGATTTGCAGAGTATCCATGTAGATGTAGATGTAGATGTAGACTTCTGCTGGAGACCTGGTCAAGTCGGCATGACAGCGGGTATGGAGCAAAATCAGGAGTGCTAGGACTGAGCATACGCAGAAGTAACAGAGGTGGTTGTGGCATTCATACCGGAGTGTTTGGCAGAAGGACGAAGTTGTTTTCGTGAAATTCTCAAAAAAATGGTTCAAGTAGCTCTCAGCACTATGGGACAACCTCTGAGGTCATCAGTCCCCTAGACTGAGAACTATTTAAACCTAACTGACGTAAGGACATCACACACATCCATGCCCGAGACAGGATTAGAACCTGCAACCGTAGCAGCACCGCGGTTCCGGGTTGAAGCAGCTAGAATAGCTCGGCCACAGCGGCTGGCGTGAAATTCAATTAGGTACATTTACAGAAAAGGAATGCGAGGTAAAATGTGCTACATTTACGTTGAAACTATTGCACGTGTGAAGTAGGAACCTCGAGAACGAAGTAAGAGAGATTAATGTGCGTACAATGGTATCTATTCAGTTACACACACTAGCTAAATATGGCAAAGAAACAGTAGATACATTCGTTAAGGTTGTTACCAAGTACCATTGACCATGCTGTATTATTCATTGATCTATCATCAGTGATTGTTTGCTTAATGGTTCCTCTAAAATATGATACTCAAAAGTGAGGCTTGCATGTCACTGCCAGGGGAGCTGATGGACATCAGAACAACTTGTGCCACTTATCGCAGAAAGTGACGGAAAGGGCGGTGTTCTTGTGGAACATCGTCTCCTACTCACCCAGCAGAGGCAGGACAACACTCTGGACACCTACAGAGTTCAGTAATTCCTCAGACACAGGAGGATCGTTTCATGTTAAAGTTCCCCAAGCCACGAGACTGAGAGTGTATCTGATTTGTTACTTCCGAGGAAACTGTGGTATGTAATGGAGAGTAGTGAAACTGTATAAATGTCTTGTCCTGTTGAAAGATTACTCCCAAAAGTAGCACAGTAGTACAGCTTGGAGGAATCCAGCACAGTTTAGTGTTCCCTCACAGAACAACATGGGTTATTTTAAGTTACAGTTGGCCACAAAGGATGTTTAAAAACTGATCCTTTAACCAGTAATACAGGATATGAGGAACATCTGCGGTAGAGCAGCTGTGTGATTCAGAAAGTTAGTCAATAAGAGCTGTCCTGCTGAAACAACACATCCCAGTAAAGTTGTCCAAAAGACAGCAGACCAGGCTTGTTGTATCTAGCAAATTCTGTGTTTTCCGACCAAACACCACTGGTTATTTTGGCTTATTATTCGGTCCCAGCATGAAACGCCAATAAATGAGCATGTCTGCGTCAGGTGAGCTGAGGAACACCCTGCAGAGGAGATCCGTGTAACACAATAACTGAGTAGATGGGTGTCGTTCTGAGCAAAGGTTAAATCAGCTGGTTTTGTAGGAACGGTGTAGGAACAGGTCTGGTGTATACTGCTGTCATCAGGGTGCCGTGAACAGGCCTCAGGGGCTACTTTCGGCCACAACTGAACACGACATGCAACCTGGATTAGCTCTTAGATGTCACAACCAGGTTGGCTGAATTACTTCAGCACGACTGGAGCTATGAGTGAGGCGCATTGTCGTGCTGGTAGATACCAGTGTTGCAGGGTCAGTGCAGGCTAACGCTTCTTATGTTCTCCACAGTTCAGCGTCTCCTTAACAAACACGAGGCTTCGTTTCAACCCTACGTTTCCGCACAGCATGATATATTAATCTGGTCTTGCATGTCTTCATGTTGGGACATAATGAGTATCACATCAACTGTATCACTGTAACACAGCATGCTTTATAACTATGCAATTACAATTTTATTTATGTATATACAGGCACTGATTACGTCTGTGGGCTGTGAATGATAATAGAATAGAGACAATTATGATATATTTTGTATTTGTAAAGGATTAAGTAGTGGATTTCCGAAATAATATCTGTGTCGGCGAGTTCTGAAACCGCCACAGAAAAGAATTAATGAAGAAAAACTCAAAGATTTCATGACAATCAGCCATTTTATAAGTAGTAGTGTAAGAATAATATTGTCGTTGTCGTCTTCTTGGAGTCACATAGAGAGGAGGAATCGGTGACGCTATGTTTAACACGTAGGTAGCTTTCATTTGTCAAGATTGTAAGCAGGACGCTATTGGGCGCTGAGTATAAAAAATGGTGTGTGAACTTGTTATTCGAGTTTTAAATGTAGTTGTTTAATGAGAATTCGTATGGTACTATTAGAAAGCTTGCCTGGTATTTTACACATCTATTTGCGACACTTTCAGCTTTTTAAGTCATGTCCGTGGTGCAGAGCTGAGACACGGCGGAGCGAGCCGCCGCCGCGGCAGATTCAGATCTGATAATAAAGGCAACCATACGGCAATAAGCGGTCAGGTGAAAAGTGCATTTAAAATTATTTCTCACAGCAGTTCGAGATCGGAGTACATAGCAGCAGATTTTACGTTCTGTTTCACAGGCGGACGCGGGCTGCTAATATTGTAAACTTTAACAGCATCAAAGTTAAAATACTTTCATGTTTCAAAAGGAAACCTTGCTAACCAAAAATTATGGGCTCGTAAAAGTTATAGAGAAATCATTTTCTGGTTAACAATGATAGTCTTACGCTCTAGTGTTAGCCATGGCACTGATTAATAATTAATGTTGACGAAAAATCCACTGCAAGGTTTGAGGTTCTTTAAGCATTCCGTTCGGTAACTTCATTATTTTTGACAACAGAAATAATTTCAGAACATTTTTACGACAACTGTAGGAGAGGTGGATATGTTGTGCCGTCTACTGAGTTACAGTAACAAATCTGTTCATTTAATAAGAAGCCAATTCAAGTATAATAATAATTAATCTCATTTGTTCGCAACATACAATTAACTAAAGTGTCCAGAAAAAATAATTGGAGCGCGAAAACTCATGCAATGAATTTTGGCAATAAGATCCCACATACTAGCAAAAGTACGGCAACTAACAAATCTGAGCCTGGGGTAGGGGGAGACACAGTAATACGGTGTGACCTCCAGAACTCGAACCTGGGGGAGGAAATCGACATAAAACTGCAGTCTCCGTATGTCCATCTCTCAGTCACTCGACCTGAATTTCCAGCTGTTCCATCTCACTTCGTCCTCGAGCCGCGAGTTAACGTCATTCCATTCCAATCTGGGCATCATACGTGAAATGCGAGCAAACCCAGTAATATACAGGCAGGGACAAATAAAAATGGCGCGGACGAATGGATACGATTGGACGTGAATGTGTGCACATAACAACACCCTGTGACGTATGTGCCGGCCACGTGATCCAGACCAGTGCAGAGCGCAGGGCCAGCTGTGTCAGTGCGAGTGGAGCAGTGCAAAGGAGGCGACGGTGCTCACAGAGGAGCAGCTGGTGTCCGTTGTGGAAAGTAACGTCACAAAAAGGCATTGGAATGGTGTGGTTAGTTGTTTGTCGAGGTCTCAAAGTGCCAGCAAGAAACGCCACGCAACGTTCAGTCCAAAAATGGCCTCAGACAGTATCTGTTTTGAACAAGTCAAAAAACATTCCGAAACATGCCCGGACGACAGAAAATGTGACTGGAGCTCACCAGAAAATGCTATAATGTCCTATCAAATCAATCCGACGCCTGTTGCAAAAAACTGGAATGACACGTCCATCATGCTGACGAATATAGCTATGCCTCCACATGCATCCTTACTGAGTGTCTGTTGTCCGCGCATTAAAACCAGCAGAGTTCCCTTAGTGCCTCGAGTTTTGTGATTGGCTTCTTTATGTCTGACGAAGTCTGGTTTCACCTGAGTGGTTACGTCAACTCACAGAATCACTGGTTCCGTGCAGCGGAGAATCCATATAATTTCCACAAAACAGAGCTGCATTATCACAACGATGGGGTTAGGTGTGCAGTGTCTGCACACCATGTTATTGGCCCCATCTGCTTTCATCAGAGTCTGACTTCGGGGCGTTACATTGCCAACATTTTGAAATCATTTCTGGCAGCACTAACGGAGGAGGTAAACACCTATAGTTAGTTTCAACAGGATGGAGCAGCTGCCCATACAGCCAGCCAAATCTAGGAGTCATGCGTGACAGAGGTGTTAGCGGAGGTCAGTCTGGTCACGACCGTAGCTGGCCAGCCATTTCACATGATCTGTCACTGCAATCATTTTGTGTGGGGAGCTCTCATGTCTAGGGTGTGTCGCAACAACCCTCATAGCCTTCAAAGACTGCAGCAGAGCATTTGGGATGAGACTGCATCAATCACAGCGGTCCAGCTTCGATCCACGTTCAGCAGCTGGCTGACCAGGACCCACAAGTGCCAAGAGGTGGATGGTGGTCACTCGCGACATCTGCTACAGACAGGTCAGTTCTGTATTTCCTTCACCCTGCTGTGTCCCTTCGTACCCTGTCCTCTGGGCCACTTTTATTTGCCCCACCATATAAACTGGCGAGCTATATTGAAGGCTAAATTCATCATCAAGTCTCATCATAACCACATTTATCCTCAGATCATTAGTTTGTAACTCGACAGCATGAAATAGCTAGCAATTAAAGAGATGCAACATTGATGATATGCCACGAAAATTGCTCTGGGCCACAAACTCCGTTACAGCATGGAACTAAGTTTCTGATGATGACGTTCTTATGTCATATGTTCTCGAAGTTCCTTCCGTGTTAAATATGAACAAAAAGTTCAAGTTCAGAAGAAATATCTCCATCGTCGTTATCAAAAACAACAGATTACCACTGGGCTACCAGACAAGGGGTCGGTGGCGGCCCCACAGTATACATTGCCGAATGCTGTTTTCTCAAGTTTTGATGTAAATAATTTGGCGAATTACTTTATAGTCTCCTAGGGGTAAGATAATGACCGTCATTCCGGTGAAAGCCAAAGCCCTACATTCTGATGTCTACAGCCTCTTACACAGCAGAAAATGTAAGACATGAATGGCGTGTCGCATTTTTTATTGAACAAAACATCCACGTCCGTCTTCCGAGAATTACCTGCTCCTTTCTCTTCATTCGTATTAAATATATTTTAGTTTTCTAACATTCTGTACTTTTCTCGAGTGGTTTTCTGTGGTTTGGTAAACAGTTCCATCATATACAGTGCCGAAAACTCATCACGGCGTAACCAGCGTCTGACAGGTATAAGCAGACGTAAAAAGCACCTCCCGTAGAAAACTGCCGTGTCGCGGCACGCCTCACGCGGTTATACACGTCTGTGATGTCACGACATCAGCACTTGTGACACGCTTATTGGGAGTTAGTCTGACCCAGCACATCCAGTCTGGAGAGGTCGGTCGTACATTCCTTTCACTACATTAATGCTTTTTAAGTGTCCAGAATTATGAAGGGCAAATTCTACATTTGTTTTTTGCCTCCTCAGCGGTATTGTGTTGCGTGGTTCTCGTATTTGTCGATCTGTTCTGTAGAAGCAGTGGAGATAACTCAGTGCAGTCGCAGAGTGGCGCTGAGGCGGCCTGCGGCGGGGCACACACTTTCCACTCGTCGCCGCTGATTCTGCATAAAGCCTCGATGCAGCTGACATCAGTACCCCATTCCCACCCGCTTCCTTTCTTCCCCCTCCACCTCAACTTACATAAAGAAATACGTATTCCTCACACACTCTCAGTCGAACAACGACGAATACAAAACTGAATTTTTTTTTTTTTTTTAGTATTCAGTAGCAGTTTATTTATTTTGCTACTGGTTAAGTTTACTTCCCAAGTACATGTAACGTGGCAAATACAAAAATCTGACACAGTTACTTCGGAAGAGAGGGTCACGAATGCGTGCCAGAGGATGGCCTGAGGATGGTAGTGTGTACCGCAACTGGTAGCTGGGAGGGAAAATAAACAAACTGTGGCTATAGACTAAAACCAACATTTTCAAAACAAAAATAAGCGCTCATTTTCACCTTCTTGTATCAGTCCACCTCAACATTATTTCACCTCGGTGTGAGGGCGGTTTGGTCGACCTGTTATAAGTAGTCACGTAATCGGTTTAATAGTTTATGCTTAACGGACCTGAAAGCATCGACGTACAGTGAGTTTTCCTTAGTCACCAATGTATTTGTTTACTGTACCAGACTTGTCCGAGTCGGCTACACCAGCCTCTCGCGCACTTTGGTCCACCCTCCTACGTACTGCGCACTTGGCTGAGGTTCGGGCACCTTTTTTTTTTTTTTTTTTTTTTTTTGCTTTATTGTGATTCCATTCCCCTGCCCCATATGGGCAGGGGAGCGCTGTCAGGGGCACAACCCGCCGTTCTTCAGCCGAGCGACATGACAACTAAAATAAGAAGAAATGTTACATACATAAGGCGATAAAAAGGGGAACATAAAACAGAGTAAAGGGAGAAAATGGAGGTAAAATTAGACTGTCATGGAGACGTTCACAGGGGACGGTTAAAAAAGTCACCAGGAAGTTAAAAAACACAGTTGGCGATGCTTAAAACACAGAGAAGACACTGAATGGACATGCACAGGTGAAAAGTCGGCCACAGTATAATAAAAACTCCAGAACAACACACTTAAAACCCACTTGTAGCACACACGACGAAGAATAAAACTGCCAGGTGGGACGTGCCGAGGGAAAGGTCAGAGAGGATGGAAAAGGAGGGAGAACAAGGGGCAGGAGGGGAAGCGGCGGGATGAAGAGAATAGGGGTGTCAGCGGGTACACAAAGAGGCCAGGAGATACGTGTGGTGGGAGATGAAGAGGGAAGACAGGGCTGGAGGGAGTGCAGAGACACTGAAAAAGGGCACAAGAGGGAGGGAAGTAGGAGGGGGAAGCCGCTCAGGAGGAGGAAGAGGGAGGAGGAGAGGGAGCCCTGAGGAGGAGGCAGGACGATGGGGTTAGATTTGGTAGGAAGGGTAGAAGTCAGGGCGAAGCTCAACATCTGGGAGGGGTAGACGGTGGAAGTTGAGATGGAGGGTGTGGAGATGGAGAGAGGATGGGACACAATGGTAAAGGCACGGCAACTGGTTGGGGGTGAGGGGGATCAAGGCGGCGGACAATACATAGTGTGCAGATGTGTCAAGAAAACGGAGAAGGTGGGGGAGGGGGATGAGGGCGGAGAAGGAAGGCCGGAAGCCACATCGGGTAAGGGGAAGGAGGTGGTGTTGGTTAAAGTGGCGGTGAATACGGTGAGAGAGGATGGCCTCGAAGACCTTACTGAACATGGAGGTGAGGCAGATGGGGTGATAGGAAGAGGTATCAGAGGGGGGTTTGTTATGTTTAGTGAACAGCAGGACATGGGAAGTCTTCCACAGGTCGGGGTAAAATCCAGTGGAGAGGAGGACATTGTAGAAGGTAGCAAGGACAGACAGGAAGGATGTGGGGGATTCCTTGAGGTGGCGGTAGATGATACCATCATGACCAGGGGCGGTGTTGAGTTTGGAGCAGAGGACGATTGTGGTGATGGTGCAGTGATGGGAGTGTTGATGTCTGAGGGGGGTAACCGATCCAAGTACTGGAAGCTAGGGGCGAGCGGGGGGACAGAGGTGTCCGTGCGGTCAAGGATGGTGGGGAAGAGGGAGTAATCAAAATGGGGATCGTCAGGAATGGAGAAGACCTCGGATAGGTGGGAAGCAAAATGGTTAGCCTTACTGAGGTTGTCAGGAAAGGGTCGATCGTCATGGAGTATGGGGTAATGCAGGGTGGGATGGCTACCAGTAAGGCGGTGGAAGGCTGACCAGTACTTGGAGGAGTTGACAGGGAGGGTGGAGTTGAGGCGTGTGCATGTCTGGCGCCAGTCCCGGCGTTTTTTTGTTGTAAGGAGTTCCCAGATGTGTCGCTATAATTGCCGGTGGCGGGTGAGAGTATCCTGGTCACGGGTGCGGAGGAAGGAGCAGTAGAGACTGCAGGATTCACGCAGAAGAAGGGCTTCCTGTGGAGGAAGCGTTGGGCGGTGAGAGTGGATGAGTTTGGAAGGGACATGAGCCTCCACAGAGTCAGTTATGGTCTTCTGGAGGAAGGAAGAGGCATGGGTGATGTCATCAGGGTGGTGAAAGGTGAGAGGGTGGCTTATGACCTGTAAGGCAATGGATTCCTGTTAGGCATCCCAATTGGCTCGGTGGTAGTCATGGACAGGCTTTGGAGGGGCAGCTGTGTGGGTAGCTGCAGGGGTGGGACGGGTAGAGGAGATGGTGAGAAGGACAGGGAGATGGTCACTACCAATGGGATGCAATGTGACCAAGGAGGTTGGGGGCAGCAACGATAACATTGGGGGTGGAGTTACTTTCAGGATGGGTGTGCTGTTAGAGAGGAACAAGATCACCATGGAGGGTGGCAAGGAACTGATGCCTCCACCGAAGGGTGGCAGGGTCACAACTGTGGATGTTGAGGTCAGCAGCGATCACATAGGAGGAGAAGGTATGGTCAACATGGGAAATGAAGTCAAAGGGGAGAGGAGTTGCATGGTAGGTATAGATACTGGCACAGGTGATGGTGAGGGAGGGAAAAAATAGGCTGAGGAGTTTGGGCAGGTCATAGAGGACGGGTTGTGGCCGGACAGGGAGATGCTTGAGGTGGCCTATAGCGACCCCACCTTGGGCTAGGGGTAGGGGATTGTCAGTGCAGTGAAGGAAATAGGGGGAGGTGCAGACAACAGGGTGGGGTTGGAGGAAGGTTTCATTAAGGATGAAGGAGTCAACCTGGTGCTGGGAGAGGGTATGCATGAGGATGTGCTTGTTGGCAGGGAGGGAGCGAATGTTGAGGTAGAGGAGACGATACTGCTAATGCGCCAAGAGGTTGGAGGTGGGAGGTATGCGGGAAGGGGAGACAGGGGCCTAAATGAGGGTGTCGAGGCAGGTGAAGGTAAAGTGGGCCTGGTTGTGGGAGTAGGTGGCGTAGGTCTTTAAGTGGAAAACAGAGAGGGTGGCAAGGGAAATCTGCTGGAGTGTGTGGGGGCACTGGTACCCATAGATGTTCTGCAGGACAATCGTGAGGAGCTGGATGATGTCTTCTGCTGTAGGGGGAGGATGGAGGGAACTGTGAGGGTGGATGGTTGAGTAGATGGGGCGAACAGGGACAGTGATTTCAGGGTTGGTGGGAGGGGGTTTGGCTTTGCATTTGGAGGAATAGGTGGGGTGAGGTTCATTGCAGGTGTTGCAGGAAGGGGGGAGGCGAGGTTGGGACACTGTTTAAGGAAGTGGGAGGCTTCACAATGGGGGCAGGTGGGTGGGTTCTTGCAGTTTTGGGTGAGGTGGTCGTTGTACAGGAGAGAGCTCTGGCAGCGGTAGGATTGAGGAGGGGAATGTGACAGGTCAACAGGGTGGCAGCAGTTGAAAATCAGGGCTCCCTGCGTGAGGAGGTGGTCGATGGAGGAGGTGGACTCGGTAAATATACACATTATGAAAGTAGGGCCAGAGGAGTTGTAAATACGGTGGGCCAAGCGGACTTCCAGGGCAGGGTGGGCGTTCAGTGCTGCCAACACCTCAGCCTCCGTGACCACAGCACTGAGTTTTGTGATGACGGCAGTGAGGGTCGGCAGATGATGAGGTGGTTGGGGCTGATGACGAGAGGAGGATGTAAGGAAGGGGGTGAGGGATGCATGGGGCCCAAAGGTGATGCAGGGAAGAGGCCGGAGGAGATCAGTATGGAAAGAGGGAGAGGGAGACTTGATGAGAACAGAGTCTCTGTGAGGGATAAGTTGGGTGATGGGTGCAGTGGGGATGTAATTTTGGATTTCAAGGGTGAGGGTGCGAGCATCCAGGAATTTCGGATCAGGGTTGGCTAGGACGATGGTATACAGAGAGGGGGCTGGAGAGGAGAGAGGTGGGGTGGTATCCATGGTGGAGTCAGAGGAAGGTGGGGCAGGCAGTGGATTTTTGGAAGATTTTTATGTGGGTCTTGCCTGGGAGGAGGGATAGACTGGATGGATGGGGAGGTGGTGGAAGGCAGGGCCCTCCTGTGAGGCAGTAGCACTGGGTGAGAGGGTAGGGCACTCTGTGGTGGCGACTGTGGCGCGACGGGTGGTGACTTGGGCTGGGGAAGCAGTGGTAGTTGCAGGGGAGAGAGGGGGAAAGTCGCCTCGGCGGGTGACAGGAGAGGAAGGGGGGCGGGAGCAGGGGCAGGGGCAGGGGCAGGTGCAGGGGCAGGGGCAGGAGTGACATACAGGTGGGGATACAGTGATGAGGCGGAGATAGATGGGGAGGAGACTGTGAGTAGGTGAGTGGATGAGACAGGTTAATCCCAGAGGATGTTACAGTGGGAGCAGGTGAAGGGGAGATGATGGTAGTTGGGGTGTCCATGATTGCAGGCAGTCCCCAAGGGCAACAGGAGACGCCGAAGTACAAAAGGAACTAAAATGGGGGGGTGGCGACGAGCACTGGGCGGCGGCGAGCACAAGGAGACGGCGGCAGCGGCGGCGGCGGCAGCAGCAGCAGCAGTAGCAGCGAGCACCGAGAGACGGCGACCAGGCGGCGGCGGCGGCGGTGGCGACCGGACGGTGGGTAGCAGTGACAGCGTGCTGACGGGCAACAACACGACAGGCACGGTTGGGGCTCTTCCACTTCGAAAATACACCCTGAGTGTAGCCCAGGCAGTGTGAGTCCTCGATCAGGAGGTGAGGGAACCAACCCTCGAAACCTTCTGGGCACCTGTGCTCCAGGCTTATAGCACAGCAGCGGGCGCTGATAGGCTGCCGTGTCGGGTGTGGCCAGCACACAGCGCCAAGCTGGCGGCAGCGGTGCCGCCTAGCCGCTGTCGCCCAGGTATGTGCGTTCTGGCGATGCCAGAGTTTGGACCTTTACTTGCTAATTAATACACATGAGGGAATAGTCACACTTGATATGTCGAAGTATGCTATGATTGTGTTTACCATTCGCAATTGACGTAATTTAAATTCTACGTGGCTAATTTCGGTTGCTGATACACTTCCTGGACTTACCTAAAAAGATCATCTGACATGTGGCTATTTGCTGGTTTCACATTAGAAACTACAAGGAGGAAGGACACTCGACCTCGCTACCTACCCGCTTTCACAGGTAGTGATTTGTGCACACGTGAGTAAGTGTAGCGTATGATTGTCTCAGAAGCGCTCATTTATCAGAAATGTTGCTCCAAGGCTTTGATAAAAACAGGAGCCACAATTCAATTTTTAGCAGCTATGGCTTTTAATTTCTGGTAAGTGTTATGAAACATGTTGTTTGTGAAACATCCAAATGTTCCAATGTGTGTGAAATCTTATGGGACTTAACTGCTAAGGTCATCAGTCCCTAAGCTGACACACCACTTAACCTAAATTATCCTAAGGACAAACACATACACCCATGCCCGAGAGGGGACTCGAACCTCCACCGGTACCAGCGATAAAGTCCAGCCTTAGACCGCTCGGCTAATTCCACGCGGCTGTGAAACATCCCCTTAGAAAATTATGTATTACTGTGGTGATAAACCTTTTACGTTATACTGATTTTCAAACAGCTGAGCAAAACTGAACGTACTCAGACATTTATCTCTTTACTTATTCTTATCATCACTATACTGACACACAAATTTTTTTAAGCGCAACGCAATCTAACTTTCAATA
Organism: Schistocerca americana; assembly: GCF_021461395.2. Lineage (NCBI taxonomy): Eukaryota > Metazoa > Arthropoda > Insecta > Orthoptera > Acrididae > Schistocerca > Schistocerca americana. Next base: position 92,568,604 of record NC_060129.1, on the reverse strand, counting down.
AGCTCTACAAAAGTCCGCCCCCAGTAGCTGAGTGGGTTTAGTTCGGCGCTAGCGGCCGTGCGAAGCGGAGGTCGGATACTTCCGCCTGTGCGGCGTGTGCGAGTGTTTGTTTACTTGTGGACTTAGTCTGCACGCGGGCTAGTAACAACGATCATGGTGAACAAGTACAGGAAAACTACATTACGATTCAATTTCTGCAAAGACTACGAACGACCAAAGGCTTTAGCAGTGGAACGATTCATTCGAGAGGACGTCAAGATACCGCCAAACTATATTATCGGAATTCACCTATCCATCGTTAGTCCCACGGTGTATGTTAAGATGGTAAATGACGCGGCGTGTGAGAGAATTCTACAGGCGACAAAAGCAGGTCTCCGATTTTGCCATAGTAACGGGAATGTCGGCACGGTAACTGTAGAACATGCTGGTCTGGGTATACTGACAATACGTGTTTTTGAGCTGCCATTTGAGCTCCCGGCTGACGAAGTTATCGAGGCTTTTAAGCCATACGGCACAGTACATGGTCACACAGCAGAACGCTGGACACAATTCGCCACATACCCCGTTCTTAACGGAGTGCGGCAGATCACTATTGATCTTCAGAAGCATGTACCGTCCTATCTGACAATTGGTGGTTGTCGGGCGGTGGTGATTTACGATGGTCAACCACGTATATGTTCTGGCTGTGGCCAGGAGGGACACCTCAGGTCGAACTGCATGCAACGGCGGCTACGCAACTGCCTTCAGATGTGCGGGAGCCGTCGCCGGCGATGACAGTACTACCGATCACCTATGCCAAAGCCCTCACTGCGTCCGCTGATGACCGAAAGGACACAGCCTCGGTGGAAGATCAAGATGGCACTCTCCGAAACCTTGTAGCAGACGTCGGGATGACAGAGCATGCTGCTCCGTCGAGCATACAATCTACGGCGACAACATCAGATGAGACCGAACTCCCACCAAGCACACCGATAGTACAAGAAGCAGTTCCAGCCACTACGGATGCTGTTCCGTCTGAAACGCACTCTGAGACGACATCATTAGTTTCGACCGAACTCCCGCCAAGTTCAACGATGGGACTCGAAACACTTCCAGTTCCTACGGATGCTTTTCTGTCGGGCAGCCGTGATTCCCTGCAATCTGAGGACACGGACGGAAGATCACGTAAACAGCGTTCCCCGAAAAGGAGGAAACGGCGGCGTCGCACGACATCTCCTCGGGATGACTCCCCTTGCCCCGACGACGATGTGCCTGTGGACCAAGACGACACAACAGCCTCTACGAAACAGGATGAGGCACTGGGAACTGTTCGATCCGACCCGCAGCGGTGTGTCACATTGACGGTACCGGAACGTGGTGATGCTGAAGAGGAATCACAACCAGTTGGCTCTCCAGACGCAGATGCTGTGGCTATGGACACGAATGTATCACTGCCTGCAAAGATGTGGTATGAGGATATTGAGGAGGCGCCGGACGTCATACAGAGGCAGCCGGCACTCACGAAGACGGCCTAATAAATGCTGAAGGTGAAGGGAGAGGGGCGAGAGAACGTCTTCTAACTCAGCCCCCGGCGTCGGTGCAGGGAGATGTTGTTGCGCCTCGACAGAGTGGGATTCAACGCCATGCGAACCGTATTGCGACATTAAATATCAATGACGTGCGTTCACCGGCCAAAATACACCTATTGAAGGAAACGGTTTGGGCATCAGATGTGGATAATGCTTTGCTGCAGGAAGTCCACATAGCTGCACTCCCATACATCGCAGGCTACCGAGCCTATTCGTCTCATGGAGATCACAATGGCAGTGGGGTGGCAGTTTACGTGCGAGATGGCTTCCCAGTGGAAAACGTGTGTTATCTTCCGTCGGCCAGGGGAATGGCTTTCACGACGTTTGGGACACGCATCATCAATCTTTATGCACCGTCGGGAAACAATCGGCGGCGGGAAAGGGCGCGATTTTATGCAGAAGACATTGCTCCACTATTCCATGGACGTTCTGAATGTGTAATAATTGGTGGAGATTTCAACTGTGTTCTCAGCCAGAAAGACCAATGGCCGCAAGCAAACATCAGCCAGGAGTTGCGAATCGCTGTCAACGACCTTGTACTTAGTGACACGTGGGAATTACGACATGGAGCTGCACCGGGATACACCTATGTGACAAGTCATTCGGCGAGCAGATTAGATCGCATTTATATCTCACGGGCTCATGCATATGATGTCCAGGACGCGGAACGCTGGCCATTGGCATTTTCCGATCACAGCGCTTACATCTGTACGGTGCTTCTTCCCCGTAGAGAGGTGTGGAAAAGTAAGGCCCCGTGGAAACTAAACATTCAACATCTACATGATCCTGAATGCCGTCAACGGATCCTTGAGACATGGACGATGTGCGAGCGAAGGGTTGGAAGGTATGCGACGATGTTTGATTGGTGGCTGACTTGTGCTAAACCGGCGCTTCGCCGTACGTTCATCTCATATAGCAGGGAAATGGCAGAATGGCGCCGCCCTACCACCGACTTTTATTTTGCAGCACTGCGCGACCTGGATGATGGCCCGCCGGGACAGGACATCAGGATCGAACGCAAAAGGATAAAAGCTAAACTAGTGGCTTTAGCTCGGAAACATCTTCAGGGAACCACGGTGCACGCCAGATGTCACGATACGATAAGGTACGAGATTCCTCCCGTGCACCACGTCGTGAATGAACGAAAGCACCGACGACGCGTTTTGGTACGGGAGTTAATCACCCGCGAAGACCGAAGAGTGACGCGTCAAGCGGACATTGTCTCTGCATTCGTCGACCATTACCAACACATCTATCGGGAAGAAGCAGCCTCTTTCGATGACCTCGACCGTATAGCCACGTCCGTCTCCCGCACACTGACGGTGGAAGCCGCGGGAACCTTACTGGAAGCCATTAGCTGTGAGGAAGTACATGATGCGATCGCACAAGGTGCGTTGAATCGGTCCCCAGGCATTGATGGGCTACCTGCTGAATTCTATCGCGAATTTCGCAACGAAATGGCACCGCGATGGACGGAAATGTACAACGAGATGTTAAATTCCGATGCGCCTATTCCACCGGCTTTTATGGAAGGCCTTCTGGTGCCAGTACATAAACCGAAGCCAGGAATTACGGCCACACATTATCGCCCCATCACCCTGCTTAATGCCGACTATAAGATCTTTGCACGGTTGCTGGCGTCCCGATGTCGTATGTTAATTCGTAGCGTTCTCTCTCCGGAACAGACGACACCGGGTGGATCGGTGAATGTGCAAACAGCTACTGGCGAATGCCGTGATGTGATAGCGCTGGCGGTGGAGTGCCGGCTTAAAGCGGCGATGGTGGCGATTGATTTTGACAGTGCTTTTGATAAGGTGCGCCACAACTATCTGTACGCTGTACTGGAACAAATGGGTTTTCCAGACCGTTTTACTGGTCTCATTAGAAGGATTTACGGGGACGCACAATCCTTGGTACAGGTTAATGGGCGTATAGCAGGGCCCATTTAAATTCGACGATCCATTCGCCAGGGCTGCCCTCTTTCGATGCTGCTGTTCGCGATAGCGTTGGAACCATTAATTGGGAGGCTCACCAATTCTCTTTCTGGGATGGAACTACGGGGCTACACCTTCAAATACCGTGCCTATGCGGACGACCTCCTGCTGCTCGTTCGTTCTGAGGAAGAGGTGAAGACGGTCCTTGAACTGTTCTTGGACCACAGTGTGACGGCGGGTAGTGCAGTGAACATGAACAAATCGGCGGCAATGCCGGTGGGAAGGGGCCTTACGCCGGAAGAAATCAGTCCGTTTCCTTATGTGCAACGATTCCGCTATCTCGGCATAGACTTTACCTCATCTGTAAAACATACTGCAGCAGTTAACTACCGACGAATTTTACAGACAACACGTACCATGGTCCGACAACATCTCCTACGCCGCCTTGACCCTTTGCAGCGAGTCGAGTACCTGAACACTTATGTGGTTTCTCGAATGGTGCATATTTCGCAGATCCTGCCCCTACCACTCACGCTCGGACGTCGACTTCAATCAGCACTAGGCTATTTCGTGATGATTGGGCCGCCCCTCAAGGTGCGATACGAAACGCTCACTCTCCCTACGGACAAGGGGGGACTCGGACTTACGAATGTTCACTGCCGTGCGACGGCGCTCCTTCTAGCCACAATGTATAAGCAATGGCGTAGCGGGCGTGATTCCCTTACATCCCGCCTACTGGATCTCCTGGTTCCAGCGTCCCTCACACCTCCGGTGGCGGTGGGCAACATTACGCCACATTTTGCGCATGTCTCAACATTTATCGTGGAACTTAGTTATATCAGAGACGAGCTTCCGCGCACGAGACCACCATGCGCGAAGGATTTTTATGTTTGGCTTCTACGACGGATAAGTTGTAATGTAATTGAACTGAAACACCCCAGGTTGCATTGGCCGAAGATTTGGAGACATGTGCACCAAAAATTCTTTCCTACCTTCGTTCGGGCACTGTGGTTCTCTGTCGCCTGTGGCAAGTTCAACACCCACCAACGGCTCCATGCAATTGGACTAGTGGACACTCCACTATGCCCGAAATGTCACCAAGTGGATGACGACCATCACCGCTTAACTTGTATCGCGGTGGAGGACGTCTGGCTCCTAGGAAGACAGATGGTGGCTTGCTACCTCCGTCTGACCCCGCAACATATTACACCTGCTTCCTTCTTACATCCGGAGAGTGACTACTTTCCGGCGACTAAATCACAGTCGATGATCTGGATCAAAGGTTGGACGATCGCGTACCTCTATCGGGATACTGCCACGTCGCGACTTGACTTTTGGTATTTCTTGCAGCAAGCCCACAATGAGGTTCATAGATGGTCACACTATAGGAAAACCTTTGCCAACTATCTTCAGGCAGTCTTCCTCGACCCCCCACGCAGTTGGGATGTACCGGGTGCAGTCGGTGTGCACATTTGACAGCTGATGATGAACCTCACGCTTCTCTCACCACTTAATATGTAATGCACATACTATGCGATGAAATGGTCTATATGTTCCTTTTAACAGAGTGGTCTTTATTGAAAATAAATAAATAAATAAAGAAAAACAACATCCCTGTACCTTTCAATTTGTGATTTGTTTTAAAATCTTTTGTTTTCTTCCTTTTTGGCAGAGGATGCATTTCATTAAAAAAAAAAAAAAAGTGGTCATCGTGGCGGTCTGTCACGCCGAGGGGCCCGGGTTCGATTCCCGGCTGGATCGGAGATTTTCTCGGCTCAGGGACTGGGTGTTGTATTGTCCTCATTATCATTTCATCATCACCAGTGGAAGGAAACTGGAAACCACCACTGGCATCACTTCCCTAGACGCTCATGTGGTGGACCTCTCTGACGAGGCCTCCCCGATGACCAGACCTGCCGTAAGGAAGAACCCAACCAAAAAAATAAAGTGGTCAGCGCGACAGACTGTCAATCCTAAGGTCCCGGGTTCGATTCCCTGCTGGGTCGGAGATTTTCTCCACTCGCGGACTGGATGTTGTGTTGTCCTAATCATCGTCATTTCATCCCCATCGACGCGCAAGTCGCCGAAGCGGCGTCAGATCGAAAGACTTGCACCAGTCGAGCAGTGTACCCGATGCGAGGCCCTCGTCACACGACATTTTTTTATCCCTACAAAAGAATGGCCCTGACTAACAGTAACCTATACCTTTCATGAATCACTTAACTCACAAAAATCTTCGTTACTCAAACTACTGCAATACAGCGTGCGCCAATACTGCCAGCTGAATAAAAGGTTCTAACTACTGAAGGCACTAACTACCGATAGGCATAGTTAGCAAATGAAAGATTTTGATAGAGAACAAACAATGTATATACCTTAATAATGTTGAAAAGTCATCTTATATATATATATATATATATATATATATATATATATATATATATATATATATATATATCAGTTCATGATATGCAGTATTAGCAATTTACTCTTTCTGATGGACACACGTCCAGATTGTCCGCTCTCAAAATTCTGCCATCTCTCCCCCCACATCCACCACTGCTGGCGGCTCACCTCCAACTGCGCAACGCTATGTGCGGTTCACATCCAACTGCCCAACACTACAATAGCAAATATACCAACAATGCAAACCAGCCACAAACTGCACACAGCACAGTCAGTGATTTTCATACAGAGCGCTACGTGGCGTTACCAACATAGAAACCTAAACAGCCTACATACAACTGTAACTCGTGACATAAGAACAGTCGTAAAAATATCCAGAGACGAGTAGCACGGATTGTCAATGACAATAATTTTCACATCTGACATGAAATTCCCCTGTCAGAGAACTGAGGTCCATCTCAACCAGTTCCCAAGTGTACATTTCGTAGGGAGCTGTGTGCAGTGCAGGTGAGGAGTTGAATACCTCTAAGAGTGTCACAGCTGACATCGGCACATAATGCTGCACGCCTCCATTGGGCCAAACAGCACAGGAACCGGACAGTAGGTGACTGGGTGTGCGTGTGGTGTTGGCTGAAGGGTCGCCATTTCCCCAAACAAAGCGAGGCGTCGAGGGTACCGGTGGTCCAGTGAGCTGTGTGGAGGAGGTTACCATCAACATAAACAAGGAAGCTTACTTCAACGTATTCATGATGTGTGTGCTGTGGACAATCACGTCTTCCCACAAGAGATTGTACATATCCACAAGACACATTCCTGGTTTCGCAGTCATTCACGCACCCTATCACCTCTCGAGTGGGCCACTAAGGAACCAGGTCCTAAACAGCGGCGCTGTTGATTACTACTATTCATCTGTTATAGTCCAGTCGTTACCTGTAATGTCTGGACTATACCAGATGAAACTTAACAATCAACAGGACCACTGTTTTGTTAATCTGAGGGATCTGACCATCAACAATGGGCTCTTACTGGATATGACACATCTGAAGGAACCCGTGGATCTTCTCCGTAGACGAACTAGGGCTATTATCTAGGCTAGAGTCGGTGTCACAAGGTGTCACGGTCATGTCCTCCAGGAACGACAGACTTTTTGTTCGTGGTGCTTAAAATTGGCGGCCTGTCGTAGTTTGCGCTAAACATATGGATTGTGTAGCCTTTAATGGCATTCGCTTGGCTCCACGGAGAACGTAGGGCGACGGTTTTTCTGCTAACTAAAATGGTGTCCCTTTATTCCGAGATCTTCATTGAAATCTGACCATCATTATTTATTAGTGGTCAATGGCGATTGAACGGTTCTGATTTATTTGATCGGACTATGATGAAGCTTCCTCGCTATTGCTTCACACCAGGCGATAGTTCAGTACAGATAGTAAAATACTCACATACCTTGAAGCTTTAAACACAGCAGTGTTACGTATGTGGTTTCGTAGTTTACAGCGGTTATAGATTCAGAGGTAGCTTCTGACAATACTGACTGTAACAACATCTTTTCAATTATCTACAGTTCACACATAAACCAGGAACAATACTGACGTTTGAAGAGTCGAATGAGATGAAGAGAATGAAGCAGAGTTGTAGCCTTCCCCTATGCTATTCAGTCTGTACATCCAGAGAAACGTAAAGGGGTAGGAAGAGGGGATTAGTGAGGAAATGAAAGTTCAGCGACCAGAAGTAAAATCTTGATGATTTGTATATGACACTGTAATTCCGCCAGAGACGCCAAAAGTCATGGGACAGCAGTTGAACGGTGTAGAGCGGTGTACTGCAAGGAAGCAAGAGAGAGGATGTTGTTGTGGGTACCCAGTCTCCTCTTTCTACAACGCAAATGCACACATGGTATTAAAAGAGTTATTTATTTACATGAGATGGAAACATTTACGTAACTTGAATGCTGTTGTCGTCTTCATTCGTTTGATGCAGCTCTCCATGATACTCTATCCTGTGCAAGGTTCTTCATCTCCCAGTACCAACTGCAACCTACATCCTCCTCAATTTGTTTAGTGTATTTATCTCTTGGGCTCACTCTACGATTTTTACGCTCCACGCTGCCCTCCAATACTAAATTGCTGATCCCTTGATGCCCTAAAATATGCCCTACCAACCGATCCCTTCTTCTAGTGAAGTTGTGCCACAACTTTCTCTTCTCTCCAATTCTATTCAGTACTTCCTCAGTATTTGTGTGATTTACCCATCTAATCTTCAGCATTTTTCCGTAGCACCACATTTCTAAATCTCCTATTCCCTTCTTCTCTAAACTATTTATCGTCCTCGTTTCACTTCCATACATGCCTAAACTCCATACAAATACTTTCAGAAACGACGTTCTGACGCTTAAATCTATTCTCGATGTTAACAAATTTCTCTTCTTCAGAAACGCTTTCCTTGCCATTACCACTCTACATTTTATATCCTCTCTACTTCGACCATCATCAGTTACTTTGTTCCCCAAATAGTGAATCTCATTTACTACTTTAAGCGTCTCATTTCCTAATCTAATTCTCGCAGCATCACCCGATTTAATTCGACCATATTCCATTATCCTCGTTTTGCTTTTCTTGATTTCTGTCTTATATCCCCCTTTCAACACACTGTCCATTCCGTTCAACTGCTGTTCCAAGTCCTTCGCTGTCTCTGACAGAATTAAAATGTCATCGGATAACCGCAAAGTTTTTGTTTCTTCTCCGTACATTATAATTCCTACTACGAAGTTTTCTTTTGTTTCCTTTACTGCTTGCTCAATATACAGATTGAATTACATTGGGGATAGACTACAACCCTGTCTCACTCTCTTCCCAACCACTGCTTCCCTTTCATGCCCCTCGACTCTTATAACTGCCATCTGGTTTCTGAACAAATTGTAAACAGCCTTTCGCTCCCTGTATTTTACCACTGCCACCTTCAGAATTTGAAAGAGAAAATTCCAGTCAACATTGTCAAAAGCTTTCTCTAAGTCTGCAAGTGCAAGAAACGTAGTTTTGCCTTTCCTTAATCTATTTTCTAAGATATGTCGTAGGGTCAGTATTGCCTCACGTGTTCCAACGTTTCTTCAGAATCCAAACTGATCTTCTCCAAAGTCGGCTTCTACCAGTCTTTCCATTCGTCTGTACAGAATTCGTGTTAGTATTTTGCAGCCGTGGCTTATTAAACTGATATTTCGGTAATTTTCACATCTGTCAACACCTGCTTTCTTTGGGATTGGAATTATTATATTCTTCTTGAAGTCTGAGGGTATTTCGCCTGTCTCAGACATCTTGCTCACTAGACGGTAGAGTTTTGTTAGACCTGACTCTCCCAAGGCTGTCAGTAGTTCTAATGGAATGTTGTCTACTCCCAGGGCCTTGTTTCGATTTAGGTATTTCAGTGCTCTGTCAACTCTTCACGAAGTATCATATCTCCTATTTCATCTACATCTACATTCTCTTCCATTTCTATAATATTGTCCTCAAGAACATCGCACTTGCATAGATCCTCTAATACGCCTTCCACCTTTCTCCTTACACTTCTTTGCTTAGAACTGGGTTTCCATCTGCGCTCTTACTATTCATGCAAGTGGTTCTCTTTTCTCCAAAGGTCTCTTTAATTTTCCTGTAGGCAGTATCTATCTTACCCCTAGTGATAAGCGCCTCTACATCCTTGGGTCTTCTAGGCGCTGCAGTCCGGAACCGCGGGACTGCTACGGTCGCAGGTTCGAATCCTGCCTCGGGCATGGATGTGTGTGATGTCCTTAGGTTAGTTAGGTTTAAGTAGTTCTAAGTTCTTGGGGACTGATGACCTAAGATGTTAAGTCCCATAGTGCTCAGAGCCATTTGAACCATTTTTGAACATCCTTACATTTGTCCTCTAGCCATCCCTGATCAGCCATTTTGCACTTCCTGTCGATCTCATTTTTGAGACGTTTGTATTCCTTTTTGCCTGCTTCATTTACTGCATTTTTATATTTTCTCCTTTCATCAATTAAATTCAATATCTCTTTTGTTACCCAAGGATTTCTATTAGCCCCCGTCTTTTTACCTCCTTGATCCACTGCTACCTTCACTATTTCGTCTCTCAAAGCTACCCATTCTTCTTCTACTGTATTTCTTCCCACCATACTTGTCAAACGTTCCCTAATGCCCTCCCTGAAGCTCTATACAAGCTCTGGTTCTTTCAGCTTATCCAGGTCCCATCTCCTAAACTTCCCAACTTTTTGCAGTTTCTTCAGTTTTAATCTAAAGTTCATAACCCATAGATTGTGGTCAGAGTCAACATCTGCCCCTAGAAATGTCTTACAATTTAAAACCTGGTTCCTGAATCTCTGTCCTACCATTATATAATCTATCTGAGACCTTGCAGTATTTCCAGGCTTCTTCCATGTATACAACCTTCTTTTATGATTCTTGAACCACGTGTTAGCTATGACTAAGTCATGCTCTGTGCAAAATTCTATCAGGCGGCTTCCTCTTTCGTTCCTTACTCCCATTCCATATTCACCTACTACGTTTCCTTCCCTTCCTTTTCCTACTATCGAGTTCCAGTCACTCATTACTATTAAATTTTCTTCTCCCTTCATTATCTGAAAAATTTATTTAATCTCATCATACATTTCATCAAACTTCTTTGTCATCTGCGGAGCTAGTTGGCATATAAACTTGTACTACTGTGGTAGGCATGGACTTTGTATCTATCTTGGCCACGCTCCGATCCATAAAACGCCAGTTTTATTTCTCCTGATAACAACATCCTCCTGAGTAACACCGCCTGGAGATCCAAATGGGGGACTATTTTACCTCTGGAATATTTTACCCAAGAGAACTCCATCATCATTTAACCATAAAGTAGAGCTGCATGCCCTCAGGAAAAATGACAGCTGTAGTTTCCCCCCTGCTTTCAGCCGTTCAAAGTACCAGCACAGCAAGGCCATTTTGGTTAGTGTTGCAAGGCCAGATCAGTCAATCATCCAGACTGTCCATTATAATTATCCGGGCTGTTACGCCGTGGTCGGTTGATGAATTCTGTGTCAGTTCCCAACGTTTCGTCTCCGACTGCGGGAGACATCTTCAAGGGGGTCCGTAGCTCGATGGAAGGTCCAACACACCCACTGGCTCGCTACTGACTGCCGCTAAATTCCGTGTCCGCTCGCTCCCGCACCGCGGGGTGACGTCACGTCTGTGCAATGGGCTGTTGTACGTCGCCGTCGATCGCCGTTGCCATCACCCATTAGTGGGCGGGTGGTACACATCTTCTTTAACACCGGCATCCATATGCCGTTTAATTTCACGCCCTCCTCCTTTCGATTGAAATTGTTAGGGTCTTTAGCGATTTCGATTGCCTCCCTGTAGAGCCTTTCGTAGTATCCGCTCATGGCTAACAGCACAACATCGCCTGCAGCGCCTCTCCTGGGCTCGTGACCGTCTCGGTGGGGCCGCAGATGACTGAAAGACCGTGATCTGGTTAGAAGAGTCCTGATTCAGTCGGTAAGAGCTGATACTAGCGTTAAAGTGTGGCACAGGCCCCACTAAGCCCTGGATCCAATATGTGAACAAGACACTTCACAAGCTGGTGATGGCTCCATAATAGTGTGGGATGTCGTTAGGTAGAATGGACTGGGTCCTGTGGTCCAACTCAACCTATGATTTACTGGAAATGGTTATGTTTGGCTACCTGGACACCACTTGCAGCCAGTCGTGGACTTCATGTTCCCAAACAATGACATAATTTGTATGGACGACAATGCACCATGTCACCAAGTCACAACTGTTGCGATTGGTTTGAAGAACGTTCTGTGCAAATCGAGAGAATGCTCTTGCCACCCATGGTACACATATGGAACATAACAGGGATGTCGGTTAATACACAAAATCCTGCACTGGCAACACTTTTGCAAGTATGGAAGGCTGTTAGAGGCAGCATGCCTCAGTATTTCTGGAGGGATGACTTGTTGAGGCCATGCCACATTAAGTTGCTGTACTACACTGGGCAAAAGGAGGTCCCACACGGTATAATGAGGTATCCCACCTCATTGTGTATCTCGCGTTGGTAGAATGAGGATAAGGTGAGAGAGGTTAGTCTGCGTATGGTGGCTTACGGACAGTCATTTTTACGCGAATGGGGTATGGAAGGAAATAAATAGTACAGACACGATTTTTCCCTACGCCATGCACTCAGTGTCCTGTAGGACATGAAAGGTTAGGAGCAATTTATTTTCTTTGGTAGTTGTTACATCTTTGCAGTACCTGTTTATCTCAGTATACCATGAAGTTGCCTGCTCATAAACATATACTGTAACAAACCTGTCGATAACATCCGCTGCATCCTTAAATATAGCGGTCCAGCTAGTCAATGATGTTGTTTGAAGTACCCTTTCCGCCCTCTGAGATATACTACTTTCATGAGAAATCAATATACCTCACCCCGACCTTCTGTCAATAACCAAAGGGCAAACTGACTAAGTCTCAATAAAATCTTTTATTTCATTAAATTTATGGAATAAATTTTAGTATCACAACTATTTAACACATAAAATACTATGATGCATGAATCCACACAGAATATACCGATACACACTAAAGCCATGCCTTCACTTTGGACACATCATTCCCACACAATGACATAACATATACTGTATTTGGTCCTAGCTTTAACATTTAAAAGTGCCCATTTACCATAGGTGTATCTTAATTTAAAAAAAGTCAGTCACTTCACATTTATATTCTTATTCCTTTATTAGTTACCCTTTTGTCCCCCCCCCCCCCCCACTATAATGGCTTCTTCATTTTATTAGTCATTTTATAACCCGCCCCCAATCCATCCTTCTATACCCTCCTCCCTTACATTTATTCGGAGAGTAGGGTGCGATCGGCCGCGAAATGGAAACCACAGTGATAATATAAAGCGTTTTGTTTGTAACAGTTAGCTACGCGATCGCGATACTTCTCTACACACTCGGCACCCCGACTTAGATATTTGTCGTTGCGTTGTACCAACTTTCCGACATCCTTGTCACAGAAAGCAGCCACCTGTGCTGTCCGCCAATTCTCTGAGCTGGTCTGCAGCTCTCTGTCTGTTCCAAGAGGGTGTCCTGAAAGCGAACAGGTCATATGAGCAGAGATAAAAACTCAGAGGGAATCAAGTCCGAGATGTATGGTGGCCGATCAAAACTGCCCATCCAAAACGCTGCTGGAGCGTCTTCGTTGCCACAGCAGAAGGATACGCACGACAGGTACGTTAGGCAGGGTTGCATGAAATCAGGCGAAACACAGGGCACGCACCCATACTTGATGGCAGACACTATTTTCGAGTCGTCTTGACGTGCTCACTGTGCGGTCAGAACTGGAAAGATTGACAAGACGCGATCGTTTACCATACTAGACTCACTGCCAATCACATCTGTGCAAAGAATCATCGGATTTTCTCTGTGCTTTCCATTTTACACCTGATCGGATCTTACCTCCCAAATAGGGCTTTATGTGATTGTGTTAGTGGGGTACCTGTCTGACATGAGGATCAAAATTTCCTTGAACATTTTAAAAACTATAGATTCTCTATTGGAAGGTCGATGTGAAAATGTATTTTAGCCACAAACTATTAAATAGTATTAGGAGCCTGTGACATATGGCCTTGGTGGCTATCGACGGTTGTGAGTAACCATTACACATTACAATTCAGTTTGCGTAAATCACGTGGGAGAGAACAGCACAGTAGTCAGCACACTAGTCCACCACAGACAGGTCTCCACACAGTATCGATGCACTTGCCGTTTAAGGACATGTTATGTCTTATTTGCGTAACGAGATCACTGCGGATGTGCGCCAAGAATACTCCACATGCTTACTTGTGTGTGTGTGTGGGAAGTGCGGCCACGAGTGCTGGCGTCATATCTTAGCTGTGACCGCAGGCGGTTAGCGATTTGCGTGAGCTGAAATCCTGTTTGTGCTCAAACTGTTCCTAATTTTGACAGCGGGGATGTGAGCGTCATAAGCATTACAGGCAATGTAAAATAAACTTTAGAATTTCCATCGTTGTGCAAGAGCAGAGAATCCAAAGCCGCTCCACATTTTTGAAGCTGCGCCTCCCAAATCGACGAATCCGTCGACCTTGCCATGCCGGCGTTGCGTTCTCTGCCTCCTATATCTTTGGGCCTGACACCCAAGGTTTTCTTTTCGTGGGGTCATCCGAAATACCTTGCGTGTACGCCACCTTTGCCGGAAACCATTCCAGAACACAAATCACACATTTCTGCTACGCCACAAACTCCACATACGCTTCTAAATGTGTGGCGTGAAATGGTTGGAGGCTTAAATGTTGAACGTGTCACCAAGGGCTTCATGCAAAACACCTATAAAGAATCAAAAATTAATTTCCTCTCTGTTTTATATCTACAGTCTCTGGTAATCGCTTCATTCAGTTTTAACTGTATATCCTCAGATACAAACACCAAATTAAAAAATTTCGTATAAGAATCTCAAAAAAAAAAAAAAATTCAGTAGACATATAGACGTCAGAGCAGCCAGTCTTACCTGACCATTATCAGTGCAAGGGAGAATACAGAGAACCTGTGATACCCTCATGTCTTTTATGCACCAAGAAAAATATTGCACACTGTAGACTACAATACTCCAATCCCACCTCCACCTCCACTGTTTAGCAACAAGGCCATACAGAGGTGGGTTGGTGTATGTGCCCATACTGTAGATGCTACAACGTGCAAGGGGCGTCTATGCAGGAGCCAGACCAACATATGGTTCCCGACAACGGGCAGCATCCTGTTCTTTAGTTAGAGGGGACCAGTCCATGTGACTGGCAGAAGGTTTGGCCCTGCAACATTAGCCCACATGCCCTCCATCCGTTGGCAAGCGGAAAGAAAGCTGTCATGCTCTCATCGATTCAGCATCTGAAATGATATAAAGAACGATGCTGAAGATAAGATGGCTAAATCTTACTCGTACAATCTGAGTAATAGGAGCAATGGGTTTGTAGGATATATCCTCAAGTATCAAGGAATCGTAACGGAAGGAATTGTGTGGTATTACATAAAAATCGGAAAAGCTAAGCACTGAACGGTTGGAGGTACCAAAAATTCTTTATGTCATTAAGTACACCTAAAATCATTACTTACAGTTATTAGCATCTATAGGTTACATTCAGATGCACAAGTTAATTTGTTTATGATTTCTAGGCCTGCTGATTACAAAGGACTATACAAACTTTCTCCCAGACAACCCGGACTTGTCACACAGGATCTACAAAAAGTAAAGAGTGTGACTAAAATTTTGGTCAAAGTTTTTTCCTTGGACGAGAGTATAAAATTGTACTTGCTGTGTTCTTCAGAAGTACAATGCAATGTTGTTCTGGACATACATGCATATATGCATGCATGCATGTTCGAATAAACACAGCATCGTATTTCTGAACAACATACACACTGAAACGACGTATTTGTCGGCAGACACCGGACAAGCCACTTTCAGTTAAAATGTCTCCCCGTATTAGAATATACACTGTGGATGTGCGAGTCCAGGGGTTGCAAACACATGCTTGACGACATATCAAAGGCTGGGTCTGATCATGAAGAAAAGCATTTGAATGTACGCTAATGGGCATGATTTTATGCGCCAACTCGTCACATAAAGCCTTGAACGTCATTTAAACATATTGTAACACACTGGCACTTTTTCTTATGTTTGTAAGCGAGTGAAAGTTTATGCTTTTTTCATATCTTGCCCTGTGCGACCAGCTCGTACTTCTTGTTCGGCTTTCTCGTGAGCGTGAATGTGGCGTTCCACCTTCACTCCAAACAGTAAAGGGAAATATACGCATTCAGATGGGCAACAAAGGGGAGAAAAGCGGTCTACCATATAAAGTTCGATAAAGGCACAACACACAGCGACAAAGAAAGAGAGATTTCGTCATGCGAATTTAATTATGTTTTTAATATATCACCAAGAAGTGCACACAGTACAGGAGTGAAATAAAATATGACGACTGGTACTCCCGAACAGTACTTGAGTAAATCTTAAATTGTGCAACGAGTGAAAGTTGTGGGTGTAAACTTGAGTAGGAGTCCAAACGTCATTTACACTGTGAATTATAATTTCTGATATTAAACTGATTTTCTATGAAAAATGCTTTGAAATTCGATGTCAACTTGTGATTATATATTTTGTTAAGGGTTTACTATATAAATTTTTAAGAGGGATTTTGGGATTTAAATTTTAATGTTAAGCAGTTAGCTAGTTTTAGCAGTAACTTTCACTAATGTCGTAATTGTCATAATCTTAAATTTGACGTCAATCTATCACAACTAGTTGCCATCAATACTGGATCAGGATTAACATTTAATGAAGAGTACTGTAATGATTACATTTTTTTAAAGAAAAGAATGGGTTGGGCGACATGAATTTTTTGTAAATATTGAGTAGGAATTTCTTGTTAATAATCAGTGATGAACTCTTCTCTGGTTATCAGCCGAGTGGTGGCGTCGTCTTGTCGCAACGTTTCAATGAGTTTCGTACCCATCATCTTCTGGCGAACATCACGCCACCACTCGGCTGATAACCCGAGAAGAATTCATCAGTGGAATAAGCCGAGAAAGACTGAAATCACATATACGTCTGAATTAGTGTTAGCCCAGCACCTGACCTCTTAATACACCATCACACCGACGCTAGCAGACCACACTGAGAGCGCAGTGAGAGGGCTTGTGAGCTTGCCACGTGGCAGTCAAGAAAATTAGTCGAGAAGAAGCTGACGGCAGCGCGACGGCACTGCCGTAGCGGCTGCGCGGAGCGCGGGGACGCTGTCGCGTTGTCAGCACGGAAACAGTGGGCCGGCTGAGTAACGCCTGTCGGTGCTGCAATATCCTCCTGGAAAGGGTGCAGGCCAGTACACAGTTGTTGCTGTTTAGTATTTCTAGCCACGTGCTACTCTTGCGAATACAAGTGTATATGGAACAATTTCTCGGTTGGTTGGACAGGTCGTGGTTCTTCAGCAACACTGGCTCCCTTGAAATGGCCACCAAGAAGTCCTGACCTCACCACACCTGAGAACATGTGATGGGGAGTCATTGAGGCACATGCATCTGGACGTCGCTATGCTGCAGACGAGGAACTGTGCAATGCTCTTTTAGGGGCACAGACACTAGTCCCTCACCCTCTACGCACACACACACAGAATGGTAAGAGGTGCAGAGATGACGAATTTGCTAATATTGAGTTAGTGGATAAGCTGACAAAAAATATACTCTTTATGGAAATGGTAGGAGTGGGTGGGTTCAATCACCCTGCCCGTTTCCTCCAAACTGTTGACGATCCCACCTTAACCAGGTACTACCAAAGAAACCTTGAAACCACCCATACCAAGATCCGTACAATTGAATATGACAAATCGCCGCTTTTCACCCCCGCAACTACTGCCTCATGAAACCATCCTATCCAGATTAGTAACTCACTAAAATGCACAGGACTAGCATTGACTGGAAACTAACATGAAATCTGCACATAGAAATTGTACAGGAAAATTATACAACAGAAGAATACTTCTGTAGCCATTTACCGATCAAACATGAGAATTGGATGTTTGTAGTGCACTCCACACCTGCAAAGCTGGAAATTGCCTTGTCTCATTTTCCAGAGCCTGGAGTGTCGCCGATATTCCTATGACACCCCCTCCAAACATCAGATGAGTGACTACTGTCGATTTCCCAGCACCGTAAGACGTGCCTCAGTCCTACTGCAACTACAAATTCTTGATGTTGACATAGAATAGGCCAGTAGGGGCTATCTAAGGAAAGTGGCAAACGTAAATTAACGGTTAAGGCGGAGATGAACATTTTTGGGCACTAATATATATTTTTAGAAAACTGGGGTCGTCTGCATCAGCCGACATGTCTCCACAGGCCCTTACATAATCTAAGCTCTCATATACTTAGTTTGAGCAGGACCCTCAGCTGATATCACGATTACTAAGTGTAGCTACTTCAGCGAAACCATATTGCTTGTGACAGGTATCGAACGAAACAGCGAGACCTGTTCCTGAAGTAAAGGAGGAAAGTTTGAACTTTAAAGTTCTCTTGTCATCGAGACCATTCAGACAGTGACATGGCCTCTCACTAGACAAGGATGGGGGCAAGAATCAACAGAACCCATGTTCAAGGAAAAGCCACGCTGGTTGTCTGCAGTGGTTTGCCGAAACCACAAAAATTTAAATCTGGTAAGATGGACCGCGATTTCATCGTTACCTCTCGTAAACGCGGTGCCGAATATACCACGGCTATTGCTACAGATTTGTGGTTTCTGTCTACATCCCGTGTATGGTCATAGTGTGGGAATGTCAGGCACCCTAGCTGTATACCTCGCTTGGAACATGCACACAAAAGAAATATTTGTGGAATAATGTTTGGAGAAACTGTTTGCCAAAGCATGAGGTTGCCACATTCTACAGGCTAATAGTGTAATTAGTCATCCAGGAACTCGTGAAAGCTTCAAAGCCACAGCATGACCAGAGAAATCTGAGTTTCAAATGTGATGTCATAAGATACAGATTCTTCTACGATATTTCTGCAGCCTTGGTCCAGGGGTAGTTCCGCATCGAGCGCCGACTGGGAGGGTCGCCAGTTTACTGCCTCACCACAGTATGCGCGCACCTGGACAGCTTTCTGTCGGTGTTTTTCGTATCGTCGTGTGAAGTACATCGTCGTGAGGACGTTAGTGTCAGTTGTTGTGTGAGTCCACTGATAACAGAGTAGTCCGCTCATAATATCGGCCATGGGTGTTCTGGGAAAAGGTTAAGACAGCTTCAGTTTCGAGAAACCCACTGGTTCCTTCCAGCCTGGGTCTTTGGAGATTCACAACTGGCTCGTTGATACAATTCATGAAACAGCTGATCAGGTTCATACAGTCTATTTTCATTCTGATATGTCTTTTTCGTTAAGTTTTTGGATCAACTACAAATAGATAGGTTGCTTTAGCCTCCACGTTCTCAGGTACCGTTTAAGCACTGAGATGGTTCCAGAAGTATGCTGCTTCCTGGTAACGAGGAACTGAAGTGTACAAATGTCTGAGTGTTTAATCTCCCGCCAGAAGCTGACAACAGTCGACATTTCTCTCTTATAGTCATGTGAGGGGTATACACTGCGAAGCTAGTCCATTCAATACTGGTTGTAATGTTATAGCAGGATCCGTTCAGTGGACATGGTAGTCAAACAAAACATTCCTTCTCATTTACAGAACTCTGATTACCGCACTCATGGAACGAATAAGGGCAAGTAGGCACGTGCTTTCTCTGCAACGAACATTAGACCTAATGTTCAGAGGGAGGTATTTTTGTTGAAGGTCTCCTCTGAACAGCATCGGAAACTGGGATTGGCTGGTCTCGTTTCTACCGCTCGCGAGGTTGGTACCACCTGTTCTCCGTGTGCAATGGACCAACACTTTGCAGTCTCACCATCACAGCACAGCCCTGAAATTGTTGTTGCCAAACTGGCAGTGCAGACAGTGAACACGAGAGACGTCGTATGCAGGACAGTGAGGTCGGATACACCTACCCCTCACACACCACCCCCTCAAGTGAGTCTGTTGGTTGCTGTATCCTGTAGTGCTGACTCCTACACTACTAACAGGGTCGATGGTGCGAGAATGGAAGCTGAGGTGGCTAGTGTCTCTCCTAGTATCCCTCCCACAGCTGCAGTAACTCCTGCAGAAACATACAGAGGTGGGGAAGTCGTTGAGCCTTCTGTTGTTGCAATGGCTAAACAACAGAAAACTGAGGCGCCCCTAAATTTATCTGTTCCGTTGACGTCCCCCATTCAGGCGACGTGAGAACGACCTTCTGTTGTTACTCCCATCGAGGGTATTTGTTTACAGGAAGTCCTGCCTGTCGACCATGATGTACCCTCTCTTGTGCGTTGATCAGAATTTCAAGTCTCTCATCTAATTGTTTGTCATCTACTTTGGTTAATGTTCAACAACCAAAAATGAATGAGAAGGCGTTATATAACGTGATACCGTTTCCTTCTTTCTCGTCTCAGCATATACCTATGGCACAAGAGTAACATATCTGCGTGACGTTGTCGTCTATTTCCAGCAATGATAACGATAATGCACCGGGACGAATAGGTGCTAACATTTTCTTATCACCAAAAGGCAACGTATATGACACGCTCTCGTACATGAAGTCAGTGTATTGAACAGAAAGTAAAGTGTTTAATAGTAGACAGTAGTTGCAGCTTAGCAATTGTCATTGCCCTAATTTGGTCATGGTTGTCAAAGATTAGGTTCACTTCAGTTCCTAGTAGTTTTCTATCATGTAGAATTCAAACGCGCACATCACATTCCCCTTGAGTAGCTACTAATGACAGATTTCTCCTCTGTCGGCATCAAGTCTACTCCGGTGCTGCTTAAGTACGAGGCCGGAGGGTGAACGATGTCGCAGTCCTACTTCACGCAGGAAGAAACAACTAGAAAGAAAACACTTTGGCAACAGAGGTTGCGCGATTCCAGTGCCGAGCAGAAAATAAAGCGAAGGAAATCCCTACGTTTGTCGCTTCTAAACCGCCCTGTTCCTAGCGATAGATTAAATGTACACCATTTAAATGTTTTAATTGCGTATTAGGGCTTGTTGCAGTGAGAAGGGTGTAAGGAAAAGCTCTGTCAGTTGTAGGGGCCACGTATGTGGCGTTGCAGAGTCGGTCGTACTAAACACGACGACAGCGTCCATCTTATGACGACTCGGCTTTGTATCACACAACGAGATCTGCCGCGAAGTGTGGAATTGTATGCGTAAATGTTCTAAGGTAGGTGACTACATCTCCATACGCGTTTCCGGGGCTGGGTTTACAGCGGTGAGTTGTCGACACTGCTAGAGGTGGGAGTGCTTGCCGACCATCAGAAGCACCCGTCTAACATAAGTGATTACAGTTTGCCCAGTGACGAAGCACCGGGCAAAATTTGGTCACTCTCTTTCAAAAGGGAGAATTTCGAGCTAAATTACTGCACGAGCTACGCAGCCATCATATTCCAAAATCCTTGCTTTGATGAAAGTAGGGATGTAGGCTACGTCGGTCGTCAGAACTAAAACTCTACGAAAGGCGAAAATTTCTGACACAACAGAACGTTAATCTCTAACCCAGTATTATGAATTCCCTCTACAAGTAACGTATCCTGGCACGTCTTTCTTATCTCGATATTATATCGTTAGCCGTATTCGATTAAGGAGAAGTCATAGCCTTTTATTCCCTGTAAAAATCAGACATTACTGATATTACTTCACAAAGCATAATAAAACACATCACACTTACTTCTCAGTAAATGGCCAGAAAACTACGTGCTTCCCGTCACACCGATATTCGGTCTCCTGTGAAAACGGCCAGCTAAATGAGCCACAGTTGAACAAGAACAGAAAATCGTCGCATTAATGCAATTCTATCGTTTGTGTAAAAAACGAATTGTCGGGACAGTGTTTGAAACGTTTGCTGTCGTTACACCTAGCCAAACGTAACAAGGATAGTTATCGGACTAATACTGCGACTCTTGGGGAAATTTGGTTAACTGACACTAATACAACAACGAGATCAGTTGTTGAAATCAGTTCTTGACTCCAGGTACAGAGACTACAACTGTATGATCTATTTGGTTTCAGATATCATC
Source organism: Schistocerca americana (assembly GCF_021461395.2). Classification (NCBI taxonomy): domain Eukaryota; kingdom Metazoa; phylum Arthropoda; class Insecta; order Orthoptera; family Acrididae; genus Schistocerca; species Schistocerca americana. The sequence goes on along the minus strand of NC_060129.1, from coordinate 92,547,019 downwards.
AAGCAGGGATTGAATCATGCGCCGTCTGTTTCTGCATCTCTATGGTCCATCGCATGAAGCGTGGTGTTTTTCCACATACGAGAACTAGGGGTGTATAACGCAGTCAAGCACAGTAAAATAAAGCTTTGGTGGTCTTCGTTCTCGCGATCGCTGCTGCCCAGCGATGCGACCGCATGATATCGCTGACACAAGTTTCTTTTTCTTTTCATCGCCTTTTCAGTGAATTAATTCTTGACTTGGATGCGGTCCTCCTCCATTCTGTAAAGGCCCTCGACGCATCGTTTTTTATCTGTTGCCGTTTGACGAATGCTGTTTATAGAAACAGAGGGAGAACAGAGGGACACATTGCCACGAAGTAAAACTGGTTCTCACACTGAGTTTATATTTCACATCGATAAAAAGCAGATCGTACTGTTATCTTTTTTGTTGTGTCTAGACAAGCGATAGCTGGTGACACATACATGATTAAGATATCGTCTTCAATCGAGAGGGATATTTCTAGCCACTCCAAACATCAAAACCATGGAGTGTGAACACGTTCCCCCTTTTACCGCTTCGCACAACGCATGTCATCCAGGTGCGCATTATAAAACAGTATCACGTGAGTTAACTGGCTTGGATAAAAATATTATGAAGGTATTTTTGACGATTTCTTTACGTGTTTTCCGTAAGGTTTTCGCATACAATCGCCTCCTTCTCATGTAAGTTAACATCAGCAGGCTATCCATGAATGTGCGGAGTACGAAACAGCACCCTCCGGATCCATTAAAATGGTACAACTGGCCAGCGACTAGGAGTGTGATTCCCATGTGGAAACGGACACGCATCTCGCAACTGTAGGGATACGGGAGCTTCTCATATGGGAAGATATAAAAAATTAAGTCGCTGCACCAAGTAGGGATTCACTCTCATTTCGATGATGAACACCTGCATTTGAATTATTTTTCCGTTTTTCTTTAGTTCAGAAAACTGCCATTACTCACGAGAAAATTAAAAACTGCCATCATTCCGCGGTGCTGGTAGCAACAATCAGTATCTGAGGCACAACAATGCTGTGTCAGTTGAAGGAGACATAAGATTAACTTAAAACTAAATTCAGCATCTACATTATTGCTATCGGCTTTCGTGATTAACGTGTAAATGTGCTCAGTCAGTACAGTGTAATTATGCGGATCAGATGGTGCTTTCGTGATTCTGAATTTCGCGTGCTGGCTTTGCAGTGACGCTGCGAAATATAGGCAGACGACCGGGCTGGAAGACATTCAATGACGTATGTGTACCGTACATAAAAAGTGTATAATTTAGGCAGTGGTGGTTGAGCAAGGTTTGCCATCCGGCATCGTTATACAGGGTGCGAAAAATCAATCTGCCCCAAAAGAGTAGGGAGGAAAGACAGTATGAAAGACATGAATTCGAGTGCAGCAACTCGCGGTTGGAAATCCATATTTACGGCGCTACAGGAACGCAATTAAAATCTGACGTACTGACGTCTTTACTCAAAATGAAAGTTAATTCACAAAAAATGTATGCGTAAACACACTCTAACCAGTCTCCAGGATTATATCAAGAAAAACTTGAAACATCACATACTCAGCCAACGTTCCAGACAGCACTTCTTTAGAAACAACCACATGTCCATGTTTAATGTTTCAAGATGTCTTAAAAAACTCGAAGTAAATAATAATTAAGCGGCCACCTAACTAAGTATGTTGTAGCAAAGGTTGAAACAGACTACCACTTTCATGCTGGCATAGCGCTGTAAATATTCAACTGCGACATCTAGTTCCCATACTCAGATTATTATTATTATTTTTGATGCCGTCTTTCTGCCTACTCCTTTGGTCACATTGTTTTTCCGCACACTGCATATCCCAGACAAGATCTTACAGAATGACAGTCGAATGGTCAGGAGTCCATAGAAAGTGCTGGAAACGGCAAAATGACAGAATGCGTTCGTGGCGATTTATAACTTTGAAATTTACCAGATGGTAACTACGTGACAGAAAATGAGATACTTTTAACCAAGGTGCTACGATGTAAGATGTAAAATATGTTTCTTCATTACAGAAAGTTATCAGCTGAAATTGTGAATGTATAAATGTCGTGACAAAAGTGTGCGTTATGTTACTATGGGACAACATATGAGACCCTATAGCATCGATATTAATGAAGGGAAGGACTATGCACCGTTGGTCAGTTATCAAAGCATTGAAAATGAAACACAATTTGTGTTGGTAGCATTGCTGCTGTGATTCTGAGTAAAGACGAAATAATTTTATTCCTTCTGTGATGTGGAAGTGATGACGCAGAGACTTATGCATAGTGTGACATCAACTCGTCAACTCCTCTTTGTATCTGGATATCTATCTGGGATACAGTAACCTAGTGAGTAAGCCTTGTGTGCGTAGTCATCCTTGTGCACAATGACTCTTGGACATGCAGTAACTCTTGTGGATGTAGTAACTCTTGCATGCGCAATAATTGTACTCTTGTGTGTGCAGTAACTCCCAAGGGTGCAGTAACTCTTGCATGTGCAGTAACGCTCGTGCATGCACTAAATCTTGTACATACAGAAAGTCTTGTATGTGCAACAACTGTTGTGCATGCAGTAGCTCTCATACATAGTTACTCTTTCACATGCCATAACTATAACGAAATCAGTAACTGTTGTGTGTGCAGTAACAGTTGCATTTGCAGCAACTTTTCTGTACACAGTAACACTTGCATGTAGAATTACACTGGAATGTGCAGGAACTCTTGCACATTCAGCAATTCTAGCTAGTGTAGCAACCATAGTGTGTGCAGGATCTCTTACATGCACAGTATTTCTAATGTGCAGTGTAAGCGACACATGTGCAGTAGCTCGTGGATACACAGTAACTCCTTCACGCACAGTGACTCTTGCATGTACAGTAACTCTCTTTTTTTGCAGCAAATGTGTGTGCAGTAACTGAGGAGCTTGCATTAATTGCTTTGTGTGCTGTAATGCATAAAGAAATAGATGGAGAGAGAGGAGATGGAGGAGTTAGAAAGAATGGAGGGAGGGTGGGAGGGAGGGCGTGATGGAGGGTGGGAGGGAGGGAGGCAGGGATGGTGGGAAGGAGGGAGGGAGAGGTAGGGAGGAAGGGAGAGAGGGAGAGGAGGTGGGAGATTTGAGAGAGGGAAAGTGACAGAGCACAGAAATAAGGGGAGGAGGAGGGGAGGAGGATGGAGGTATGGTGAGAAGATGGAGGAAGGGTACAGGGCAAAGAGGATGATAGAAAGAGAGGGGAGGAGGGAATGAGGGAGGAAAAGAAGCATGAAGGCAGGAGGGGGACTGCATGGCGGGATATAGAGAAAAAAACAACCAAATCCATTTTATACTGTATTTCTTTTCCATTGTCTATAATTACTAGGTGTTTCCAAACTAATGGAGGGTAGTATATATATATATACTACCCTCCACAAGTTTGGAAACTTCGAAACACCTAGTAATTATAGACAACGGAAAGAAAAAACAGTATAAACATGCAATTTGCTGTTTTCCAAATGTTTATTAAGCTCAAATAAAACACAGGAAGGTGCAACCATTAAATTTTCGTTTCCTATAATTAGCCACCCTTGGCTTTCATCACTGCCTTGCACACTCTCGGCATGTGCTGCATCAGTTTTGCCAAGATTTCAATTGGAATTAATGTCCATTCTTTCTGCAGGACCTCCCACCATTGTGACCCACTCATGATTTTCTACTTTAGGCTCCTCCTGTCCAATTCATCCCATAGCAGTTCGATTGGATTACAATCAGGGGATTGTGGCGGCATTTCCATGTTCTTCAATGTTTTATGAACCCCTAGAGACTTCACATAGTTCTGACACAAGCGAGACGTATGTTTTGGGTCATTGTCTTGCTGCAAGTCAAACCCTTTCACAGACGCAAACCAGATCTCTTAGCATATCGCTGGTAAATGGCATGATGATCCTTTTGGTTCATTGTTTCCATCTATTTTCACCAAATGTCCGACTTTATTCCCTCCATAGGATCCCCATACCATCACAGAACCCCCTCCATGCTTTACAGTTGGAACTACGCACTGTGGATTCAAGGACCTAATACATAAATTGGACCTATTTCGATTGCTATCAAAACGCCTAGGGGCTGTGTCTTCATGTGACTGGCCAATCACTGAGCATGTGGTTTTTACGTGAGGGTTAAGTGACGAACATAATATGTGAAAGTTTCAACACTGCTAGCTAGTAGGAGGCTGCAGTACTTAATGTGACTGGTATTGCCTTCTTCGTCCAGTTCCCCTGCAATAATGTTTCATGGTAACTGTTTTATTTATATTCTAGAAGAGTGAGGTGTTATTAAACAATTGTGTGAATTTACTCATGCTTACCTTACATGACAATAAATGTATCTTTGGTTTCATACATTCACTTCAAAGTTCAGTAACTATTAGACTATCGGAATTCGAAGATAACGTCACCAGGAGAAAAAAACTGCTGAACTTGTCATTACAGGGGATATGCTTATTATCTCTTGGTACCTTTGGTTTGCTTTTAATTATTTTAAGCCATGATTTATTTATACATTCATCTACATAAAAATATCTTAGTGTGAATGTCATTAATACTTCATACAATTCTTCTCATGGTTAGTCCTATGTCTTTCAGAAAGGCTAATGATCAGGCTGACTAATGATTTGCCCATTTACTCAGATGTGTGCCATGTTTTGCATAGTGCTTTCTTTCAGATAAACTGCTCTGGGAAAGGAAACATTTGAAATGAATTGTTGAGTAAGTTACAGTTTACAGATGGTAAATATTCGCGATTTACATCAAAATCAATACACTTCACAATTTTTCTACTATAGTGCTGCCATCTCCATTCCTATGTGTCTGTGTCCATCATGACAGTGAGCTATTTTGAACATCTGCCAGATGGCTGTGGCGCATTGGGGAACTGTACAGTACGACCTCTCTGCAACTGCTGTGTTTGATTAAGTAACAGGTTTTGGTATGAAGGCATTGAAAGGTAATAAGGCACCTTGAGTACAGGTGCTGCTTAAGGCGTTGCAAGAATTGACATCGATCACGGATGGGTATGGCGATGGCTAGGCTTTACCGTGGGACCAACTGGTGGCAAAATGGGCCCGTTGAGTGGCAATGACGTCGGCGCCATTAATCAAATTGGAGATGTCACTAAAAACTTCATAAATACAACCTGAAAAAGACGCCCTAGGAGGTATACAGCCGCCAGTCAGCATGATGGAAACCCAACACGCTAACCTGGCCATCGGGAGTTGGTAAAGGAAGAAGAGAATCAATGGGATGCAGTCGCTAATGCAGAGGTCACCGTGCAGCGACCAATATAATGAAGGGAGAATCGGAGGGGGATTGAACAAAACATCAGTCACACAGTAAATTCCATTATAGGCACCAAAATGGGATGGGGGACCATAATTAAGAAGATGCAGGTCGCAGGCTAAAAGGAACTGTTCGATGGGGAGAGCCTGAGTAGATAAAAAAGCACCGCCCTGCAATTGATGAATGGCTTTAAAATCCTCAAGCTGAAGGAAGGGAGTGTGGAGTTACTAAAGGAGGGCGGTTAGGACAGTGGACATAGACACCACTGTGAACCATCTGCCACTAACAAGGCAAGAGTGACGTCAATAAACAAGAGGTCAGACTGAGTTTGAGAAGGGATTCAGCATCTTAGGGGCACTGGAGGGGCTTTGTTCTGGAACTTAAGTTTCTTCTTCTTTTTATCCTTCTTCTTATTTTCCTCCTCAACCTCCTCCTCTCTAATAGGCTAACGATCGCTGGACCTGAAAACAGAGCAGGCTTCAATGAGATCTGGAACTGAATAGGGGGGGGGGGGACACTTCTACAACCAGGTAGAGGGCAGCACCCAGACGGAAGGGCGTGGGAATTACAGGGATGTGGGAGAGAAGTAGCGGCAGGACTGGGATAAGGAGGTGGGGAAGGATATACAAAAGACAAACTTGGATATCATAGACACTGGCCATCTTTCTGATGAGGCACAGTACAGGAAGAACATTGAAGGGATCTACACTACAGCATCTTCTTCTCCTACTTATAAACTGGGCAAAGCAGTGAGTGTGGAGGGTGATGATCATGGAAATTAACACACATGGGCGGTGCACACAGGGGCTTCCCCCATGGAGTGAGTGTCCACATTCCTTGCATAAAGGATCTCCTGTACAGTGGGATGACAACTTGGCAAAACACAATCGCCAAAAACAGGTGGTCGGATGTAAGGCTTCGCATCACACTGATAAACCATAACCTTGACACTCTCTTGAAGGGTATCCCCTCAAATTACAAAGTAAATGTGCCAGTATCAATGTCATTGTCCTTATGGCTTTTGTTAACACTCTGAACAAAACGCATACTTGGCTCTTCCAGATTGGCCCAGAGGTCCACATCTGTTTGTGGAACGAGTTCCCTATGAAAAATGGTTAGTGGACCATATTCAAAGACTGGTAAGGAGTAATGCGCTCTGGGCTGACATCAAGGTGGTCATAATCACGAATGGCCACAGACAAGTTTTGATCAACAGTGAACCAGACCACATGTTACTCAAAGCATCCAAGTCGGACTTGTCTTTGATAGTTCTCATGGAAAATAATTGTTTGGTGGCAGTAAAAGTGTCCCCATCAGTCCTGGTACAGACCAGGTAAGAGTTAAAGTGTTTCACCCCATGCTGACATACTTGGCACTCCTCCCAGAGGGTAGCCAGGGACAGTAAGTCCTCAAGAAGCAGCATGAAAACTCCATTGGCAAATAAAGAAACGACCTCACAAGAATGGCAAGCTTTTTTTGAAAAGTTAATGTCTCTCATACCTTGAGTGTCCACCTCTATACACCCACTCCAATGAAGGGCTCTGCACATTTGTGCCACACAACGACAGCAAGAGCTACCTTGCACAGTGGACATTATTGTCAGGTGCTCAACCAAACTGCAACAGAATAATACCACTACATGGCCTGGTTACTATGATGGCTATATAGCATTATAGACAATGGAGTCAGGGGTATGATGGGAGAGATGGTAAAGTCATGTGCCGAAGACGCTAACTAGGGTGTTCTTCCCCAGTTGTCTCACATTATGGAGACAAAATTTAGAAAGGATGGTAAAACCCCAAAGTGGACCAAAACCGCCAAAAATGGAAAGTGATAGTAGATATGTGATAGTAGAAACCAGGAGGATAACTAGGCCAATCTACTCAAGGAAGGGGAAGTCAGAGGGGAAGGAGCGACGACAGAGAGATAGACATTCAGGGAAGGAAATGCAGCTTCGGAAGGAAGAAAGGGCTGCATTATCTTGAGGCCCCATGTGCATCATACACAAACTCAAGAAATCGGTTCAAGCCCTCTGGATGAATGGGTTTATGTAAAATCAGAAAAAAATGGTGAAGAACACCAGCTTGAGTCCTGATAATCTTCTTCTTCCTCTTCTCAGACAACCTTCTAAGCAGCTGCCTGAAGGTTCGCCTCTGATGGTGCCTTCATCGCGCTGTCAGTTTCCATTGCAGAATATCTCTTGCACTACATGGAGCGCCTCCTTTGCAGTTTCAACAGTGTGATGCCAAAAGATGGCCCTGGCACTGATTAACTTGGTAGATGCAAAGGAAAGGATTTTGAGCAGTGTTTCTTGCTGCACAGGGGTGAAAGGATAGGTAGGGATTAAGGTGGAAAGTGGTCTTGGTTGATTGGGAGGGTGAAAGCGTGGGGACTGAGGAGAGAGGGATAAATGCCACCATGGCATGAGAAAATCTTGTGAAGCACTGGTCCCACACTTCTGATGCCTGGAAGAAGGAGGAAGGTGGATGGTGCTGCTGCTGGTCATACTCCGGAGAGTGTGAATAAAGCTTTGTGGCTGCACGAGTGGTTTTTGGTGATTTTGTTGGCTCATGGATGCAGATAGAACATCAGGGCAGCCAGCTGAGTGGTCACTGGCCTCTACTTCGGAAGGTGTGACTGGCCCCCTCCAGTACTCTCTCTTCACAGCAGATATTATGATGGCAATGAGTATCCAACTAATGCTCCATGTGGATAATACCAAGCTGTTAGCATGTAGTATGTGGGTGCAACTGATGTGGCGGTACTTGCAATTGGCGTGCAGCAAGGTGGGAACTTGGACAGTGTGCTACCAAGATCAATGCAACGAAGAGATATTTTGCGGTATTTACGAGAAAGAAGATTCTGACGAGTCCCCATCCAGTGCAGATCATGGGAAGTCTCATATACTGGTCCCAACTGGAAAGTACTTTGGTATCGCCTTGGACAGCAACCTAGCTTGGAAGGCACACATCTGGAGGAAAGCGCTAAAGCACTGGGCAGGATGCACTTGCTACACCCCCCCCCCCTCTCTAGCTAAATGTGATGATGACGCTGCCTGCACACAGTGGCATTACGCTGTACTCTGCTACTTATCAGACCACTGATGGAGCATATCACCATAATGTGGGAAAAGTTCCCCCATATGTCCCTGAAAAAACTATAGGTAATTCACAGCATGCACTGCACCTCCCCTGAATGCACCAGATTACGAGAATTCCGATACCAAAAGATCAGAACCAGCAATCAGCAACTGCTTCAAGTAGCATGAGATCAGAAGAAACGAAACGAGATGTCGCAGCAAAATAAACTCTGGAGGATGTAAGCAAAGCAGTAAAGGTGCTCATCCTACGAAACAGCAAAGTCAGGGATCCTTGAGAACAAGTCACGGTGGGATGGTGCTGCTGGAGCTGGTGTATTTTCTCCGTTTTCTTCTTCTTTTGGGATCACCTCCATGGCCTCTTGCATCTCTGCCGTGTCCAGGGGGGATCGATCTGTGTGGTGGCGTCCACCCTCAGCCCCTCGGGGGAAATTATGGTGCTAGGCAACTCTCGCTTCACAGCTCAGCATACACCAGCCAATTTCTGTTTATGATGGTGAGCTTCTTCTGCTAGGCTCTCAGAGCTGCGCCTTCTCCCATAGTGGTTTCGAGACTGCTCCCCCATCAGCAGTGGCAGCACACAGCGTGCCATCCTTGACATCGCCAGTGTTATGATAGTGGCCTCCCTCCTCATCTCCTGCCAGAGACATTGAAGAGTGGTGTGGCCCTGCACCACAAGGCTGCATGTCTCCTCATGAAGTCACAGACAGGTGACTGAGTCTGTATCAGAACTGCACAGTGATGCACACTGCAGCTAGAGTATATGGACTTCAAGAGTTTCAGATCTAAAACTCCTACTGTTTTTCTATGGTTTCTTCTCCTAGATAGCCTTGTGATTTAACTAAAGAAATTCATACCATTACATAAAACAATGGTACGAAACTGCTCAATGATTTTTGAACATTCAAAATAGTCTTGTCAATGTACTGCAAATATGCATCTGTAGGCCTAAGGACAAACTATAATTTTAATTTCGTTACTTCTCCCTCACCTTGGAGTTTGCCTTTTCTTGGATATAAAAACATTCATATTAAAATTAGCAACAGGACTCCTAAAGAATGGCCGGCCGCGGTGGTCTAGCGGTTCTAGGCGCTCAGTCCGGAACCGCGCGACCGCTACGGTCGCAGGTTCGAATCCTGCCTCAGGCATGGATGTGTGTGATGTCCTTAGGTTAGTTAGGTTTAAGTAGTTCTGAGTTATAGGGGACTTATGACCACAGATGTTGAGTCCCATAGTGCTCAGAGCCATTTGAACCATTTGAACCTAAAGAATATAAGAATTTATTTTCCAGATTATTTCAGTAAATTTTCATCTCCACTTATACTTCATAACGTGCTGTATGCACATTAGAGCCATAATATTTAACAGAGTAATATCCTGAGAAAGTGTTCATTAAATCAGGAAACAACTTTTATTTACCTGATTTTCCCGGTCTGTAGGACTTCAAAATAGAAAAAAATTTATGTGGTTTTTATTTTCTTCAGTGAAAATGCTGCCAGATATGCTATCTATTTAATCAAAAGGCACTTATTTCCTATTTTTTCTTTCTACACTGCTTAATGTGTGAAATACAGAATCCATGAAAACAAGTTTCAGTAGGTCGTTTAAGTTCAAAATCTTTTCAGAAATAACTATATTTGTATAAATCACCAAAATTATTGTGTAGATAGTTGTGTAATTCACCAGCACTAGCGTGTATCGCACTGAAATAAAAATCTAAATATGTATCGAAAATGATAAAAGAATAATCAATATTTTTATATTTTCGAGCCACAGAGTGCATGAAAATTTATTCTTCAGCACAGAAAGGTTGTATGACAATATGCATCAGTAAAAGATTACAAAAGACAGACAAATAAATAGAAAACACTACAGTACAAGATACTGAGATGTTTGTCCCACTATAGAAACAAAGTTACTTTTTGTATCACCTGAAGAGATTTGTGCACGAAGTACAACTGAAGGTAAACTGTCTTGACTGTTAACTATGTGTTAATTAGCTCGGAAGTCATAGCTTGTGCCTATTTCAATTTTTTTTTATTTTGGATAATACCGATTGTACTGAAGGTACTGGTTGACGTCATTGTTGTCCAATTTTGGTTTATTACCCATAGCAACAGTCCTAACTAAGAAAGGGCATAGAATAAATTATTCATAGTTGCACTAATTCCTGTTATTTGTCACGAAACGGATGTGAACTCCATAGCAAATGGTTTATTTGCCTATAAAGGTTATAGGGCAGAGATTAACTAATTTCATTGGTGGTGTTTAGTTAAAGGAGAAGAAAGTACAGTTATTAGAATCATGAGTGCTGACTCAGCTTCACCATTCAAAGAGAATTTACTACATGAATAACAGGAGAAACTTTACTGAGGGCACACCGAAGATGAGAAATCTCTCTCCACAAAACTATTCTTACAATTCCAGAGATAAATTAATTGGAAAAATATAAAAAATTTCCAGCATACTTTCACTAAGAAATCTATCCTGCCACTGAAAAACATCAGGCAGAAAATCAGAAATCTTAAGATATTCAGAACAAATCAAAAGATTACCTCACTAGCCACTTCAGTACTTTATCAGAATCCTTGTACTCAGGTGCATAACTTCCAGTTCAAGCTATTCTTCGTATTAACTAGGTTTTTATTCCAGGATCTAGGCAGATGATGATCTCTAAAATTAATAATGCAACATAAATGCTTAGCATAAAGTACAAGAATAAAACCGGCAGCTGGATATTACAACAGGAAAGCCAAAACTATTTTTCTATTTCCCTCCTGCCACAATTTATTGTTTGAATATGTCACATGTTATTCTATAGCGCCCCCTTCCGGGTGTTAATATATACCTCGACATGTTCAGCGGAATGGGATTTATAGAATGTGATGCATCTATGAATGAATAAAGAAAATAGCAAAGAGCACACAGAAAAACACTTAATGCACAGCAGTACAAGAAAACCAATCAGGAAAACCAACCATTATTCCCCCAGTTTATTTTCATCACAGTAAGGTCTGTATTAGCTGCAGTTGACCCAATGAATTCTGACTAGTTCTGGAACTTTATACTTTACACTTTATAGCATATACTTTATACTTCATTGCTCTCAGTTATTTCCTGACATTATAATTATGTACTTACAAAAAGCTTGTAAATAAGGAAATGTTAGGTAATTTTCAAACAGTGCGATCTGCAGTTGAATGGCAGCCTGGGTTACAATAAATGGCAGCACCTGATGAATGTAAAGGTTTATTCCAGACCATAAAATACATATTTGATTATATCTACCCGCATAAGACCAAAAAATGTCCTGCAAACATGCCATAACACAGGCAAAACTGGTGAATGAAAAATATGGTGTATTTGTGAAATAAAAAAATTAAAATGCTTCCTAAGAGAATTACATGATCTCTTCAGAGCTCGAACAGGTCCCAACTCAAGGGGAATGTTTTACTGCAAATATGTAAAGGTAACAAGAATTATTAGAACAGATGGAGAAGAAGTCAAAAGAAGAAGGAACACAGAAACCATACAAAGCAGTCAGTTCCATAGCAGCATTACGGCGAGAGGCAGATGAAAAGGAATAGTGTTTTTATGGGACATTAAGTACAAAGTTTTCAGATTGTATCACGAACCTCCAGAGGGCTGGAGAAATAATTTGCACAAGAGAGAAAAACTTTAGGTCGTGAATTAGCTAATGTAACTAAAAGATCCTTCAGGATAGTGGGTGGCAAATGAAAATACGGTTTCTCCAAGAAGGCATAGTTGACAGTGCAGGCAGAAGATATCCTGAGAAAATTGTAACTTTCGTGAGAAATAGTATGCTAAGTATTCGACATGGAAATGTCCTTTGATTCGTGGAAACCGCCTTACTTTCTATAAGAAAGACCTGATTTTAGTGGATGATAATACATTGTTCAGCATTCGATTAATTTAACGAAACACAAGTGTATTCCTTTTACGTTTTCCATTTTGCAGGTGTTGTTTCGCTAATGACAATAGAGTTCAAAGATGTTTATTATATGTTCCCAATTTCATCCACAGGATGTTTAAATGAGTAGTTTTCCACTGTAATTCCACTAAGTAATTCTGTGAAGTGGTTTCATCTGAATCATTACAAACAACATCATCTGGGACGGAAGTTTTTTAATGTCTCTTTGTTTCTTCAACGGACTTTACGTTCTGTTGCATGTGGCGTGCTACCACAATGAAAATTACATGACGGAAATTCGTTGCTTTTAAGCGCCCGTTTGCGCAGTAAATTAAGCGATACCGAACGCTAGTCTCTAACATAATCAGTTACTTTGAAATGGTGGGAGCATATTCTAGCATTTGCAACACTCGCAGCGTCTTTTCTACAGCACTTCGATAGGCAAATCTTCTGCAGAGGTGCATCGTGAGGGAAACCATGAAGCACTGCTTCAGTCGCTTTTGTATTGCGATTGTGACAGTTAGAGCCAACAACATCACAACCTGGCACTCCTTGAACACACTCAGAGCACTTGTAGTAGGACATCATTCACTACACAAAAGAAACTAAGCGAAAACGAAAACACGTAGCCTACAAATATGGCCACCAAGTGGTCCTGTCTGACTTCATGCACACAGCAGCAGTAACGCGCTTGGTTCTGCGCAGCGCTTAGTGTAGCCCCTGGCCCGAAACCAGGTTAACCAATTGGATTTCACGACATTCAGGTCCGTTCACGTGACGTTGCTTGCTTTCAGATGCGAAAATTTCATACTAGATTTCATCGTATTATGTCTCTTCCTTCCTTATAACTTGCGTTTCATAATAGTATGGCATCTGAAGACATTGTCGCATCAAAGATTCTTGGTTCAATTTGTTACAGTTCAACAACCGAGTAGAAAAAGGATAACATACCATTTACCAAGTTTTTGAGAGTACTAGAAAAACTTTTTATTGCCCAAACCACACATCGTATTGAAACCTTCACTATTAAGCAGTTGTAGTAGTATTAACAATGGTTATGCCTCAATCCAATTCAATTTATTGCTCGTAATACGTAATTTTACAGGCATGTGAGTTTTCAACTAAGTATAAAGTTTTTACAGTTATAATTTTTCATTTTACATTATTTCTTATTACATATTAATTAATGATGAATTCAAGTTATAAGAGCATTTTTGGATAAGCCACTGCTTGACTCGCTTTTTAAAAGCATCCCCTGTCAGTATCTTAACTTCATCTGATAACAAGTTATTAAAAACAGCTCCTTTGGCACAGGGGCTTTTCAGTGTTAATCTTCTGTTAACCATATGAAAATCTTTTCTATAACTTGTTTCGTAACTAAGAATATCCACGTTCCTTTTTGTGATCTCAGTGTCTTCTTTCACTAGCATTGTAGTTTCTAAAATATACATGGCGTAAACTGTGAGACTACCGTGTCTAATGAATAGGGGTTTGCAGAAGTTCCTGGTTTTGCTTTTGCTGCGATCCTCAAGGCTTGCTTCTGCAGTATGAAAACTCATTACATATTAGTTTGCCATGCCGCACTCCACAATACTGTTTTATAAGAGAAGAAAGGATACATTAATCCATAATATACAGTCCTTAGAGCTTCAGAATTAAGATATGGTGATAATCTTAATACATATAGACTGGGTGTTATTTTGTTACAGACATAATCAGCTTGCTGCTTCTATGAATGTCGGTCATCTACATCTACATCTACATCCATACTGCGCAAGCCACCCGACGGTGTGTGGCGGAGGGTACCCTGAGTACCTCTATCGGTTCTCCCTTCTATTCCAGCCTCGTATTGTTCGTGGAAAGAAGGATTGTCGGTATGCTTCTGTGTGGGCTCTAATCTCTCTGATTTTATCATCATGGTCGCTTCGCGAGATATACGTTGGAGGGAGCAAATACTGCTTGACTCTTCGGTGAAGGTATGTTCTCGAAACTTTAACAAAAGCCCGTACCGAGCTACTGAGCGTCTCTCCTGCATAGTCTTCCACTGGAGTTTATCTATCATCTCCGTAACGCTTTCGCGATTGCTAAATGATCCTGTAACGAAGCGCGCTGCTCTCCGTTGGATCTTCTCCATCTCTTCCATCAACCCTATCTGGTACGGATCCCACACGGTTGAGCACTATTCAAGCAGTGGGCAAACAAGCGTACTGTAACATACTTCCTTTGTTTAGGATTGTATTTCCTTAGGATTCTTCCAATGAATCTCAGTCTGGCATCCGCTTTACCGACGATCAACTTTATATGATCATTCCATTTTAAATCACTCCTAATGCATACTACCAGATAATTTATGGAATTAACTGCTTCCAGTTGCTGACCTGCTATTTTGTAGCTAAATGTATTCGCAGCACATTACACTCGTCTACATTGAGATTCAATTGGCATTTCCTGCACCATGCGTCAATTCGCTGCAGATCCTCCTGCATTTCAGTACAATTTTCCATTGTTAAAACCTCTCGATACACCACAGCATCATCTGCAAAAAGCCTCAGTGAACTTCCAATGTTATCCACAAGGTCATTTATGTATATTGTGAATAGCAACTGTCCTATGACACTCCCCTGCGGCACACCTGAAATCACTCTTACTTCGGAAGACTTCTCTCCATTGAGAGTGACATGCTGCGTTCTGTTATCTAGGAACTCTTCAATCCAATCACACAATTGGTCTGATAGTCCATATGCTCTTACTTTATTCATTAAACGACTGTGGGGAACTATATCGAACGCCTTGCGGAAGTAAAGAAACACGGCATCTACCTGTGAACCCGTGTCTATGGCCCTCTGAGTCTCGTGGACGAATAGCGCGAGCTGGGTTTCACATGACCGTCTTTTTCGAAACACATGCTGATTCCTACAAAGTAGACTTCTAGTCTCCAGAAAAGTCATTATACTCGAACATAATACGTGTTCCAAAATTCTACAACTGATCGACGTTAGAGATATAGGTCTATAGTTCTCCACATCTGTTCGACCTCCCTTCTTGAAAACGGGGATGACCTGTCCCCTTTTCCAATCCTTTGGAACGCTACGCTCTTCTAGAGACCTACGGTACACCGCTGCAAGAAGGGGGGCAAGTTCCTTCGCGTACTCTGTGTAAAATCGAACTGGTATCCCATCAGGTCCAGCGGCCTTTCCTCTTTTGAGCGATTTTAGTTGTTCTCTATCCCTCTGTCGTCTGTTTCGATATCTACTATTTTGTCATCTGTGCGACAATCTAGAGAAGGAAGTACAGTGCAGTCTTCGTCTGTGAAACAGCTTTGGAAAAAGACATTTAGTATTTCGGCCTTTAGTCTGTCATCCTCTCTTTCAGTACAATTTTGGTCACAGAGTGTCTGAACATTTTGTTTTGAGCCACCTACCGCTTTGACATAAGAACAAAATTTCTTAGGATTTTCTGCCAAGTCAGTACATAGAACTTTACTTTGGAATTCATTGAACGCCTCTCGCATAGCCCTCCTCACACTACATTTCGCTTCGCGTAATTTTTGTTTGTCTGCAAGGCTTTGGCTATGTTTATGTTTGCTGTGAAGTTCCCTTTGCTTCCGCAGCAGTTTCCTAACTCGGCTGTTGTACCACGGTGGCTCTTTTCCATCTCTTACGAACTTGCTTGGCACATACTCATTTAAAGCATATTGTACGATGGTTTAGAACTTCGTCCACTGATCCTCAACACTATCTGTACTTGAGACAAAACTTTTGTGTTGAGCCGTCAGGTATTCTGTAATCTGCCTTTTGTCACTTTTGCTAAATAGAAAAATCTTTCTTCCTTTTTTAATATTTGTATTTACGCCTGAAATCATCGATGCAGTAACCGCTTTATGATCGCTGATTCCCTGTTCTGCGTTAACTGTTTCAAATAGTTCGGGTCCGTTTGTCACCAGAAGGTCTAATATGTTATCGCCACGAGTCGGTTCTCTGTTTAACTGCTCAAGGTAGTTTTCAGATAAGGCACTTTAAAAAATTTCACTGGATTCTTTGTCCCTGCCACCCGTTGTGAACGTCATCTGTGCATAAACCCAAGAATTTACCATCTGTAAAGGTTTCTGGTAGAATTTCATCGATCACAGTATTTTCTTTTTGGACCATTTGGTTTAAAAGGAATAATATTAGATTTTCATGTTTACTTTTTGGTTCTCTCTTTCAATGTTCTCTTGTCTTTTCAATAAAGTTTTTTGTCTATTCAGCTACGATGGGCTCATCATCTACATAGCAGACACCAGATGTATCATCTGCATACATAGTAATCAATTGCTTATTGTAAAGAGAACTTGGGAAATCATTTACATAGCATATGAATAGGACTGTACCTAATATAGAGCCCTGAGGAACACCAAAATGTATGTTTCCTTACTTGACCTTCTTTGCTCCAGTATTTCTCCATTAGAGTACACAATCTCCATACACTGTTGTCTACCCTTTAAATATGTTTCTAGCAACTGCATGAGTGTTCTAGTGACACCATTCTTCGCAATTTTTGATAAGAGCACATCATGATGTTCTCTATCAAAAGCCCTTGTGAGGTCCAAGTATACTGCTGCTGCTTGGGATTTTTTGTTTATTTTTTCAAGTACATTATGAGCAAATTGTAGTGCTGCTGAAGTGGTACTTCAACCTCTTCTGAAACCATGCTGGAAATCATTTAATATGTCAGCATTGTAGTAATGTTCCAAGATTTTTTTATTATTTTCTCTATCAGTTTGCTGAAAGTTGAGATTAGGGCAATGGGTCTGTAGTGCTGTACATGCTTTATTTCCCCCTTTTTGTGTATTGGTTTCACTACAGATAGTTTAAACTTGTCATGGAACACAATGTCTTCGGGAACACAGTTTATTAGATGAACTAGTGGTTTCATTAGTTGATGTTCACATTTCTTCGATAGATATGGAGAAATTTCATCTAATCCTGGTGATTTTTTATTTCTGAGGTTATCAATAAGCTGCATAATGTCATATGTGCTTACTGCATGTAGTGTACAGCAGTTTTGTTTGTTACAGGACTCATATGAGTGCTGTATATCCTGTTTTATAGAGACATCGTTTTTGACAGAATCTATGAAGTAATTATTAAGGACATTGCCGACTAGAAGGCGATCAGACATATCTTCATTATTCACGGTTAATAGTGTATTTTTAATTTTGGTTTTTGTTTCATTGTTTTCGATTTTATTTACAATTGACTAGCAAATCTTTGAAATGTTATCTGAACCTCGTATCTGTTGGCTTATTATTTCTGATTTTAATCTCTTAACTTCTTTGTGATGCTTATGTTTCTACTGCTTGTAGAGTTCTTTATGTAACTGTGAGTTAGTCTTTGCACACTTTACATGTTTCCCATTTTTTCTTTCAGATCTGTTGTTTTAAAATCTAATGGCACAGGTTTTGTTTTGAAGGCTGATTTTTTTGGACACTCACTTTTTTTAATGGCATGGCTTTATTTAAGTGTTCAGTCATAATTTCTGTGAACATGTTCCATCTATTGTTGACCCCAATGGTACTTATAAATGATTCCCATGATTACCAGCCTAAACTGTGTCTTAGCGTAACAATGTTGTTTGCAGATAATATTTTCCTGTGCTCGTGCATTTTTCTTGGTTTGACTTTTGTATTACATTTTAATACTAGTGTTTGGCGTAAACGATCTGAGAGGTGGCCATTTATTATGTCTGTTGAGATGATGTGGTCATAATTTGCGATAACATGATCAACTGAACTACTATGTGTGTTAGCTATTCTGGTGGGTATGGTCCAAGAAGATCTTTAGCCCCGTAAGACCTGTTAAAATCTGTAAAACGTTTGCTTTCCTGACTGTCATGTAAAATGTTGATGTTCACATCTCCCCAGTACGACAAGATTTACACTTCTACAGCCTGACATTAACTTACTGAAAAATCCATCAAGTAATTTCAGAAAAGCATCAAAGTTTCCATGGGCGGATCTATATACAAGTATGACATAGAAAGGAATAGCGCAAAATGTGATTTTAAGAATTGCAATTTCGAAATGTTTGTCAACACAGAAATTGTTCCCCCATAGCACTTTTTCCGAGGTAGGTAACGTCTTAGCTTTTTTTTTTTTTTTTTTTTTTTTTTTTGAGTAGATGGCAACACCACCACCTTTCCTGTTTGTTATGCAATACAACGTAGCTAGGTTGTAGCCTTCTAATTTGCAATACTGAACGTTGTTCTCTGCTTTCTGGTGTTCTGTCACTATTTCTACATGTGGAGATAAATGATTCAAAAGCATCTGTTTTGATTCCTAAGCCCTGCTCATTATAATGCAAAAGCGATAAATTATTCTCGTGTTGACTGACGTCTACTTGAGGCACATATGAAACACATACATTCGCATCTGGTGTTGCGCTGGTGGAAGGTTTTATTGTCTTAAAAAATATCGCTCTTGTCCTGCCGACGTATTGTTTTACTGACTTAGTGTTTCGTGGTTGATTCTCCCAAGTATTCGTTATTTTTGTTCTTGCGAGGTATGGCCTCTGTAGCACAAGACTGCACATTCAGTTTGCTGGTCACTATTTCTTGGATCCGTTACACAACTAAGTCCTTCCCTAATCTGTTGAGAGGTGAGCCATGGAATGTGTGGAATCTTCTTCCTTCACAGCTTATGTCCACAAATGTTTGAATCTCATGCATATGTTTAGCATATGTTTATTTGTGATTTGCTCTTCTTTAGTAACACACGACCAGGCAAGTCATGTCGATGTGGAACAGAGAAGACGATCACGTTGGAACTTCTCTGCTCATGTAGCCTTCTTTCAAGTGAGGTCACTCGGTCGTTCGTTTCATTTTTTTGCTAAGTTCTTTGTTCCCCCTAAGAACACGAAAAAGTCGTTACTTGTTGTTGCTGTTTTCATGTCATGATTCATGGAAGTGACTGCCACAAATTTCTGCACCTGATTTCACTATGCTAGTAATTTTGTTACTGCTTCTAGACTGAGATTTGGCTGCTATGTTCCGTCCTTGAGTATGTGCAAATAGGTTTATTTTATACTTTTTTGCTGGTTGATAATTGTTTTTAGGCCTGCCAGTGGTGGCACTGTTTGTTTTGTCTTTTTTGTCCATGTTAGTCGATAATCCAACTACAGGAACACTTGATTTTGATTCACTGTCGGTGACTATACTCACTGTTGCATTGTTTTCTTCCTGTGATTGAAAGCGACTCTGTCGTTTCTTGTCTCTGATGCCCTTTTTCTTACCATTTGGTTCGACACAGCTCGTTGAGATATCAGTCTACAGCTGGAAGCACCTCAAAAGGGGTCTCGTGCACAAAGATTATTTCACCAGTACCTTTACTGTTTACACGATTTTGTATCTCTTGCGTGCTGTTTTTGTAAGTGACTTTAATCCTTTTTTTGCTAGCAGGGGCGACACTTTGCGGAATTTGTCGACTATTAGGCTCACTTTTTCCAAGCTGAAAATTCGAAATTTCCACTTTCAGAGCACTGATTATACATTGCAAGCTGGACACATATTCGTTTAAGTTTGTGATTTCGTATTTACAATTTGCACACGCCTCCTTTTTAATGGCAAAATTAACACTTTTCCTCGGAGAACCACGTCTAACTTTCACGTTGAGCGCCATGTTGAAAATCAAAATGTCGTAATAGGAGTGTCATTAGTTAATGAGTAATTAATGATTAAACATGACAGAATACTATCCTTTTTCCAATTACTGTTTAAACACCTCTATCAATAATGATAAGGAAGGCTATTGGGAAGGCCTAAAAATCATTCTTTTAATTATAAATTTGAAGGTTATTAGTTCGATTAAATTTTCCTTTAATTACAAATTTGAAGGTTATTAGTTTAATTAACTTAAGTCAGAAAATAATCCGAAACAAAACACTGAAGACAATAGCTATTATTTGCAGCTGTTAATGGACAATATATTTTCTGATAGAACAAAATATGGACCTACTAAAATTTACAGAATCATTTCGAGATGCTTCACTCATCAATGTCGCTGATCCCAGTTACAGAAGTATTCCGCAGGAGGATCTCATCACAAAATGACCTGTCTTTTTCAGGCACATTGTGTTTGAACCTGTAGACATCCTCCAGCTTCTTAGAACTGATCGTGTTTTTTATTACATATGTTATTTCTTTCAGGAGTTCTACATCCTCTTCCTTCTTCAGTTCGAATGTCCCCCCATCTAGGCCATCGATGGATGAATGTGTGGTAGGAATGGGAGTATATTGGGAAATAAAGGGATATGTTCATAAATGTTAGCTGTAGTCGTTGCAAGAGTATTTCCACGGTTTGAATGTTTTTCTCTCATGTCAATAGACGACTGAATACTCTGTAAAACCTTGTTTAAACGTTGTACCACTTTACTTGAACCAGCATGCAAACTAACATACGTCTTACAACAAGTTTCCACCTGATTTCTTTCAACGCGAAGTATCAGCAGTATGACGCGTTTTGATTGGATTTTCTGTGGTTGGTCTCTGTCTAACAATATCGTGTCTTTCTATCATCTCCTAACATATATGTGTCTCCTACATTTTTCGGGCATCGACTGTACAAATTTTCGATCACACTCCGTTTTTCTGCAGCACTCAAACCAGCCATGCACTTGTTACAACAAAAACAATTTAAACCAGTTCATTTAGCCTCCCCCAAATAATTCTTTCTTGTGACAAATTCTTCACCCCTTTCTCCAGCTGGTTTCTCCATTTACTTTGAATGATTATCTTATTTCACTTTACTTAGCTTTCGTCTACACTACTTTCTCACCTAATCCAGAAATTTTTCACAGAACACAAAAGAATGCTTCACTCACTGTGAAATATCTACTAACTGCTGAATATAAACACACCCATGCAATAAGCAGTTCGAACTTACATTGTTACAGAAGCTGTCAACAGATGTAGCTGTTATTGTCAACCCATTGTTCCACCATTTCTAAACATCTATAACAATTATGCACCTATGAGTGAAAAAGGATAACATTCCTGGAATATAATCTCTATTCCACTCAACTAAATTTAGAATTTCTATTATATCATTGAAATTCGACTGGAGAGCATTCACTGGAGAACATTTGGCCACAAAATGTCTATCACAATCTAGCTTCCCTTTTCTTGTCACTACAGTATAAAGACATAACCTTGCCCTAATTGATCCCATCAGCCTATTTGAGAAAGGGTCCACCACTCCCACCAGCGATTGAATGAAAAAAAAAAAAGCTTTGGTTAGTACCAATCAGCTAGTGTACACTCTACCACTAATTCAGTTGGTGCTAATTCGGCGTGGTATAGGCAATGCCCCTAGGCTTTGGATCTGTTCAGCAGCTCTTCTGTGTGTGTGCCTGTTCATCGTCAGTTTATTCTGCCTTCAAGATTGCCTGCTCATCGGCACTCTGTTTTGTGCACCATTCTCATTACTGTCCCCGTCTCCATTTCACTGCTGTTTATTCACTATTCTAACATCGTTACTACCATCACTGCTGCCAGCACCGCTGCCTTCACGCTGATACCATCGCTAATGCTGCAGAATACGTCAGCCATGTCAAATGATAACCCTAGGGCCACCATACCTTTTCCAACCACTACCTTAATAGTAGGAAAACAGGAGTGTCATCCCAAAGTACTGTTATCGAAGATGGCGGCCGTGACATCAGCTGTTATCCAAATACTCCCTGCTGATGGCTGCAGCTCTCTAAATACAAATATCTTTACCATTCTTATGACTTGACATATGCCTCCCCTCGTCATCACAGTATTGCACGTCAAACCCATACCTTCATTATGACTGGACATAGGCATTTCCGTTGCAAATTTCGGAACACAAACACATAGTTTATGAGCCTCAGGCTCAAGGCGAACCTATCAGACATCCCCTACTACTAAGTATAATACATTGTCAATAACTGATTGCCTTCGATACGAAGTAATACTGCCCATAAATCAACCATGGGTCGACATGTCTAATACGTTTTTTCGCGAATGGTTCCACTGTGTCCTACAAAGAGAGACTTAATCGTCATACAAGCAGCGAAATGCAGAAAAAAAGCACAACCATCACAAAAGTCTTGGTTGTACATGGAATATACACAGTGTTCACTGGAGCATACTGGGATTTGGAATTGAGTCTTGCCATTCAAGCACATACGTGCGTAGGATCCTGTGGAGAAGTCATTCATTGATTACAACCACTACTGAATCATATTTCTAACACCCTCATATCTCAAAACGAATCACCTTTCTCGAACCTATCTGCTACAGTAAATTTCGGTCCTTGTTTTAGGTTGCTCCCATGCATCTTGCAACTGCTGTGATTTCTTCAGCTTCAAGAATGTGATTGTTGCAATTTAAGTCGGAACTGAGCAGGAGTTGGGGGAAAATATATCTACCACCTCCTGCAACCCAGTATAAACAAGGTGAGCTGGGTTACTGTGAGAGGACTGTGTTTTGACCAACATCCCTGTTTGGCCATAATCCCTCTACACTACTCCTACCAAACACCTTACTCTCACTCTCTTCGTCAAAATGACTGTTACCTGTGCCACTATCTTTATCCAAGCAAATAATCCCATTCTATACCACTTCCTACCACACACAGGCCATACCTTTTCAAACCGTATTAGTGTTGACCTTAACATCCATAACTGGTCCCCTGTTGAACTCCAGTGGTGGCATCGTTTTACTGACTCCCTCCATGGTGATATAATCCCTCTCCCACTGCGTCCTCGCCCTGAAAGCAGTTCCACTCTGGATGTTATCCTCATGCCCCCTAACCTCCATGAGTGCATTACTGAGGCAGTCCTGAACTGTCACAGCTTCAAATTGCAGTTCATGAATTCACAACTTGTATCCTTCAACACCCTACCAAATTTAAAATGAAGTTTACTATTGTAGATATTACATCATAAATAGTTACAGGTAGCAACTAACAGGCACAGGCAAGTATATGTTCTAACAGCTACTTCTGGTCAGGTGACCTTTTTCCATGTAATGGAAGTGACATGTTGTCGCCTGTAATGGGTGCAAATTGATTATTTCATTGCTGTAGCTTTCAAGTTCTTGCACGTTTCATAGGAATGATAATTAAATGTAAACTCTGAGTGCACAATGAAATTTCCACTCTCCCCTTGTTAACGCCTTCCTATAGACGTAAATTCTCCGCCAGGTTATTATACATAATGATTTGGTTATGTCTTTTAGGGTTGGTGTTATGCAAGCAAAACGAATCAGAAGTACAGATATATTTAAAGCTGAAATCTGAAATGTTTTAACTTCAGTACCTGATGACACATGCAAAAAGTATTCATGTATACTGTAGTGTTGAAGAAAGTATTCATAAGTGGGTCTCTCCCTCCCCCCTTGCAGTTTTGCAATTTATGTACTATATATTCGTTTAGTACACGTCGGAATACTCGTGGGAACGTTGTCCATTACCCAAAACACATTTTCTGAATTTACCTTGCACTTTCAATTTTTATGATGAAAAGTGAATCGCTTGTATTTAAATGTGGCACAAACGAAAATATAAGGTTAACTATAGGTCCGTCTGTTACCATTACCATTATTAGGCATTCGTCGATTCTCAACTGAATTATCATCTTTCACCCTAAAGTAGACCTCGAGCTACTCTACTGATCAGTCTGTCGCCTCAACCAATATTACAAAAGTGTGTGTGTGTGTGTGGGGGGGGGGGGTGGGGAGGGGGGGGATAGTCCAACATCACCATACCCAGCAGTGGTACAATCCTATGTACCTTCGCCCACGCAGTTGACAGTCATTTGGAGAATAATTGCATCTACATCTACATGAGTAGTCTGCAGTTCACAATCCCGCCAGGTGGAGGGTTCATCGAATTACTTTCCAACCCTTTCTCTACCATTCCATTCTCGAAGAGCGCTAGGAGAAAACCAACACTTAAATCTTTCTGAAACATCTCTGCTTTCTTATTATAACGCTCCTTTTTCGCTGACAAAATATTTTCGCATTCAGAGGAGAAAGTTGACGATTGAATTTTCATGAAAAGATACAGCCACGACGATAATGACGTTGCTTTGATGAGTGTCACAGTCCCTTGCGTATCAAATCTATGACATTCTGTACTATCATTTTACGATAACACAGAACGAGCTGCTTTTCTCGATGTCCTTCGTCAATTCTGTCACATAATAATCCCAAACTGCACAGCAACATTCCATATGAGGACCAACAACTACAGTGTAGGTAGTCTCTTTAATAAACTTGTTGAAGGGGCTATTCTGCTTGATGTACTCCCTCATGATGCAAAGATCAGTTCTGAAGTGTATTATGCTACCCACAGCAAACTGAAGAATTGTTGTTCCATCATCTTTTGGGCGTGCACTCGGGACAGCGACAATTCTTCTTGCGATATTTCGGCTAGAAACCTCCCAGCCATCTTCAAGGCGAGTCAGAGAATGAGTTCATAGCGTTTGCGCGTGCCTATTTATACGGAGAGTCACGAGATACGAAGCTGCTGAGGATTGAAAGTGCATGCGTCAAAGATATCAAAGTCGCCACTACTGCGCTAGTCATAGATAAGATGTATATAGCAAAGATAACATATAAGCGCAAAGTGCAAACAAAATAGTGCTCCTGCGAATCCACCGTGCTTGTAAATAAATAATTAATCTTTAAAAGTAAATTAAATAAACTTTAAAAGTAAATCACGCGAAGAATTGTTCGTCACCACAAAATTTCAACGATCTTCTCCTTCACCCAAGCCTGTACATCCGAGAGCGGCTCGCAAATTTCACTGGGCTGCTCTTCGACATCCACCCTACAGCCCGAATCTCTTTACTTCCGACTTCTGTTTTGCGCAATGAAGCGTGCACTCCGCAGGAAGCAATACATGGACGATGGGGTTGCTATTGATGCTGCAAGGCGTTGGTTCAGACGTCAACCAGCAGAGTGGGACTGTCTGGGCATACAGGCCCACCCAGTGAGGAGAGGATGGTGAATATTAAAGTTTTTAGCCAAACAATGCGGAAAAATGTGGTGTATTGGACTCCCGAAAAAAAATCAACCGGCTTTCATAAAAAAATACGTTACATTACTTATTGAAAGTACCTTGTATATCTCAGTGATAACCTAGCTGGTGAAAGGTATTGCTAGCTGCAGCAGGGTTGTGCTAATAAGAAATACATCTCTCTGATTGTTTTTTTTTGTGGTCTTCAGCTTTAAGAATGTGTTGATACAGCGCTCCAATCTGCCGTATCCTATGTGAACCTCTTCAACTCTACATGACCCTGGTTCCCACACCCATTCAAATCTGCTTGCCACTGTTTAGTCTTGGCAGCCCTCTACGAAACTGACGATATCTTGGTGCCTCAGAAACAGTCCTGTCAACCGATTCCTTCTTTTACACAAGTTGTGCCGTTATTTCCTTCTCCCCAGTTTGGTTCGGTATGTCTTCACCATTAACGCGATCTACATATCTTAACTTTTGTATCCCTCTGTAGCACTACAGTTCGAAAGCATCTACTGTCTTCTTGACAGATCTGTTTGTCGTCTATTTTCACTTACATACAACGGTACATTCCACACAAATACCTTCATAAAATACTTTCCAGTATTTAAATTTGTAATCAGTGTCACCATGTTTTCTTCCTTTTCAGAAACGCTTTTCTTGCTACTGCCAGTCTGCACGTTATCCTCTCTGCTTCTGCATCTCACCTACTGTTTCAAGTCCTTGAACTCCTACAACTGGATTCTGTACGATTTATAGATAATCTTGTGTCCTTGCGTCTTATCCTTTATATCTCTAGAGCTTCAAACAAATGCTATCAATACGGATTCGTCTTTCTTCTGTCTATGTTCTAAGGTAAGTGGTAGGATCAGTATTGCCTCACGTGCTCAGTCACATCTCAGGAACCGAACATTCTGCTCAAGTTCTTTTGTATGCACTCTCACTTATACATTCCTTCCACCTTCCGGTTTTCTCTTCTCTCCTTATTTCTGGTTGTTTATCTGGCCTCCTGATATTTCTACAGTTGCTCCTCTTTGCTCCTGCAAAATTCCAAAGCGAGTTTTAGTGCGAGGAAACGATAACGCTGTTGATTTTGCGTCCAAGCCGCTCTTAATTTGCGAATTTGCACTTTCTGCTAATGTCAATATTTAGACTTTTGTATTCCCTGCTGACTACTTGATTTACTACGATGTAATATTTTTCCCTGTTCCTGATTAATACATTATATATTGTCTTATCCAAGGACTTCTTTGCGTCTTCCTTATTTTCTACCCCTCTCCCTTCACTACTTCTTTTGTCAAAGGTACCCGTTTGTCTTGTAGTGTGTTCTTCCCCTGTTTCAGCCAATCGTTGTCTAGTGATGCTTTTAGGATTGTCGACAACCTCTCGATCTCAACTTATTAGGGTTCTTCCTTCTCTTTAATTTGTTACCTTTAACTATCTCTTTGGTTGTTATCTGCAGTTTCTAAGCAATAAATTGTCATCAATCTGAATCTGCACCTCGAGATTTCTTAACACATTGCGTACCGCTCACAACGATTTACATGTTTCCGTGTCCAGCTGTTGTGCACGGATCACATAAATTTACGTTTTTCGTTGTGCTCGAGTTTTCTGAACCTGTTGCTCATGCCAATTACTATTTCAGTTTAACAAAAGGTTATGTATGAAGGCGAGGGTTAGTGCAGTGATCTACAGTACGAACTGATTTTTATATTTCGATTTACCGCTAACAACCAGTAGCGGTAAATAGTACTGTTGTTGCCTTGCGCGGTATGGAGCGAAAACAGTCGACGGGAAGCGAGATTCTCTCTGAACTGTTTGCGGACAATTGTTCTGATGTTCCAAATGATTCAGATGATGTTGTTGTTGTGGCAGTGGAAGTGAAAAAGAAAATAACGCGGCTATAATCAACCAAAGTGAGACAATTGTGACCGATTTATGTGACGAAGCTTCTGATAGGGAATGTTGGCAGAAGAAGAGCAACACCATTATTTTAGAAACATTTAGTGTAATTCGACAGGTAAAAACCGTTCCCAGTGAGGTCAATACCGTTATAAGCACTGTGGAATTATTTCTGGGCCATGAATTGTTCGATCAGATGTCGCCCACAATCAAACTTGTCTCACCAAAAAATCATTATGGAGGATCTTCCAAGTCTCCCAAATTTACGAATATTATTGCTGCTGATGTGAAAAAATTTCTGGGCATGATTGTCTTGATGGGCCAAATAAAAAAAGATTATTTGAAGGACTATTGGTCAACTCCAATAGAGACACCGATTTTTGGTAAGCTAATGAGCAGAAATCAATTTGAGCAGATTTGGAAATTGTAGCATTTCAATGATAGTTCTTTACAGAGCTGTCAGGGAAACAGAGTCTACAAAATTGAACTTATCATAAAGGACTTGCTAGATAAATTTCACGCAATATAAAAACCTGAAGAGGAGCCTTTTCTTGATGAAGCAATGATCTCATGGAGAGGGCAACTTTGTTTCCGGTTATATAATCCTAGAAATCTTGTCAGAAATGGTTTTCTTGTTCGCATGGTTTGCGAAAGTGTAAGTGGTTATATCTCCAATCTAGAAATACACACTCGGGAAGGAAGAAAACTTCAAGTCACTATTCTCTCTCTATTTTCAGCTCATATTGGCATGTGGCACCATGTTTATCAGGACAATTATTACCACAATACAGCTACTGCCAAAAAATTTCTAGAAAGAAAAACAAGACTTTGTCGTACAACACGAATCAACAGAGGTCTTCCTTAGTGTCTACAAACAGAAGCGAAATTTCTAAAGAAAGGAGACACTACATTTCGAAGACAAAGGGACGTTTTGCTGCAGGTATGGAAAGATGAAAAGGTAGGTGAGAATGCTAACAACAATTCACGATGCGTCCACGGTTGCAGTGGTCAGCACACTGGCCTCGCATTCGGGAGGACGACAGGTCAAGTGCCGCGTTCGTCCATTCTGATTTAGGTTTTCCGTGATTTCCCTAAAACGCTCCAGGCAAATGCCGGGATGGTTCCTTTGAGAGGGCACGGCCGACTTTCTTCCCTGTCCTTCCCTAATCCCATGAGACTGATTACCTCGCTGTTTGGTCTCTTCCCTCAAACAACCCAACCCAACCCGTCCATGGTTGCTACATGAAGAAAAAAACACTGAAAGCGGAAATCATGCATAAAACAAAGTGTATTGTGCTGCGTAATGAATTTATGAAAGTCGCAGGCAGAGCTAATCCTTCATATTGTGGAGTCATGCGGAAGATCAATAAATAGACAATGAAAGTAGTTTTGTTACTAATAAACTGTGCTTTGTTTAACGCATACGAAGTATACAGAAACGTAAATCTAGACATACATATATACGGAACGTGCCTGCAAGAATATGCAAGTGCCTGGACAACTGCTCAAGAATGTGCCGCAGAAACTGTGCAGGCAACTGAAGCAATCCGACCTACAAAACGAGCGCGTGCTAAGAATCCAGCAAGTTGATTGTCAGGAAAGATGAAAGAACGTACTATGCGGACTATTGTGGGAAGTAGAGAAAGAAATTTCCAGTACGACGTTGCAGGGCCACGCAGCGCATCTTAAAAGAAATTAAACAAGACACTACAGCCAGTGCTGGCCGGGCTGGTCGAGCGGTTCTAGGTGCTACAGTCTGGAATCGCGCGACCACTACGGTCGCAGGTTCGAATCCTGCCTCGGGCATGGATGTGTGTGATGTCCTTAGGTCGCAGGTTCGAATCCTGCCTCGGGCATGGATGTGTGTGATGTCCTTAGGTTAGTTAGGTTTAATTAGTTCTAAGTTCTAGGGGACTTATGACCACAGCAGTTGAGTCCCATAGTGCTCAGAGCCATTTGAACCATTTGATGTCCTTAGGTTAGTTAGGTTTAAGCGGTTCTAAGTTCTAGGGCACTGATGACCTCAGAAGTTAAGTCCCATAGCGCTCAGAGCCATTCGAACTACTGCCAGTTTTGTACCGTTACATTAAGGCGTGTGTTTCCAGAGAATATTGGAACACCAGACAAACACGTCTGTCAAGTTTCATGTGCATCAGACACCCGTGAACGGAACTACATTCAAAAACGGAGGGCGCCGCTCATTTTGCATGCGTCTTACGGGAGCGGCCGGGAACAGCAGCGTTAACAGCGGCGCGGCAGCCGGTATGCAGTGCGTTAAAGTTTAAAATATGGACTCGGAACCTCAGTTCCACGTATGCATCCTTCTTTCGCTATTCCTACAAAAAAAAAAGTCTTAGCCGTGATTAGATTTCAGTCTCTCATCACATTTTAAATTTTTGATTCTCTTAACTATCTGAATAATTTCTTTCGTCTGATCGTACATTGTTTCAGATTGTTCATTGTGTTGATAGGCATGTAAACTTGTACCACTGGGGTGGGCGGTGTTGGCTTTACGTGGGAACACCAATTCCGCGAGACGCCGCGTCACCTCGGAAGACGTTTGCCACTGCCGTTGCTGGAAACCGGCTTTTATAGTTACGGCGCTAGTCTGTTGCTTTTATCTGGAGAATACGTTGTGCACACTTGTCTCACACACTGAACTCCCTCTTTCTTCAAGATTACCGTTAAAAAACTGCGTTCAGAACGAAGAGACACAGCAGTAACTGCAAGCCTAGCTACTGCGCTGCCATCTCTTGTCGACGCCAAGCAACAGCTGCGTGGCATGTCGTTCGATAACTGCATAACGTGGCAATCGAGTTTATTTCCACAGTTTGAAGATTCGTGGAAGAATAGTTAAAGTAAAGTTCACCTCAATGCCTGCATATATTTATACTGTAATTAAGTTAGTTTGAATGAACGCGACTTTGTAGGATTACGAAGGGAACCTTTCCTACTCGTTGTCACCTTTCATAGCAAATGGTATATACAACACGCTGTTGTGGTAGGGTTCGTCATTTGAGGGTTGGATTCCCTCTCTTCTTCATCGAAGAGTTTCACTGCCTGGGCTACTCTCAGGGTGCGCCTTCGACGTGGAAGATCCCTGTCGTGTCGTCTGCTTGCCGTCCATACTGCCTGCCGGTGCTCGCCGCCTTCCGGTCCTCGCCGCCGCCGCCGGCGCCTGCTGATCGCCGCCGACACCGCCGTCGCCGTCGCCGCCGGTGCCCGCCGACGCCGCCGTCCTGACCCTGGTCTACGGCCGTCTTCGTCTTCATCTGTCTTCGTCTTTGTCTGTCCCCAGTTTCTGTCCTCCCCTCTTCGTTCTGTTCGTTCTTGTTTCTCTCTCCCGTCATGTCCGCCCCCACCACCACTGTCACTACTACCACCACCGCCATTGTCTATACCTCCCCATCCGCCGCCTCCACCACTATAACTTGGTGTGCCCAGTCCCACCCCCCTCCTACCATTCCACCTATCCTCACTCACCCTTCACCCTCTATCTTTGTCGCCCCCTCTCCCGCTTCTTCCTCCCGCTCCTCTCGTTCTGATCCCTTCCCCCCACTCCCCCAGCCTGTCACTGCAGCTCCGGCTCGGGTGGTGGCCCGTCGGGCCACTGCCCACGCCCAGCTCTCCCCGTCACCTTCGCCATCACCGCCGCCACTGCCACCGTCATCGTCATCGTCGCCATCGCCTTCGCCTTCACCGTCACCGTCACCATCTCCGGCGCCGACTCCGGCCCCGGGACCTGCCCCTCCCCGCCACATTCCCGTTGTTCCCATCCCCCACACCTCCTCCACCGCCGTCAAGTGCCCCGGTGGCACTCCTGCTTCCTCTGCTTCCAAAAAGGCTGCGCCTCGTCCTCCTTCCCCCACCCATGATGCCATGGAAGTCTCCCCGCCTGTCCCTGCCCCCTCATTCTCCTCCTCTCCCCCTTCCTCCTACCGCTACCTCCTCTCCCGTCCTGATCCCTCTCTCCTTGAAGCCCGGAACCTCACCCTCTTCCTTCGCCAGCATTGTCCTGGTGCCCCCATCTCCCTCCTCACTCCCCGCCGAGATTCGGTCCTCATATCCTCCCCCAGCCCAACCCTCCACACCTACCTCCTTTCCCGCATCCCTGTCACCCGCTTTGGCCCTCATGCTTATCTTACCCCTGCTCCTTCTCCATCTCCTACCCGCCAACCCCAACCCCCGTGTCGCCCGCCGACCCTCACCGCCGTGATCACTCGGCTCAGTCCGTCGATCACGGAGGAGGAGGTGTTGGCGGAGCTCAAGGCCCATCCCACGCTGGAGGTGCGGGCGGTCCGCCGCATTTTCAACTCGGCCGGCCCCACCCGCCTTATGCGGGTTTTCTCTGAGGACGCCCCCTCCATTGACCGTCTCCTGAAGGAGAGTGCCCTCCCTTTTAACCAGCGTTATAAGGTTGACCCCTCCCGTTCCCCTCCTCAACCCCTGCACTGCCAGAGGTGTCTGCGCTATAACGCGCACCCCACAGCTGAGTGCCGCGAGGCCCCCACCTGCCCGCATTGTCGGCAAGTGCACTTCCTCAGGCAGTGCCCTAACCTCCAATCCCCTCCTTCCTGCAATACCTGCAATCTCCCCCATCCCACCTACTCCCAAAAGTGTCAAAGCCCGACCCCCTCCAACCACTCCTGAACTCACCGTCCCTGTCCGTCCCCTGGACGCCCCCACCCCTCCTGGCAATTCCCTTCGTCCCCCCCCCCACCGCTGAGGACATCATCCGGTTCCTTACCATCGTCCTCCAGAATGTTCATCCCTTTCAGCGCCCCCACACCCTCCAGCAGATCTCCCTTGCCGCCCGTTCCATATTCCAACTCAAGATGTATGCCACCTATTCCAACAACCAGGCCCATTTCACCTTCTCCCGCCTTGACACCCTCGTCTAAGTCCCTATCATGGCGCGACAGCAACGTATCCTTTTCAATAACATCCGCTCCCTACCCGCCAACAGGAACCTCTTCCTGCACACCCTTGCCACCCACCGCGTGGATGCCTTCCTCCTTAATGAAACCTTCCTCCAACCCCACCACACCATTCACACTTCGCCCTACCTCCTCCACCGCTCCGATAATCCCCTCCCAATTGCACGTGGCGGAGTTGCCATTGGTCACCACCGCCAGATCCCCGTTTGGCTCCAACCTCTCCTTCCCGACCCCACCGAACACCTGATCCTTAGTCTCTTCTTCCCCGGCCTTACCGTTACCTGTACCACCATCTATGTCCGCCCCAACGCTCCTATTCCCTTCGACTTCCTCTCCCACGTCGATCGTACCTTCTCCTCCTACGTGATCGCCGCCGACCTCAACATCCATAGTCGTTCCGCTGCCCAGTTACAGCGGTGGCATTGGTTCCTCTCCACCCTTCGAGGCGACCTCGTCCCCATCCCCCAGCATACCCGTCCCGAATCCAACTCCACTCCTGATGTTATCCTCTCCTCCCCCAACCTCCTTGGCCGCATAACAGTGGATGTCCTGGAGCCTATTGGTAGCGACCATCTCCCTGTCCTCCTCACCGTTTCAGACGGTCGTCGCCCTCGCCCCGACCCTCGTACTGACCCTTCCCCTAAGTTTTTCCACGACTATTCCCGTGCCGACTGGAATGCCTACCGGGATACCCTCTCCACCCAGGTTGATAGCCACCCCTTCCCCTACCACCACCCTGACGATGTCACCCATGCCGCCTCCTTTCTCCAGCAGACCTTGTCTGAGGCCGTGGAGGCCCACGTCCCTACTGTCGCCATCCACCCCACCGTCCTACCTTACCCCCACAGGCTGTTCTCCTCCTCCGTGAATCCCGTCATCTCTACCGTGCCTTCCTTCGCACGCGTGACCCGGACACACTACAACGCCACCGGCAACTCCAGCGACACATTCGTAATTTGCTCGCGGCTAAGAAACGCCGGGACTGGCGGCAGACATGCACTCGTTTAAATGCTACCCTGCCAGTCAACTCGTCCAAGTTCTGGTCGGCCTTCCGTCGCCTTACCGGAACTAAACCCTCCCCCTATTATCCTCTTCTCCATGATGATCACCCTTTCCCTGACACCCTTTGTAAGGCCAATCACTTTGCCTCCTACCTCTCCGATGTCTTTTCCATCCTCGATGATCCCCAGTTCGATTACTCCCTCTTCCCGGATGTCTGCGATCGAACTGCCACCTCCGTCCCTCCCCTCCCCCGGGTTTCCAGTACTTGGACAACATTGCACACACGGAACTCAATGCCCCTATCACTACACAGGATCTCATTGCTACACTCCACACAAAATGCAACACCGCTCCTGGTCACGATCGTGTCACCTACCGTCACCTTCGTGAAGCTCCTGTCTCTTTCCTCTCCACCCTGGCCAGGCTCTACAATGTAGTCCTGTCCACCGGTTACTACCCCGACCTGTGGAAAACCTCCCGTATCCTCATGTTCCTTAAACCTGGCAAACCGCCGTCCGCCGTCGCCTCCTACCGTCCCATCTGCCTTACCTCGGTCTTCAGCAAGGTCCTGGAATCTATCCTCACCCGACGCATCCACCAGCATCTCCGCCAGCACCGCCTCCTTCCCATTCACCTCACTCATCTCCTTTCTGAACAGCTTAATTCCCGTCCCTCCGCAATCTTCCTCTCCCTGGACCTCGAACGTGCATATGACCGCGTATGGCATTCCGGTCTCCTCTTCAAGCTCCAAACCTTCGCCCTTCCCATTAACTACGTCCGTCTGATCGGCTCTTTTCTCTCCCGCCGTCCTTCCTATGTCACCATCCATAACACAGATTCCTACACCTTTTTCCCCTCCGCCGGTGTGCCCCAAGGCTCCGTCCTCTCCCCCCTCCTGTATCTTTTGTACACGGCGGACATGCCGCCGCCATCACCCCCCGTCCACCTTCTCCAGTTTGCCGATGACACTGCCTTCCTTGCCCTTGCCCCCACCCTGCCCCACCCTGCAACGCTCCCAACGCCTTCTCCAATCCCATCTTGACCGATTCACCGCTTGGTGTAACCAGTGGTTGCTGAAGGTCAATTCTTCGAAAACCCAGGCGATCATTTTAGGCAAAACCACCCCTTCCTTCCGCCTCCTTGATTTCTATCTCACCGTCTATGGCCGTCCCATCGCCCTTACTCCCACCATTAAGTACCTTGGCGTCACCCTCGACTGTCGCCTCTCCTGGACTCCCCATCTCCGTACAATCCAAGCCAAGGCACGTTCCCGACTCCGTCTCCTCAAGCTCCTTTCCGCCAGTACGTGGGGTCTGGACCCTTCCACAATCCTCCACACCTATAAATCCCTCATCCGCCCTATCCTTTGTTATGCCCATCCAGCCTGGATCTCCGCCCCCCCTACCTTTTATAAATCCCTCCAAATCCTTGAACGCCATGCTCTCTGCCTTGCCTATCGCATCCGTCTCCCCACCCCCACGCGGATCCTGTATGATCTCATCCCCTTCCCCCACCTCCTCCTTTTCCTTGGAAGGATACGGATCCTGTACACCTCCCGTAAACTTGATCCTCCTCACCCGCTCGTATCCCCAATCCTCTCCCATCCCCGTCCGCTGCCGCGCCTGTATTCCCACGTCCCGCCCGGTCTCCATCTCTCCACCCTCCTTACTCTCTCCCAAGGTGGCTTCCGCCAGCTCCCCCTCCCTGATGATGTCCTCCTCCCCTCCATCTACCCCTCCTATCAACTTTGACCCTGCCCCCCCCACTTCCGGTGTCCTTTCCTTTAGGCACCCTCCCTCCCTCCCTTCTCTTCCCTTCCCTCCCCTTCTCTTTCCTTTTCCCCCATCCCCTCCCTCCACCCCTCTTCCCCCCGGGCATCCCCTCCCCCTTCCTCCCCCCCCCCTTTCTCCCCTGCCCATGGCATCTCTGCTTTCCCCTCTCCCTCTCCCACTCCCCTTCCTCCTCCTCCTCTCTTGGCAGGTCCCCGGGCTCGCACACGCATAGTGAACATTCGCGTGCTGGAGATCATCGCCATCAGTGTCTAGTGTGTGTGCTTCGTTTTGTGTTTTGTGCAGTTACAACTCAACTGTTCACATGTGCCGTCGCAGTTCTCCGTGTTTTGTGCGCCGTGTCAACAAGTGTTAGTGTTTTTATCGTCCAACGTGAACGGCTTCTTGTTTTTTTGTTTTTTGTAACTACTTTCTTTGCCTGCCATTTTTTGTATTGTCTGTGTCACCTATATCATATTATTGTACCCCATAAGGCTGAAGAGCAGCGTATTAAGCTGCTGCCAGCCCGCCTTGTATGAGGTGATGAAAATTACAATAAAGGAAAAAAAAGGTAGGGTTCGTATAAGGTGTGGGTGATTGTAGAATTTTAGAAGGGCTGGGTTTGCAAGTTGGCAATTACTGGATGCGCTCGTGATTAATCGGAAGTTGGTCATTTATACCTGCAATTTTACAAAATTTTATGCCGTGAGATGATCCTTTGAAATATACTTTGTATTTAGTTATTTATTTAGAAAGATAGAAGTTTGAAGTTTTTACCATTAATTGAACATATTTAATACAAAAAAGGTTTTATAAAATTGTAGGTTGAAAAAGTAGTGTTCATATATGGTTCTTCAAAATAGTGTTTGTATCAGTGTTCTTGCATATAATCGCATGTTTTAGGTAAAATTTTAACTTTAACTATACACAAAAATTGTTTTAAAGTTTAATTACTATGTTTGTTTTTGAGGAACTATATGTAACTCATTTTCTGAAGGTATGGTGTTCGCGTACGCAATTACTGCAGTAAATAATTTTTAGTCGTTCTTTCCTCTTACATTGGTTTTGTTAGCCCATATCCAAGTTCTCTTAGAAATAGCCAACTTGTGTACAACTTGTTTTGATTGTAGCCAGGATTAATGTGCACATACAACACATAAGAATTTATTGCAGCAATGCCTAGCATATTATAGAACGAACAAACAGGCCATCTCTTAGTACACCTTCTACAGGAATAAGTGCTGGCAAGTTTATCTGTTGCGACAACTCCTTTAGTTTTGTTGTAACGTAATATTACTTCAGGCTTCTTATGCTCTTCAGGAGACAAACTACTGTCATGGTGCATCATACAGAATAATACTACGGTTTTATTCTTTTTTGGCACGTACGAAACGATCCCTACGTCCCTCTGCAATCCAAAGCTGGTTGAAAACACTGGTCTGCTATTGTTTGCCAGCATTTTCTTCTGAAATTCAGCTTTGTTTTTTCTGAGAGTTCCAACTAACGTTAGATTTTTATTTAGAAGTTCTTTGTCCAGAGTGTAATCCGTAAAGAAAGTATCGGTGGTAATGTTTCGCCTAGTCTTCTCAATATTTTCCACGAGCTTCAATACAACACTTCTGACTTGATTTATTTCTCGTGGACCATTTTCTGGCTTTCCTGTATATGCTTCTGCTGCACAAACACGTGCTGGTTTCACATCAGATAACAACCATAATTTTATTCCATTTTTCTCCTTTCGGGTTTGGAGGCATGTACTGATGGAACGGACACCTTCCTCAGAATGGAACCAATTGCTCTTCCACTGTGACGTTTTCATAAAGAACGAACATTTTAGGAAATTGTTCCACAAACATTTCAAAGACAGTTCTGATAGCAGCCAGTTTATCATGGCGTCGCCTAGCTGGTCGATCTTCTTTGTTGTCAAATCTGAGAAATCTGCAGTAACTATTATACTATTGTAGGTCGAAGATGAAGTCACAAGGAGAAAGAAGAAGCTGCATATGCCGTTACAGGGGATATGCTTATTATCTCTTGGTACCTTTGCTTTACCTCTAATAATTTTAAGCCATCATTTATTTATACATTCATCTGTACAAAAATATTCTTAGTGTGAATGTCGTTAATACTTCATACAATTCTTCTCATAGTTATTCCTACATCTATCAGAAACACTAATGATCAGGCTGACTAATGATTTGCCCGTTTACTCAGACGTGTGCAATGTTTTGTATAGTGCTTTCTTTCAGATAAATTACTCTCGGAAAGGAAACATTTCAAGTGAATTGTTGAGTAATTTACAGTTTATAGACGGTAAATATTTGCGATTTACGTGAAAATCAATACACTTCACAATTTTTCTGCTACAGTGTCATCTCCATTCATATGTGTCTGTGACGGTTAAGTTCCATCATGACAGTGAGCTGTTTCGAACACCTGCCAGACAGCTGTGGCGCGTTGGAGAAGTATACAGCACCAGCTCTCTGTAACTGTTGTGTCTGATTAAGTAACAGGTTTTGGCACGAAGACGTTTGAAAGTAATAAGAGAAGCGAAGTACAAGTGCTACTTAAGGCGTTGCAAGACTCGACAGCAATCACGGATGGGTATGCTTATGGGTCTGCTGAGTGGAGAATGGCAATGACGTCGGTGCCAGTAATCGAATTGGACATGTCATGAAAAACGTCATAAGTACAACCTTAGGAAGAGGAGGTAAAAAAGCCCTAGCGGGTATACAGCAGCCAGTCAGCATGATGTAAAACCCAACACGGTAACCTTTCCATCAGAGGTGGGAAGGGAATGGGAGAACGACGACATGTGGTTGCTATTGCAGAGGTCACCATGTGGCGACCAATATAATGAAGGGAGAAGGGAATGGCCGGTTAGCGAAAGATCGATGGTGGAGTAAGTGCCGTAAGAGGCACTGAAATGGGTAGGGGAACCATCATTAAGATGGCACAGGTCGTAAGCCCTAGGAAAGTGCTATATGAACAAAGTTCAACTAGATCAAACAGCACCACCCCAAAAGGGGTGTTTACTGAGCTCTGTGAACTTCCCGGATAATTCGTCAAATAGTTCAGAGTAGTGGTGGGCAGGAAATCGCGTATCTGTTAGAAATCACAGTGACTGAGAAGTCACAGATATCACAGTAGCAACTTTACAGAATCTAACTGCGATTTCAGTCACAGTTAGCAGTCGCAAATAGTATTTCACATTCAAAGACGTGAGCCATCTATTGGTCGAATTTAGCACTGCTTTCTGCGATTTCCGTGACAAGTCGCAACTAAGAGTCGCAAGTAGCAACTAGAAAGCGCGGTTAACAGTGCCATCTGTGGGTCAAAGTTCGTACTACGCCCATCTCTGCGGTACGCTATGGAGTCTAACTGCGATTTCCGTGACAAGTCGCAAATAAGAGTCGCAAGTAGCAACTAAAAAGCGCAGTTAGCACTGCCATCTGTTGAGCAAAGTTCATACTACGCTATTCGCTACCGAGTCAAACTGCGATTTCTGTGACAAATCGCAACTAAGAGTCGCAAGTAGCAACTAAAAAGCGCAGTTAACATACTTTTCCTAGTGTCATCTGTTGACCGACGTACGTACTTCGTTATGAGAGCCTTGTGCCTCACGAGATCGATGTGCTGTGTGTGCATATGAAGGGCTTATTTCAATAGTGGTACAAGTCCATTTTTGTTAATTTTGAGATATAGAGTCGTAAAGTTAAATGAGCGCTGAAAAATCTGCAGTTGAGATACCAGAAATATTCAAGCATATGGCTTCTTGCTAGAGATGAACCTTTATTTATGTTTGTTTGGATCACTAATTTCAGAAGCATTATAGACAGAAAAGTGTAGGTAATGGACTCGTACCACTATTGAAATAAGCCCTTCATATTATATGACGACATGCACATTCAGCATCAGTTATGGTTGGTCAAATACTGGTGTGACTGTGAATGTATTATATTAATAAGAAGCAACATTGCCTTTTTCTCCTGAAAATATCAAGTAACGTAACAAATATGTTTGATTCTGCTTCCAATATGACAGTTTTGGTTAATACTCCACATGCCTACAGGACTTTGCAATGTTAACACAGCAGAACTCAGACATCTGTATAAGTGTAGAGAAATGAAAACAGTCATATGAATGCCTCACTTTTGTTCCGACACAGTTCAAGACTCGGGAGAAAAGTTTTACACCTGGTGTTCTACATGGCAACTTCACACACAAGAACTTTTTGCCGACACTACTACCACCTACATAAGTAAGCTTTTCCTGTGTCACTTTCAAGCAATGCACTTAAGCTATTCCTGATTTAACTGGAAGATCTGTACTTCCCACTTTCATAACAACAGCCTCAAAATGCATATTGTAGACTTCGGGATATGTTACAGGTCAGTGTCACACCAAGATTGCGGGGAAAGGGGGGGGGGGGCGGCACGTCTGTATCCAACAAGTGTTTACCAATAAATAAGTGGCGGAAAATTACGGGTATAGGACGGCTTAACATGTGGAAAATGAGATTTTTATTATACACTCAATGTATTTAACATTTATTATTCCTTTAATATCGCACAACAACTTCAATAAAACACTTTAATCAGTCGCACACTTATTTCAAAATTATTTCACTTTTAAACTGCAAATCCTCTAAGAGCTGTCTTGAATCTTCACGAGTCTCTCTCAACAGCCTTGATGTGGATAGATATGTACAGCAACCAGTAATCAGTCAGAGCTGCGTGTGCAAAAACACAAGGATTATTAAACAATTTTTGCTGTCACTAATTACCAGCAATATAATTGATAGAGTAGATTGCTGATATTTGCTATATCACATTAGCTAATATATGCTATATAACATTCGCAAGAACGATCTCACTGAAGTAATTAAGTCCATCAAAACGCTTAGAAACTAACCTCTCGTCTGACGAAAACGGTCTAAAGACTGGCAATTTCTTCAGATCTGTTGACAATGATATTTTGAATTATCACTTTACTGAGTGACTGAAATGTAGTTCAGGTACCTATGAACATAACAATATGTTAGAATTCATTTTCTAAACACGAACTATTACGGTACTGTGCGGCTACTTACATATTAATTACACTATTAATATTTTCACAGTTGTTTCTTTAATACGAAATTAAAGCCAACGGAAGAATAAACGTAAAACATACTTACCAATGACAGGTTTGTTGAGATGCAATTTTCTGTGTGGACAGATGTAACTTTTTCATATGGTGGTACGTCGCAGAAATCGCAGGAGTCACAGAAATCGCAGAAGTAGCAGAAATAGCAGTGGCGGAGGGATACGCGACTTAGGTTCCTTAACTGCGACTCTTAACTGCGACAAATCACAGTTAAGAATAACAGATACTGAAAAGTAGCATTCACAGAAATCACTGATATCGGAAAATCGCAGCTTAGCCCATCACTAGTTCAGAGCATATAGGTTTGCTCACCTCTCTGCACTGTTGATTAATACTATTCATGAAATCATTAAATGCCTGATTTTGCTGTGCAAACTGTTGTCCTACAGGGTGGCGCACAAAATGTGTTCCCAATTGTTTCTTTCACAATTTACGACGCACATTAGATATCCCACTGGGATCTCTATGGCAGTACCAGCAGAGCTTGGAAAAAGAAATGAGTTACGAAATGACGTGTAATTCACGGTACTGCCGCTAGGAGACTAGTAAGCAGCAATGGCTGATAATGGAAGACTGACGACACGGCAACCATCGGCAGTTGTGTTACTTTTTCATGAAACGAAAAACCTTGTTGTGACCCACAGGCGTTTTCGACAACAGTTTAACACACAGGTTGTACGATAAATTTGTACAGGATGGAACAGTATTGGATGCGCAGGAGAATATTGAAGCAGTAAGAGTTGCTGTGCGGAGAAGTCCCGGGAAATCGTGTAGAAAGACAGCAGTGCAACTGGGAATAACCAGACGCTCCATTCAACGCATTCTTAAAAGTGACCTCCATATGTACCCATACAAGATGACCTGTGCACAGAAGCTAACTGAAGAACACAAGCAGCAGAGGCTACTGTTTGCTCAGTGGGCGGAGGATAGGGAAAAAACTCTCAACAACGTTTGGTTTTCAGACGAGGCGCATTTTCATTTTGACAGTGTGGTTAACAAACAAAATGTACGCTTTTGGGCCACTGAAGACCCACAAGTGCTTCATGAACGACAACTTTATGCTCCGAGGATTTCAGTGTGGGCAGCAATTTCCAGTCACGGACTTATTGGACCCTTTTTCTTTGAATAAACTGTGAACAGCGAGCGTTATTTGAGCATGCTTCGCAATAGCTTCATTCCACAGCTTCTTGCTACTGCCTTGCCATTCAACATGCAGTGGTTCATGCAAGATGGAGCAAGGTCACATACTGCAAACACTGCGTTGGAGTTTTTACACGAGCATTTCGACATGCGGATCATTTCACTCAGGTTTCCAGGTCGCTTCAATGAGGGACAAAATTGGCCCCCCAATAGTCCAGACCTCAATCCGTGTGACTATTTTCTTTGGGGGTACCTAAAGAAAAAAATTTCCCGAAACGTCCACGTGATTTAATGGAGCTCAGAAGACTTATGCTTAAAGTTTGCAGTGAAATTACGGAAGACATGTGCTGTAGGGTAATCACTAACATCAGCGTTCGTTTGAAAGGAGTTAGGAAACGAAATGGTGAACATATTGAGCATGTGCTGGGTTAGAACAAATCTCCATGGACAGCTCTTCATTATAGTATATGTTCCTTTCAGATTGTATTGACAATAAAATTTGTATTCAAAAACAAAATGGTAACACATTTCGTGCGCCACCCTGTATATTTTCTGATGTCTTGCGAACTGCTGAGTAACCTGTTGTGTTATTAGTTGCACGAGATGTGTCAAATTGTGTGTCTCACTAGTATCTGCATTGCTTTCATGAACTGTCTCCTGTTCTTGCGTTCACGACGTCGCGAGAAAATAATCAAAGGAATTTTCGCTGCGCGCGCATCAGTTTCACTATTTGAAAAAATGTTTTCCGGTGAGAACTGAGAAACTGTCTCATTGAGCCTCGTAAAAGTGACATCATGATTAGCTATATTACCAGTGTCATCATGTTTGTTTCCGTAGCCAATGGCCAGTTCATGAGTTGGTGCACTCCTTTCAACTGTTGCCAGGCTGGGACTTCCACCATCTTGACGTATTGTATTTTGTTATGAATTTTCGGCACTAGCCATTTCATTTGACTCCATTGTGAACAGCGTGTAGCAAAATTATGATAAAAAAGATTTTCAAACACGAAATTTTTTTGTATTGGTACTTTACAATTAAATTACATTTATGTGCGTACTCTTTAATGAACCTGTTCATCATCTGATACAGTCTTACAGAATTTGAATGAATTATTTTACACTTTGCTGTTCAAATTTTCGTCTTTCCTATAGAAATTCACTCTTCGTGAAGGATATTAATTGGAAGGAAAAGAGATTATCTACTGGGAGAGAGACGGCGCCAAACGCGGCCATATAAGCAAGCAGCGTAGCAGCTACCTACCTTAATCGCTGAAATCCGCATTCCCAGGGCGTCTCCTTTGTGGGCAAAATTTAATTTTAATTTGCTCCTTCGAATTTTTATTAGTCCCATTATCACGGATACGTCACAAATGCGACAAAGGTCTCATTAGTTGATCGACTGGGACATGTCACGAAAAACTTCATAAATACAACCTTAGAAAGAGGTGGTAAACACGCCCTAGAAGATATACAACAGCCGGTCAGCATGGCGGAAAACCCAACACGGTAACCTGGCCATCAGAAGTGGGAAGGGAATGAGACACACGACAGGATGTAGTCGCTATTGCAGAGGTCACTGTGTGGCGACCACTATAATGAAGGGAGAAGGGAATCGTTCTTAGCGGTAGATGAAACAGCACCACCCCGAAGGGGGTGATGGCCATTGAAATCCCTGTGGAGCAGGAAGGGTGGGTGGAGTTGCTGAACGAGGGCAATTATGGGAAAGGGAATAGATGGCCTGGCAGAAGGGTGGTAGAGATTGCAAACTGCAACTGCAGAGTCCAAGTGGACGTGGATGACAACTGCTTCCAATGTAGTATTAAGGTGAGTCGATACAACGAAAATGACAAAATTTTGGTTTGTTTCATT
This sequence comes from Schistocerca americana, assembly GCF_021461395.2. Lineage (NCBI taxonomy): Eukaryota > Metazoa > Arthropoda > Insecta > Orthoptera > Acrididae > Schistocerca > Schistocerca americana. The sequence continues at coordinate 92,503,858 of NC_060129.1, read as the reverse complement.
ATAAAATTATTTGGAGGCTTCTGAATAAAACAAATCAGGTTTCACCCTTCTAAGTGAATTCTAAGTGTTTTTTTATCGCTGCAAAGTTGACGCGCCGCGTAAACGGTTGTAGCGACTTGGTGTGTCACCTCTGACGGCGCCGCTCGCTGGCTGCAAGCAGGGTATCTCTGCGGAATTAGAAAGTGTTTTGTTTTCCAACGTTGTTGACTGTATCTCTGTGACAAGTGACTGTTCATATCGGTAAACATAAACGCTATACCGTGTGTGTTGACTTGTGGAGTTTGCTTTGTGTTGTTTAGCTGTTCAATTTTGTGCATTTGACGAATATTGCTCGTACCTGTTTTGCGTATTTGGTTTGTGGATATCAATACGCGCCGTTTCAGCAATCGAGTGTTTAAGAAAAGGCACAATGAGTGGAAGAAGAAATATTTTGTTGTTTCGAAGGGAGATGACGCTCAGACTGCTACACCGACTGCTCCAAATGAATGTGATACAGGGCTATTACAAATGATTGAAACGATTGCATAAATTCACTGTAACTCCATTCATTGACATATGGTCACGACACACTACAGATACGTAGAAAAACTCATAAAGTTTTGTTCGGCTGAAGCCGCACTTCAGGTTTCTGCCGCCAGAGCACTCGAGAGCGCAGTGAGACAAAATGGCGACAGGAGCCGAGAAAGCGTATGTCGTGCTTGAAATGCACTCACATCAGTCAGTCATAACAGTGCAACGACACTTCAGGACGAAGTTCAACAAAGATCCACCAACTGCTAACTCCATTCGGCGATGGTACGCGCAGTTTAAAGCTTCTGGATGTCTCTGTAAGGGGAAATCAACGGGTTAGCCTGCAGTGAGCGAAGAAACGGTTGAACGCGTGCGGGCAAGTTTCACGCGTAGCCCGCGAAAGTCGACGAATAAAGCAAGCAGGGAGCTAAACGTACCACAGCCGACGGTTTGGAAAATCTTACGAAAAAGGCTAAAGCCGTTTACAATTTCTACAAGCCCTGACACCCGATGACAAAGTCAAACGCTTTGAATTTTCGGCGCGGTTGCAACAGCTCATGGAAGAGGATGCTTTCAGTGCGAAACTTGTTTTCAGTGATGAAGCAACATTTTTTCTTAATGGTGAAGTGAACAGACACAATGTGCGAATCTGGGCGGTAGAGAATCCTCACGCATTCGTGCAGCAAATTCGCAATTCACCAAAAGTTAACGTGTTTTGTGCAATCTCACGGTTTAAAGTTTACGGCCCCTTTTTCTTCTGCGAAAAAAAAAAAGTTACAGGACAAGTGTATCTGGACATGCTGGAAAATTGGCTCATGCCACAACTGGAGACCGACAGCGCCGACTTCATCTTTCAACAGGATGGTGCTCCACCGCACTTCCATCACGATGTTCGGCATTTCTTAAACAGGAGATTGGAAAACCGATGGATCGGTCGTGGTGGAGATCATGATCAGCAATTAATGTCATGGCCTCCACGCTCTCCCGACTTAACCCCATGCGATTTCTTTCTGTGGGGTTATGTGAAAGATTCAGTGATTAAACCTCCTCTACCAAGAAGCGTGCCAGAACTGCGAGCTCGCATCAACGATGCTTTCGAACTCATTGATGGGGACATGCTGCGCCGAGTGTGGGAGGAACTTGATTATCAGCTTGATGTCTGCCGAATCACTAAAGGGGCACATATCGAACATTTGTGAATGCCTAAAAAAACTTTTTGAGTTTTTGTATGTGTGTGCAAAGCATTGTGAAAATATCTCAAATAATAAAGTTATTGTAGAGCTGTGAAATCGCTTCAATCATTTGTAATAACCCTGTAGAACTTCTTCCAGCAAGAAACATTGTGACAGCAAAGAAAAATTTGAAAACTATGAAAGGGACAGTAATGATGTGAATGAAATAATTAACATTTCCTTGCTCTCTAATATTTTGAAACATAACATACTATGCCGAGTTTGCAAAGAAAGAGGACTGGAATTGAAAATAGCTTCACACATTTGTTTGGCTCGTAAAATGTTCTTGGAGAGTAACAAATGTGTTGCAGAAGTTTCGTTTTCTAACAGTATTCCTCATAGTGGTAATAGTGGAAAGAAGGTGTATGATATAAATGTTAGGCTAGTGTATGGCTTGTGTTGCAAATTGACAAGGGCAGTGCTGCAGGGACAATGTTATGTGGAATTATGAACTTGCCAAAACCACCGACCAAGTTTGGATTTTATACTGGATTGGTGGGATCTTCTGCTGAAGATATTGCTCAAGCAACAATGAAGAAAGCAGTTGAAGAATCTGTGACAGATAATGGGAATTGTAGAGATTTATCTGTTGCTTTAGATGGATCATGGTAACGTAAAGGTCATAAATCTCTAAATAAATTTGTGACAACTACCAGTGGAGACGGTTGCAAAGTAATTGATATTGCTATTCTCTCAAAACACAGTGAAACTTGTGAAGCAAATTTTCACAGCCCAAGTGGAGTGATGCAAGTAGAGGGAATGAAAGCAATTTTTTCCAGATCATAGGAGTGGTATAATGTATGATACATTAACTACCTAGTAGATTGTGATTCTAAGGGATGTAAAGCAGTAGAGGAACTGAAACCTTATGGTAATGAAATTCACATTAAAAAACAGAAGTGCAGTGGACATGTGCAGAAGTGCGTGGGGGCTCACTTGTGCAAACTAAAGCAGACATTAGGATCCCAGAAGCTTAGTGATGGTAAGACCCTTGGAGGATATGCATTGATAATATGAGGACAGCAGTATGGGCATTATATTTTCATACTGCATCAACAAATGAGCACCCACAACATGTGCTGTGGCCCACAGGGAGTGACTCATGGTGTAAGTACCAATCAGGAAAGGAATATGCCCATAAAAACAGTCTACCAAATTCTGTAATTGATGTAATTAAGTCCATATTCATAGGTTTATCACAAGCAAGTTTATTGAGAAAGTGTTTACATGGGAAAACACAAAATCCAAATGAAAGTGTAAATAATTTAATTTGGATTAGGATTCCCAAAAGAGTATTTGTACAGATAAAAACATTGCACTTTGGAGTGTATGATGCAATGGCAACATACAATGAAGGAAACATTATCAAATGTGATGTGCTGAAACATTTAGGTTTCCAACCAGGACACAACACTATTTCCACAATGCGTCTAATTGATGAAGAAAGACAAAAGGTGCAGGAAGAAGAGACAAAAGCCTACAACATGTTGCAAAAGGGAAGAAGAGACCAGTGAAAATGAAATTAACACTGGAAAAATAAGAGGATGCTGATAATCCATCATATGGGGCAGGTATGTATTAAAAACTTTAGAAGCCATTTCGTGCAACTTTAAAATTTTCATCTTCGAGGAACATTTTCCCAAAAAGTGCTAACAGTATATCAATGAAATTTATACACAATATTGTTTACTTCTTTTCCTTCATTTTTATAACAAATTGTAAAAAAATATTGTATGATTAAAGAGTTATAGAAGAAAAAGAGCAAAATTTTAGAGAAAAAAATAAGCATATGTTTAAAAAAATTGTAAAACAAAAACCAATAAATATTTCTTAACATGGCACTACAACTTTGTAGAGAAATATCCACTGAACATGTAGTCCAAATTGGAGAGCAATATGTTTAATGGCTTTAGAAAAAATGTTCCTTCTATTTGCTGAAATTAACATGGAGGACATGGATCGTTCTGGGTCTCCTTAAGGGAGAGGCATGTGTTAACAATGTCCATATGGACCAACATGCAAACGCCACCAGAAGCCGTCAAAGGGCCAACTGGGTTTTGACAGACGAAATGGAACCCTGAAGGGTTAGAGAATGACCACCAGTAAAATGAGATTCCGGCAAAATTAGAGAAATTAAGGGACTGGAAGACAGGAGGGTGAGAGGAGTAGCTACTAAAGTCCCATTGAATAAGCACAGAACAGGAATACAAATGAGAGGCAAACAGGCCAGAGCCAGTCACGCCACTGGGTCAACATCCATAACTAACAAGGGCAGGGTGACATTAATAAACAAGAGGTCAGACTCAGGTTGCGAAGGGAGAGTCGGCTCCTCTGAGGGCAGAGGAGGGGCCTTGTTCTGGGACTTAGATTGCTTTACCACCTCTGCTGACCCTCCTCTTCCTCCTCCTCCACCACCTCTTTCATAGTCCAAAGAGGGTAGGGCCTGGGGAGAGAGCAGGCATCAACGAGATGTGGAACTGAGAGTGAGCAGGCAAATTTGGGGCACACAGAATGTGGGTCCTTCAGCTGACTTGTGGCAGCAGGCCTCTAGTCTGGGAGCCACCGGTAGAACAGGTCCCAGGAGCAGACCCCATCACCAGTAGGTGCCAGAGAAGGGGGACACTTCTCCAAACATGTAGGGGAAATGGCAACTGGAGTGAAGGGCGTGGGAAACACAGGGAAGGGGGAGAGGAGAGGTAATGAGGGAAAGGCGAACTTAGATGTTGTAGATGCAGGGTGAAGATAGTCATTTTTCTGACAAGATTTGCTGTAGGACAACTGAGCAAGGGACTTACACTGCTGGATTTTCTTTACCTTCTTATAAACAAGGAAATCCAGTGAGCATGGAGAGTGATGGTCATGAAAATTAACACACACGGGCAGCAGCACATGGCAGCTCCCCTCATAGAGTGGGTGTGCATATTCACCACATGGAAAGTCTGCTGTACAGTGGGAAGAGGTGGAAAAAACGCAATCGCCAAAAACACCTTCTCTCAGAGGGTATCCCCTCAAATGACAGAAGAAAAGCGTCCGGTTCTGATGCCATTGTCCTTTCTGAATACACTGAATAAAATGAATGCCTCTCTGTTCCAGATTGGCCCAGTGTTCTACATCAGTTTGAAAGATGAGCACCCTCGAAAAATTACTATGTGAACCATATTCAAAGACTGGTGACGAGTAATGGACTTTGGGATGTTGCCAAGATGAACACAGTAGTGAAAGCGCATAGACTGGATGGCAGAAGAAGTATTTATCAACAGCGAACCCAACTGCATCTTACCGAAAGTATTCATATGTCACTGAGAAAACTGTAGACAATTCAAAACAAGGCACTGCACCTCCTCTGAGTTGCACCAGATTACCGGAATTCCGATGATAAAAAATCGGAACCATCAATCAGCAACTACTACAAGTGACCTTGAGATCAGAAGAAACGAAACGAGATTTCACAGCGAAAAAAAAAAAAATGTTTAGAGGATGTAAGTAAAGCAGTCAAGCTGCTCATCCTACAAAAGAGCAAAGCCAGGAAGTAACGTCGAGAAGAAGTCACGGCGGAATGTTGCTGCTGAAGCTGGTGTATTTTCTCCGTCTTCTTATGGAATCCCCTCCATGGACTCCAGCATCTCTGCACTGTCCAGGGAAGGTCCATCTGTGTGGTGGCGTCCACCCTCACCCTCAGCCCCTCGGGAGAAATTATGGTGCTAGGCTACTCTCGTTTCACACCTCAGCATACACCAGCCAATTTCTGTTTATGATGGTATTTACAGGTAACAATAATTTTTAGAATGGATGTAGAAGTAATCATGAAGAAAGTCAATGGTAGCTACATTGAAGGAACTCACAAACCATAAAAGTAGGCTGTTCTGTTGCATCACTACAGGAAAAGGTGGATCAAAAGGAACTGTGCTTGGATGGCACATTATGTAGCAGGTTTCCAGATTCCATCATGAACCTGTAAGCAGCTGGATAAATAATTTCCGTATGAGAGAAAACCTGCAAGTTGTCTTGTTTGTATGTTAGTCTGTGCCTGTTACACACAAGTTGTATTTAAAGCTTTACAAACTTTAATAAAAGCCTTTATCATCAGCGTCTTCAATAAGCATATATAAAGTACCATGTATTATCTCACATAAGTGCTCCATATCTTCAAAATCTGGATATGCGCAGTTTTCAACAGAGTTCAGAATACTTTTGGTATCGTGAAAACAATTTACTTTCATAGGAAATTTATACACTACAGCACCAAAGAAACTGGTATAGGCATGCGTATTCAAATACAGAGGTAATGAAACCAGGCAGACTACGGCGCTGCGATCGGCAGCGCCTATATAAGACGACAGGTGTCTGGCGCAATTGTTAGATATGTTACTGGTGCTACAACGGGAGGTTACCAAAGATTTAAGTGAGTTTGAACGTGGTATTATAGTCGGCACACAAGCAATGGGGCACAGCATGTCCGAGGTAACGATGAAGTGTGGATTTTCCCGTGCGACCATTTCACGAGTGTACTGTGAATATCGTGAATCCGCTAAATCATCAAATCTCCAACATCGCTGCGGCAGGAAAAAGATCCTGCAAGAAAGGGACCAACGACGACTGAAGATAATCGTTCAATGTGACCAAAGTGCAACCCTTCCGCAGTTTGCTGCAGATTTCAATGCTGAGACATCAACAAGTGTCGACATGTGAACCACTCAATGAAACATCATTTATAATGGCTTTCAGAGCCACTCGTGTATCCTTGGTGACTGCATGACATAAAGCTTTACGCCTTGCCAGGGCCTGTCAACAGCGACATTGGACTGTTGATGACTGGAAACATGTTGCCTGGTCGGACGAGTCTCCTTTCAAGTTGTATTGAGCGGACAGACATGTTCGGGTATGGAGACAACCTCAGGTATCCATGGACAATGCATGTCAGCAGGGGACTATTCAAGCTGGTGGGGGCTCTGTAATGGTGGGCTTGTGCAGCTGGAGTGATATGGGACCCCTCATAAGTCTTGATACGATTCTGACAAGTGACAAATCTGACCACCTTCATTCATTCATATCCACTATGCATTCCGATGGACTTGAGCTATTCCAGCAGGACAACGCGACACGTCACACGTCCAGAATTGCTACAGACTGGCTCCAGGAACACTCTTCTGAGTTTAAACACTTCTACTGGCCACCAAATTCCCCAGACTCGAACATTTATTGAGCATATCTGGGATGCTTTGCCACTTGGAGTAGCAGCGCGGTCATGGGCGTCTTGTCACGGTCAGTGCGGCTCCCGCCGTCGGAGGATCGAGTCCTTCCTCGGGCATGGGTGTGTGTGTTGTCCACAACGTAAATTACTTTAAGTTGGATTAAGCAGTGTGTAGGTTTAGGGACCGACGACCTCAGCAGTTTGGTCCCATAAGACGATACCATAAATTTCCAAATGGGATGCCTTGCAATGTGCTGTTCAGGAGAGATCCTCACCCCCTCTTACTGTTACGGATTTATGGACAACCCTGCAGGGTTCATGATGTCAATTCCCTCCAGCACTACCGCAGATATTAGTCGAGTCCATGCCACGTCGTGTTGTAATAGCACTATCCGTTGACAACGCTTTTACTCTAACGCCTAACATTCTACAGCCAGCATGGTATTAATCTTTTAGCCTATACAGTTAAATTAAGAAGATATAAAGATATGACAGAACTGTTTTTAAAAACAGCTGACATATGTGATGTGATGAAAACAAATAACACATTACAAATTTATCCTCATTTACTCACATGATGTGCATGCACAAAATCCTTTCTGGGTACTACACCTTGCCAGCGATTTCTCATTTTGTCGCATTTGGGAAATCGGTACATGTACACTTTCATTTCGTATACATGTTGTCCTCTTTCTTTCTCGGCCTCATTTTTCCGCAGGTGCAGATACGCAAGTTTTATAGATTAATTGCTGTTTTTTGCAACTGCAGTGAAGTTTTTTTAAGACAGACGCAGTTCGCTTTATTCTAAACCATCTTCAGTTGCCACTTTGACAATACGGTTTTTTTTCTTTACAATTTTGTTTGCTAGGATAATGAACAGTTCGTACGCTTTACTTACTACTAAAACAGTTTCAATTCTAATGGTTACTAACGGTTTTTGTTATTGTTTACTTTATTCTTGTTGTTCATCCACGTGTATATTTCCGGTATTTAGTACCCAGCGCTTTCACTATACTAAATATTCACGTTTCTGTGTTGAGAAGTACTAGTGTGGTCTCGCCATTTTGTGTGTTTTGTTTTGTTATTAGGAGATGCGTGCTTCTTTTGTTTGTTTTGGTAACGGTGGGAGTATCTGCTATCGCGCTGTTAGTGTTTATATTTTACGACTAGTGTGTGTGTGTGTGTGTGTGTGTGTGTGTGTGTGTGCGTGTGTGTGTGAAGGTATCATGTCTCGACTACTGAGTGTGTAAATTATTGCTTTATTATGGCACAGTGGTGTATGATCCAGGGTGGAGGTATTGTCTAGTTTGTGGTATTATTTTGTGGTGTCTAGTGGGTTGTTCTTTCCCTACAATATGTTTTATTCGTTTAAATACAGCCTGGTTGCTGATGTTTGTCTGGTCATTTATTATGTATTTCTTCTGTATTTGAGATGTAAGCTTCTGTGAGAAATAAAGTTCTTTCTTGAAAAATTTGAGCTAGTAGTTAAAAGATCTTTAATAATAAGCCTTTAATTGCTATATGTGGTGATTTCAACGCAGAAATGGCAAGCACAGAGGGGCTAGTTACAAGAACATTTCTGAATAAGCTATTATCATTGGACCTATGTTATACAAATCGACACATCAAAAAAAGGTTTGCATCACCCCAGTTCCCAGAATTCCTGTTGACTGTGGATATTTTATCACAGACACAGTCCCTTTGACTGTTTGGAGATATCACTAAACCTGTCCAAAGATGTAAACAACCGTGCATGAGCACCACGTATTAGACAGATGGGGGTCTGACAGCTGATCAGTTCCTGTCATTCCATCAGGAAGGAGGTACACAGCTCATGTGGTCTGTAGTTCAACCATGCCTAGATGGTCGCGTCTGCATTGTTACTTCGTGCCAGGAAGGGCTCTCAACAAGGAGAGTGTCCAGCTGTCTCAGAGTGAACCAAATCGATGTTGTTCGGACATGGACGAGGTACAGAGAGACAGGAACTGTTAATATGCCTTGCTCAGGCCGCTCAAAGGCTACTATTCCAGTGGATGACCGCTACCTACGGATTATGGCTCGGAGGAACCCTGACAGCAACGCCACCATGTTGAATACTGCTTTTCATGCAGCCACAGGACGTCGTGCACAATAGGTTGCATGATGCGCAACTTCACCCCCGACGTCCATGGCGAGGTCCATCTTTGCAACCACGACACCATGCAGCGTAGTACAGATGGAACCAACAACATGCCGAATGGACCTCTCATGATTGGCATCATGTTCTCTTCACCAATGAGTGTCGCGTATCCCTCCAACCAGACAATCAGAGATGTGTTTGGAGGCAAGCCAGTCAGGCAGAACGCCTTAGAAACACTGTCCAACTAGTGCAGCAACTTGAAGGTTCCCTGCTGTTTTGAAGTGGCATTATGTGGGGCCGATGTACGCCGCTAGTGATCATGAAAAATGCCATAACGAACGATACGTGAATGCCTTCCTCCGACCGATAGTGCAACCATATTGGCAGCATATCGGGGAGGCGTTCTTCTTCATGGACGACAATTCGCGCCTCCATCTAGCACATCTTGTGAATGACTTCCTTCAGGATTACGACATCGCTCGACTAGAGTGGGCAGCATGTTCTCCAGACATGAACCCTATCGAACATGCCTGGGACAGACTGAAAAGTGCTGTATATGGACGATGTGACCCTCCAACCTCTCTGAGGGATCTACGCCGAATCGCCATTGAGGAGTGGGACAATCTGGACCAACAATGCCTTGATGAACTTGTGGATAGTATGCAACAATGAATACAGGCATGCATCAGTGCAAGAGGACGTGCTACTAGGTATTAGAGTCACTGGTGTGTACTGCAATCTGGACCTCCACCTGTGAAGGTCTCGCCACATGGTGGTACAATATGCAATGAGTGGTTTTCATGAGCAATAAAAAGAGCAGAAATGATGTTTATGTTGATTCTATTCCAATTTTGTGTACAGGTTTTGTAACTCTCCGAACTGAGTTGATGCAAAACATTTTTGGATGTGTGTAATTGTACTACACATAAGAATGTGTGCATAGACATTATTGTAGTGAATTTCCATAGGGGAGACCTCACACTCAGGCTTGCAGGAGAGGGTCTGGCAGGCTCCTCACACCATATAACAGGTAACCAATTAAAATCGAGCAACTTGAAGTGGTACTGGTAAGAGGTCAAAAGGAAGAGTACATAAGAGAGTTTATTGAGAGTCTAGGTAGTGCAAAGGAGGACTTGATATGTAATAGTCAATTGGAGAAGAGGGGAGCTGAATTGAGCTTTGATAACTTTCTAAATAAATGTACAGATTTATGGTATTCTTAGTTTCCAGAAAAAAATCTCCAAGTGCACCTAAAAACAAAAGGCTGTACAAGCTTTCTCAAGAACTTTCGAAAATCAGAGAAAACATGCTCATACTGTACAAGGTACATAAGCATGCCTGTACCTAAAGGACAGAACAGAGGGAGAACATTTATAGGACCTGTCTTAAATACAAGAAGTTCTGCAAATTTAAGCTCCTCATGGCTAAAACTGGCAGTGGAAAACTATATGGAAAGGGCCCCAAATAAATGCAAGGCAGCATGGCCAATAATAAAACAAGAGCACACTAAAATGCACACAAGCAACTCTGCTAGACGCCGAGGACTGAAATCACTACTTTTTAAAGTGTATTTAAGAAATAGAAAACAATATTAAACCAACAAGTTCATGAGCAATGGACCTGATTAAAGCCCCACTGTCAGGTGACCATGTATTTCAATGGTATATTAACACATCTGCTGATATTATAAATTTTCACATTCTAAAAGTACCATTTGCTATTGGTTGTCAAATTATATCATCAGAAAGATATTACACTCAGTCTCTACACCATTAGCTTTTCTTTTTAATAAATGTTTAGAATTTGGAGTATTTCTGAATCATTCAAGGTATCAAAAGTTATTCCAGGGGACAAAGAGCATCCCGATAGCTACAGAGTATTCTGAATTGTGCCAATATTTTCAAAGATATTTGAAGTACTGCTACACACACACAAATAAGAAGCTACTTCGAAAAACTCGCTCTCCTGTGTAACAATCAGTTTGGTTTTCACAAGGTGAGAAACACAGCAGAAGACTCTTTGAAAATTGAAACAAGAGATTAAGACACAGATTCAACTGGTTAAAATCCAGATGGAAGAAGGGATCGCCAGAATTGATAGTCAGATCACTCAGATAAATGAAGACGCGAAATAATCTAGGGAAAGAATTCAGGTACTAACACAAGGTCAGCTGCAGATACGCACTGACGTGGACAAGGTCCAATTGGACATCGTAAACGCTGACAAAAAGGTGGAACGTTTTGCGAAATAGGTCACTCGAACAGCAATACAAATTTCGGAAAAACAAGTGATTCAAAGCAAGGTCGCACAAGTTGCACTGAAAAAGTATGATCAGCGGATCAATAAAATAAAACTTAAAAACAAAGATCAGTTTGAAAAGCTTCGAACGAAGTCGATACAAACTATCGAAGAAAAGATCGAAACCGATTACACCTGTAGCGAAACAACTGATACGTCAAGCATTAATTCAGTACATGAACACGCGCCGTCTAAGAAAGTTCAAGTAGAACAAAGACCAGAAGTAACATTTGCGCAGAAGTCGAAACAGAAGGCCCCGACTAAAGTGACACATGACACGCCACAGAACCAGGCAAAGCGTCTAGAAAAATGGGACACATACAGTCAGCCGATACCAATGGAAAGACAAGCGACTGAACCAGTAAACCCGATGACACAATATAACAGTAACACAGGTACAGTACCGCGAACGGCGAGTGTAGAGACAAACGAACAACACCTTTGTTCACCAGTATTACGATATGATGCGAATACGGGCCAGGAAATTGAGAATAGATAGACAGGCAGTGGATTGCCTGAGAATAGGCAAGACAACACAAGGAATGGCAGATTATTTGAGTCTTTGAATCAGGCAAAACCCGGATTTATGAGTAGATACAATACAGACCACTTTCTGACAGTTAGAAAATTCCAACATTTCAAGGAACAAGGCGGTAGCTTGGATGCACGCAAATTGATCGATCAATTCCAGGTAGGCTTGCCAAATCATAGGAGCTAGGCTCACAAACTTGACTTTATTTGTGCACACACGTCAGGGACCGTAGCGGAGGTGATGCAAAAGATCGCTGTACGTCTTACCTACAGTTCAGAACAGCATTTCTCCAAAGATATTGGTCTAAGGAAGCGCAAAACAAAATGAAATACGAGTTACTTCAGATGACACCATATGAAAACTGAGGGGAAAAAAGCGTTGTAAAATTCTTTGACACAATGGACGAAAAGAATCAATGCTTAGATAAACCATACAGTAACGGAGAAATGATACGTCTATGTAGAATGGAGTTACCGGTAAAGTATCAACAGGCGACTGTACGAAAAAATGAAAATACCGAGGAATTCAAAGAGGTCTTAAGGGAGCTCGAACTCATATTTAAAGAAAACGAGATGAAAGAAAAAAGAAAGGAAAGGGAACAGCAAAAGGAGAGGACTAGGAACGAATATTCTAATAATAATAATTTTAATCCTAATAATACTAATTTCAGGCAATTTAACAGCGCAGGACAGTGGCATAATGGAGGTAATTGGCATAGAAACGGGAACCAGAATAATTGGTACCGGAATTGGAATGGTAATGGACACTCATACAGTGGTGGATATGGGTTTAGGAACCAAATGCCAACGGTCAAGGGTACTTTGAAATCGGTCACGATGCCAGAAACAGCATCTGGCAAGACCAGGGTGCGAATAATTACAGACAGAATCATGGTACACTGAGACAAGAACAACACAGCAAAGGGAAACCAGAAGTAAGGCCACAGAATCCTGAAAATCGTAAAGATTGACAGGAAAGTACAGAAGAGGTTAGGCAAACTAACGTCCACCCATTAACACAATCAAAACAAAACAATCGTTTCTTCCAAGCAGATAAATCAAAATTAGAAAAAACTGACAATAGCCACAATTCAGATAAACAGGGACTTACGAAAATTTCCGATAAAGAGTCAGCACCAGATACACTCGAATTACGCTACAGGACCTGGGAAAACAGCATAGAGGGGGAAAATTCTGAAAGTGAGGATGAACTGCCACCACTTCCGTCTGCTGAAGAATTGGGCGATGAAGAACTGTTGACGGGACTTAGCGATATATTTGACGAGAATCAAGTGAAAGATCATGATGGAACAGAGCAGAGTATCGCAAATGAAAACAAAACACAGACAAATCGTCGCTTCTGCCTTACGGAACATTCGGTCAGCAGCAATGAGACGTAAGATTACCCAAGGCAAGTTTGCCACAAAGAAACGCTTCACCTTGGGTCAGAAAGTATTCGTAAAGACTCATTACCTTTCACACAAGAGCCAAATTAAATGCCGTAACTTTTTTCCAGACTATAAAAAGCTGATGATAATTTCCAGAATCGCTCGCGAAAATACCGTGGAGTTAATGAACCTAAAAACAGGTAAGAACCGGTAAGTGTATCGGCATCTACCACGTGAGTCATTTAAAAGCATGCGAATGAAAAGAACAGTAAAAGAAAAGAAAAGACACAAATGGGCAAAAGAAACCTCATATCTTATACTAATCACTAAATAAAAGCTAATTAAGTAATCAACAAATTACCACATTAATTAAAAGAAAGAAAGAGAGATAGAAAACTAACAATATATATATATATATGCTTTAATTAGATTATCTTTTTGCAACTGTTAAAACATTTTTGCATTATGTAGAGTTATAAGTTGTTGCAAGTATCGATAATAAACTCCTCTAAAACAAGAAAAAAGAAATCTACGCATCATAGCGACAACAAATCGCCAGCTCCCTCAACACCAGATGCTTCGAGATAGCGACAGAGAGGGTACAGACATGCTGAGAAAGCACTTAGGGCAATGATAACGATGTGAAGACCAACGGGATACTGGAAATGCAGGGCCACCAGGTTGGACTTCAGGAGGACAACGCACAGACCAGACATTTCATATGTCACAACACTGTTACTCAAGGGACGAGCGTGGGGAGAATCATGATACGAGAGACTACAATCAAGCTACAAGAAATACTAAGATATACAAACTCATCAAATAATATTTGGAAAAGGCAGTCAAATCCTACAAATCCTAGATCTCTCATACATTAAAATTCACATATTCCTAGACAAACAAGAACAGAAGAATGCAAGAAAGAAGAGAAGACCAGAAGTCGCAAGGCGAAGTAGAGCAGAAGAGCGAAAAATACGTTTTCCTCCTATACTAAAAATTATTACAAAAGTCTTTCCATGAACTTTGAGGCATGGTAACCACTACAGCCATCTTTCAAAATATAAATCTTGCACAGTCAAAAGAATGCGAACGAACGTCAAACAGCATATTAATCTTGTACCAACAAACATTATCAAGAAATGGATTAAGCTAAATGAATATCATTCTCCACACCACATCACCAAACTGCCATACAGAAACAGGTGTGGAGTACCAAGACGTCACTGCACATATAATGCACGACAGTCGTCGGCAATCATCAACTTACTACAATCATTGAACTGCCATACCACACCAGGTGTGACAGTAAAGTAGTACAAGGACATCACTGTATATTCGGTAAACCACAGTCATCAACAACCATTGGTTAGATGTACCAATTTATGATGACAATGTCAACAAATAAGACCCAGCATCGCACGCTTCTCACGCTTCTCACATGATTTATGACACCCACATAAATGACGCCTTCCAGTACTTCAGTGGGGATCGTCAAGCACAGAAATTGACAGAGCAGCACAAATCGAAAAGACTATTTCGAAAAAAAAAAAAAATCACAACGCCGCAAAAACCCCGCTAGTTTGCTTATGTTGTAACTCGCTTTTATTTAAAATCATCCAGTGTGTGTGGCGTGTTATGGTAGCTGCAATAGCAATATGATTTACACTGTGCGATGTCTAGTTTTCTGTGAGGGGCTGGGGATCAGAAAGTCTTAATGTCAGTTTAGACCTGATGAGACCTTGAATTAGTGGCAGAAAAACAAAATGTAAGGCAGTGTACAAAGTGCGCTACAGCTGAGAAAAATATTGTTTCAAGCAACGAGACAGGGCCACAGGGAGCGTCTCTTGCGATTTTCAATACAGTCCTGGAATACAGTCATCGTCCTACAGTGCAAGTGACGAAACTTTAAACTCGCCTCTGGAGTGGATCAGTACCTGCATGTTTAATAGGATCGTCCCACACCAGCAGCAGGTGTAAATTCAGTGAGGAATGGAGTGTTCCATTAGGGATGCTAGGAGGGATGCACGCTGTGCAATTCTGGGAAGCATTGCAAAATCTCTCTCTCCGTGCTGGACCACACCACAGCTATGCGTCATCGTGCAAGCAATGGTGGCTAGGTGAGCTCTATATCAGATGTGGTTAGTGGAGCTTCTATGTTCGGGGGTGGAGAATAACGACGATAGCATGTCGGGCTGCTAGATTTGGATGGACACCTGATTCGGACTGTAGTATCTGTATCCAGTTTGGAGAAGCACCACAATCCGCGCATTTCCACCAAATGGTCAAAACACAGTTCTGTTGCACTAATTCAGGTCGTTCTGTTTCTAGACGGGTTGCAGAAGGTGGTGGATATGTCTTTCTCCGACATCTGATCAGTTCCGACTTAAATTGGAACGATCACATGCGCAAAACTGTAGAAATGACAGCAGTTGCAAGATGCATAGGGGGTGACTAATACCACGTCGGAATTTTCTGTAATAGCCAGGTTCGAGAAAGGTGACTCGTTTCAAGTTATGAAAGTGGCAGGAATGTGATTGAGTAGCGGTTGTAATCATTAAATCATTTGTCAATAGGATTCACAGCAGGTATGTACTTGAATGGAAAGACTTGATTCCAAACCGTGGATATCATTTCTAGCAGGTAGCGAACACTAGAGATCTGATAAGCTAGTGTACGTTTCCTTATGACCTCAATCAGCACATCATCTAGTACTTCTGTTTGTGATCCTTCTCAATCAGTCATCGCCTATAACTCAGTGAACGTATTGCAGAACCTCTGACGTGGTATCGAGACATAACACGTTACAAGTACTATATAAATATCTAGCTGGGGTGGCGTGCGGGAGTCGCAAATACCGCTTACATACCACATTCCTTAGCCAAATCACTTTCAAAATTCAGCGATTTTATCACGAGGTTGCATCATGGTCTGATAATACGAGGTGCATTCAAGTTCTAAGGCCTCCGATTTTTTTTTTCTAATTAACTACTCACCCGAAATCGATGAAACTGGCGTTACTTCTCGACGTAATCGCCCTGCAGACGTACACATTTTTCACAGCGCTGACGCCATGATTCCATGGCAGCGGCGAAGGCTTCTTTAGGAGTCTGTTTTGACCACTGGAAAATCGCTGAGGCAATAGCGGCACAGCTGGTGAATGTGCGGCCACGGAGAGTGTCTTTCATTGTTGGAAAAAGCCAAAAGTCACTAGGAGCCAGGTCAGGTGAGTAGGGCGCATGAGGAATCACTTCAAAGTTGTTATCACGAAGAAACTGTTGCGTAACGTTAGCTCGATGTTCTCCTGCCGAAATATCGGCGGTCGCTGAAAGTGTTACCTGGCTGAATTCCCGGAAGTTATTTGAAATACTTCGAGTAGATTTCCCCACTATGTTATAGTTCTGGATGGAGATTTTAATTGGCCGGATATAGACTGGGAGACTCAAACGTTCATAACGGATGGCAGGGACAAAGAATCCAGTGAAAATTTTTAAAGTGCTTATTCTGAAAACTACCTTGAGCAATTAAACAGGAAACCAACTCGTGGCGATAACATATTAGACTTCTGGTGACAAACAGACCCGAACTATTTGAAACAGTTAACGCAGAACAGGGAATCAGCGATCATAAAGCGGTTACTGCATCGATGATTTCAGCCATAAACAAAAATATTAAAAAAGGTAGGAAGATTTTTGTGTTTAGGAAAAGTGACAAAAAGCAGATTTCAGAGTACCTGATGGCTCAACACAAAAGTTTTGTCTCAAGTACAGATAGTGTTGAGGATCAGTGGACAAAGTTCAAAACCATCGTACAATATGTGTTAGATGAGTATGTGCCAAGCGAGATCGTAAGAGATGGAAAAGAGCCACCGTCGTACAACAACCGAGTTAGAAAACTGCTGCGGAAGTAAAGGGAACTTCACAGCAAACATAAACATAGCCAAAGCCTTGCAGACAAACAAAAATTACGCGAAGCGAAATGTAGTATGAGGAGGGCTATGCGAGAGACGTTCAATGAATTCGAAATTGAAGTTCTATGTACTGACTTGGCAGGAATTCCTAAGAAATTTTGGTCTTATGTCAAAGCGGTAGGTGGATCAAAACAAAAGTCCAGACACTCTGTGACCAAAATGGTGCTGAAACAGAGGATGACAGACTAAAGGCCGAAACACTAAATGTCTTTTTCCAAAGCTGTTTCACAGAGGAAGACTGCACTGTAGTTCCTTCTCTAGATTGTCGCACAGATGACAACGAAATAGACGACAGAGGGATAGAGAAACAAAATCGCTCAAAAGAGGAAAGGCCGCTGGACCTGATGGGATACCAGTTCGATTTTACACAGAGTACGCGAAAGAACTTGTCCCCCTTCTTGCAGCGGTGTACCGTATGTCTCTAGAAGAGCGTAGCGTTCCAAAGGGTTGGAAAAGGGCACAGGTCATCCCCATTTTCAAGAAGGGACGTCGAACAGATGTATTGCACTATAGACCTATATCTCTAAAGTCTATCAGTAGTAGAATTTTGGAACACATATTATGTTCGAGTATAATAACTTTTCTGGAGACTAGAAATCTACTCTGTGGGAATCAGCATGGGTTTCGAAAAAGACGATGGTGTGTAACCCAGCTCGCGCTATTCGTCCACGAGACTCAGAGGACCATAGACACTGGTTCCCAGGTAGATGCCGTGTTTCTTGACTTCCGCAAGGCGTTCGATACAGTTCCCCACAGTCGTTTAATGAACAAAGTAAGAACATTATGGACTATCAGACCAATTGTGTGAATGGATTGAAGAGTTCCTACATAACAGAACGCAGCATGTCATTCTCAATGGAGAGAAGTCTTCCGAAGTAAGAGTGATTTCAGGTGTGCGGCAGGGGAGTGGCGTAGGATCGTTGCTATTCACAATATACATAAATGACCTTGTGGATGACATCGGAAGTTCACTAAGGCTTTTTGCGGATGATGCTGTGGTATGTCGGGAGGTTGTAACAATGGAAAATTGTACTGAAATGCAGGAGGATCTGCAGCGAATTGACGCATGGTGCAGGGAATGGCAATTTAATCTCAATATAGACAAGTGTAATGTGCTGCCAATACATAGAAAGAAAGATCACTTATCATTTAGCTACAATATAGCAGGTCAGCAACTGGAAGCAGTTAATTCCATAAATTATCTGGGAGTACGCATTAAGAGTGATTTAAAATGGAATGATCATATAAAGTTGATCGTCAGATGCCATACTGATATTCATTGGAAGAATCCTAAGGAAATGCAATCCGAAAACGAAAGAAGTAGGTTACAGTACACTTGTTCGCCCACTGCTTGAATACTGCTCAGCAGTGTGGGATCCATACCAGATAGGGTTGATAGAAGAGATAGAGAAGATCCAATGGAGAGCAGCGCAATTTGTTACAGGATCATTTAGTAATCGCGAAAGCGTTACGGAGATGATAGATAAACTCCAGTGGAAGACTCTGCAGGAGAGACGCTCAATAGCTCAGTACGGGCTTTTGTTGAAGTTTCGAGAACATACCTTCACCAAGGAGTCAAGTAGTATATTGCTGCCTCCTACGTATATCTTGCGAATAGACCATGAGGATAAAATCAGGGAGATTAGAGCCCACACAGAGGCATACGGACAATCCTTCTTGCCATGAACAATACGAGACTGGAATAGAAGGGAGAACAGATAGAGGTACTCAAGATACCCTCCGCCACACACCGTGAGGTGGCTTACGGAGTATGGATGTAGATGTAGATATATGTACTGTGCTGTTTGACTTCACGTTACATGTACAAATGATGTAAAAGGGGCGATTTTTGTATGTGCAGGATAGGAATTGTATGTTTACTACATCGACACAGTATGCAGTTATATATTGATGGGTTGGAGATTGGCTCCACGTTCTAATATTCAAGCTCCTGTCCTGGGTGGGAGGTCAGTGTAATTGAGTGGGAATCTTTCTGTATTTGACAATATGTAGGGGACACTGTGATATATTGACGGGTTTTGGGTCGGTTTCACGTTCTAATATTGAAGGTCCTGTCCTCTGTGGGAGAGCAGTGTAATTGAATAAGTGTTTTTACATATTTGACGATATGTAGGGTAGTTTGTAAGATTTAATAGCTGGTGCAATATAGCGATCTGTGTAAAATAACTGCTGAAAGTCTGGTCTGCAGAAAGAAAGAAAAAAAGGTAGAGGGTGCTTCCACACCTGCAGCATCAGTAATTCATAGTGTAAATTCGATAAGAGCTAACCATAGTTCTCTATTTATTTACATCCTTTTTGCTGGGATATAGGAATCTCTACACAGCGGTGAGAACGTTTGTGTATGTTGAAAGCAGGAAGGGTAAGACATAATGGTTGGGGTGCCATGTTAGGACCACGAGGAAAACCGCATTCGACGTTATGCTGTGTTATTTTCGTAAACAGGTTCTGTTAGGGCAAGACTTTTCGTGCATACAAGCTGGGACATTAAGAAAGCGAGCATTAACTTTTTCTGGGACACTATACAATTTCCGAGAGGTCGACCTGGCTGTTATTTTACATAGCCATGTGACCTCAGTATAACACTGAGAACCTTGTTAGAAGCGCTTGTGATGGTTTGTAGCTACACATGCGCACTTCACGGCATTGCATCAGTCATGCTGGGTGGTTAAGCATGGTTACATGCATCTCACAAGTCGTGCTAGGAACAACGCACCCTGTGCTATATGGTGACGTTAGTATCCTCAGGTATCGCATCAGTAATGGGAAAACACGTTTGTTACCCAGAAGTGTCTTGCATATGGGAATGGCATGAGCGCATGCTGGAGTTCTGTGATGTTAGTATAACACTTGGAGAACTCTAACTGTATACTCGAAAATATTCGCAACTTTCACCCGGTCAGTGTAGGCAGCAGCAGTGAGGGAGTGATGGGTCACACTGGCTTGCATCTGGTGGTGACTCATGGTGGTGTGGAGGTGCATGCGCCCCTGGGGTGTCTTCACTGTGCAAATAGGTCTTCACTCCCATCAGGTAGTGTCAGCAACAGTGTATAGGTGATCACTTATTTTCAGGAGGAATTCTTTAGGTGTCAAGTATGAAAAGGATGTCGCTGCCTCATGCTTGAGGGCACCTGTGCATGGTTTGACAGCACCCTCTGGTGGTAGTACTGTGTACTAGATCAGTTGAACTCTAGATATTGTGATGGACACACTTTCTGCAAAATAGAAAATTATGTACAGCTCAGACAGAGTCCTTTTCCCACCATTTCCCTCCCCCCCCCCCAGACCGTCATTTTGGATTACATCATAGAACGTATGACAACACACTCTGGTGGTGGTACTGTGTACTAGACCCAGACCTTGTGGTGGACACACTGTTTCCCGCCATCTTGGATAACGGTACTTGCATCATCATGGTGGTCATCTTAGATTATGGCATGTATTATAGCGCCCTCTGGCGGTGGTACTGTGTACTAGATCAGTTGGACTCCAGACTTCATGGTGACCCCATTGTTTCCCTCCATTCCCTCCCACCATCTTCGATTACATTACAGGAGGATGACAGCACCGTCTGGTGGTGCTACTGTGACTAGGTGAGATGAAGTCTGGACACCCTGGCGACCACACTGGATGGTGGTAGTGCCTCTAATTGTTTAAATAAAATAGTGCTTGCAAAATAATAAAGACTTACATCAAGCACAGGTCGAGTCCACTCCCCACAAGTTCCTAGGAAAAGGTGGTGGTCAGTTGATGTAGGATAGTGGAGGTAGTGCAAGTGACCTATCTTCCTGCCATTTTCTTAGGTTAGTATAGATAACTGTGGTGTGATGTGTTCGTTATCCTGTTGGAATCTGAACTTCCCCCCCTTTTTTGGGGGATTATGTTAGTGCGGGTAGCCCAGTTGACCTTCTTCTCACCAAAATTCAAAGTTCCCACCCAAATCCGTCATCTTTGATGATATCACAGCTACCATCTTGGATGACGTCATCACCGCCATCTTCGATACATCTGGCAACAATGGAAAGTGGCACAGAATGCAGGTTGTCCCAATACTCTTGTCTGCATCATTCAGTTATCACTGTATGGTTTGCCTCAGCTGACAAATATGGACAGATGTTTAGTTAATTATCTAACACAAAAAATTATCTTTTCTCTCACTTTTCCATCAGTTATTTGGTTTGTGTGTCCGTCTTATGAACCGTTTTTCCCTCGAACAATTTGGTGTATCAAGTTCAAATTTATGTCACAAACTGAGGTTGATGGTCTGTTGGCGGTGTAAGAGTTTCGTGCTCCTAAGTGAAGTCAATCAGATGTCACTGCCACTTATGTTACATGTTTTAAAACACGAAGAGACGTGCCATCGACGCCAGTAGTGTGCCTTCTGTTGATCTAGAAGAATGAGAATGGATATAATCTAGTGTTCACATTAAGGCAAATAACAGAAAGTTGTTAGCTTGCAATTATAGAAGACACAAAAAGCCGAGTGTGGGCATGTCATATAATTTGTCATTAAACGTTGTGGTTAATAGTCTCTAAGGAATGTAACGTAGAATTGAGAGTGTGTTGTGAAGTGCAGTAGGTGCGAGGTGTTTAAGACATGAGTTTCTCTCGCAGTCAGTTGCTTTTGGTGATCGCATTGTTAGGGGGCTGGTATCAAGCAGAGCACAGGGGACAAGTCGCATGACAACTCGAGAATCCATGAAAGGAACACTTCCTGTGCTGGGTAGCATGGAGTGCAACTACGAGTAGGCAGCACAATATACACACTCTGAAGGCCAGAGGGACCACCACACATCCTGCCACACACATACTGTCGGCTGCAAAACTCTATTACGCATAAATGGCTCTGAGCACTATGGGACTCAACATCTGTGGTCATAAGTCCCCTAGAACTTAGAACTACTTAAACCTAACTAACCTAAGGACATCACACACATCCATGCCCGAGGCAGGATTCGAACCTGCGACCGTAGCAGTCGTGTCTATTACGCATATATGGCATGGCTGGTATATGGTGCTCATTGTTGGACACACAATGCCATTAGGCGTATCTAGCAGGGCTGGTATGTCACTTGCACTGTTGGACAGACAACACCATTAGGCGTGTGTAGAAGGACTGGTATGTCATGCAGACTGTTGGACACACAACACCATTAGGCATATCTAGCAGCGCTGGTATGTAAAACACACTGTTGGACAAACAATGCCATTAGGCACATCTAGCAGGGCTGGTATCTCACGTGCACTGTTGGATGCACAATGCATTAGGAATATCTAGTGGGGCTGGTACACCTCTCATTCACATCCCACATTAGAGCAAATTGCTTACCATAGATTCTCTTCTGAAAACTTCTCCACTGGCGTTACACAGCAGTGCTTGTGGTTTAAATACTGTAATGTTCCAATCTATGGCGATTTGTGCGTGTTTGATCTGTAAACTTCTGTTGCTGTTGTGACAGATAGCAGTTTGCAGTTTGGCACTGCTCCTATTCTACAACTTGGTGTCAACACTGTATTAATCGATATCTCCCAACTTCATGGAAGATCATACTTTCGTATCACCAGAGAATTAGTGTCTGTCTGTTCCTCATCAGTCTCCATTTAATTGCCTGAAAAACATGTTTGTGTGATCGCAATTATAGTAAACATATTATTATTTACACTATATAAAATATATATAAACACTATGTGAGTTATTTGTTAGAATACGGAATAGCAAGATCAAATAACGGTTACTAATGACATGTACAGACTAGCATCGTTCCTATTTATGTAAACCAACGTTACCTGTCGAAGCAGTCCTACTAAACACGCCAGGTGGCGCGAGTAGACCGCATGGCTATGTTTATATTTCTGTTCACTTGTAGATGTGTTTACATAAAGGTTTAACACGCTGCAAAAGTAATTGAAAATGACCACAAAGCGCCAGATTCCTTATGAGCCAGAGTGAGCGAGCGGTTCTACGCGTTACAGTCTGTACGCGCACGATGGCTATGGTCGCAGGTTCGAATCCTGCCTTGGGCATGGATGTGTGTGATGTCCTTAGGTTAGTTAGGTTTAAGTACTTCCAAGTTCTAGGGGACTGATGACGTTAGAATTTAAGTCCCATAGTGCTCAGAGCCATTTGAACCATTTGAACCTTATGAATAATGGGTAATGATTATCACATTCCACCAAGATGTCAATCGTGTCCGACAAATAGCAAAGAAACTGATGATTTCCATCACCAGAGTTGTCAAAACCATACACCAGCGTCAAGAAACAGGCTCCTATGGAGATCGTCCTCACTCACGAGCACCCAGGAAGATATCAGAACGCCAAGGAAAGTATTTGGTAGTGACCAGTAAACGTAAAAGATTAGAAACTGTCCCTGAGTTGACTGCTGAATAAACGTAACGAGAGATACTCCAGTGGGTGAGTCAACAGTGAGACGACGACTGGCAGATGAAAAGGTTATGTAGCAACAAGGAAACCACTTTTGCGCCCTGTTAACAAGAAGAAAACGCTTCAGTGGGCTAAGACACCCCAACATTGGACAGCGGAGGATTGGGAAAGAGTCTTACTAACTGATGAATCCAAGTTCCAAATATTTGGAAGTAAATTCCGTCAGTTTTTAAGCCATTTACCCCATGAACGCTTGAATCCACAGTGCGTAATTCCAACTGTAAAGCATGGAGGGGGTTCTGTGATGGTATGGGGATCCTATGGAGGGAATGAAGTCGGATATTTGGTGAAAATAGATGAAAAAAATGAACCAAAAGGATCATCACGCCATTTAGCAGTGACATGCTAAGACATCTGGTTTGTGTCTGATTGTGCAAGGGCTTAACTTCCAGCAACACAACGACCCAAAACATACATCTCGCTTGTGTCAGAACTATGTGAAGTCTCTATGGGTTCATAAAATATTGAAAAATATGGAAATGCCGCCACAATCCCCTGATTGTAATGCAATCGAACTGCTATGGGATGAATTGGACAGGAGGAGCCTAAAATGGGAAATCATGGGTGGATCACAATTGTGGGGGTTCCTGCAGAAAGAATGGGGATTAATTCCAACTGAAATCTTGGTAAAACTGCTGCAGCACATGCTGAGAGTGTGCAAGGCAGTGATGAAACCAAAGGGTGGCTAATTTGAGGAAACGAAAAGTTATTGGTTGCACCTTCCTGTGTATTATTTGAGCTTAATAAACATTTGCAAAACAACATAATGAATTTTTATACTGTTTTTTCTTTCTGTTGTCTATAATTACTAGGTGTTTCCAAGTTTCCCAACTAATGGAGAGTAGTATATATATACACACTCCCTCCCTAAGTTCGGAAACACCTAGTAATTATAGACAACAGAAAGGAAATACGGTATAAAATGCATTTGGTTGTTTTTTTCTCTATATCCCTGCATTCAGTCTCCCATCTGTCTTCCTGCTTCTTTTCCTCGCCCATTCCCTCCTCTACATCTACATCTACATGATTACTGTGCAATTCAAATTTAAATGCTTGGCAGAGGGTTCATCGAACCACAATCATACAATCTCTCTACCATTCCATTCCCGAACAGCGCGCGGGAAAAACAAACACCTAAACCTTTCTGTTCGAGCTCTGATTTCTCTTATGTTATTTTGATGATCATTCCTACCTATGTTCGCATTCGGAAGAGAAAGTTGGTGACTGAAATTTCGTAAATAGATATCGCCGCGACGAAAAACCTCTTTGCTTTAATGACTTCCATCCCAACTCGCATATCATATCTGCCACACTCTCTCCCCTTTTACGTGATAATACAAAACGAGCTGCCCTTTTTGGCACCCTTTCGATGTCCTCCGTCAATCCCACCTGGTAAGGATCCCACACCACGCAGCAATATTCTAACACAGGACGAACGAGTGTAGCGTAAGCTGTCTCTTTAGTGGACTTGTTGCATCTTCTAAGTGTCCTTCCAATGAAACGCAACCTTTGTCTCGCCTTTCCCACAATATTATCTATGTATTCTTCCCAACTAAAGTTGTTCGTAATTTTAACAGCCAGGTACTTAGTTGAATTGACAGTCTTGAGAATTGTACTATTTATCGAATAATCGAATTCCAACGGATTTCTTTTAGAACTCATGTGGATCACCTCTCATTTTTCGTTATTTAGCGTCAACTGCCACCAGCCACACCATACAGCAATCTTTTCTAAATCGCTTTGCAACTGATATTGGTCTTTGGATGACCTTACTAGACGGTAAATTATAGCATCATCTGCGAACAAACTAAGAGAACTGCTCAGATCGTCACCCAGGTCATTTACATAGATCAGGAACAGCAGAGGTCCCAGGACGCTTCCCTGGGGAACACCTGATATCACTTCAGTTTAACTCGATGATTTGCCGTCTATTACTACGAACTGCGACCTTCCTGACAGGAAATCACGAATCCAGTCGCACAACTGAGACGATACCCCATAGGCCCGCTCCTTGATTAGAAGTCGCTTGTGAGGAACGGTGTCAAAAGCTTCCGCAAGTCTAGAAATACGGAATCAACCTGAGATCCCCCGACGATAGCGGCCATTACTTCGTGCGAATAAAGAGCTAGCTGCATTGCACAAGAACGATGTTTTCTGAAACCATGCTGATTACGTATCAATAGATCGTTCCCTTCGAGGTGATTCATAATGTTTGAATACAGTATATGCTCCAGAACCCTACTGAAAACCGACGTCAATGGTATAGGTCTGTAGTTCGATGGATTACTCTTACTACCCTCCTTAAACACTGGTGCGACCTGCGCTATTTTCCAATCTGTAGGTACAGATCTATCGGTGAGCGAGCGGTTGTATACGATTGCTAAGTAGGGAGCTATTGTATCAGGGTAATCTGAAAGGAACCTAATCGGTATACAATCTGGACCTGAAGACTTGCCCGCATCAAGCGATTTGAGTTGCTTCGCAACCCCTAAGGTATCTACTTCTAAGACACTCATGCTAGCAGCTGTTCCTGTTTCAAATTCTGGAATATTCCATTCGTCTTCCCTGGTGAAGGAATTTCGGAAAACTGCGTTCAATAACTCCGCTTTAGCGACACAGTCGTTGGTAACAATACCGTCGGCACTGCGCAGCGAAGGTATTGACTGCGTCTTGCCGCTTGTGTGCTTTACATACTACCAGAATTTCTTCGGATTTTCTAGCAAATTTCGAGACTATGTTTCGTTGTGGAACCTATTAAAGGCATTTCGCATTGACGTCCATGCCAAATTTCGCGCGTCCGTAAATTTTAGCCAATTTTCGGGATTTCGCGTTCTTCTGAACTTCGCATTCTTTTTCCGTTGCCTCTGCAACAGCGTTCGGACCTGTTTTGTGTACCATGGGGGATCAGTTCCATCTCTTACCAATTTATGAGGTGTGAATCTCTCAATTGCTGTTGCTACTATATCTTTGAATTTGAGCCCCTCTCTTCCTATTATCCTCTTTGCCCTGTACCTTCTTCCATCTTCTCACCATACCTCCGTCCTCCTCCCCTCCTCCTCCCCTTATCTCTGTCACTTTCCCTCTCTCAAACCTCCCACCTCCTCTCCCTCTCTCCCTTCCTTCCTATCTCCCTCCCCACCCTCCCTGACTCCCTCCCTCCCACCCTCCCTCCATTCTTTCTACTTCCTGCTTTTCTCTCTCTCCATTTCTTTCTGCATTACAGCATGCAAAGCAATTAATGCAAGCTCCACAGTTATTGCACACACATTTGCTGAAAAAAAAGAGAGTTACTGTACATGCAAGAGTCACTGTGCATGAAGGAGTTACTGTCTATCCAGGAGCTACTGCACAAGTGTGACCTACACTGCCCATTAGAAATACATGCATGCAAGAGATCCTGCACACACTATGGTTGCTACACTAGCTAGAATTGCTGAATGTGGAAGAGTTCCTGCACATTCCAGTGTAATTCTACATGCAAGTGTTACTGTGTACAGAAAAGTTGCTGCAAATGCAACAGTTACCGCACACCCAACAGTTACTGATTGCATTATAGTTATGGCATGCAAAAGAGTAACTATGTATGAGAGTTACTGCATGCACAATAGTTGTTGCACACACAAAACTTTCTGTATGTACATGATTTACTGCATGCACAAGAGTTCCTGCACATGCAAGAGTTACTGCACCCGTGAGAGTTACTGCACACACAAGAGTACAATTATTGTGCATGCAAGAATTACTACATCCACAAGAGTTACTGCATGTCCAAGAGTCATTGTGCACAAGAATTACTATGCACACAAGGCTTACTCCCTAGGTTACTGTACACCAGATAGATATCCAGATACAAAGAGGAGTTGAGGAGTTGATATCACACTATGCATCAGTCTCTGAGTCATCACTTCCACATCACAGAAGCAATAAAATTATTTCGTCTTTACTCAGAATCACAGCAGCAATGCTACCAACACAAATTGTGTTTCATTTTCAATGCTTTGAGAACTGACCAACGGTGCATAGTCCTTCGCTTCATTAATACCGATGCTGTAGGGTCTCATATGTTGCCCATAGTAACAGGACGTACCCTTTTGTCACGACATTTATACATTCGCTACTTCACCTGATAACTTTCTGTAATGAAGAAACATATTTTACATCTTACATCGTAGCAGCTTTGTTAAACGTATCTCATTTTCTGTCACGTAGTTACCATCCGGTAAATTTCAGAGCTATAAATCGCCATGAACGCATTCTGTCATTTTGCCGTTTCCAGCACTTTCAATGGTCTCCTGACAATTCGACCAACATTCTGTAACATCTTGTCTGGGATATGCAGTGTGCGGGAAAACAATATGACCAAAGGTGTAGGCAGAAAGACGGCATCAAAAATAATAATAATAATCTGAGTATGGCAACTAGAGGTCGCAGTAGAATATTTACAGCGCTATGCCAGCATGAAAGTGGTAGTCTGTTTCAACCTTTGTTACAACATACTTAGTTAGGTGGACGCTTAATTATTATTTACTTCGAGCTTGTTAAGACATCTTGAAACATAAAACATGGACATGTGGTTCTTTCTAAAGAAGTGCTGTCTGGAACGTCAGCTGAGTATGTGATGTTTCAAGCTTTTCTTGATATCATCCTGGAGACTGGTTAGAGTGTGTTTGCGCATACATTTTTTGGGAATTAACTTCCATTTTGAGTAAAGACGTCAGTATGTCAGATCTTAATTACGTTACTGTAGCGCTGTAAATATGGATTTGTAACCGCGAGTTGCTGTACTCGAATTCATGTCTTTAATAGTGTCTTTCCTCCCTATTCTTTTGGGCAGATTGATTTTTCGCACTCTGTATAACTTTGCCGGATGGCAAACCTTGCTCAACCACCACTGCTTAAATTATACATTTTTTTCGTACGGTACACATACGTCATTGAATGACTTCCAGCGGCCGCGGTGGTCTAGCGGTTCTAGGCGCTCAGTCCGGAACCGTGCGACTGCTACCATCGCAGGTTCGAATCCTGCCTCGGGCGTGGATGTGTGTGCTGTCCTTAGGTTAGTTAGGTTTAAGTAGTTCTAAGTTCTAGGGGACTGATGACCACAGATGTTAAGTCCCATAGTGCTCAGACCCATTTGAACCATTTTTGAATGACTTCCAGCCCAGTCGTCTGGCTATTCGTCACTACAAAGGCAGCACGCGAAACACACAATCACGAAAGCACCATCTGACCCGCATAATTACACTACTGACTGTGAGCACATTTAGACGTTAATCACAAAAGCCGATAGCAAAAATGTAGAAGCTGATTTTGTTGTTGTTGTTGTGGTCTTCAGTCGTGAGACTGATTTGATGCAGCTCTCCATGCTACTCTATCCTGTGCAAGCTTCTTCATCTCCCAGTACCTACTGCAGCCTACATCCTTCTGAATCTGCTTAGTGTATTCATCTCTTGGTTACGATTTTTACCCTCCACGCTGCCCTCCAATACTAAATTGGTGATCCCTCAATGTCTCATAACATGTCCTACCAACCGGTCCCTTCTTCTAGTCAAGTTGTGCCACAAGCTCCTCTTCTCCCCAATTCTATTCAATACCTCCTCATTAGTCATGTGATCTACCCATATAATCTTCATCATTCTTCTTTAGCACCACATTCTTCCATACATGGCTACACTCCATGCAAATACTTTAAGAAACGACTTCCTGACATTTAAATCTATACTCGATGTTAACAAATTTTTCTTCTTCAGAAACGCTTTTCTTGCCATTGCCAGTCTACATTTTATATCCTCTCTACTTCGACCATCATCAGTTATTTTGCTCCCCAAATAGCAAAACTCCTTTACTACTTTAAAAGTCTCATTTCCAAATCTAATTCCCTCAGAATCACCCAACTTAATTCGACGACATTCCATTATCCTCGTTTTGCGTTCGTTGATGTTCATCTTATACCCTCTTTTCAAGACACTGTCCATTCCGTTCAACTGCTCTTCCAAGTCCTTTGCTGTCTCTGACAGAATTACAATGTCATCACCGAACCTCAAAGTTTTTATTTCTTCTCCATGGATTTTCATACCTAGTCCGAACTTTTCTTTTGTTTTCTCTATTGCTTGCTCAATATACAAATTAAATGACATCGGGGATAAGCTACAACCCTGTCTCACTCCCTTCTTAACCACTGCTTCCCTTGCATACCCCTCGACTCTTGTAACTGCCATCTGGTTTCTATACAAATTGTAAATAGCCTCTCGCTCCCTGTATTTTACCCCTGCCACCTTCCGAATTTGAAAGAGAGTATTCCAGTCAACACTGTCAAAAGCTTTCTCTAAGTCTACAAATACTAGAAACGTAGGTTTGCATTTCCTTAATCTTTCTTGTAAGATAAGTCGTAGGGTCAGTATTGCCTCACGTGTTCCAACATTTCTATGCAATCCAAACTGATCTACCCCGAGGTCGGCTTCTACCATTTTTTCCATTCGTCTGTAAAGTATTTTGCTGCTGTGATTTATTAAACTGATTGATCGGTAATTTTCACATCTGTGAACACCTGATTTCTTTGGGATTGGTATTATTATATTCTTCTTGAAGTCTGAAGGTATTTCGCCTGTCTCATACATCATGCTCACCAGACGTAGAGATTTGTCAGGACTGGCTCCCCCAAGGCTGTCAGTAGTTCTAATGGAATGTTGTCTACTCCCAGGGCCTTGTTTCGACTTAGGTCTTTCAGTGCTCTATCAAACTCTTCACGCAGTATCGTATCTCCTATTTCATCTTCATCTACATCCTCTTCCATTTCCATAATATTGTCCTCAAGTACATCACTCTTGTATAGACCATCTATATACTCCTTCCACCTTTCTGCTTTCCCTGCTTTGCTTAGAACTGGGTTTACATCTGAGCTCTTGATATTCATACATGTGGTTCTCTTTTCTCCAAAGGTGTCTTTAATTTTTCTGTAGGCAGTATCTATCTTACCCCTAGTGAGATATGCCTCTACATCCTTACATTTGACCTCTAGTCATTCCTGCTTAGCCATTTTGCACTTCCTGTCGATATCATTTTTGAGACGTTTGTATTCCTTTTTGCCTGCTTCATTTACTGCATTTTTATATTTTCTCCTTTCATCAATTAAATTCAATATTTCTTCTGTTACCCAAGGGTTTCTACTAGCCCTCGTCTTTTTACCTATTAGATCCTCTGCTGCCTTCACTATTTCATCCCTCAGAGCTACCCATTCTTCTTCTACTGTATTTCTTTCCCCCATTCCTGTGAATTGTTCCCTTATGGTCTCCCTGAAACTCTGTACAATCTCTGGTTCTTTCAGTTTATCCAGGTCCCATCTCATTAAATTCCCACTTTCTTGCAGTTTCTTGTTTTAATCTACAGTTCATAACCAATAGATTGTGGTCCGAGTCCACATCTGCACCTGGAAATGTCTTACAATTTAAAACCTGGTTCCTAAATCTCTGTCTTACCATTATATAATCTATTTGATACCTTTTAGTATCTCCAGGGTACTTCCATGTATACAACCTTCTTTCATGATTCTTGAACCAAATGTTAGCTATGATTAAGTTATGCTCTGCACAATATTCTACCAGGCGGCTTCTTCTTTCATTTCTTAGCCCCAATGCACATTCACCTACTATGCTTCCTTCACTCCCTTTTCCTACTCTCGAATTCCAGTCACCCATGACTATTAAATTTTCGTCCCCCTTCACTACCTCAATAATTTCTTTAATCTCATCATACATTTCAACAATTTCTTCATCATCTGCAGAGCTAGTTGGCATATAAGCTTGTACTACTGTAGTAGGCGTGGGCTTCGTGTCTATCTTGGCCCCAATAATGCGTTCACTATGCTGTTTGTAGCAGCTTACCCGTACTCCTATTTTTTTATTCATTATTAAACCTACTCCTGCATTACCCCTATTTGATTTTGTATTTATAACCCTGTATTCACCTGACCAAAAGTCTTGTTCCTCCTGCCACCCAACTTCACTAATTCCCACTATATCTAATTTTAACCAATCCAATTTAGTTTTAAGTTAATCATATGTCTCCTTGAACCGACACAGCATTCTTGCTGTGTCAGCGACTGACTGTTGCTACTAGCACCGCGGAATGATGGCAGTTTTTAATTTTCCCGTGAGTAATGGCAGTTTTCTGAAGTAAATGAAAACGGAGAAATAATTCACATGCAAGCGTTCATCATCGAAATGAGAGTTAATCCCTACTTGGTGCAGCGACTTAATTTTTTATATCTTCCCACATGAGGAGCTCACGTATCCCTACAGTTGCGAGATGCGTGTCCGTTCCCACATGGAAATCACACTCCTAGTCGCTGGCCAGTTGTACCATTTTACTGGATCCGGAGGGTGCTGTTTCATACTCCGCACATTCATGGATGGCCTTATGACACAGCTGCCTCCTGCTGATGTTAACTTACATGAGAAGGAGGCGATTGCATGAGAAAACCCTACGGAAAACACGTAAAGAAATCGTCAAAACTACCTTTATAACGTTTTTATCCAAACCAGTTAACTCACTTGATACTGTTTTATTATGCTCACCTGGATGACATGCGTTGTGCAGAATATGCGAAGCGGTAAAAGGGGGAACGTGTTCACACTCCATGGTTTTGATGTTTGGAGTGGCTAGAAATATCCCTTTCCATTGAAGCCGATATCTTAATAATGTATGTAGAATTAGCGGATATGTTGTCACCAACTATCGCTTGTCTAGACACAACAAAAAAGATAATTTTTTTTTCTTTATTGATTTTCAATTCCCCCTGAAGGGGGCGGGCTGGCAGCAGCTTACTACGCTGCTCTACAGCCTACAGACTTTTTTGTAAAAAAATGAAGAAGAAAGAAACAAGGAAAAACAGGCGATAAAATGGTGATTTAAAGTGTAAAATGGCGTAAAAATGCGGAAAGTTAAAACAGAAAGCAAAAGGGGTTGGCAATGTTGATAAAATACACAGGAATCAGACAAGTACCATAATAGACACACAATTAAAAAACATGGCGACAGTCTGGTTTCTGTTCGCCAGAGATAAAAAAATCACACCCAGCGACAGTATGATGGCTGTCCGCTACACTTCCTTAAAGACACAACACAGAACACTCACTGGAAAAACACACCGTAAAACACTGCACGAAAATGGTGGCACAAATATGGCACTCCCGATCCAAAGGCAGAGGGGGGGGGTCCTGGAGAAGGGGGAAAAACAAGGAGGGAGGAGAGGAAAAAACGAAAAGGGGGGGGAACCAAGGAGGGAGAGGACTAATAAAGGGGAAGAAGGGCAGACGCGAGAGGGAATGAGAGGAGGCAGAGGAGGGAAATGTAAAAGGACTCGGGGGAGAGAAGGGGGCAAAGAAAGAGGATGGAAGGGGGGGAGAGGGAGCCCGGGAAAAGGACAGAGGAAAGGAGGGGGAGTGAGGATCAGAGTTGATAGGAGGGATAAATGGAGGGAGAGAGGGCATCATCCAGGAGGGGGAGTTGATGGAAGACACCTTGGGAAAGGAGATGTAGGGTGTAGAGATGGAGGGTAGGGGCGACACAACGGTGAAGACGTGGCAGGGGGCAGGGATCGGAGAGGAGAGGAGCAACCAGGGGGTGGGGGGTTCAAGACGGCGGGAGGTGTAGAGGATGCGGATATGTTCGAGGAATAGGAGCAGATGGGGGAAAGGAATGAGATCATAGAGGATCCGCGTGGGGGATGGGAGGCGTATACGGAAGGCGAGGCAGAGTGCATGACGCTCAAGGATCTGGAGGAACAGAATTTGGGGGGGGGCAGATATCCAGGCAGGACTGGCATAACATAGGATGGGACAGATTAAGGATTTGTAGGTGTGGAGGATGGTAGAGGGGTGCAACCCCCATGTCCGGCCAGAGAGGGGTTTGAGGAGTCGGAGGCGGTTGTGGGCTTTGGATTGGATGGAGCGGAGATGAGGGATCCAGGTGAGGTGATGGTCAATGGTGAGGCCAAGGTAGGTGAGGGTGGGGGTAAGGCGGACTGGACGGGCGCAGACAGTAAGGGAGAAATCCAGGAGCCAGAAGGAGCGAGTGGTATGACCTACGATGATGGCCTGGGTTTTGGAAGGGTTGAGTTCCAGGAGCCACTG
The DNA here is from genome assembly GCF_021461395.2 of Schistocerca americana. Taxonomy (NCBI): domain Eukaryota; kingdom Metazoa; phylum Arthropoda; class Insecta; order Orthoptera; family Acrididae; genus Schistocerca; species Schistocerca americana. The sequence goes on along the minus strand of NC_060129.1, from coordinate 92,470,030 downwards.
GTTACACCATGCAGCAAAAAGGTCAAGGTGATGCTGGAGAAGGCATTGGGACCGGTGGAGGGTAGGAGCGAGGGCAAGGAATGCGGTGTCATCAGCATATTGCAAGAGGTGTACTGGAGGGGGGTTGGGGCATATCTGCCGTGTACAGGAGGTAGAGGAGAGGGGAGCAAAAAAGATAACAGCATCACCTGTTTTGTATCGATGCGAAACATAAACTCAGTGTGAGAACCAGTTTTACTTCGTGGCAATGTGACCCGCTGTTCTCCCTCTGTTTCTATAAACAGCATTCTTCAAACGGGAACAGATAAAAAACGATGCATCGAGGGCCTTTACACAATGGAGGAGGACCGCATGTAAGTCGAGAATTAATTCACTGAAAAGACGATGAAAAGAAAATGTAACTTGTGTCAGCGATATTATTCGGTCGTATCGCTGGGCAGCAGCGATCGCGAGAACGAAGGCCACCAAAGCTTTATTTTATGGTGCTTGACTGCGTTATACGCCCCTAGTTCTCGTCTGTGGACAAACACCACCCTTCATGCCATGGACCATAGACATGCAGAAACAGACGGCGCATGCTTCAATCCCGGCTTGATGGTATCTGAAAGCAAATAGATCAGACAGTTGTAGTCTCTGTACCTGGAATCAAGAACTGATTTCGACAACAGATCTCGTCGTTGTATTAGTGTCACACATGTAGTAATTCAGTTAACCGAATTTCCACAAGAGTCGCAGTATTAGTCCGATAACTATCCTTGTTACGTTTGGCTAGGTGTAACGACAGCAAACGTTTCAAACACTGTCCCGACAATTCGTTTTTTACACAAACGATAGCATTGCAGTAATTCGACGATTTTCTGTTCTTGTTGGACTGTGGCTCCTTTAGCTGGCCGTTTTCACAGGAGACCGAATATCAGTTTGACTGGAAGCACGTAGTTTTCTTGCCATTTACTGAGGAGTATGTGTGATGTGTTTTATTATGCTTTGTGAAGTAATATCTGTAATGTCCGATTTTTACGGGGAATAAAAGGCTATGACTTCTCCTTAATCGAATACGGCTAACGATATAATATCGAGATAAGAAAGATGTGCCAGGATACGTTACTTGTAGAGGGAATTCATAATACTGGGTTAGAGATTAACGTTCTGTTGTGTCAAAAATTTTCGCCTTTCGTAGAGTTTTAGTTCTGACGACCGACGTAGCCTACATCCCTACTTTCATCGAAGCAAGGATTTTGGAATATATGGCTGCATAGCTCGTGCAGTAATTTAGCTCGAATTTCTCCATTTTGAAAGAGAGTGGACAAATTTTCCCCGGTGCTTCGTCACTGGGCAAACTGTAATCACTTATGTTACACGGGTGCTTCTGATGGTCGGCAAGCACTCGCACCTGTAGCAGGTCGACAACTCACCACTGTAAACCCATCCCCGGAAACGCGTATGGAGATGTAGTCACCTACCTTATAACATTTACACATAAAATTCCACACTACGGAACAGATCTCGTTGTGTGATACAAAGCCGAGTCGTCATAAGATGGGCGCTGTCGTCGTGTTTAGTACGACCGACTCTGCAACGCCACATACATCTACATCTACACTGATACTCCGCAAGCCACCCAACGGTGTGTGGCGGAGGGCACTTTACGTGCCACTGTCATTACCTCCCTTTCCTGTTCCAGTCGCGTATGGTTCGCGGGAAGAACGACTGTCTGAAAGCCTCCGTGCGCGCTCTAATCTCTCTAATTTTACATTCGTGATCTCCTCGGGAAGTATAAGTAGGTGGAAGCAATATATTCGATACCTCATCCAGAAACGCACCCTCTCGAAACCTGGCGAGCAAGCTACACCGCGATGCACAGCGCCTCTCTTGCAGAGTCTGCCACTTGAGTTTATTAAACATCTCCGTAACGCTATCACGGTTACCAAATAACCCAGTGACGAAACGCGCCGCTCTTCTTTGGATCTTCTCTATCTCCTCCGTCAACCCGACCTGGTACGGATCCCACACTGATGAGCAATACTCAAGTATAGGTCGAACGAGTGTTTTGTAAGCCACCTCCTTTGTTGATGGACTACATTTTCTAAGCACTCTCCCAATGAATCTCAACCTGGTACCCGCCTTACCAACAATTAGTTTTATATGATCATTGCACTTCAAATCGTTCCGTACGCATACTCCCAGATATTCTACAGAAGTAACTGCTACCAGTGTTTGTTCCGCTATCATATAATCATACAATAAAGGATCCTTCTTTCTATGTATTCGCAATACATTACATTTGTCTATGTTAAGGGTCAGTTGCCACTCCCTGCACCAAGTGCCTATCCGCTGCAGATCTTCCTGTATTTCGCTACAATTTTCTAATGCAGCAACTTCTCTGTATACTACAGCATCATCCGCGAAAAGCCGCATGGAACTTCCGACACTATCTACTAAGTCATTTATATATATTGTGAAAAGCAATGGTCCCATAACACTCCCCTGTGGCACGCCAGAGGTTACTTTAACGTCTGTAGACGTCTCTCCATTGATAACAACATGCTGTGTTCTGTTTGCTAAAAACTCTTCAATCCAGCCACACAGCTGGTCTGATATTCCGTAGGCTCTTACTTTGTTTATCAGGCGACAGTGCGGAACTGTATCGAACGCCTTCCGGAAGTCAAGAAAAATAGCATCTACCTGGGAGCCTGTATCTAATATTTTCTGGGTCTCATGAACAAATAAGGCGAGTTGGGTCTCACACGATCGCTGTTTCCGGAATCCATGTTGATTCCTACATAGTAGATTCTGGGTTTCCAGAAATGACATGATACGCGAGCAAAAAACATGTTCTAACATTCTACAAGAGATCGACGTAAAAGATATAGGTCTATAGTTTTGCGCATCTGCTCGACGACCCTTCTTGAAGACTGGGACTATCTGTGCTCTTTTCCAATCATTTGGAACCCTCCGTTCCTCTAGAGACTTGCGGTACACGGCTGTTAGAAGGGGGGCAAGTTCTTTCGCGTACTCTGTGTAGAATCGAATTGGTATCCCGTCAGGTCCAGTGGACTTTCCTCTATTGAGTGATTCCAGTTGCTTTTCTATTCCTTGGACACTTATTTCGATGTCAGCCATTTTTTCGTTTGTGCGAGGATTTAGAGAAGGAACTGCAGTGCGGTCTTCCTCTGTGAAACAGCTTTGGAAAAAGGTGTTTAGTATTTCAGCTTTACGCGTGTCATCCTCTGTTTCAATGCCATCATCATCCCGTAGTGTCTGGATATGCTGTTTCGAGCCACTTACTGATTTAACGTAAGACCAGAACTTCCTAGGATTTACTGTCAAGTCGGTACATAGAATTTTACTTTCGAATTCAATGAACGCTTCACGCATAGCCCTCCTTACGCTAACTTTGACATCGTTTAGCTTCAGTTTGTCTGAGAGGTTTTGGCTGCGTTTAAACTTGGAGTGGAGCTCTCTTTGCTTTCGCAGTAGTTTCCTAACTTTGTTGTTGTACCACGGTGGGTTTTTCCCGTCCCTCACAGTTTTACTCGGCACGTACCTGTCTAAAACGCATTTTACGATTGCCTTGAACTTTTTCCATAAACACTCAACATTGTCAGTGTCGGAACAGAAATTTTCGTTTTGATCTGTTAGGTAGTCTGAAATCTGCCTTCTATTACTCTTGCTAAACAGATAAACCTTCCTCCCTTTTTTTATATTCCTATTAACTTCCATATTCAGGGATGCTGCAACGGCCTTATGATCACTGATTCCCTGTTCTGTACATACAGATTCGAAAAGTTCGGGTCTGTTTGTTATCAGTAGGTCCAAGATGTTATCTCCACGAGTCGGTTCTCTGTTTAATTGCTCGAGGTAATTTTCGGATAGTGCACTCAGTATAATGTCACTCGATGCTGTGTCCCTACCACCCGTCCTAAACATCTGAGTGTCCCAGTCTATATCTGGTAAATTGAAATCTCCACCTAAGACTATAACATGCTGAGAAAATTTATGTGAAATGTATTCCAAATTTTCTCTCAGTTGTTCTGCCACTAATGCTGCTGAGTCGGGAGGTCGGTAAAAGGAGCCAATTATTAACCTAGTTCGGTTGTTTAGTGTAACCTCCACCCATAATAATTCACAGGAACTATCCACTTCTACTTCACTGCAGGATAAACTACTACTAACAGCGATGAACACTCCACCACCGGTTGCATGCAATCTATCCTTTCTAAACACCGTGTGTACCTTTGTAAAAATTTCGGCAGAATTTATCTCTGGCTGAAGCCAGCTTTCTGTACCTATAACGATTTCAGCTTCGGTGCTTTCTATCAGCGCTTGAAGTTCCGGTACTTTACCAACGCAGCTTCGACAGTTGACAATTACAATACCGATTGCTGCTTGGTCCCCGCATGTCCTGACTTTGCCCCGCACCCGTTGAGGCTGTTGCCCTTTCTGTACTTGCCCAAGGCCATCTAACCTAAAAAACCGCCCAGCCCACGCCACACAACCCCTGCTACCCATGTAGCCGCTTGTTGCGTGTAGTGGACTCCTGACCTATCCAGCGGAACCCGAAACCCCACCACCCTATGGCGCAAGTCGAGGAATCTGCAGCCCACACGGTCACAGAACCGTCTCAGCCTCTGATTCAGACCCTCCACTCGGCTCTGTACCAAAGGTCCGCAGTCAGTCCTGTCGACGATGCTGCAGATGGTGAGCTCTGCTTTCATCCCGCTAGCGAGACTGGCAGTCTTCACCAAATCAGATAGCCGCCGGAAGCCAGAGAGGATTTCCTCCGATCCATAGCGACACACATCATTGGTGCCGACATGAGCGACCACCTGCAGATGGGTGCACCCTGTACCCTTCATGGCATCCGGAAGGACCCTTTCCACATCTGGAATGACTCCCCCCGGTATGCACACGGAGTGCACATTGGTTTTCTTCCCCTCTCTTGCTGCCATTTCCCTAAGGGGCCCCATTACGCGCCTGACGTTGGAGCTCCCAACTACCAGTAAGCCCACCCTCTGCGACTGCCCGGATCTTGCAGACTGAGGGGCAACCTCTGGAACAGGACAAGCAGCCATGTCAGGCCGAAGATCAGTATCAGCCTGAGACAGAGCCTGAAACCGGTTCGTCAGACAAACTGGAGAGGCTTTCCGTTCAGCCCTCCGGAATGTCTTTCGCCCCCTGCCACACCTTGAAACGACCTCCCACTCTACCACAGGTGAGGGATCAGCCTCAATGCGGGCAGAATCCCGGGCAACCACAGTCGTAGTCCGATCAGGGGATGCGTGGGACGAGCTGGCCGTCCCCGACAAACCCCCATCCCGACCCCCACAGTGATGCCCATTGGCAACAGCCTCAAGCTGTGTGACCGAAGCCAACACTGCCTGAAGCTGGGAGCGAAGGGATGCCAACTCAGCCTGCATCCGAACACAGCAGTTGCAGTCCCTATCCATGCTAAAAACTGTTTTGCTAAGAACGTCTGAACTAATCTACAGAGAGCGCAAACAAATCGACAAAATTTAAACGGTTATTAAAATACAAGATTGCCTAGTAAATGCAGTAATGCTGCTACTTGCGCACTGCTGACACTGCTCGGCGGCGGAAGGAGACTAAGCGAAATTACACTATTCAGGTACTAAAACACGATGCTACACTCTCAAATACTATAATACGCCCGAAATTTATGAATTAAACAATGCAAGAACCAAAAACACGCAAAGAAATTAAGAGTTAAACTATGTAACAAATGAGTGAGCTAGGAGTATACGACTTGCTGCTCAGCTGCTTATCCAACGGCGGCAGGGAGCACACTGACTGCGACCAACCCCTACAATTGACAGAGCTTTTCCTTACACCCTTCGCACTGAAACAAGCCCTAATACGCAATTAAAACATTTAAATGGTGTACATTTAATCGATCGTTAGGAACAGGGTGGTTTACAAGCGACAAACGTAGGGATCTCCTCCGCTTTATTTTCTGCTCGGCATTCGAATCGCGCAACCTCTGTTGCCAAAGTGTTTTCTTTCTAGTTGTTTCTTCCTCCGTGGAGTAGAACTGCGACATCGTTCACCCTCCGGCCTCGTACTTAAGCAGCACCGGAGTAGACTTGATGACGACAGAGGAGAAATCTGTCATTCGTAGCTACTCAAGGGGAATGTGATGTGCGCGTTTGAATTCTACATGATAGAAAAATACTAGGAACTGAAGTGAACCTAATGACAATTGCTATGCTACAACTACTGTCTACTATTAAAAACTTTCCTGTTGAGAATGGTCTTTCAGATCATGGTGCACAGCTAGTTACAGTACGTGACATAGCTCCATGCAGTATATCAAATCAGAATTTCAAAGCAGTGCATTCAATTAACAATATAAATATTGCAAACTTTAGGCAAAGCCTAAAGCAGCTAGACTGGGATGAAGTGTATAAGGAACCCGATGCAAACTTGAAATATAACTTATTTCACGATACATTTTTAAGGGTATTTGAAAATGGTTTTCCCGAGAAAATAGTTAAACGTAATTCCAAGAAAACATATAAAAAACCTTGGCTAACTAAAGGAATAAGATTATCTTGAAACAGTAAAAGAGACTGTATCTAACAGCAAGAGGGAGTACTGACCCCAAAATTATTCAATATTATAAAAACTATTGTGTGGTACTAAGAAAAGTTATTAAAAAGTCCAGAAGCATGTGTATCATGTCACCAGTAACTCTGATAATAAAATTAAAGCAATTTCGAATATTATTGAAAGGGAAACAGGGCAACCAAGAGCACAGGAAGACTTTAGTGCCATAAAACTGGATGACAAGTGTACTAACAAACAATCAGAAACCGAAAATATTTTCAATAATCATTTTTGAAATGTTGTGGAGAAAATAGGATGTAGATCTTCACTAGAAGAGGCAAGGCTTCTAATAGAAGAGTCCATACCTGTGCAGTTTGAAACAACTGTATTTCCACCAACCTCTCCCTCTGAAATCAGTAAAATAATAAACTCACTGAAAAGTAAAAGCTCTTACAGAATTGATGGCATTTCCAGCAAGATACTTAAAGCTTGTTCCCCACAGTTAAGTAGCATTTTCAGAAACGTATGTAATAGCGCTTTGGAGCTGGGTGTTTTCCCCGATAGACTGAAATATGCCATTGTAAAACCATTGCATCAAAGGGGAATACGTCGGATGTCAACAACTATCGCCCAATCTCTCTTCTGACAGCTCTATCAAACATTTTTGAGAAAGTAATGTATTCAAGAGTAGCCTCCCATATTTGTAAAAGTAAAGTACTAACAAAATGTCAGTTTGGTTTTCAGAAAGGCTTTTCAACAGAAAATTCTATATACGCTTTCACTGATCAAATATTAAATGCTCTGAATAACCAGACATCACACATTGGTATTTTTTGTGATCTCTCAAAGGCCGTTGATTGTGTAAATCATGGAATTCTTTTAGATAAGCTAAATCATTATGGTTTGGGGGGGGGGGGGGGGGCAGTGCACAAATGGTTTAATTCATACTTAACTGGAAGAATGCAGAAAGTTGAAATAAGTGGTTCATGTAATGTTAAAACAACATAGTTTAACTCTTAATTTCTTTGCGTGTTTTTGGTTCTTGCATTGTTTAATTCATAAATTTCGGGCGTATTATAGTATTTGAGAGTGTAGCATCGTGTTTTAGTACCTGAATAGTGTAATTTCGCTTAGTCTCCTTCCGCCGCCAACAAACTGGGGGGCTATCAAGTACGGGGTCCCACAGGGTTCGGTCTTAGGTCCTTTACTCTTCTTGATATACATTAATGACTTACCATTCCACATTGATGAAGATGCAAAGTTAGTTCTTTTTGCTGATGATACAAGTATAGTAATAACATCCAAAAACCAAGAACTAAGTGATGTAGTTGTAAATGATGTTTTTCACAAAGTTATTAAGTGGTTCTCAGCAAATGGACTCTCTTTAAATTTTGATAAAACACAGTATATACAGTTGTGTACAGTAAATGGCACAACTCCAGTAATAAATACAGATTTTGGACAGAAGTCTGTAGCTAAGGTAGAATTTTCAAAATTTTTAGGTGTGTCCATTGATGAGAGGTTAAACTGGAAGCAACACATTGATGGTCTGCTGAAACGTCTGAGTTCAGCTACGTATGCTATTAGGGTTATTGCAAATTTTGGTGATAAGAATCTCAGTAAATTAGCTTACTATGCCTACTTTCATTCACTGTTTTCGTATGGCATCATATTCTGGGGTAGTTCATCGTTGAGTAGAAAAGTATTCATTGCTCAAAAATGTGTAATCAGAATAATTGCTGGAGCCCAACAACGGTCATCCTGCAGATATCTATTTAAGGATCTAGGGATCCTCACAGTAACCTCACAGTATAAATATTCACTTACGAAATTTGTTGTTAATAATCCAACCCAGTTCAAAACTAATAGCAGTGTGCATAGCTATAACACCAGGAGAAAGGATGATCTTCACTATGCAGGGTTAAATCTGACTTTGGCACAGAAAGGGGTAAATTATGCAGCCACAAAACTCTTTGGTCACCTACCAAACAGCATCAAAAGCCTGACAGATAGTCAACCAACATTTAAAAACAAATTAAAAGAATTTCTAGATGACAACTCCTTCTACTCATTGGCTGAATTTTTAGATATAAATTAAGGGAGGGGAAAAAAACTAACTTAAACATTAGTGTCATGCAATATTTTGGGTGATGTAATATCTTGTACAGACATCTTTTATTAACCTGACACGTTCCACATCATAACGAAGTGTCGTACTCATGATCTAAGGAACAAGTATTAATCTAATCTAATCTAATCTTACTTTCTGTTCAATACACTGACTTCATGTACGAGACTGTGTCATATACGTTGTCTTTTGGTGATAAGAAACTGTTAGCACCTATTTGTCCCGGCGCATTATCATTATCATTGCTGGAAGTAGGCGACAACGTCCTGCAGATTATGTTACTCTTGTGCCATAGTTATATGTTGAGACGAGAAAGAAGGAAACGGTATCACGTTATATAACGCCTTCTCATTCAGTTTTCGTTGTTGAACATCAACCAAAGTAGATGAAAACAATTAGAATGAGAGACTTGAAATTCTGTTCAACCCACAAGACAGGGTACATCTTGGTCGACACGCCGGACTTCCTGGAAATAGTGTCAGGATTAATATTTAATGAAGAGTATTGTAATGATTACGTTTTTTTAAAGAAATTTAAGATTATGACAATTACGACATTAGTGAAAGTTACTGCTAAAACTAGCTAACTGCTTAACATTAAAACTTAAATCCCAAAATCCCTCAAAAATATATGTAGTAAACCCTCAACAAAATATATAATCACAAGTTGACATCGAATTTCAAAGCATTTTTCATAGAAAATCAGTTTAATATCAGAAATTATGATACACAGTGTAAATGACGTTGGGACTCCTACTCAAGTTTACACCCACAACTTTCACTCGTTGCACAAATTTCAATATTTACTCAGGTACTGTTCGGAAGTACCAGTCGTCATATTTTTTCACTCCTGTACTGTGTGAACTTCTTGGTGATACATTAAAAACATAATTAAATTCACATGACGAACTCTCTCTTTCTTTGTCGCAGTGTTGTTCCTCTATCGAACTTTATACGGTAGACCGCTTTTCTACCCTCTGTTGCCCATCTGAATGCGTGTATTTCCCTTTACTGTTTGGAGTGAATTTGGAACTCCACATTCACGCTCACAAGAAAGCCGAACAAGAAGTACGAGCTGGTCGCACAGGGCAAGATATGAAAAAAGTATAAACTTTCACTCGCTGACAAACATAGGAAAAAGTGCCAGTGTGTTACAATATGTTTAAATGTCGTTCAAAGCTTTATGTGACGAGTTGGCTCATAAAATCATGCCCATTAGCGTACATTCAATTGCTTTTCTTCATGATCAGACCCAGCCTTTGATATGTCGTCAAGCATGTGTTTGCAACCCCTGGACTCGCACATCCACAGTGTATATTCTAATACGGGGAGACATTTTAACTGAAAATGGCTTGTCCGGTGTCTGCCGACAAATACGTTGTTTCAGTGTGTATGTTGTTCAGAAATACGATGCTGTGTTTCTTCGAACATGCATGCATGCATATATGCATGTATGTCCAGAACGACATTGCATTGTACTTCTGAAGAACACAGCAAGTACAATTTTATACTCTCGTCCAAGGAAAAAACTTTGACCAAAATTTTAGTCACACTCGTTACTTTGCGTAGATCCTGTGTGACACATCCGGGTTGTCTGAGGGAAAGTCTGTATAGTCCTTTGTAATCAACTGGCCTACAAATCATAAACAAATTAACTTGTGCATCAGAATGTATCCTATAGATGCTAATAACTGTAAGTAATGCTTTTAGGTGTACTTAATGACATAAAGAATTATTGGTACCTCCAACCGTTCAGTGCTTAGCTTTTCCGATTTTTATGTAATACCACACAATTCCTTTCGTTACGATTCCTTGATACTCGAGGATATATCCTACAAATCGATTCCTCCTATTAGTCAGATTGTACCAGTACTGATTTCTATCAGTTCAACCCAATACTTCTTCATTACGTATTCGATTTAGCCATCTTATCTTCAGCTTTGTTCTGTATATCATTTCAGATGCTGAATCGATGAGAGCATGACAACTTTTTTTCCGCTTGCCAACGTATGGAGGGCATGTGGGCTAATGTTGCAAGGCCAGACCTTCTGCCAGTCACCAGGACTGGTCCCCTCTAACTAAGGAATAGGCTGCTGCCCCTCATGGGGAACCATATGTTGGTCTGGCTCCTGCATAGACGCCCCTTGCACATTGTAGCATCTACAGTATGGGCACATACACCACCCCACCTCTGTATGGCCTTGTTGCTAAACAGTGGAGGTGGAGGTGGGATTGGAGTATTGTAGTCTACAGTGTGCAATATTTTTCTTGGTGCATAAAAGACATGAGGATATCACAGGTTCTCTGTATTCTCCCTTGCACTGATAATGGTCAGGTAAGACTGGCTGCTCTGACGTCTATATGTCTACTGAATCTTATTTCTTTTCAGATTCTTATGTAAAATTTTTTAATTTGGTGTTTGTATCTGAGGATATACAGTTAAAACTGAATGAAGCGATTACCAGAGACTGTAGATATAAAACAGAGAGGAAATTAATTTTTGATTCTTTATAGGTGTTTTGCATGAAGCCCTTGGTGACACGTACAACATTTAAGCCTCCAACCATTTCACGCCACACATTTAGAAGCGTAGGTGGAGTTTGTAGCGCAGCAGAAATGTGTGATTTGTGTTCTGGAATGGTTTCCGGCAAAGGTGGCGTACACGCAAGGTATTTCGCATGACCCCACGAAAAGAAAACTTTGGGTGTCAAGCCCAAAGATATAGGAGGCAGAGAACCCAATGGCTCCATGGCAAGGTTGACGGATTCATCGTTTTGGGAGGTGCAGCTACAAAAATGTGGAGCAGCTTTGGATTCTCTGCTCTTGCACAACGATGGAAATTCTAAAGTTTATTTTACATTGCCTGTAATGCTTATGACGCTCACATCCCCGCTGTCAAAATTAGGAACAATTTGAGCACAAACAGGATTTCAGCTCACGCAAATCGCTAACCGCCTGCGGTCACAGCTAGGATATGACGCCAGCACTCGTGGCCGCACTTCCCACACACACACATGTAAGCATGTGGAGTATTCTTGGCGCACATCCGCAGTGATCTCGTTACGCAAATAAGACATAACATGTCCTTAAACGGCAAGTGCATCGATACTGTGTGGAGACCTGTCTGTGGTGGACTAGTGTGCTGACTACTGTGCTGTTCTCTCCCACGTGATTTACGCAAACTGAATTGTAATGTGTAATGGTTACTCACAACCGTCTATAGCCACCAAGGCCATATGTCACAAGCTCCTAATACTATTTAATAGTTTATGCCTAAAATACATTTTCACATCGACCTCCCAATAGAGAATCTATAGTTTATAAAAGGTTCAAGGAAATTTTGATCCTCATATCAGACAAGTACCCCACTAACACAATCACGTAAAGCCCTATTTGCGAAGTAAGATCCGATCAGGTGTAAAATGGAAAGCACAGAGAAAATCCGATGATACTTTGCACAGATGTGATTGGCAGTGAGTCTAGTATGGTAAACGATCGCGTCTTGTCAATCTTTCCAGTTCTGACCGCACAGTGAGCACGTAAAGATGACTCGAATATAGTGTCTGCCGTCAAGTATGGGCAGTTTTGATTGGCCACCATACATCCCGAACTTGATTCCCTCTGAGTTTTATCTCTGCTCATATGACCTGCTCGCTTTCAGGACAGCCTCTTGGAACAGACAGAGAGCTGCAGACCAGCTCAGAGAATTGACGGACCGCACAGGTGGTTGCTTTCTGTGACAAGGATGTCGGAAAGTTGGTACAACGCAACGACAAATATCTAAGTCGGGGTGCCGAGTGTGTAGAGAAGTATCGCGATCGCGTAGCTAACTGTTACAAACAAAACACTTAATACTACCACTGTGGTTTCCATTTCGCGGCCGATCGCACCCTACTCTCCGAATAGCCGTTGTAAATGGTGGTGACTCCAGTCTACCCTCGATATGTTTGCGACAGTGCATATTAAAGTCGGCGATAGGCATAAAATACTGCCCGAAAATCCGCTAAATGCTTTTTCCGAAATTTATTTCAAGGAACTGGTTCCAGAGCCAACGTCTGCGAAAACATTGAGTGACCATTCAGTAACAAATAATTCGGAGCACATTGGGAGCATCATGATGCTTACACGGATTGTTGCAGCTAGACTGAACAACTTAACACCCAAATTCACTTACAATCAAAGAAAAATATATCTATTAAAGAAAAGGAGACAAACGTTAGCTACATGACTTCATAAGCTTTCAAAGCTATGCAGGCTTAGACTGGTTTTCACTTCAATTAAAAAAAAAAAGTAGTATCGACAGCATTCGAGAGATTTATAACAACAGATGAGTATGACACGAAACTGCTCTCCCATGGCGCACAAAACAGGGTCACTTTCGAAGAAGAAACAACAGGAAACGTTGTGAAATTTAAAACAATACAATATCTCCAAGACTGGCGATGTTTTATAGAAACTCAAAATGTAGAGTAGGCTTCAGTGTGAGAAGCTTTTAATATTTCCCTCAATGAATGTTTGTCTCTACATCTGGCAGCAAACTAAGAGAGATTCCGGTCGTATGTAAAGTACGCCAGTGGCAAGACACAATCAATACCATCTATGCACAATGGCAGTGGTAATGTTACTAATCAAGGTGCGGCTACGACGGAGTCACTAAACATGGTTTTCCAAAAGTCCTTCACTAAATAAGACGGAGCAAATATTATAGAATTCGAATCAGCAACAGCTGCCAACATGAGTAAATTATCAGTAGATACCGTCGATGTAAAGAAGCAACTGAAACTACCTAATAAGTATACCTGTTGGATCAACTACGGAGGACGCTGGTCAAATGTCTGCACCTAAAGATTGAAATGTTCCATACACCACACCTACAGTGAAGAAAGGAAACCTATACGAGTAACATCGATTTTCACTATGACCTTGAACATCCACTGTGTTCGAACATTATGAATTATCTCGAAGAAAACGATATATCGACACTTACTCTGGATCGATTCAGCGCACATCGTTCCTATGAAACACAACTAGCTCTTCACTCAGTCTAAGTAATGAGAGCTATCTACAAGCAATATTAAACCGATTAATTTCCAGATATCTGGGAGTCTTTTGATACCGTTCTTCACAAACTGCTTGCAGTCACATTACGTGCCTATGGAGTATCGTCAATAGACCAACATCGACAGATGGATCAGCACTCCCCAGCTGCAGGCAGCACAATAACACAGACATGAACTGTGGACTGAGTGAACACGGAATACCGAACAAATGGGTTAATTCGTATTTCTTAACAACAAAGACAAATGTAACATTATTAATCATAATTACTTCTTAGAGAGGTAATAAACAATTGAGAAGAAACACAAGGTCAAGAATACTACGAATCATTCATTGACTTCGTAGGCATATGGAGTGTAATTGTAAGGGAGGAGGGTATAGAAGGATGGATTGAGGGCGGGTTATAAAATGACTAATAAAATGAAGAAGCTATTATATTAGGGGGGGGGGGCAAAAGGGTAACAAATAAAGGAATGAGAATAAAAATGTGAAGTGACTGACTTTTTTAAAATTAAGATACACCTATGGTAAATGGGCACTTTTAAATGTTAAAGCTAGGACCAAATACAGTATATGTTAGGTTATTGTGTGGGAATGATGTGTCCAAAGTGAAGGCATGGCTTTAGTGTGTATCGGTATATTCTGTGTGGATTCATGCATCATAGTATTTTATGTGTTAAATAGTTGTGATACTAAAATTTATTCCATAAATTTAATGAAATAAAAGATTTTATTGAGACTTAGTCAGTTTGCCCTTTGGTTATTGACAGAAGGTCGGGGTGAGGTATATTGATTTCTCATGAAAGTAGTATATCTCAGAGGGCGGAAAGGGTACTTCAAACAACATCATTGACTAGCTGGACCGCTATATTTAAGGATGCAGCGGATGTTATCGACAGGTTTGTTACAGTATATGTTTATGAGCAGGCAACTTCATGGTATACTGAGATAAACAGGTACTGCAAAGATGTAACAACTACCAAAGAAAATAAATTGCTCCTAACCTTTCATGTCCTACAGGACACTGAGTCCAAAGATTTAAAAAAAGTTACCTGCTTGTAAGAGGATTTTCTTTGACCAAGACAATTTGACACTTAGCCAACTGTCATTCAGTCAAGATGGTGTACTCAGTAATGAAGCAAAGCAGTAGACTCTGCCAGAACCATCGACTCTGTGTCTAATAGCGCATTATAATTCGACAGTATGCCATCTTAGGAAATTTATAACACTTGTAAGTAAGCATTACAAATATAGATTCTTATAAGGTCATGTCATTTGTTACGTATTTCACTGTTATTGTCTAACATACTTTCAGAAGACACTTGATAATGGCAGTTTGAAGCCGATATCATGATTGTGTAAGTGTAAATGTAACACTGTAAATAAACAACAGTCTAATGGCGGTACTGACTTTAAAGAAAAAAAGATTAATGGGTACATCATTTAGCCTAACATAGAAATGGTGCAGAGCATGCAGCATATCCTTTTGTGGCGTCACAACATTGCCCTCGTCGATCTCGAGAGACGTGTTACACGCATGAGGAAGACGAGTCTGATGCCGAATCAGATGATACAGAGGAGTCAGTTGATCCACAGCCCAGCGGACGTGGTTTGGAACGCCACCTCAACCCTCCCACTTGACGCCGCTTCACTCCTAATGATCGCGCCTTTACACGCCTGACGTCTGCAAAACGTAGCAGAGTCTGATGCGCACTTTCTTAAAGGCCACATAAGAGAGAGTTGTAAAATTCTTGCGTGCTCCAAAATTTCCGCGCTCTATCAGCGCACAGTCGTGTCAACGTTTGTGAGAACCTCGGATTTGCACTCCGAACTCAGCATTCCAAAATGGAGGCTTATCACGCAGCTGACCAGAGACTATGGTACAACACTTCTGGGTTCACCTTAATACGGTAAGGATCTCCATTTTCGTCGTATTCAACACCCAACGGAATCAAAAAATTTTCACCGACAGTCGTGTGTGACGTAATGTGACAGTCACCACACTGTGGTCCGTGAAGTCGGCGGGGATGGCATCGATAGACAAAGTCCTTTCACACGTCCGGTCAGACTAAATATGTGACACCTGTTGCTAGAAGAAGCAGTAAAATAAGTTAATCTGACAAAAGTCGGATATTTACAGACGCAAAGAATGGACAATTTAACTACTCAAACTTCCTGGCAGATTAAAACTGTGCCTGACCGAGACTAGAACTCAGTCCCGAGTTCGACTCTCGGTCCGGCACACAGTTTTAATCTGCCAGGAAGTTTCATACCATACACTCCGCTGCACAGTGAAAATCTCATTCTGGAATTTAACTACTACCGACAGAAATAAAAATTAGGAAACTGGTCTACAGGACGCAACACACAGTTAGAACATCCACCTGTCAAAATAGTATCCAAAAATTTGTGTAACAAATGAATCACCTGTTCCTTAAAAAATTCTGATAGATCTAAAGTGCGTCACGTACTGAACGACGCATGAAGGAGAATGGTCACGTGAAGAAAAGTTCATCTTATCCATTTACCATTATCAAGGATTTCAATTACTTCAATGGAAATGTCCTCCCCAAAAAAACATATAGTACACACGGGAGCCACATTAAGCACATGCAAAAAAAGAGACAGAAAAATTTACATGAAGAAGCTAGCCACAAATCCGATACAACCCTATTAATATTCAAAGGAAGAAGCGTATGAGCCAGCACACTTTAACAAACAAGAAGCTAAATTCGATCTGAAGGTTGGCTTAATTACGTGACCAGATTGTGCCAGGGTCCATTTTTGAGTCCGCTGACGCGTCCACGTTAGACCGAGCGGCTAGCCGGGCGGGCTTATCATCACTTACTCAGCACCGATTCAGTCAGTTAATATCGCTCCTCTGAAACACTACCAGCACTTCACTCACTCAAAGTAATGAGTGCTGTCGACAAGGCACCTTAAACGGATTCCTTTCCACATTTCTGCACGGCTTTTGATACCGTTGCTCACAAAAGACGTAGTCACATTGCGTGCCTATGGAGTATCCTCCCAGTTGTTCGTCTGTAATCGTGTATCCCTGCCGGAAACGACACAGTTCGTAATAACTGACGGAAAGTCAACATAAGCTCAAAACCAGTTCGTTTTGTACCAGCGCGATGTAGAGAAAGGAGTGTCACGCATATGATCTGCGGGTTTGGGGTGGCAATAATTCAGACAAAGATGTTTTTCGTTGCGTCGAGACAAATTCAATTAAAAACTTTCTCCTGCGAATATAAAAATAATTTGTGTATGTCCATCTACATAGCGAGGAACGATAATCGTAATAAAGTACAAGAAATTTCATTTCTCATGCACGATGTTCGAGAGCGGAAGTGTACAGAAATAGGCTGGCAGTGGCTCGACAGACCCTCTGCCAGGCACTTTAGAGTCAATTACGGACCGGCCATGTACACGTGTTGTCCGCCTACACACTTTATCTGCTCAACACTTGTTTGTGGTACAGGCACTGGTCTGATGGTACTTCACCTGCTGGTATATCCTTTGCACTTCTATACAGTCACTGCCGTGATATCAATTTCAGCCTTCTTACGGTAGTCGAGCGTTGGTCCCCCTCTGCAGTTTCAACCTCCAGTAATTCCCTCATTAGAAACTACAATTCCTTGAAGTCTCAGTGTGACCTCTCAACCCAACCAATCTTTTAAGCAAGTTACCGCTTAAGTTTCCGTTTTTCTTATGTCAATGTAGTACTTCCACATTAGTTACTCGATCTACGCATTAAATATTCAACAGTATTTTGTAGCGCCACTGTTTAAAAGCTTCTGTTCCCTTCTTGCCTAAACTGCTGTTCAACATAAGACAAATAGCTTCAGGAGAAGTTCGTAAGATTTCTATTTACATTCAGTGGTAGTATATTCCTCTTTTTCAGATACGCTTTTCTGCTCTTCAAAATCTCGTTTACTGCTATTACTTTTTTATTTTGTCGCCCTTTGTTTCGTCCATCTTCAGTTATTCTGTTGCCCATAGAGCAAAGGCAAAGCTCATGCCTACATAATTTCGTAAATTAATTCGTTCAGCAGCGCCTCATTTAATTTCATTACATTCCATTATCACTCTTTTACTTTGCTAGAAAATCATTTACAACCGGTTTTCAAGATATTATCCATTCAGTTCTATTTCTGTCCCATGAGTTTTGGCGTCGCTGGCGGAACTGTGTCATGCAGAATGCTTAAGGGTTTTGCTTCTCGCCCCAGAACTTTCATTTCCTCACAAAACTTCTCTTCCTGTTCCTTTACTTGTTGCTTAGTAAACAGATAGTTCAACGTGGAGATAGGCTGCAGCTCTCCATATCAGTACTGTTTCTGGTTTGATGTGGTATTCCAAAGGACCCCTGCATGGTCTGCAGGATTAGGATCTGTTTGCTTAGTGAACCATTCAAGGCGCGATAGAGTGCTTGAAGGTTCCTAAAAGCAGGAACGTTTGTCTACCGACCTGGAAGATGTAACTGTCCATAGCACACTCGTCACGAATGGGTAGGATGAAGGACAACAATTGGTCACCAAGAATGTTGAAGTAAACGACCTGATTTATATTCATGATATTCATGGTACATTATCATAACATCACAGAAGCGTCTGCAACCTGAGCAGTGCCCTCAACACAGGGCGAGTTAAACAACTCACTGGACTGTCAGTGGCCTTGACACGTCACATCATTTGAAAGACGCGACCCCTCAGGGCACACTGCACTCACCTCCCCCCCCCCCCCCCCCCACACACACACACTCCAGTCAGCCTCTGGACAGTTTCTGTGCTGTTTGGCCCACTGGAGACGTGCAGTGTTATGTGCCACTGTGAGCGATGGCCTTCTTACAGGTACCGAGCTCCACATCTCCTGTGTGTGCAGCTATTATACAAAATGTTCGCTTGGAAACTGGTTGACATGGACCTCGATTGACTGGCAGAGAACTGTTGTACTTAGAATCAAAGGACACACCTCCAACGTATTCCACTCTTCTAAATTTCTCACTACCATGCCCTGCAAAGATAGCCACCTTGTCTATGATGGATGCAACAATTTATGAATTTTGATATCTAAAAACTTTTTGAATTCATGCAGTTGCTCCTGTCACCTAACAATTGTTTTAAAATGTTTATGAATGTTCCTAGCTAGGTCACCCAATCTCTGGGAAAACATTTACAAGCTTCACCAGCACATTTGTGAAGAGAGTAAAATATGAATTAGGAAATAATTAGTTCAGGAAGTTTTTCAATTAACCGAGTACAACACCGATTCTTGGACGCTTCATATAATTCCAATCAGCTGAAGCAAATCTTATAACATTGTTTTCAGGAAAGTTGTACTAAAAAATTAAAGAATTAGATTAGAATAAAACGTTTTACTTGTTGCACCTTATCATATTCACCGTGCCTAGAGATTTCACAAAGGTTCCAAAATTTATGTTCAACTTTATTTGTGTCCTCGTAAAATTTTTGAGAGCAGATAGTAAAACCTGGGTGTTCACTTATGTCTTTCTGCAGTCTACTTCCATAACGTAAGCATTACGGCCTGCAATTGTAGTAATATTTTAATATACTAGCTTATCTTGAGTTACTTAAGTACTCCAGTCCACATATTTAATTTCATTACTCATCCGACACTGGTGTGATTTCATTCCTAATTAAAAATGTTCTTTCTTACGGATTACATGAACGGCTCCAGCAGTTGTTCAAAAATGAGATCTGAGTTTTGTCAAACCAATCGTTCACCATAGAGCGACTACCTACCAGAGACCTGAAAATTACATTTCCTGAAATTCAGTCTGTCTACATCCTCTGTTTTGCTCCTCCAAACTCCAATCTGACACCACCATCTTCATTCTGGTAGCGAAATTCTGAAATAGATCAGTTCAGCTGCTCCTCTGCAATTAACAGTGGAATTCCCATTGCGCTCGTAATTTTACCGCCCTTCCTTTCAATTTCACCGAAGGCTGTTTTGACTTTTCTATTCCTGAGTCACTCCTTCCGACAATTATTTATCTCTTTTTCGATTTCTTCACATTTCATGCAGCCATTCCACTAGCTTTCATGCATTTCCTGTTTATTTCATTCCTAAATGACTTGTATTACCTTATTCCTGATTTTGCCTGCACGTTTCTGTACTTCCTCCTTTCGTCAGCCAGCTGAAGTATTTCTTCTGTTACCTTCTTTCTGTTTCCTCTCAATTACCTTCTTTTTAGCTATGTTTCTCTTTCCAAATTGTGTAGTCCCTCTTTTTGTGAGTGTCCATTCCTCCTCAATTGAATTACCTTCTGAGCTGCCTCAGAGATCTTCAACCATATATCTTTATTCATGAGTATTTCTGTATCCCAGTTCTTAGCGCATTATTTCATCCTGCCCAAATTGTTCATCTTCAGTCTGCTCTTCGTCATTACTAAATTGCGATTTGAGTCTACATCAGCTTCTGCGTGTACCTGATTTTAGTACTGGATTCGATATCTCTTTTGATTTCGGAATCTCTGCCTGACCATGATGTCATCTAACTGGACTCTTCCCATATTTCCGAGTCTTTTCCTAGTACAGGCCTACCCCTACCACTCGTAAATACTGAACAGAGGCTTCGCTATTACTACCTGAAATCTACTGAATAACTCCATTAGTTTTTGTCCTCTCTCATTGTTAGTGCCAAGCCCATATTGTCCTTTAACATTTTCTTCTACTCCCTCCCCTACAACCGATTTCCAGTTCCTCATGACTATTTTGTTTGCCCTTCCCTCTCATACTGAATTACCCGTTCAGTACCCTCATATATGTTCTCCACATCTTCATATTCTGCTTGAAACATCGGCAAGTATAGATGAACTATCGCTGTAGGTGTTGGTTTGCTGTCGATTCTGATGAGGAAAACCAATATTTTAGGCACACTCTTTGGTTTGTTTACGTCCGTAGGACACCTTTGGGTTGAGATCTGAGGCAAAGTTTGTATAGTTGTTTGTAATCAGCAGGACTGTAAATCATGAACGATGTATTCCAAATTGCATTGCGTAACAGAATTAAATATATGGATGCTACCATCTAGAAGTAATGGTTTAAATTGTAGCTAATGACGTAAAGAATTCCTGATAACTCCAACCATTCAGTGTTTAGCGTCTTCCTTTTTTATGAACCACGCACTTCGTTCCATTACCAGATTCGCTATTCCTTGATACTTCAGCTCATGTACTGTCAATCGATTCCTTCTATATGTTTCATCACTTCGATTCACCACCTGTTCATTAAATACTCGATGTACCCATCTTCAGCGTTATTCACCATAGGCTGCTGCCCCTCTTGGGAACCCCATTTTGGTCTGGCTCCTGCATAGACGCCCCTTCCATGTTGTTGCATCTACACTATGACTGTCTGCATCACTGAGTTACGCACGCCACCCCACGGCGGTCTTTTCGCTAAACAATGCAGGTGGAAGCGGGATTGGCCTAATTTAGTTTACAACGTTGAATATATTACTTAGTACACAAATGACATTGGTTTACGACAGTTTCTCAGGCTCTCCCTTGCAGTGATAATCTTCAGGTAAGATTTGCTACTCTGATATCTATATGTCTACTTAATCCCATTAATATTTTCCTTACTCTTTTGCATTTTGTTGTTATATAAATTTGTCGAATTATGTATATGTATTTGTAGTTGTAGAGTTCAAACTGAATGAAGCGGTTACCAATAGGTGTAGCTATTCGAAACACAGCTAATTTATTTTAGATTGTTTATAGGTATATTCCATGAAGCCCATGATGACACGTGTAACATGTAAGCAACAAACCATGTCACGCCATACAATTAGGAGTGTGTGTAAAGTAACCGACGCTTCAGAAATGGGCTAATAGTTTTCGGCGAATGTGGCATATACACAAGGTATTTCGCATAACCCCACGACAATAAATCCTTGGGTGTCAGGCCCATAGGTCTAGGTGGCAGAGAACGCAGTGCCGCCATGCAAGGACGACGGATTCAACGTTTTGGGGGGTGCTGATTCAAAAGTGTGCAGCGCCGATTCACTACTCTTCCACAACGATGAAAATTCTGAATTTTATTTTTCGTTTTCTGTACTGCTTATCGACGTACCGGCAAGAGTCGCCTGCAGTAACGTATCACCACTACAGTGATTTTGGGTTGGGGCGTACGCTGCACCCCCTACTGTGTGGACGCGCACGTGTCCCCCGCTGGTCTCCCTCGCCCTGTGTTGTTGTGACGTCCACAGCCGGGCTGGCGGAAACTGGAAGCGGCTCAGACCGCAAACGGGACATTAACTGTCTGCTAACCGCTAACCGCATGCAATCGCAGTGAAGACATGACGCA
Source organism: Schistocerca americana (assembly GCF_021461395.2). NCBI lineage: Eukaryota > Metazoa > Arthropoda > Insecta > Orthoptera > Acrididae > Schistocerca > Schistocerca americana. Next base: position 92,447,948 of record NC_060129.1, on the reverse strand, counting down.
CTTCCCAAACACACACACAGACACACACACACACACACACACACACACACACACGTAAACGCGTCGAGTATTCCTGGCGCACATCCGTAATGGTCCAAATACGCAAATACTACTTGAAGGCGAGCAATCACGATCCTGCGTTAGTAGCTTCCCGCAGATCGAGAGATTTATACCAAATATATTAATAAGCGACGGTACTAATCTCCTATTGCGCACAGAACATGTCACTATTCAAGAAGAAAGGAAAAAATCACGGGAAACTGAAAGCAGTGGAATATCACCAAGATTGGCAATGTCTTATAAAAGCTCAAAATTTTGCGCGGACTTTAATGCGAGATGCTTTTAATAGTGTCCACAACGGAGCTTTGCCTACACATCTGGTAGAAAAACCCAAAGAGTTTCTGGTCGTATGTAAAGTACATCAGTGGGATTACACAATCGGTGCCACCTCAGTATGATGACAGTGGTTATGTTACTGATCAAAGTGCCGCTAAAGCGGAGTCACGAAATGCGGTAAATATTACAAAATTCGGTCAATAACAGCAGCCGACTTGAGTAAGTTAGAAGTAGATATCCTCGATGTAGAGGAGCAACTTAAACCAATTAATAAAGGCAACTTTTTCGGCCGAATTGTATACCAGTCACGTCCCCTTACGAGTATGGTGCTATATATTTAGAAATCATCTACAACCGCTTACTCGACAAAATTACAGCCCCTAATGAATGGAAAGTTCGACACGTCACACCAACAGTCACGAAAGCAAACAGGAGTAATTCCCTGAATTATTGCCCCATACCAGTAACGTCGATCTGCAGTAAGATTTGGAACATTCACTGGGCTCGAACATTATGAATTGTCTCGAAGAAAACGGCCTATTGAGATATACTCACCACCGATTCAGTAAATATCGTTCTTCTGAGGCACACCTAGCTTTCATAGTAGCGAGTGCTATCGACAACGGACTTTGAACTGGTTCCTTTCTTGATTTCCAGAAGGCTTTTGATACCATTTCTCAGAAACGGCTTGTAATCATTTTGTAAACGCACCGAATTTTGTCCTAGTTGTGCGTCTGTTGACTCATCAGTGAGAACACTGAATTTAGTGTGTCTCAGTTTTCTTGGTACTTCGTTCTGCGTTGTTATGGCTCTCTCCTATCACATTGTTTACGATCTGGAAACATTCAGTTCAACGCAGTTGAGTAGCATCTGAAATTTTAGAATCAGGGAAACAACTCTCGACTACGTCCTCCAGCTGATTTACTACAATCAAGAGAAGACTGTTCTGCCACGAATGCTGTCAAGTAAACGCTGGATGATTGAACAGTGGAAACACGCTGTATGGAGTGACGAATCACGGTACAGAATGTGGCGATCCGATGGCAGGGTGTGGGTATGGCGTATGCCCGGTGAACGTCATAGGCCGGCGTGTGTAGTGCCAACAGTAAAATTCGGAGGCAGTAGTGCTGTGGTGCGATCGTGTTTTTCATGAATAGGGCTTGCACGTCTTCTTCTTTTGCCTGGTACTATCATAGCACAGGCCTACATTAATCTTTTAAGCACCTTCTTGCTTCCCAATGTTGAAGAGCAATTCGGGGATGGTGATCGCATCTTTCAACACGATCGAGCACCTGTTCATAATGCACGGCCTTTGGCGGAGTCATTGGACTAAAAAATCATCTCTGTAACGGACAGGCCTGCACAGATTCCTGACCTATATAGAAAAACTTTGGGATGTTTTGGAGCCCGACTTCGTGCCACGCCTCACCGACCAACATCGATACCTCTCCTCAGTGCAGCACTCCGTGAAGAATGGGCTACCATTCCCCAAGAAACTTTCCAGAACCTGATTGAACGTATGCCTGCGAGAGGTGTCATGAAGGCTAAGGAAGGGCTAATACCATATTTAATTCCAGCCACTAACTTGTGAATCATTTTCAGCCAGGTGTTCACATAGCTTCTTAATGGAAAAAATAAAAGGTATTCATATGATGTGGGCTATAAACTGAAAGTAATAGCGTATGCAGAAGAACATGGAAACAGAGCAGCTGAGTGGCATTTCGGCCGTGCACCAATAGAAATGGTGGCTCCATCTTGGTGTGGGCTGTCTTCCATGGAACAGACTGGGCCTTCTGGCCCAGCTGAATCAATCGTTTGCTAGAGATGGTTATGCTCGGTAATTTGGTGAACATTTGCAGCTATTCATGGACTTTATCTTCCCAAACAACAATGCGCCATGTCACCAGGACACAATTGTTCGCTACGGATTTGAAGAACAATCTGGACAGTTAGAGCGGACGATTTGGCCACCCGCACAGCCCGACAGGCGTCCCGCCCAACATTTATGGGACTAAATCACTTCGTGCACAAAATCCTGTGCTGGGAACCCTTTCACAGCTACGGGCGGTTACAGAGACCCCATGGCTCAGTAGTTCTGCAGGGCCTTCCTACGTCCTGTTGAGTCCTGCCACGTCAACTCGTCGGACTACGCCAGGCAAGAGGAGGTCCGGCACGACATTAGGAGGTGCCCCATGACTCTTGTCAGTGTCAGTGTATTACTGTTACTAATGGTAGGTGGAAACCAAGTGTTTAGCTGATTTACTTTCCGCTGGGCGACATTCCCTACATCTACACGTAATAATTACTGAGTAAGGCAGTGCATGGCGTAGGGAAAAATCGTGTCTGTACTATTTATTTCCTTCCATACCCCATTCGCGTAAAAATGACTGTCCGTAAGCCACCATACACAGACTAACCTCTCTCACCTTATCCTCATTCTACCAACGCGAGATACACAATGAGGTGGGATACCTCATTATACCGTGTGGGACCTCCTTTTGCCCAGTGTAGTACAGCAACTTAATGTGGCATGGCCTCAACAAGTCATCCCTCCAGAAATACTGAGGCATGCTGCCTCTAACAGCCTTCCATAATTGCAAAAGTGTTGCCAGTGCAGGATTTTGTGTATTAACTGACATCCCTGTTATGTTCCATATGTGTACCATGGGTGGCAAGAGCATTCTCTCGACTTGCACAGAACGTTCTTCAAACCAATCGCAACAGTTGTGACTTGGTGACATGGTGCATTGTCGTCCATACAAATTATGTCGTTGTTTGGGAACATGAAGTCCACGACTGGCTGCAAGTGGTGTCCAGGTAGCCAAACATAACCATTTCCAGTAAATCATAGGTTGAGTTGGACCACAGGACCCAGTCCATTTTACCTAAAGACATCCCACACTATTATGGAGCCATCACCAGCTTGTGAAGTGCCTTGTTCACATATTGGATCCAGGGCTTAGTGGGGCCTGTGCCACACTTTAACGCTAGTATCAGCTCTTACCGACTGAATCAGGACTCTTCTAACCAGGTCACGGTCTTTCAGTCATCTGCGGCCCCACCGAGACGGTCACGAGCCCAGGAGAGGCGCTGCAGGCGATGTTGTGCTGTTAGCCATGAGCGGATACTACGAAAGGCTCTACAGGGAGGCAATCGAAATCGCTAAACACCCTAACAATTTCAATCGAAAGGAGGAGGGCGTGAAATTAAACGGCATATGGATGCCGGTGTTAAAGAAGATGTGTACCACCGGTCCACTAATGGGTGATGGCAACGGCGATCGACGGCGACGTACAACAGCCCATTGCACAGACGTGACGTCACCCCGCGGTGCGGGAGCGAGCGGACACGGAATTTAGCGGCAGTCAGTAGCGAGCCAGTGGGTGTGTTGGACCTTCCATCGAGCTACGGACCCCCTTGAAGATGTCTCCCGCAGTCGGAGACGAAACGTTGGGAACTGACACAGAATTCATCAACCGACCACGGCGTAACAGCCCGGATAATTATAATGGACAGTCTGGATGATTGACTGATCTGGCCTTGCAGCACTAACCAAAATGGCCTTGCTGTGCTGGTACTTTGAACGGCTGAAAGCAGGGGGAAACTACAGCTGTCATTTTTCCTGAGGGCATGCAGCTCTACTTTATGGTTAAATGATGATGGAGTTCTCTTGGGTAAAATATTCCAGAGGTAAAATAGTCCCCCATTTGGATCTCCAGGCGGTGTTACTCAGGAGGATGTTGTTATCAGGAGAAAGAAAACTGGCGTTCTATGGATCGGAGCGTGGCCAAGATAGATACAAAGTCCATGCCTACCACAGTAGTACAAGTTTATATGCCAACTAGCTCCGCAGATGACAAAGAAGTTCGATAAAATGTATGATGAGATTAAATAAATTTTTCAGATAATGAAGGGAGAAGAAAATTTAATAGTAATGAGTGACTGGAACTCGATAGTAGGAAAAGGAAGGGAAGGAAACGTAGTAGGTGAATATGGAATGGGAGTAAGGAACGAAAGAGGAAGCCGCCTGATAGAATTTTGCACAGAGCATGACTTAGTCATAGCTAACACGTGGTTCAAGAATCATAAAAGAAGGTTGTATACATGGAAGAAGCCTGGAAATACTGCAAGGTCTCAGATAGATTATATAATGGTAGGACAGAGATTCAGGAACCAGGTTTTAAATTGTAAGACATTTCTAGGGGCAGATGTTGACTCTGACCACAATCTATGGGTTATGAACTTTAGATTAAAACTGAAGAAACTGCAAAAAGTTGGGTAGTTTAGGAGATGGGTCCTGGATAAGCTGAAAGAACCAGAGCTTGTATAGAGCTTCAGGGAGGGCATTAGGGAACGTTTGACAAGTATGGTGGGTAGAAATACAGTAGAAGAAGAATGGGTAGCTTTGAGAGACGAAATAGTGAAGGTAGCAGTGGATCAAGGAGGTAAAAAGACGGGGGCTAATAGAAATCCTTGGGTAACAAAAGAGATATTGAATTTAATTGATGAAAGGAGAAAATATAAAAATTCAGTAAATGAAGCAGGCAAAAAGGAATACAAACGTCTCAAAAATGAGATCGACAGGAAGTGCAAAATGGCTGATCAGGGATGGCTAGAGGACAAATGTAAGGATGTTCAAAAATGGTTCAAATGGCTCTGAGCACTATGGGACTTAACATCTTAGGTCAACAGTCCCCAAGAACTTAGAACTACTTAAACCTAACTAACCTAAGGACATCACACACAGCCATGCCCGAGGCAGGATTCGAACCTGCGACCGTAGCAGTCCCGCGGTTCCGGACTGCAGCGCCTAGAACCGCAAGACCCAAGGATGTAGAGGCGCTTATCACTAGGGGTAAGATAGATACTGCCTACAGGAAAATTAAAGAGACCTCTGGAGAAAAGAGAACCACTTGCATGAATAGTAAGAGCGCAGATGGAAACCCAGTTCTAAGCAAAGAAGTGTAAGCAGAAAGGTGGAAGGCGTATATAGAGGATCTATGCAAGTGCGATGTTCTTGAGGACAATATTATAGAAATGGAAGAGAATGTAGATGTAGATGAAATAGGAGATATGATACTTCGTGAAGAGTTGACAGAGCACTGAAATACCTAAATCGAAACAAGGCCCTGGGAGTAGACAACATTCCATTAGAACTACTGACAGCCTTGGGAGAGTCAGGTCTAACAAAACTCTACCGTCTAGTGAGCAAGATGTCTGAGACAGGCGAAATACCCTCAGACTTCAAGAAGAATATAATAATTCCAATCCCAAAGAAAGCAGGTGTTGACAGATGTGAAAATTACCGAAATATCAGTTTAATAAGCCACGGCTGCAAAATACTAACACGAATTCTGTACAGACGAATGGAAAGACTGGTAGAAGCCGACTTCGGAGAAGATCAGTTTGGATTCTGAAGAAACGTTGGAACACGTGAGGCAATACTGACCCTACGACATATCTTAGAAAATAGATTAAGGAAAGGCAAAACTACGTTTCTTGCACTTGCAGACTTAGAGAAAGCTTTTGACAATGTTGACTGGAATATTCTCTTTCAAATTCTGAAGGTGGCAGTGGTAAAATACAGGGAGCGAAAGCCTGTTTACAATTTGTACAGAAACCAGATGGCAGTTATAAGAGTCGAGGGGCATGAAAGGGAAGCAGTGGTTGGGAAGAGAGTGAGACAGGGTTGTAGCCTATCCCCAATGTAATTCAATCTGTATATTGAGCAAGCAGTAAAGGAAACAAAAGAAAAATTCGTAGTAGGAATTATAATGTACGGAGAAGAAACAAAAACTTTGTGGTTATCCGATGACATTTTAATTCTGTCAGAGACAGCGAAGGACTTGGAACAGCAGTTGAACGGAATCGACAGTGTGTTGAAAGCGGGATATAAGATAGAAATCAAGAAAAGCAAAACGAGGATAATGGTATATGGTCGAATTAAATCGGGTGATGCTGCGAGAATTAGATTAGGAAATGAGACGCTTAAAGTAGTAAATGAGATTCACTATTTGGGGTCAAAGTAACTGATGATGGTCGAAGTAGAGAGGATATAAAATGTAGAGTGGTAATGGCAAGGAAAGCGTTTCTGAAGAAGAGAAATTTGTTAACATCGAGAATAGACTTAAGTGTCAGAACGTCGTTTCTGAAAGTATTTGTATGGAGTTTAGGCATGTATGGAAGTGAAACGTGGACGATAAATAGTTTAGAGAAGAAGGGAATAAGAGATTTAGAAATGTGGTGCTACGGAAAAATGCTGAAGATTAGATGGGTAAATCACACAAATACTGAGGAAGTACTGAATAGAATTGGAGAGAAGAGAAAGTTGTGGCACAACTTCACTAGAAGAAGGGATCGGTTGGTAGGGCATATTTTAGGGCATCAAGGGATCAGCAATTTAGTATTGGAGGGCAGCGTGGAGCGTAAAAATCGTAGAGTGAGCCCAAGAGATAAATACACTAAACAGATTGAGGAGGATGTAGGTTGCAGTTGGAACTGGGAGATGAGGAACCTTGCACAGGATAGAGTAGCATGGAGAGCTGCATCAAACGAATGAAGACGACAACAGCATTCAAGTTACGTAAATGTTTCCATCTCATGTAAATAAATAACTCTTTTAATACCATGTGTGCATTTGCGTTGTAGAAAGAGGAGACTGGGTACCCACAACAACATCCTCTCTCTTGCTTCCTTGCAGTACACCGCTCTACACCGTTCAACTGCTGTCCCATGACTTTTGGCGTCTCTGGCGGAATTACAGTGTCATATACAAATCATCAAGATTTTACTTCTGGTCGCTGAACTTTCATTTCCTCACTAATCCCCTCTTCCTACTCCTTTACGTTTCTCTGGATGTACAGACTGAATAGCATAGGGGAAGGCTACAACTCTGCTTCATTCTCTTCATCTCATTCGACTCTTCAAACGTCAGTATTGTTCCTGGTTTATGTGTGAACTGTAGATAATTGAAAAGATGTTGTTACAGTCAGTATTGTCAGAAGCTACCTCTGAATCTATAACCGCTGTAAACTACGAAACCACATACGTAACACTGCTGTGTTTAAAGCTTCAAGGTATGTGAGTATTTTACTATCTGTACTGAACTATCGCCTGGTGTGAAGCAATAGCGAGGAAGCTTCATCATAGTCCGATCAAATAAATCAGAACCGTTCAATCGCCATTGACCACTAATAAATAATGATGGTCAGATTTCAATGAAGATCTCGGAATAAAGGGACACCATTTTAGTTAGCAGAAAAACCGTCGCCCTACGTTCTCCGTGGAGCCAAGCGAATGCCATTAAAGGCTACACAATCCATATGTTTAGCGCAAACTACGACAGGCCGCCAATTTTAAGCACCACGAACAAAAAATCTGTCGTTCCTGGAGGACATGACCGTGACACCCGGTAACACCGACTCTAGCTTAGATAATAGCCTTAGTTCGTCTACAGAGAAGATCCACGAGTTCCTTCAGACGTGTCATATCCAGTAAGAGCCCATTGTTGATGGTCAGATCCCTCAGATTAACAAAACAGTGGTGCTGTTGATTGTTAAGTTTCATCTGGTATAGTCCAGACATTACAGGTAACGACTGGACTATAACAGATGAATAGTAGTAATCAACAGCGCCGCTGTTTAGGACCTGGTTCCTTAGTGGCCCACTCGAGAGGTGATAGGGTGCGTGAATGACTGCGAAACCAGGAATGTGTCTTGTGGATATGTACAATCTCTTGTGGGAAGACGTGATTGTCCACAGCACACACATCATGAATACGTTGAAGTAAGCTTCCTTGTTTATGTTGATGGTAACCTCCTCCACACAGCTCACTGGACCACCGGTACCCTCGACGCCTCGCTTTGTTTGGGGAAATGGCGACCCTTCAGCCAACACCACACGCACACCCAGTCACCTACTGTCCGGTTCCTGTGCTGTTTGGCCCAATGGAGGCGTGCAGCATTATGTGCCGATGTCAGCTGTGACACTCTTAGAGGTATTCAACTCCGCACCTGCACTGCACACAGCTCCCTACGAAATGTACACTTGGGAACTGGTTGAGATGGACCTCAGTTCTCTGACAGGGGAATTTCATGTCAGATGTGAAAATTATTGTCATTGACAATCCGTGCTACTCGTCTCTGGATATTTTTACGACTGTTCTTATGTCACGAGTTACAGTTGTATGTAGGCTGTTTAGGTTCCTATGTTGGTAACGCCACGTAGCGCTCTGTATGAAAATCACTGACTGTGCTGTGTGCAGTTTGTGGCTGGTTTGCATTGTTGGTATATTTGCTATTGTAGTGTTGGGCAGTTGGATGTGAACCGCACATAGCGTTGCGCAGTTGGAGGTGAGCCGCCAGCAGTGGTGGATGTGGGGGGAGAGATGGCAGAATTTTGAGAGCGGACAATCTGGACGTGTGTCCATCAGAAAGAGTAAATTGCTAATACTGCATATCATGAACTTATATATATATATATATATATATATATATATATATATATATTATTATTGGTGTTTTGCCCTTAAAGAGCGCATTTGGACTAAACTACATGGCCAGTTCCTTTTGCTGCCTTCCTTGCTGCCCAAACTTCCCTCATTCGCTCGCTGTGTTTCTGTTTCCGGTCCTCTGTCCATGCTTCTTGTCGGCTTCGTGTCTTCGGCTTCATCTTGATTGCCTTTTTGGTTGCCCATATTTCTTTCATCTTCTGGCTGTGATTTTGCTTGCGTTCTTCGGTCCATTTTATGCCTGTTCGTTTGTCGCATTGTATCTCATGTAGTTTACTTTTCTTAATGATGTTTCTGAACTTTATTCTGTCGTTTATTGTGTCTGCTGTTATGTTGAGCTGGTTCAGGTCGTTTTCTACCTCTGCCACCCATTTGTTGTTTCTAGTGGTTACCCAGTCAAAGATCTGTTTGGTCAGCCTGTGTGATGGCATTCTGTATAGGTGTCCATAGAATTGTAGTCTGCGTTTTCTAATCTTTTCTGTGATTGTCTCCGTATGTTTGTACAGTTCCTCTGTAGGTTTCTTGATCCATATTCCATTGTTGTTAGTTGCGCCAAATATTTTCCTAAGTATTTTCCGTTCTACTTTTTCTAATTGTCTGATACGTGTATGCCCTCGGATTAGTGTGGTCTCTGCTGCATATAGTGCCTCGGGGAGCACCACCGTGTCGTAATGGCGTAATTTGGATTTTTGTGAGATAGACTTCTTGTTGTAATGATTCCACACTACTTTGTATGCCTTGTCCAGTTTAGTCTTTCTTTCTTCATTTGAGTCTCTGTTATGTCCACTCATTTGTAGTGTTTCACCGAGGTATTTGAAGTTTGCTGTTTTGTAAATCGTGCCATACTTTGTGTTCAGAGATGAGAGTTTCTTTGTGCTCATAAACTGTGTCTTTTCGTAAGAGATCTGTAGTCCAGTTTTGGAAGCGATTTCGTGCAGTTTTTCAATAGCGTCTTTTGTTTCCTTTATACCTTTCGCGACAATCGCCAAATCGTCTGCAAAAGCCAGGCATTTAATCTGTAGGTTTCCTAAGGTTATCCCCTGTTGTGATGTTTCCCATTCTCTTATGACCTTATCTAACACCAGATTGAAAAGGAGAGGTGAGAGGCCATCGCCTTGTCGGACACCTGTGCGAATTTCAAAGGGCTCTGATAGTTCCCCACAGAACTTTACTTTGGAGGTCGTGTTGGTTAAAGTTTGCTCTATGATAGCCCGTGTTTTGTGGTCTACTTTGTATTCTGCTAGAATTTTGAAGAGAGTTTTCCGGTCGATAGAGTCGTACGCCTTTTTGAAGTCAACAAAGGTAATGATCAGGTTCTGTTTGTGTTGTAAAATCATTTTCAGGTTCCAAATTTGTTCCGCACAAGACCGCCCTTTACGGAAGCCTGCTTGGTATTCCCCAATCAAGTGGTCGGTTTGGCATTCTAGTCTGTTCAGTAAAGCTTTAGAGAGGATCTTGTATGTGACCGGTAGTAGGGATATTCCTCTGTAGTTGTTCGGGTTAGTCTTGTCACCTTTTTTGTGTAGTGGGTGTATCAGGGCAGTTTTCCAGTCGTCAGGAATTTTCATGGTCTTCCAGATGTCTCCCAAGATCCTGTGGATGTCTTTGGTGAGTTCTGGGTCTTGTAACTTCCAGATTTCCGCGATGATGCCATCTTCTCCTGGTGCTCTACGATTCTTGAGTGACTTTATTATTTCTTTAACTTCTTCTAGAGTTGGAGGTTCACTATCTGGATTGTATGTGCTCGTTTCTGTCATCATTTCTTCCATGGGGGGGTCCGTGTTGAGCAGTTTTTCAAAGTACTTTGCCAGAATGTCACAATTGTTTTTGGTATTGGTTTCTAGGGTTCCATCCGGTCTTCTGAAGCACAAGTTGGGTGGTTGATATCCAGTCATATTTTCTCTGAACGTTCTGTAGAAGTTTCTTGTATTGTTCTTCATGAAGTCTGATTCGATCTCTGTCAGTCGCCGTTTGTCATACTGTCGTTTTTCACTGCGAATGATTTTGCTTGATTGCTTCTGTGTTTTCAAGAAGTTCATCCAATTCTCTTGGGATTTATGGCAACCAAATTTTTTCCATGCACTGATTCGTTGGTCAATAGCTTGGTCACATGTGTGGTTCCACCAACGGTGTTTCCGTGTTCGTGGTGCTTGTGCTAGTTTCATGGCCTCTCGGATTCTTCGTGAAAGTTGTGTCCAGTCTGTCGTTTTCTCCATTTTAATTTTGTGTAATATTTGTGTCTGGTTTAAAGTAACGTATTCTGGATCTGGTCTAACAATTTTGTTCTTCTGGAGCTTTTTCTTGGGCAAAGGACGAATCCTGATCTGTAGTAGGTGGTGGTCTGAGTCGAAGTAGCCTTTACGGGTGTCTATGTTCAAAATTTCTTTTTGTGAGTCTTTCTGCACTATTACGTGGTCGATTTGTAGTTCTTGCTTTCCGCTGGGGAATTTCCATGTGGTAAGTTTTCGTGTTGGTTTCTTGAATTTTGTTGACATAATGGCGAGGTCGTGGCTTTTGCAAAAGTCTATCAGATGTTTTCCGTTTTTGTTGGTGTCCTTGTGTGGAGTATGTTTTCCTGTGATATGTCTGTATATCTTTTCTTTTCCGAGTTTGGCGTTGAAGTCTCCCAGTATTATTTTGACTCTATGTGCAGGAATTTTTCTGATAGTTTCTTCCATTGTCGTCCAGAAGTCATCAATTTCGTCCGGGTTTTTCCTGTTGTAGTCATTAGTTGGTGCATGTGCGTTGATTATTGTGTAGGATTTATTGGCTGATTTCACTGTGATGGTGCTGATTCTTTCGTTTGGTGACGAAAAGTCGATTATGCTGTCCGTGATGGACCTGTGTACTGCAAATCCTGTGCCAAAAAGCCTTAGGTTTTTCAGTTGTCTCGATGGTTTTCCTTTGTATATTCTGAAATTCTCCGTGTTGAAATGGTCTTCGTCTGTGAATCGTGTTTCTTGCAGTGCACATATTTTGATTTGAAATTTTTCGAGAGTGTCTGTCAGTTGTTTCATCTTTCCTGTCTTCATCAGTGTGTTCACGTTGAGTGTGCCGATGTAGTGTTTGCGTTTGGTCTTGAGGGAGTTTGAGAATATATATATAAGATGACTTTTCAACATTATTAAGGTATATACATTGTTTGTTCTCTATCAAAATCTTTCATTTGCTAACTATGCCTATCGGTAGTTAGTGCCTTCAGTAGTTAGAACCTTTTATTCAGCTGGCAGTATTGGCGCACGCTGTATTGCAGTAGTTTGAGTAACGAAGATTTTTGTGAGTTAAGTGATTCATGAAAGGTATAGGTTACTGTTAGTCAGGGCCATTCTTTTGTAGGGATAAAAAAATGTCGTGTGACGAGGGCCTCGCATCGGGTACACTGCTCGACTGGTGCAAGTCTTTCGATCTGACGCCGCTTCGGCGACTTGCGCGTCGATGGGGATGAAATGACGATGATTAGGACAACACAACACCCAGTCCGTGAGTGGAGAAAATCTCCGACCCAGCAGGGAATCGAACTCGGGACCTTAGGATTGACAGTCTGTCGCGCTGACCACTTTTTTTTTTTTTTTTGGTTGGGTTCTGCCTTACGGCAGGTCTGGTCATCGGGGAGGCCTCGTCAGAGAGGTCCACCACATGAGCGTCTAGGGAAGTGATGCCAGTGGTGGTTTCCAGTTGCCTTCCACTGGTGATGATGAAATGATAATGAGGACAATACAACACCCAGTCCCTGAGCCGAGAAAATCTCCGATCCAGCCGGGAATCGAACCCGGGCCCCTCGGCGTGACAGACCGCCACGATGACTACTTTTCCTTTTTTTTTTTAATGAAATGCATCCTCTGCCAAAAAGAAAGAAAACAAAAGATTTTAAAACAAATCACAAATTGAAAGGTACAGGGATGTTGTTTTTATTTATTTATTTATTTATTTTCAATAAAGACCACTCTGTTAAAAGGAACATATAGACCATTTCATCGTATAGTATGTGCATTACATATTAAGTGGTGAGAGAAGCGTGAGGTTCATCATCAGCTGTCAAATGTGCACACCGACTGCACCCGGCACATCCCAACTGCGTGGGGGGTCGAGGAAGACTGCCTGTAGATAGTTGGCAAAGGTTTTCCTATAGTGTGACCATCTATGAACCACATTGTGGGCTTGCTGCAAGAAATACCAAAAGTCAAGTCGCGACGTGGCAGTATCCCGATAGAGGTACGCGATCGTCCAACCTTTGATCCAGATGATCGACTGTGATTTAGTCGCCGGAAAGTAGTCACTCTCCGGATGTAAGAAGGAAGCAGGTGTAATAAGTTGCGGGGTCAGACGGAGGTAGCAAGCAACCATCTGTCTTCCTAGGAGCCAGACGTCCTCCACCGTGATACAAGTTAAGCGGTGATGGTCGTCATCCACTTGGTGACATTTCGGGCATAGTGGAGTGTCCACTAGTCCAATTGCATGGAGCCGTTGGTGGGTGTTGAACTTGCCACAGGCGACAGAGAACCACAGTGCCCGAACGAAGGTAGGAAAGAATTTTTGGTGCACATGTCTCCAAATCTTCGGCCAATGCAACCTGGGGTGTTTCAGTTCAATTACATTACAACTTATCCGTCGTAGAAGCCAAACATAAAAATCCTTCGCGCATGGTGGTCTCGTGCGCGGAAGCTCGTCTCTGATATAACTAAGTTCCACGATAAATGTTGAGACATGCGCAAAATGTGGCGTAATGTTGCCCACCGCCACCGGAGGTGTGAGGGACGCTGGAACCAGGAGATCCAGTAGGCGGGATGTAAGGGAATCACGCCCGCTACGCCATTGCTTATACATTGTGTCTAGAAGGAGCGCCGTCGCACGGCAGTGAACATTCGTAAGTCCGAGTCCCCCCTTGTCCGTAGGGAGAGTGAGCGTTTCGTATCGCACCTTGAGGGGCGGCCCAATCATCACGAAATAGCCTAGTGCTGATTGAAGTCGACGTCCGAGCGTGAGTGGTAGGGGCAGGATCTGCGAAATATGCACCATTCGAGAAACCACATAAGTGTTCAGGTACTCGACTCGCTGCAAAGGGTCAAGGCGGCGTAGGAGATGTTGTCGGACCATGGTACGTGTTGTCTGTAAAATTCGTCGGTAGTTAACTGCTGCAGTATGTTTTACAGATGAGGTAAAGTCTATGCCGAGATAGCGGAATCGTTGCACATAAGGAAACGGACTGATTTCTTCCGGCGTAAGGCCTCTTCCCACCGGCATTGCCGCCGATTTGTTCATGTTCACTGCACTACCCGCCGTCACACTGTGGTCCAAGAACAGTTCAAGGACCGTCTTCACCTCTTCCTCAGAACGAACGAGCAGCAGGAGGTCGTCCGCATAGGCACGATATTTGAAGGTGTAGCCCCGTAGTTCCATCCCAGAAAGAGAATTGGTGAGCCTCCCAATTAATGGTTCCAACGCTATCGCGAACAGCAGCATCGAAAGAGGGCAGCCCTGGCGAATGGATCGTCGAATTTGAATGGGCCCTGCTATACGCCCATTAACCTGTACCAAGGATTGTGCGCCCCCGTAAATTCTTCTAATGAGACCAGTAAAACGGTCTGGAAAACCCATTTGTTCCAGTACAGCGTACAGATAGTTGTGGCGCACCTTATCAAAAGCACTGTCAAAATCAATCGCCACCATCGCCGCTTTAAGCCGGCACTCCACCGCCAGCGCTATCACATCACGGCATTCGCCAGTAGCTGTTTGCACATTCACCGATCCACCCGGTGTCGTCTGTTCCGGAGAGAGAACGCTACGAATTAACATACGACATCGGGACGCCAGCAACCGTGCAAAGATCTTATAGTCGGCATTAAGCAGGGTGATGGGGCGATAATGTGTGACCGTAATTCCTGGCTTCGGTTTATGTACTGGCACCAGAAGGCCTTCCATAAAAGCCGGTGGAATAGGCGCATCGGAATTTAACATCTCGTTGTACATTTCCGTCCATCGCGGTGCCATTTCGTTGCGAAATTCGCGATAGAATTCAGCAGGTAGCCCATCAATGCCTGGGGACCGATTCAACGCACCTTGTGCGATCGCATCATGTACTTCCTCACAGCTAATGGCTTCCAGTAAGGTTCCCGCGGCTTCCACCGTCAGTGTACGGGAGACGGACGTGGCTATACGGTCGAGGTCATCGAAAGAGGCTGCTTCTTCCCGATAGATGTGTTGGTAATGGTCGACGAATGCAGAGACAATGTCCGCTTGACGCGTCACTCTTCGGTCTTCGCGGGTGATTAACTCCCGTACCAAAACGCGTCGTCGGTGCTTTCGTTCATTCACGACGTGGTGCACGGAAGGAATCTCGTACCTTATCGTATCGTGACATCTGGCGTGCACCGTGGTTCCCTGAAGATGTTTCCGAGCTAAAGCCACTAGTTTAGCTTTTATCCTTTTGCGTTCGATCCTGATGTCCTGTCCCGGCGGGCCATCATCCAGGTCGCGCAGTGCTGCAAAATAAAAGTCGGTGGTAGGGCGGCGCCATTCTGCCATTTCCCTGCTATATGAGATGAACGTACGGCGAAGCGCCGGTTTAGCACAAGTCAGCCACCAATCAAACATCGTCGCATACCTTCCAACCCTTCGCTCGCACATCGTCCATGTCTCAAGGATCCGTTGACGGCATTCAGGATCATGTAGATGTTGAATGTTTAGTTTCCACGGGGCCTTACTTTTCCACACCTCTCTACGGGGAAGAAGCACCGTACAGATGTAAGCGCTGTGATCGGAAAATGCCAATGGCCAGCGTTCCGCGTCCTGGACATCATATGCATGAGCCCGTGAGATATAAATGCGATCTAATCTGCTCGCCGAATGACTTGTCACATAGGTGTATCCCGGTGCAGCTCCATGTCGTAATTCCCACGTGTCACTAAGTACAAGGTCGTTGACAGCGATTCGCAACTCCTGGCTGATGTTTGCTTGCGGCCATTGGTCTTTCTGGCTGAGAACACAGTTGAAATCTCCACCAATTATTACACATTCAGAACGTCCATGGAATAGTGGAGCAATGTCTTCTGCATAAAATCGCGCCCTTTCCCGCCGCCGATTGTTTCCCGACGGTGCATAAAGATTGATGATGCGTATCCCGAACGTCGTGAAAGCCATTCCCCTGGCCGACGGAAGATAACACACGTTTTCCACTGGGAAGCCATCTCGCACGTAAACTGCCACCCCACTGCCATTGTGATCTCCATGAGACGAATAGGCTCGGTAGCCTGCGATGTATGGGAGTGCAGCTATGTGGACTTCCTGCAGCAAAGCATTATCCACATCTGATGCCCAAACCGTTTCCTTCAATAGGTGTATTTTGGCCGGTGAACGCACGTCATTGATATTTAATGTCGCAATACGGTTCGCATGGCGCTGAATCCCACTCTGTCGAGGCGCAACAACATCTCCCTGCACCGACGCCGGGGGCTGAGTTAGAAGACGTTCTCTCGCCCCTCTCCCTTCACCTTCAGCAATTATTAGGCCGTCTTCGTGAGTGCCGGCTGCCTCTGTATGACGTCCGGCGCCTCCTCAATATCCTCATACCACATCTTTGCAGGCAGTGATACATTCGTGTCCATAGCCACAGCATCTGCGTCTGGAGAGCCAACTGGTTGTGATTCCTCTTCAGCATCACCACGTTCCGGTACCGTCAATGTGACACACCGCTGCGGGTCGGATCGAACAGTTCCCAGTGCCTCATCCTGTTTCGTAGAGGCTGTTGTGTCGTCTTGGTCCACAGGCACATCGTCGTCGGGGCAAGGGGAGTCATCCCGAGGAGATGTCGTGCGACGCCGCCGTTTCCTCCTTTTCGGGGAACGCTGTTTACGTGATCTTCCGTCCGTGTCCTCAGATTGCAGGGAATCACGGCTGCCCGACAGAAAAGCATCCGTAGGAACTGGAAGTGTTTCGAGTCCCATCGTTGAACTTGGCGGGAGTTCGGTCGAAACTAATGATGTCGTCTCAGAGTGCGTTTCAGACGGAACAGCATCCGTAGTGGCTGGAACTGCTTCTTGTATTATCGGTGTGCTTGGTGGGAGTTCGGTCTCATCTGATGTTGTCGCCGTAGATTGTATGCTCGACGGAGCAGCATGCTCTGTCATCCCGACGTCTGCTACAAGGTTTCGGAGAGTGCCATCTTGATCTTCCACCGGGGCTGTGTCCTTTCGGTCATCAGCGGACGTAGTGAGGGCTTTGGCATAGGTGATCGGTAGTACTGTCATCGCCGGCGACGGCTCCCGCACATCTGAAGGCAGTTGCGTAATCCGCCGTTGCATGCAGTTCGACCTGAGGTGTCCCTCCTGGCCACAGCCAGAACATATACGTGGTTGACCATCGTAAATCACCACCGCCCGACAACCACCAATTGTCAGATAGGACGGTACATGCTTCTGAAGATCAATAGTGATCTGCCGCACTCCGTTAAGAACGGGGTATGTGGCGAATTGTGTCCAGCGTTCTGCTGTGTGACCATGTACTGTGCCGTATGGCTTAAAAGCCTCGATAACTTCGTCAGCCGGGAGCTCAAATGGCAGCTCAAAAACACGTATTGTCAGTATACCCAGACCAGCATGTTCTACAGTTACCGTGCCGACATTCCCGTTACTATGGCAAAATCGGAGACCTGCTTTTGTCGCCTGTAGAATTCTCTCACACGCCGCGTCATTTACCATCTTAACATACACCGTGGGACTAACGATGGATAGGTGAATTCCGATAATATAGTTTGGCGGTATCTTGACGTCCTCTCGAATGAATCGTTCCACTGCCAAAGCCTTTGGTCGTTCGTAGTCTTTGCAGAAATTGAATCGTAATGTAGTTTTCCTGTACTTGTTCGCCATGATCGTTGTTACTAGCCCGCGTGCAGACTAAGTCCACAAGTAAACAAACACTCGCACACGCCGCACAGGCGGAAGTATCCGACCTCCGCTTCGCACGGCCGCTAGCGCCGAACTAAACCCACTCAGCTACTGGGGGCGGACATTTGTAGAGCTTATTGAAAGTCAGATTGCGTTGCGCTTAAAAAAATTTGTGTGTCAGTATAGTGATGATAAG
Source organism: Schistocerca americana (assembly GCF_021461395.2). Taxonomy (NCBI): domain Eukaryota; kingdom Metazoa; phylum Arthropoda; class Insecta; order Orthoptera; family Acrididae; genus Schistocerca; species Schistocerca americana. The sequence goes on along the minus strand of NC_060129.1, from coordinate 92,430,028 downwards.
AATAAGTAAAGAGATAAATGTCTGAGTACGTTCAGTTTTGCTCAGCTGTTTGAAAATCAATATAACGTAAGAGGTTTATCATCACAGTAATACATAATTTTCTAAGGGGATGTTTCACAGCCGCGTGGAATTAGCCGAGCGGTCTAAGGCTGGACTTTATCGCTGGTACCGGTGGAGGTTCGAGTCCCCTCTCGGGCATGGGTGTATGTGTTTGTCCTTAGGATAATTTAGGTTAAGTAGTGTGTAAGCTTAGGGACTGATGACCTTAGCAGTTAAGTCCCATAAGATTTCACACACATTTGAACATTTGGATGTTTCACAAACAACATGTTTCATAACACTTACCAGAAATTAAAAGCCATAGCTGCTAAAAATTGAATTGTGGCTCCTGTTTTTATCAAAGCCTTGGAGCAACATTTCTGATAAATGAGCGCTTCTGAGACAATCATACGCTACACTTACTCACGTGTGCACAAATCACTACCTGTGAAAGCGGGTAGGTAGCGAGGTCGAGTGTCCTTCATCCTTGTAGTTTCTAATGTGAAACCAGCAAATAGCCACATGTCAGATGATCTTTTTAGGTAAGTCCAGGAAGTGTATCAGCAACCGAAATTAGCCACGTAGAATTTAAATTACGTCAATTGCGAATGGTAAACACAATCATAGCATACTTCGACATATCAAGTGTGACTATTCCCTCATGTGTATTAATTAGCAAGTAAAGGTCCAAACTCTGGCATCGCCAGAACGCACATACCTGGGCGACAGCGGCTAGGCGGCACCGCTGCCGCCAGCTTGGCGCTGTGTGCTGGCCACACCCGACACGGCAGCCTATCAGCGACCGCTGCTGTGCTATAAGCCTGGAGCACAGGTGCCCAGAAGGTTTCGAGGGTTGGTTCCCTCACCTCCTGATCGAGGACTCACACTGCCTGGGCTACACTCAGGGTGTATTTTCGAAGTGGAAAAGCCCCAACCGTGCCTGTCGTGTTGTTGCCCGTCAGCACGCTGTCACTGGTACCCACCGTCTGGTCGCCACCGCCGCCGCCGCCGCCTGGTCGCCGTCTCTCAGTGCTCGCTGCTACTGCTGCTGCTGCTGCCGCCGCCGCCGCTGCCGCCGTCTCCCTGTGCTCGCCGCCGCCCAGTGCTCGTCGCCACCCCCCCCCCCCCATTTTAGTTCCTTTTGTACTTCGGCGTCTCCTGTTGCCCTTGGGGACTGCCTGCAATCATGGACACCCCAACTACCATCATCTCCCCTTCACCTGCTCCTACTGTAACATCCTCTGGGATTAACCTGTCTCATCCACTCACCTACTCACAGTCTCCTCCCCATCTATCTCCGCCTCATCACTGTATCCCCACCTGTATGTCACTCCTGCCCCTGCCCCTGCACCTGCCCCTGCCCCTGGCCCTGCTCCCGGCCCCCTTCCTCTCCTGTCGCCCGCCGAGGCGACTTTCCCCCTCCCTCCCCTGCAACTACCACTGCTGCCCCGGCCCAAATCACCACCCGTCGCGCCACAGTCGCCACCACAGAGTGCCCTACCCTCTCACCCAGTGCTACTGCCTCACAGGAGGGCCCTGCCTTCCACCACCTCCCCATCCATCCAGTCTATCCCTCCTCCCAGGCAAGACCCACATAAAAATCTTCCAAAAATCCACTGCCTGCCCCACCTTCCTCTGACTCCACCATGGATACCACCCTACCTCTCTCCTCTCCAGCCCCCTCCCTGTATACCATCGTCCTAGCCAACCCTGATCCGAAATTCCTGGATGCTCGCACCCTCACCCTTGAAATCCAAAATTATATCCCCACTGCACCCATCACCCAACTTATCCCTCACAGAGACTCTGTTCTCATCAAGTCTCCCTCTCCCTCTTTCCATACTGATCTCCTCCGGCCTCTTCCCTGCATCACCTTTGGGCCCCATGCATCCCTCACCCCCTTCCTTACATCCTCCTCTCCTCATCAGCCCCAACCACCTCGTCATCTGCCGACCCTCACTGCTGTCATCACAAAACTCAGTGCTGTGGTCACGGAGGCTGAGGTGTTGGCAGCACTGAACGCCCACCCTGCCCTGGAAGTCCGCTTGGCCCACCGTATTTACAACTCCTCTGGCCCTACTTTCATAATGTGTATATTTACCGAGTCCACCTCCTCCATCGACCACCTCCTCACGCAGGGAGCCCTGATTTTCAACTGCTGCCACCCTGTTGACCTGTCACATTCCCCTCCTCAATCCTACCGCTGCCAGAGCTCTCTCCTGTACAACGACCACCTCACCCAAAACTGCAAGAACCCACCCACCTGCCCCCATTGTGAAGCCTCCCACTTCCTTAAACAGTGTCCCAACCTCGCCTCCCCCCTTCCTGCAACACCTGCAATGAACCTCACCCCACCTATTCCTCCAAATGCAAAGCCAAACCCCCTCCCACCAACCCTGAAATCACTGTCCCTGTTCGCCCCATCTACTCAACCATCCACCCTCACAGTTCCCTCCATCCTCCCTCTACAGCAGAAGACATCATCCAGCTCCTCACGATTGTCCTGCAGAACATCTATGGGTACCAGTGCCCTCACACACTCCAGCAGATTTCCCTTGCCACCCGCTCTGTTTTCCACTTAAAGACCTACGCCACCTACTCCCACAACCAGGCCCACTTTACCTTCACCTGCCTCGACACCCTCATTTAGGCCCCTGTCTCCCCTTCCCGCATACCTCCCACCTCCAACCTCTTGGCGCATTAGCAGTATCGTCTCCTCTACCTCAACATTCGCTCCCTCCCTGCCAACAAGCACATCCTCATGCATACCCTCTCCCAGCACCAGGTTGACTCCTTCATCCTTAATGAAACCTTCCTCCAACCCCACCCTGTTGTCTGCACCTCCCCCTATTTCCTTCACTGCACTGACAATCCCCTACCCCTAGCCCAAGGTGGGGTCGCTATAGGCCACCTCAAGCATCTCCCTGTCCGGCCACAACCCGTCCTCAATGACCTGTCCAAACTCCTTAGCCTATTTTTTCCCTCCCTCACCATCACCTGTGCCAGTATCTATATCTACCATGCAGCTCTCCCCTTTGACTTCATTTCCCGTGTTGACCATACCTTCTCCTCCTATGTGATCGCTGCTGACCTCAACATCCACAGTTGTGACCCTGCCACCCTTCGGTGGAGGCATCAGTTCCTTGCCACCCTCCATGGTGATCTTGTTCCTCTCTAACAGCACACCCATCCTGAAAGTAACTCCACCCCCAATGTTATCGTCGCTGCCCCCAACCTCCTTGGTCACATTGCATCCCATTGGTAGTGACCATCTCCCTGTCCTTCTCACTATCTCCTCTACCCGTCCCACCCCTGCAGCTACCCACACAGCTGCCCCTCCAAAGCCTGTCCATGACTACCACCGAGCCAATTGGGATGCCTAACAGGAATCCATTGCCTTACAGGTCGAAAGCCACCCTCTCACCTTTCACCACCCTGATGACATCACCCATGCCTCTTCCTTCCTCCAGAAGACCATAACTGACTCTGTGGAGGCTCATGTCCCTTCCAAACTCATCCACTCTCACCGCCCAACGCTTCCTCCACAGGAAACCCTTCTTCTGCGTGAATCCTGCAGTCTCTACCGCTCCTTCCTCCGCACCTGTGACCGGGATACTCTCACCCACCACCGGCAATTATAGCGACACATCTGGGAACTCCTTACAACAAAAAAACGCCGGGACTGGCGCCAGACATGCACACGCCTCAACTCCACCCTCCCTGTCAACTCCTCCAAGTACTGGTCAGCCTTCCACCGCCTTACTGGTAGCCATCCCACCCTGCATTACCCCATACTCCATGACGATCGACCCTTTCCTGACAACCTCAGTAAGGCTAACCATTTTGCTTCCCACCTATCCGAGGTCTTCTCCATTCCTGACGACCCCCATTTTGACTACTCCCTCTTCCCCACCATCCTTGACCGCACGGACACCTCTGTCCTCCCGCTCGCCCCTAGCTTCCAGTACTTGGATCGGTTACCCCCCTCAGACATCAACACTCCCATCACTGCACCATCACCACAATCGTCCTCCGCTTTAAACTCGACACCGCCCCTGGTCATGGTGGCATCATCTACCGCCACCTCAAGGAATCCCCCACATCCTTCCTGTCTGTCCTTGCTACCTTCTACAATGTCATCCTCTCCACTGGATTTTACCCTGACCTGTGGAAGACTTCCCATGTCCTGCTGTTCACTAAACATAACAAACCCCCCTCTGATACATCTTCCTATCATCCCATCTGCCTCACCTCCATGTTCAGTAAGGTCTTCGAGGCCATCCTCTCTCACCGTATTCACCGCCACTTTAACCAACACCACCTCCTTCCCCTTACCCGATGTGGCTTCCGGCCTTCCTTCTCCACCCTCATCCCCCTCCCCCAACTTCTCCGTTTTCTTGACACATCTGCACACTATGTATTGTCCGCCGCCTTGATCCCCCTCACCCCCAACCAGTTGCCGTGCCTTTACCATTGTGTCCCACCCTCTCTCCATCTCCACACCCTCCATCTCAACTTCCACCATCTACCCCTCCCAGATGTTGAGCTTCGCCCTGACTTCTACCCTTCCTACCAAATCTAACCCCATCGTCCTGCCTCCTCCTCAGGGCTCCCTCTCCTCCCTCTTCCTCCTCCTGAGCGGCTTCCCCCTCCTACTTCCCTCCCTCTTGTGCCCTTTTTCAGTGTCTCTGCACTCCCTCCAGCCCTGTCTTCCCTCTTCATCTCCCACCACGCGTATCTCCTGGCCTCTTTGTGTACCCGCTGACACCCCTATTCTCTTCATCCCGCCACTTCCCCTCCTGCCCCTTGTTCTCCCTCCTTTTCCATCCTCTCTGACCTTTCCCTCGGCAGGTCCCACCTGGCAGTTTTATTCTTCGTCGTGTGTGCTACAAGTGGGTTTTAAGTGTGTTGTTCTGGAGTTTTTATTATACTGTGGCCGACTTTTCACCTGTGCATGTCCATTCAGTGTCTTCTCTGTGTTTTAAGCATCGCCAACTGTGTTTTCTAACTTCCTGGTGACTTTTTTAACCGTCCCCTGTGAACGTCTCCATGTCAGTCTAATTTTACCTCCATTTTCTCCCTTTACTCTGTTTTATGTTCCCCTTTTTATCGCCTTATGTATGTAACATTTCTTCTTATTTTAGTTGTCATGTCGCTCGGCTGAAGAACGGCAGGTTGTGCCCCTGACAGCCCTCCCCTGCCCATATGGGGCAGGGGAATGGAATCACAATAAAGCAAAAAAAAAAAAAAAAAGGTGCCCGAACCTCAGCCAAGTGCGCAGTACGTAGGAGGGTGGACCAAAGTGCGCGAGAGGCTGGTGTAGCCGACTCGGACAAGTCTGTTACAGTAAACAAATACATTGGTGACTAAGGAAAACTCACTGTACGTCGATGCTTTCAGGTCCGTTAAGCATAAACTATTAAACCGATTACGTGACTACTTATAACAGGTCGACCAAACCGCCCTCACACCGAGGTGAAATAATGTTGAGGTGGACTGATACAAGAAGGTGAAAATGAGCGCTTATTTTTGTTTTGAAAATGTTGGTTTTAGTCTATAGCCACAGTTTGTTTATTTTCCCTCCCAGCTACCAGTTGCGGTACACACTACCATCCTCAGGCCATCCTCTGGCACGCATTCGTGACCCTCTCTTCCGAAGTAACTGTGTCAGATTTATGTATTTGACACGTTACATGTACTTGGGAAGTAAACTTAACCAGTAGCAAAATAAATAAACTGCTACTGAATACTAAAAAAAAAAAATTCAGTTTTGTATTCGTCGTTGTTCGACTGAGAGTGTGTGAGGAATACGTATTTCTTTATGTAAGTTGAGGTGGAGGGGGAAGAAAGGAAGGGGGTGGGAATGGGGTACTGATGTCAGCTGCATCGAGGCTTTATGCAGAATCAGCGGCGACGAGTGGAAAGTGTGTGCCCTGCCGCAGGCCGCCTCAGCGCCACTCTGCGACTGCACTGAGTTATCTCCACTGCTTCTACAGAGCAGACCGACAAATACGAGAACCACGCAACACAATACCGCTGAGGAGGCAAAAAACAAATGTAGAATTTGCCCTTCATAATTCTGGACACTTAAAAAGCATTAATATAGTGAAAGGAATGTACGACCGACCTCTCCAGACTGGATGTGCTGGGTCAGACTAACTCCCAATAAGCGTGTCACAAGTGCTGATGTCGTGACATCACAGACGCGTATAGCCGCGTGAGGCGTGCCGCGACACGGCAGTTTTCTACGAGAGGTGCTTTTTACGTCTGCTTATACCTGTCAGACGCTGGTTACGCCGTGATGAGTTTTCGGCACTGTATATGATGGAACTGTTTACCAAACCACAGAAAACCACTCGAGAAAAGTACAGAATGTTAGAAAACTAAAATATATTTAATACGAATGAAGAGAAAGGAGCAGGTAATTCTTGGAAGGCGGACGTGGATGTTTTGTTCAATAAAAAATGCGACACGCCATTCATGTCTTACATTTTCTGCTGTTTAAGAGGCTGTAGACATCAGAATGTAGGGCTTTGGCTTTCACCGGAATGACGGTCATTATCTTACCCCTAGGAGACTATAAAGTAATTCGCCAAATTATTTACATCAAAACTTGAGAAAACAGCATTCGGCAATGTATACGGTGGGGCCGCCACCGACCCCTTGTCTGGTAGCCCAGTGGTAATCTGTTGTTTTTGATAACGACGATGGAGATATTTCTTCTGAACTTGAACTTTTTGTTCATATTTAACACGGAAGGAACTTCGAGAACATACGACATAAGAACGTCATCATCAGAAACTTAGTTCCATGCTGTAACGGAGTTTGTGGCCCAGAGCAATTTTCGTGGCATATCATCAATGTTGCATCTCTTTAATTGCTAGCTATTTCATGCTGTCGAGTTACAAACTAATGATCTGAGGATAAATGTGGTTATGATGAGACTTGATGATGAATTTAGCCTTCAATATAGCTCGCCAGTTTATATGGTGGGGCAAATAAAAGTGGCCCAGAGGACAGGGTACGAAGGGACACAGCAGGGTGAAGGAAATACAGAACTGACCTGCCTGTAGCAGATGTTGCGAGTGACCACCATCCACCTCTTGGCACTTGTGGGTCCTGGTCAGCCAGCTGCTGAACGTGGATCGAAGCTGGACCGCTGTGATTGATGCAGTCTCATCCCAAATGCTCTGCTGCAGTCCTTGAAGGCTATGAGGGTTGTAGCGACACACCCTAGACTTGAGAGCTCCCCACACAAAATGATTGCACAGTGACAGATCATGTGAAATGGCTGGCCAGCTACGGTCGTGACCAGACTGACCTCCGCTAACACCTCTGTCACACATGACTCCTAGATTTGGCTGGCTGTATGGGCAGCTGCTCCATCCTGTTGAAACTAACTATAGGTGTTTACCTCCTCCGTTAGTGCTGCCAGAAATGATTTCAAAATGTTAGTAACGTAACGCCCCGAAGTCAGACTCTGATGAAAGCAGATGGGGCCAATAACGTGGTGTGCAGACACTGCACACCTAACCCCATCGTTGTGATAGTGCAGCTGTGTTTTGTGGAAATTATATGGATTCTCCGCTGCACAGAACCAGTGATTCTGTGAGTTGACGTAACCACTCAGGTGAAACCAGACTTCGTCAGACATAAAGAAGCTAATCACAAAACTGGAGGCACTAAGGGAACTCTGCTGGTTTTAATGCGCGAACAACAGACACTCAGTAGGGATGCATGTGCAGGCCCAGCTATATTCGTCAGCATGATCGACGTGTCATTACAGTTTTTTGCAACAGGCATCGGATTGATTTGATAGGACATCAAAGCATTTTCTGGTGAGCTCCATTCACATTTTATGGAGTCCGGGCATGTTTCGAAATGTTTTTTTTTTTTTTTGACTAGTTCAAAACAGATACTGTCTGAGGCCATTTTTGGACTGAACGTTGCGTGGCGTTTCGTGCTGGCACTGAGACCATGAAACTTCTCGACAAACAAGTAACCACACCATTCCAATGCCTTTTTGTGACGTTACTTTCCACAACGGACACCCGCTGCTCCTCTGTGAGTACCGTCGTCTCCTTTGCACTGCTCCACTCGCACTGACACAGCTGGCCCTGCGCTCTGCACTGGTCTGGATCACGTGGCCGGCACATACGTGGTGTCTGCGTCGCATTTACCTCCAATCGTATCCATTCGTCCGCGACAATTTTATTTGCTCCTGCCTGTTGCTTGCATTTCACGTATGATGCCCAGACTGGAATGGAATGACGGTAACTCGCGGCTCGTGGACGAAGTGAGATGGAACAGCTGGAAATTCATGTCGAGTGACTGACAGATGGACATACGGAGACTGCAGTTTTATGTCGATTTCCTCCCCCAGTTTCGAGTTCTGGAGGTCACACCGTATTACTGTGTCTCCCCCTACCCCAGGCTCAGATCTGTTAGTTGCCGTACTTTTCCTAGTATGTGGGATATTATTGCCAAAATTCATTGCATGAGTTTTCGCGCTCCAATTATTTTTTCAGTACAGTGGTTTACTTTGGTTAATTGTATGTTGCGAACAAATGAGATTAATTATTATTATACTGGAACTGGCTTCTTATTAAATGAACAGTTTTGTTACTGTAACTCAGTAGACGGCACAACATATCCACCTCTCCTACAGTTATCGTAAAAATGTTCTGAAATTATTTCTGTTGTCAAAAATAATGAAGTTACCGTACGGAATGCTTAAAGAACCTCAAACCTTGCAGTGGATTTTTCGTCAACATTAATTATTAATCAGTGCCATGGCTAACACTAGAGCGTAAGACTATCATTGATAACCGGAAAATGATTTCTCTATAACTTTTACGAGCCCATAATTTTTGCTTAGCAAGGTTTCCTTTTGAAACATGAAAGTATTTTAACTTTGATACTGTTAAAGCTTACAATATTAGCAGCCCGCGTCCGCCTGTGAAACAGAACGTAAAATCTGCTGCTTTGTACTCCGATCTCGAACTGCTGTGAGAAATAATTTTAAATGCACTTTTCGCCTGACCGCTTATTGCCGTATGATTGCCCTTACTATCAGATCTGAATCTGCCGCGGCGGCGGCTCGCTCCGCCGTGTCTCAGCTCTGCACCGCAGACACGACTTAAAAAGCTGAAAGTGTCGCAAATAGATGTGTAAAATACCAGGCAAGCTTTCTAATAGTACCATACGAATTCTTATTACACAACTATATTTAAAACTCGAATAACAAGTTCACACACCATTCTTTATACTCAGCGCCCAATAGCGTCCTGCTTACAAACTTGACAAATGAAAGCTAGCTACGTGTTAAACATAGCGTCACAGATTCCTCCTCTCTATGTGACTCCAAGAAGACGACAACGACAATATTATTCTTACACTACTACTTATAAAATGGCTGATTGTCATGAAATCTTTGAGTTTTTCTTTATTAATTCTTTTCTGTGGCGGTTTCAGAACTCGCCGACACAGATATTATTTCGGAAATCCACTACTTAATCCTTTACAAATACAAAATATATCATAATTGTCCCTATTCTATTACTATTCAGAGCTCACACACGTAATCAGTGCCTGTATATACATAAATAAAATTGTAGTTGCACAGTTATAAAGTATGTTTTACGTGGAAACGTTATAGAGTCTGATGTGAAAGATAACTTTAAAGGTGAGAGTGAATATTACGAGTTTACAGCAGATCACATGTGGTGGTTGTGGAGGTAAAACGGAAGTCAGCAGGAGCATCCAGCCTGCTCTGCTGCCGTTGGTACATTATCAGCATTACCTCACCTTCCATGCTGTGTTACAGTGATACAGTTGATGTGATACACATTATGTCCCACCATGAAGACATGCAAGACCAGATATATCATGCTGTGCGAAAACATAGGGTTGAAACGAAGCCTGGTGTTTGTTAAGGAGACGCTGAACTGTGGAGAACATAAGAAGCGTTAGCCTGCACTGACCCTGCAACACTGGTATCTACCAGCACGACAATGCGCCTCACTCACAGCTCCAGTCGCGCTGAAGTATCTCAGCAAACCTGGTTGTGACATCTAAGGGCTAACCCAGGTTGCATGTCGTGTTCAGTTGTGGCCGAAAGTAGCCCCTGAGGCCTGTTCACGGCACCTTATGAGAGCAGTATACACCAGACCTGTTCCTACAGAACCAGCTGATTTAACCTTTGCTCAGAACGACACCCATCTACTCAGTTATTGTGTTACACGGATCTCCTCTGCAGGGTGTTACTCAGCTCACCTGTCGCAGTCATGCTGATTTATTGGCGTTTCATGCTGGACAGAATAATAAGCCAAGATAACCAGTGGTGTTTGGTCGAGAATTTGCTAGATACAACAAGCCTGGTCTACTGCCTTTCGGACAACTTTACTGGGATGTGTTGTTGCAGCAGGACAGCTTTTACTGATTAACTTCCTGAATCACACAGCTGCTCTAGCGCCGATGTTCCTCATATCCTGTGTTACAGGTTAAAGGATCCCTTTATAAATATCCTTTGTGGCCAACTGTAACTTAAAATAACCCATTTTGTTCTGTGAGGGAAAACTAAACTGTGCTGGATTCCTCCAAGCTGTACTCCTGTGCTACTTTTGGGGGTGATCTTTCACCAGGACAAGACATCTATACCCTTTTAGCGCAGGGTCACTCTCGAAAACGTAATCAGTTCCCTCGGAAGTGACAAATCAGATACGTTCTCAGCCGCGTGGCTTGGGGAACTTAAACATGAAACGATCCTCCTGTGTCTGAGGAATTACTGAACTCTGCAGGTGTCCAGAGTGTTGTCCTGCCTCTGCTGGGTGAGTAGGAGACGATGTTCCACAAGAACACCGGCCTTTCCGTCGCTTTCTGCGATAAGTGGCACAAGTTGTTCCGATGTCCATCAGCTCCCCTGGCAATGACACGCAATCTCACTTTTGAGTATCATGTTTTAGAGGAACCATTAAGCAAACAATCACTGATGATTGATCAATGAATAATACAGCATGGTTAATGGTACTTGGTAACAACCTTAACGAATGTATCTACTGTTTCTTTGCCATATTTAGCGAGTGTGTGTGACAGAATAGATACCATTGTACGCACATTAATCTCTCTTACTTCGTTCTCGAGGTTCCTACTTGAGACGTGCAATAGTTTCAACGTAAATATAGCACATTTTGCCTCGAATTCCTTTTCTGTAAATTTACCTAATTGAATTTCACGCCAGCCGCTGTGGCCGAGCTATTCTAGCCGCTTCAGTCCCGAACCGCGGTGCTGCTACGGTTGCAGGATCGAATCCTGTCTCGGGCATGGATGTGTGTGATGTCCTGAAGTTGGTTATGTTTAAATAGTTCTCAGTCTAGGGGACTGATGACCTCAGATGTTGTCCCATAGTGCTGCGAGCCACTTGAACCATTTTTTTGAGAATTTCACGAAAACAACTTCGTCCTTCTTCCAAACACTGCGGTTTGAATTCCACAACCACCTCTGTTACTTCTGCGTATGCTCAGTCCTAGCACTCCTTCTGATTTTGCTCCACACCCGCTGTCATGCCGACTTGACCAGGTCTCCAGGTGCTGCAGCAGAAGTCTACATCTACATCTACATTTACATAGATACTCTGCAAATCCAATTTAAATGCCTGTCAGAGGGTTCATGGAACCACCTTCACAATTCTCTGTTATTTCAACCAAGTATAGCGCGTGGAAAAAACATCGCTTATATATTTCCGTGCGACCTCTGATTTCCTTTATTTTATTATGGTGATCGATTCTTCATATGTAGGTCGGCGTACACTCCTTGAACATCCACATTCAGGTTCAGGTTCTTCCTGTCGTTCAATATCAGCATAGCTATACATTGAAACGTCGTGTATTTCTGTATCATCCGCATTAAATTTCTGAATTGTTACGTTCTACACTGAAGAACCAAAGAAACAGGTACACAGTCCTAATATCGTGTAGTGTCCCCGTGAGCTCGCAGAAGCGCTGCAAAACGACTAATGTCTGAATGAGTTCTGGGGGAAATAACACAATGAATCGTCCAGGGCTGTCCATAAATCCGTAATAGTACGAGGGGCTGGCGATCTCTTCTGAACAACACGTTGAAAGGCATACCAGATATGCTCAATAATGTTCATGTCTGGGAGCTTGGGGCGAGTGGAAGTGTTTAAACTCAGAAGAGTGTTCCTAGAGCCACTCTGTGGACGTGTGGGGTGTCGCATTGTCCTGCTGGAATTTCCCAAGTTCGTCAGAATGCACAATGGACATGAGTGGATGCAGGTGACCAGACAGGATGCTTACATACATGTCGCCTCTCAGAGTCGTATCTCGACGTATCAGAGGTCCAATATCACTCCAACTGCACATGCCGCACACCATTACAGAGCATCCATCATCTTGAACAGCCCCTGCTGATATGCAGAGTCCATGGATTCATGAGGTTGTGTCCGTCCTTCCACTCGATACAACTCTTACTTTTCATTTTCTTTGGTTAATAATATTATGACAAGATAAGTCATTAGGAGCGAGTACTGTTAAATCAACGTTGTCTCGAAGTCACGGAAGTTTTTAGCAACATGCTGGCTGAAACAAAATATCTGTACAACGAAAAACCAGCCACTGTGGAATATTTCACTTTTTTATTCACTTGATAGCTAGTTTCGCGCCAGGACCCATTTTCTACCTTTTACAAGTTGCCACCCGCTCAAGGAAGATGCGTTGCTTATAGCGATTACGAGGCAATAGAGCGACTGCTGTCAGGTACGTAGGTTGTTCTTGAACATTAGCCAGATTACCCGAAAAACAATTTGAACCAGAGGCTCTGTCTTGCAGTTCTGATCGGCACACATGAGAGGAGTCAGGCATCACATCTGGATAAAGAGGGAGGACATCCTGGCCACCAATCGGCTTAATGGGAGTAACAGGAGAATGCCAGTAAGAGGTCGTAGGAAAGAGTGACTTAAACGGATCAGACAAATTTAGAGGCGTCTCAGTTTTTCTGTTGTTTAATCATTGCAACACCAGAAATCCCAACGACTTCCCCATACCTGTATGTTTCTGGAAGATGCTAGCACTCACACCAGCTATCTCAACTTCCTTTTTCGCACCATCGATCCTACCAGTAGAGCAGGAGTCAGCACTACAGTATATAACAACCAACAGACTCACTTCAGGGAGCGCTGTGTGAGGAGTAGATGTACCCAACTCCTGTCTGTCCTGTATACGACATCTCTTGTGTTGCACTGCGGACACAGCCAGTCAGCTAACAACAGTTTCACGACTCTGCAACGAAGATCAAACTGAAAAGTCAGGAGCAGGTAGATGCGCATTCATCTGTTGCTCCATTCCACCTGGCCAAGACGTGGCAACAATCTCGTGGGCAGTAGAAACGAGATCAGCTAACGCCAATTTCGACGCTGTTCCCAATAGGACTTCAACCCAAATATCCTCCACTAGCAATTAGATCAGAGGTGGTCACTTTAGGTGATGAGAAAGCACGTCGCTATATCCTCATTATATGTAGTATGATTGCGGTTCACACAAAACTGTAGATGGAAAGGAGTGTTGTATTTTACTACCATCTCCACTGAACAGATCCTACTGTAACTCTGCGAAGGGTATTGAGTGTACTAGCGTTCACATCGTATACCCCTTCACATCACTCTAAGAAACCAAGGTAAACTGTTGTTATCTTGTGGCCAAGACGATGTGCTACACTCGAGGACACGAAAACACCGAGGCAAAGCTGTCCAGGTATGTGCGTACTGTGGTGAGGCAGTAAAATGGCGATCCTCCCAGCTGGCGCTCGATGTGGAACTATCCCTGGACCACAGCTGCAGAAATATCATAGAAGAATCTACATCTTATGACGTCGTATTTGCAAATCAGAATTCTCTGGTCACTGTGTTGCATTGGAACTGTTCACGATTTCCTGAGTGACTAACTACACAACTTGTTTATAGAATGCGGCAGACGAATGCTTTGGCAACAAATTTCTGTGAACATTATTCGACAGCAGTCATTCATTTGATGTTCACAGGGGCCGTTCATAGAAAATACCAGCTCTGGAACATGAGACAAGTCAATTCCCAGGTTTGAAGGTGTGGGGTACAGTAGAAGGATGCAATTCTCATGTTTGATCAGTAAGTAGCTACAAAAGTATTCTTCTGTTGTACGCTTTTCTTGTATGATTTTTACGTCAAGTTTTCACGTTTCTTTACAGCCGAGACGTACCCTGTGTATTTCCAGGGACAGCGGCGACAGTTCGTACATCTACCACAGCACAGGTAACAGAGCTCGTGAGACCAGACACCACAACACAAACTGTTGTGAACCACCTATTAGCAATGACACTATGGGCACCCACACTTCTACCTCCTCTCCCACCCACACCACAGCATCGACTGGTGCCGCCAGGGCTTCGTTCACCTGGAAGAAGGAATGGTGCGCCGTGGTCTTCAGCGACGCCAGCAGATACTGCCTGCATCCAAGTGACGGTCGTTTGTGCATACGAAGGAGAGCTGGTGAGTGCTACCTCAAAGAGTGTACACACTGGCCTTACTGTGCCGTTCGTGGAGAGGACATGCAGAATGTTGTTTAACCTGCTCTTTTGCTTTTCTTGTAACAGGAAGATGGTGTGTTGTTCCAAGAGGATAATGCTCGCCCACATACTGCTCATCGAGCTCAATGTGCCCTGTAAGACGTGTGGCAACTTCCCTGGCTGGCACGATCTCTAGACTCCTCTCCAGTCCAGCAGGTGTGGGGTATGATGGGACGACAAGTGACAGGTGCGACGTGTCAGGCGAGGACTCTTACACAACGACGTGACACCACGTATCCCAGGGCTGTATTCGCCACCTGTACGACCCACTGGACCACAGAGTCAGTGCCTGTGTTGCTGCCTGTGGTGGCTACGCCACTTGCTAATATGGATGTCTCAGGTTGGGTCGATGCCTGGTTCGTCCAAGCGTGTGTGCTATTCGTCTGTATGTGTTACCACTTCATGTACTCCATATGCAGTGTTGCAACAATAAATCTTGAGTGACCTATTAACTTCCAAAAGCACCATTTTTTATCTGGCAGTGTATTAGCAACCATGAGCGGCAAAATTTGCAGACAATAATCCTATACTATGAGATCACCAGCGTCCATCTTCCACCTCTAGTCTACGCTCGCCATAGACATTAAATCACGAGTAACTTGTAGTTATGATAGATAACTTCACACAGAAATGTCCGTGGAAGCCCTGTAGGCTTGTTCTAGCTCTACTACTGATGTGGCGACAATGGTTTGCAACTCATACACGGTGTGGGGTTACAAGCTCAGACGTCTAGGTTATAATAAATATGTTTTAAGGAAGAATAATTAGAAAATGGCAGTTCAAATTTGCCGAAACTAGTCATCACTGTACGATCAATTGCGATTTCGGCAAGTAAAGTTTTCGAATTAGAAGACTTCATCATTTAAAGCTATAGAGAGTCTTCTACAAGACTCTCTCTGTGCCAGGTAATCCAATAGATGTGACTTTAATTATAATGAATGTAATCCAAATCGAGATGTACAGGGCGAATCAAAAAGGAATTTGCAATTTTAGAATGATATAGAAATGTATTGAGATAACTTATAGAATCGTTAGGTGTATGATTATGCAGCAAACAACCTCCATGTACTTCAGTCCATCAGTGCCCCATTCCACCACCAGGAACGCCAGCGTTGTGCAGAGTTAAGATGGCTGCTTTCACTGGTGTGGAGCGTGCCCGCTGTGTGTTCTGGTTCCATGAAACGAACTCTGCAATAACTGTTCGGTGGTTTTATTAAAGACCGTGCGTATGTTCCTCCCGTAGCAACGAATTCGGCCGACCTGAAAAATTTAATCTACGCTGCTGTTGCTCAACTTTCACCCGATTTTCCGCAAGGAATGTGGGAAGGGGAAGTTGACTACCAGTGGGATGTGTCCCACATCATAATTGGTATTCGCATCGAAACGAAATGACACTTTTATAAGAAATTTGAGGTTCTTTACTACAAAATAACACGTCAATCGACTCTGTAAGTTATCTCAATATATTTATGTATTTCCAAAGCTACAATGTCCTTTTTGACACGCTCTTTATTTTCAGCGTCATCAGTGCGCAGTTTTCTAGAATGCTACTGTTGACCAAAAATAAACTCCGTCCAAATGCAACATCTTTGAACCTTAGCCTCAGCCACACTCTTTGGTTTATTTACACCCTGTAGAACAAGTGGGAGTTGTTGGCTGTGGCAAAGTTTGTGTATTGCTGTGTGATCAGTCCAACTGGAGAACATGAACCACGTTCTCCAGTGTGGCTTGTGAGCAATGGGTAAATTGGTGGATGGTAATTACTGTAAGTAATACCATCAAGCTGACCTTGCACAGTAAATAATTCTGGATACCTTGCCACATTCTGCGCTTCTTTCTATCGTCTTTTCTGTCCTTCCTTGAACTACATTTAGACATTAGAACAGTTATGCGAGAGATGACTGGTTTCGTGACATTCGAGGCGTGAAATATCTCATGTGGTAAACTAATAATGGGAGGCGCCGCCCAGGGAGGTCGGGCTCGAGGACACGATCTGAGACCGCGTTCCTCAGCAGCGTTGTTGAGGCCACAACTACCAATCATTCCTACTTTGCTTTTTTTCTCTTGTCAAAAGTAAAAAATTTTATAATTTTCGATTTGTAAATTTCTTGTATTATAATTTCGAGAAGTGATTACAGCTGTATGTTACACAAAAAATGGCAAAAGACCTCCACGCGGCAGTGCACGGGCAGCGCTGCCCGTGACGTCAGCTGCGCAGCCAGACACCGCGGTGAGGCGGGGGCATCGGGCGAGTGCACTGAGTGGAGCACCGAGGTCCGCAGAAAGTTATCAGGTGGCGGACCCTGGCTGTGCAAATGCAGGCTCTGAAAAGAAAGAAAGTGCAGCCTTTGCTGGAGTCACTCGTGCCGGTTTTCCAGGACGCTTAGCACGATGCCGCAGCCGTGGCGGCTACCTCGGCAGTGAGCGCTCAGCCCCAACTGCCTGAGAGGACAGCGCCGGCCGCCACCGTCAGCTGCCGTCAGCCTCTGAGGCACCCACTCGGCCGCCAACTACGTGTTTTCACGCCGCTGCACAGACAAGTTGTTGTACTGCATTTGCGGCATTCTTAGTGGCCTTCCCTGCACGGAAAGCGAGCTGCTAGTAGTTTGTACCGCTCAGAAGCCGGTGAGACGACTTCTGGCGCCACCCAGCTTTTCAAAGGCTTTTTACAGAACATCGAGGAAGCAAGTAGATTTATCGGACTTCCTTGATTACAACTACCTCCGCGATTTTCCATGGCCAATTTGTAGAGATCGATTATAAACGAGACATAAACATGGAGCTACCTTTGGTGCCAAAAGTTATATAATTTACCTCTGATAATCCATTAGGACATTGACCTGTGCCTCAAACAAGACTATTTAAGGGTATGGAGACAACCTCATGAATACATATCAGCAGGGGACCGACCGTTCGAGGGGCTGGAGGCTCAGGAATGGTGTGGAGCGTCTTCAGTTGCAGTGACATGGGACTCCTGATATGTCTATATACAATTCTGATAGGTGACACGTACATAAGCATCCTGTTTCATCATCTGCATCCAATCATGTCCATTGTAATGTCCGACTGATTTGGGCAATTCCAGTGGGGCAATGCGGCAACCCACATGTCCAGAATTATTACAGAGTGACTCTACGAACTTACTTTTGAATTTAAAAACTTCCGCTAGCCACCAAACTCCCCAGACATGAGCATTATTGAGCATATCTTGGACGCCTTGTAACGTGCTGTTCAGAAGAGATGTCCACCCTCTGGTTCTCTTACGGATTTACGGACAGTCCTGCAGGATTGATGGTGTCAGCTCCCTCCAGCACTAATTCAGACATTAGTCAAGTCTGTGCCACATGAACCAATTTCTTTTACTCTTCAGTGCCTACATGTGTGCATGTGTATATGTGTGGATCTTTTTTCACCTACGCACATTATGTAAAGGCAAAAACCAATTAGAAAAGAGAAAGTGGTTGACTGGGAAAACAGAGTGCTTATTATTAGTTTTTAATTTGTACATGGAATTAAATGCAAATATGGCACATAATTAAACGGAAAAAGCAGATAGTTTATTAATTTAAAAATGTATATGGAATTAAATGTGAAATTATATATGTGATTAAATGGTATAAATGGTTCAAATCGCTCTGAGCACTATGGGACTTAACATCTGAGGACGTCAGTCCCCTAGAACTTAGAACTACCTAAACCTAACTAACCTAAGGACATCACACACATCCATGCAAGAGCCTGGATTCGAAACTGCGACCATAGCGGTCGCGCGGTTTCAGACTGAAGCGCCAGAACCGCTCGGCCACACTGGCTGGTTTAAATGGTATAGAAAATGAATATATTAAAAAATACACATCGATCATTTTTTTACAAAAAAGATTCGTAACTAAATAACCATTTCTTATTGTTTAGTTATATCATTGTTATTTCATAGAAAAGAACCTAATGACTACAAATGACTAGCCAGATGTAAATGATGAAAAAGGAGTATTTCCTTAAATCAATATTGTAGATGTGGCTAGTTATTTACAGTGTGCTCCATTACACATGTCTTTTCTTCAAAGCACAAAATAAACTTCAAGGTAAAACAATAGGAACTAAAAAAATTATGTACAGTCACAGCAGCTTCGCAAAACACTGCCGCTGAGTTAGAGTAACTACACGTAATTCAGCATTAACATCAAAGGGCTGACTGCTGCCGGCCACTCTCTGTGGCGTGCCACCCCTCTGGCTGCCCTCACCAGCTGCGGCGCCAGCACTGCTGTGGAGGCCGTGGCTGGCTGGCTGGGTGGGGAGCTGGCTGCTGGCTGCTGGCTGCGGCCCCGCCTCTGCAGGTCTCCTCTGGAGGCGGGCTGGCGGCTCCCCACCCAGCCAGTGGCCACGTGGGGCCCGCGGCGGCAGCTCGCCACGGCACTGCCCGGCCGACACGAGCGCCACAGAGCCGTCTCGCGCACAGTGCTGGAGACTTCCGAGTAAACACTGGCTCATGGTACATTTATATGCACTTGAATGGTGAGGATTGGTACGCAGTGAGGCAGGAAGAACAATTTATTCTGTATTTTCTCTATTCACATATGTACGTTTTATACTCATTGTGTAGAGCAATGTTTTCCCACACATTGCTTCATATGAGTCTAAAAAATTCAGCTTGTACAGTATTCTGTCCAGCAAGTGCCTCAACATATGTATTAGTAGACATACCACCCCTGAATTCTACTTCACTGAACTCGATAGTAATAGGCTCTCCTGGTACAGCGAGAATAAATGCATTTATACACTGCTCCTCTTACATTCAACTACCAGTACCTCAGTCTGTCTGTAGCAGTCGCTAAAATGCAGTATAAATCATCCAAATTCCCCACACTCGAATGTTTTATTTAAATGCGCATATCCCCTGAAGTTGATTCAGTCATAGCTTCCCTGTAGATAAGCACTGTTGAAACCCTCCTCCCATACATTTTAAAGTCAGTTGGTGATTGTAATGCACCACACTTTGTTGTCATCTACTTCTTTGTATACTCCCTCATGCTGCACAGATAGTCCTGTGATGCCAAAAACACGTCGAAAGTTTTCTATTTCTAGACCTACACTGACGCTTTTAGATAGACTAACAGTCACAGTATATGTGTTGGTGAAAAGCAGTACGCTTCTGCAACTTAACTGAGACTTGCCGACTTGAGGAACTTTTGATCTCTGTGTGAAATAGTTGAAAGACTGCAGGTCTGATAAATCTGGACGATACTCTGTGGGTTGTTGCTGCTTTCCAGCTGGAGTTCATTGGCCTGGTGTAATACATAGGTATTATCGAGTACGTTTGGTTTTTCGGCCCACCCCTGCTGACTGCACTTTGTGATGTTCCTTTCACTACTTTATACAGAACTTAAATGATCTTTATTGGGCGAGAACAGTGTCAGGGAGGGGAATGTAGGGGGATTGGAGTGGGGAGGGAAGGGTGAGTGGACGGGAAGGCGACATACGGATATGTATCTGCTGTAATATGACACCGGAAGAAAAGTACTGACAGATCCTGAGGGAGCGATTTCGCTCGTGCAGTCTCTTAACGGATGAACGCAGAAAAGGTTTCTAGATATGGGAGTGGAACGCAAATTTCATAATAGCAGAACCCCTTACTTTGCACTCGACAGCGAGTGTTCATGAGAGACAAAGGTATCGCCAGGAGTGCGGCAGAACGTAATCTCACAGACAGAATGAGCTGATGATGCTGTAGTGTACAGGGACGTCTAAGTGTTGAGTGACTGTAGGATGGTACAAGATGACTTATGCAAAATTTCTGGTTGGTAAGATGAATTATAGTTAGATCCAAATGTAGAAATATTCGAATACAGAATTAGCAGCGCGCTGCTTGACATTCACGTCCATGAAATACTTAGTTGTGACGTTGCAAAGCAATGTGAAATGAAATGAGCATGTAAGGGTGCAGCGGAGAAGGTGAATGCTCGACTTCGGGTTGGAGAATTTTAGGAAAGAACGGTTCATTTGTAGAAGACAGAATATAGGACACTAGTACAATCTGTTCTTGAGCACTGTTTGAGTGTTTTGGATCCGCACAAGGTCTTATTAAGGCAAGACGTCGAAGCAATTTAACTGTGCAGCCAGAGTTGTTACCTCCAGGATCGAACAACATGCTAGTGTTATGGAGGTGGTTTGTGAACGAAAATAGGAACCCCTGTAGCGAACACGATATTATTTCTAGGAAAATTATAGAGGAAATTTAGAGAACCGACATTAGAAGCTGACTGCAGAACGATTTCACTGGCGTCAACGTCCATTTCGCTTAAGGAGCACTAACAGAGAAATTTGGGTGTCTGTGGAGTCATGGCGAAGAAGTGGGATCTAGAGAAGATAAGATCCAACAAAGAACAAATTACAGAAATGCTGTCACTTGAGTTTCTAAACACATTAAGAGACAAAGAACCACCTGATAATGTCAACGAGTACTGGAATATGCTGAAAGAAGAAGTCATCAAAGCAGGACAGCAAAATATAGGATATGTAAAAGGGAAAAGGGAAAAGAAACGATAGGTCACACAAGAAATGATTTCGAATGTGGAGGAGAGAAGAAAATTTAAAAACAAGAACACTGAAGGTGCAAGAAAGATGTACCGAAGGTTAAATAATGAACTGCAAAGAGAAACAGAGCGGGCTAGGAAAAAATGGTTAAGAGGAATGTAATGCAATCGAAGAACTGGACAGGAAGGGAAGATACGACTTACTGTACAACAGAGTAAAGACTATGACATGGGATTAAAACAGAGCAGGAAGTGCTACTATGGAAATTTTGAGTAAAGACGAAGAGGTAGTGTACAAAGATCGTGACGATGTCCTCCAGCGATGGGAAGAATATCTAAAAGAGCTATATGACACAGATCGCAAACCAGAAACTGTGGAACTTGAATTACTCAACAGTGTAAATGATGACCAGAAATGAAGGCCCAGCCATCATAATGGAAGAAGTGACGTCTGGCATGAGTGCAATGAAAAACGGTAAAGCAGTAGGTACAAATGCCGGGAGAAATATTAAAATGCTTGAAACAAGATGAAATAAGGGAAATATTGAGGTTATGAATAAAATATGTGACAGTGGTGAATAGCCTGAGGACTTTCTGACAAAACTAATGATTCCATTACCGAAAAAAAAACAAGGAATCAAGAAATGGAGTGAGCACGGGACAATCAGCCTCATTTCACATGCAGCCAAAATGATGTTAAGAATAATTAATAACCGACTTTAAAAATTAATGGAGGAGAATCTTGGCGAGGAGCAGTTTGGCTTTAGACGGAATACGGACACCAGAGATGCAGTGGGGCTCCTACGACTCTTGGGAGAAAGGTTTATTGAAAAAGGAAGAGACCTCTAAATGTGCTTCACCGATCTAGAAAAGGCATTTGACAGTGTGGCTTGGGGCAAGCTGGCGACTGTAATGAGAGAAAAGAGAGTGGACTGTAAAACCAGAAGATTCATTATATCTTAATCAAAAAGCCTCAGTTAAAGTGAGAGGAGAAAGTAGAAACTGGATCGGACTAGGAAGAGGAGTAAGACAAGGATGCTGTCTATCACCTAACGTTTTCAATCTCTACTTGGAAAATATGATTGCCCAACGCAAATTAGATGACAAAGGAGTAGAAATTGAAGAAGAGTAGGGTGTTTGAGGTTTGCTGATGACATGGTCCTTCTAGCCACAGGGGAAAAACAATTACAGGATTTAATGGACAGCATTGACGCCATTATGGAATGAAAATTAACACAAAGAAAACAAAAGTATTGGCACTAGGAGAAAATAAAGAAATAAAAGTTATGCTGAATGGAGAAATATTAGAACAGGTGCTAAATTTTAAGTATCTTGGAAGAAGGATAGACACCGACTGGAAGTGCACCACAGAAATGAAAACAAGGATAGCAGTAGTAAAAGAGGCATTTTATAAGAAAAGGAGAGTTTTCTGCAGCAGTGTGGACAGAGAACTGAGGAAAAGATCAATTGTTTTGTATGGAGTGCTCTTCTGTATGGCGTGAAACATGGGTTTTGAGGAATAAAGACCGAGAAAGGCTGGAGGCTTCTGAGATGTGGACGTGGCGGAGTATGGAAAGAATAAGTTGGATGGACAGAGTAATAAATGAAGAGGTATTGAGATGAGTGGGAGGGAAAAGACAGTTGCTAGATGTAATAAAGAGAAGAAAATGAAATTGGATTGGGCATATATTAATAAAGAATGACGGACTGATAAAAACATGTGTAGAAGGTTATGTAGAAGGGAAAACGAAGCGAGGAAGGAGGAGATTTCAGATACTGGATGACGTAATGGACGGTACAACATGCAGCAGCCGTAAGAAGGAGGCAATGGATCGCAGAAAATGGAGAGGCAAGGGACCTGCTAATATAGCAAATAACTGATGGTGATGGAGGCATAAAGAGAGTCGCTTTTCCCTCTCTGTATTTACGAGCGTAACAGGGAAGAAAATGACTAGTGATGGTGCAAGGCAACTTCCACCATGCACCATATTGCGACTTGTGTGGAGTTGTAGATGTACATCTGCATCTACACCAGTACTCCGCGTGACACCCGGCGGTGTGTGGCGGAGGGTTCTTGTAGCATCACTAAGTGAAAGTCTCTTTAGTGCGCTTGTCGCTTTGTCTATGTGTTCTGCAAACAAAACACAGTTTCCCTACAAGATTTTCTATTTGATCGTTCCTATTTAAGTTGGCCCTAATTGTAATACCTTGGCATTTAGCTTAAACGGCACCCTTTCAATTTGTGTGACTCATCGAGTAAAAGAAATTTAACGAGTTCCTTCTAGTTCTCCTGTGGATGACGTAACACTTTTCATTATTTAGAATCAAGTGCCACTTTACGCACTGCACCGGTACACTCTATAAATCATTTTGCTATTGCTTTGATCTTCTGATGACTTTACTAGATGGTAAAAGACAGCATCATCTGCAAACAATGGCTGCTCAGATTGCCTCCTAAATTGTTTTTATAGATTAGGAACAGCACAATGACTACAACACTTCCTTGGGGAAGGGCAGATACCACTTTTGTTTTACTCGACGACTTTCGCGAGCTCTCACCAGGCAGACAGGAATACGGCGGTCATCCGGATGAGAAGCGTCACGCTTCCCGTGGTTTGGCCGTCCTGCGGCAGACTTCCGCTGCGCCCGCCGTCATATTGAGCGCGCGCTCCCTGCGGCGCGCACTGCTTCTGTTTGCTCCCCAGTGTCGACAGCGGACAATGCAGCCGGCGGGCGTAATTGCCACAGTGGCAGCTCTGCTTGCAGCAAACGGGACCTACTCGGTGCTGGAGTGCGTCTGCAGGCACATGGACAAAAGCTCCGAGCTCAGTGCCGGTGAATATGTGCTACAGCGGTGCTACTGTCACCATCCCTGTAAGTGCTCTTTCCTGCTGTACGTATTGATAAGACGTTATGCACAGTCCACTTATCAAACACTCACAGGCGGCTTGGCTTACATATGCTGTTATTGAAAATTATACGTTTTCTGCCTGACAGTGAAGGACTATGTTTATTATGAGGACGCTCAGCTAGGTATCCACTCTTAAGGAATACGTATACAAATGACACTGGTGTAACAGGGTGACGAGAACTGAAGGAAAGTGATGGCATGCAACCGAATGCGAAACAGCCTGTCGTGGAGCTTATCGTAAAACTGGATGTCCTTTAAGGCGTTGGTGCAGATAGTGTTATAATATGTTTCATACACACTGAAAAGACAGATATCTGGAGGTACTATTCATCTGGTGGTTCCAGGTGGTACGAACTGCTATGTCACACACTTTCCAGGAGCGGTAGCTTGTTCTTTAGGAGTATGATATCTATGCACAGCCTAGTAATCAAGAAAAAACACCTATTTTCTGACGAGCTATTGGCCAAAAGCAGTGATCATACAATAGCTGTAGTTCTCTTACGTCTGTTCTCCCACTCTTGTCTTCTGTGACGTAAATATTCCCTACGGCCCCTGCCAAAATTACACACACGAGAAAGAATCAAAGGACGCAGAGCAATAAATAGCGTTCCAGCCATTTTACCATCTGGTTAATCAGTCGGCATAACTGTATACGAATGCGAATTGATAGTAGATGATCTTGATTGATCTGTCTTGGTACCTCTAATTTCCAGGGTCCCTTTCATGTACGTTTCCTCTTCAAATGCCGATTGGCTGCAGTTGAAAACAAGTTCCTTACTCAACGACGGGGTAAATTTGCTTATCTCATCTACAAATATTTCGGTCGATCCTGTAGTTTGCTGTGCATCGTAGAGTTGACACTTTCTTCGAAATTTCATTATCTCACCTCTCACACTTCTGTAGCACTGTTTGTCGCCATGCAAGCATCTACTACTTATCTTTAAATCTCTATAATGTATGTCGAGCATCCTTGAACTGCGCAAACACCAGTTTTTGTGATAAGTGCGCCTTGTCCTCCGTTGAATGTCAGTAGTTTTCCTTACACACTAACGGTCATATTTCAGCTGACTTGTTCAAAATTTGTTCGTAATTGTTCTTTTGCTATGCTGTCTGCGATTTTCCAAGTCCTTGGACAACGACTGTCCTTCACTACGTTTGACTGGAAACGGGAGCTGCGGCCCTCTGTCCGACAACGACGATGAACTACAGCACACCTGTTTCAGTACAACTTTCTAGTGCCGTGCACGTATCGCCATCACTGCACTCCTCTTGTACACTGTTCGCACAACACCACGCATTCCGCTGACTCATCCGCCACTTCTTTCTCACTCAACGAAATTTCTTGACTTCCTTTCTGATCAAATCTCGACTTTGGCTACTGTTAGTGAAGATATAACGCAATGTTTGCTTTGTTTATCGGCGCCATTGCTCTGCTTTGTAACAACAGCACTAGCACTGTAGCACTGTCGTGAGTTACTCGTCGACTAAGCAGTTCAGCCACGCTCCGTAGCCTCGTGCTGTCGACATCATTTGACAGCTCCAGTCCCTCCCCCTGTTGCCATCATCAGCCAGTGTTGTGTTAGCATCGTGGGCAACATGTGGGGCGCCGAACGCTGTCACATCTGACATGCAAGTGCATGTCCGGCTTGTGTCTTTACCCGTAGCTTACAGCAAACACGGAAAATAAAATGGGTTATTGGTAGGAGTTGACCAGGAAATCGAAATGTTACTTTTACAAACATTTACATTAAAAGAGCTGCAGGATGCCTTACTTCGGCTTTTCCACCTTTGCTTTACTTCGAGCTGAGGCAGCGGCTTTTGTACTTCATAGTTCTCTTCTAAGCTATAAGGTGTGTCACCTAGGGAGATATACCCCCGCAATCTCAATCCTCTACAGTAATTTTTATTTTGTGCTGAGATTTTCTTTTCCGCCAGTGTATTTCTAGCGACCATTGCCCTCGCTCCTCTCTGCTGAAGGAACGATCATCAACTTCCGCACGGAGGTTCCGAAGAGAAAGTGAACCTCATCAGTCCCCGGGTAATGCTTTCAGACATACACTTGCTATTTGAACAAGTTAAAATATCACACAATAAAAACTAAAGATGCAGAAACAATGATAACATACGAGGCAGAATCGAAGGACGATTGTTTCATTACATACAACCAGCTGTTTTCTGGGGCTTATAGAGTTTCCAGACTTATAGAGATTCCAGGCTGTGGCTGGAGTGTGTTCCCACGGCCGGAGAACGCGAGCGGCCCGTGGCGCGAGTCGCCCAGTGCGGGGGTGGGGGCCGTGGCCCGCTGCGTGGGAGGCCGGCCTGCCTGCAGCCAGACACACAGGTCGGGGAGTACGTGGAGGAGGTGCGCCAGTCGGCCGTAAACACAGTTTCGCTTAATCACAATAGGAGTAGTTTCCTTTCGTCACGGTGATTGTCAGGGAAAGTCCCTCAGTCATTGGCCGTAACTGTGGCATTATTCCAGTACGGGAAGCTTCAAGTATCGCTGCACAGTTGACGGGGACAGGCTCTCGCGAGAATACATTGCAGGTTACGGAGAGCGCCAAGTGAGTCAGTCGGCCCTCAGACACGACGAGGCGGAGGTCTCCGTGTTGTGCCAGCAGCGTGGACTTCCCTCTGTACGAGTCAATTACGTTCATTGATATCAGGTGTGCATTACTCGATCGTTCACAGTGGTTAATTACAATAGACACACCGCAATGGCATCCCGATTTTTCGGTTAACAGTAGCAGCTGCCCACAGTCACATCAGAAGAGACTGTTTGTATGTTTACAGGCCGGTAGCCACACCGATTGCGAGACACGTTATCTGAATTAGCAGTCTCACTGGGCAGATAGGAAACTTTTAGAATGCTTGCTGGCGATATTACCTCACCGCCGATGTTCCCTCAGCTGGACTCTCTTTCGCGAAGTGGATATGACGTGTGTAGCCACGTGGGCTCTTTCTTTACAGAGACATTACGCTTTCTTCTTTATTTCTCAATTTTGCAGTCTGACTCATAGCTGGTGTTTTCACGCATTTCCTTAAAAAGACGTGAGTCGCTCTCGCCAGAGGGGATGAGCAGGCAGAATATCTTTTGTGTCTCCAGAGATTCTGCCGTAAACTTTCTTGCAGGTGAGAACAGATCAGCGCTTTTTAGTGCAAAGCCACTCTCTGCCACTCAGTGCCTTCATTGCTGCTTTATCTGTGGCGAGGAACCGTATGTCAACCGCACTTGCATATCGGTCGACAATTTAAGTTCGATTATTTCTAAAATGATCTCAACATTTGATGAGTACTTAGCTATTACATTTGTTTTCTCCCTGCTCCTAAGCGCTGAACGTTCCCACACAAGTACAAAGGGACAGAAGTGCAACTACTGCCTCGGAAGTGTACAGAACAACGAATGGCAGCGCCTCTGCTGCTTACCTAACGAGATACCCTGGCTAAACACGGCTACAGCTAAGAGGAAAATACAGCTCAGAGGCGGATCCCAGAGATTAAAGCGAGAGGAGAATGGTATACCGATTACATCATTGGGAATTCCAGCTTTTCTGGCTGCAGTTACTTGACTGTGACGCAGTACTTGGCAGGTAGACTGTGATGAGACAGGCAAAGTGTGCGGCGCTCCAGGAGATGAGAGTACAGAATGCCTGGGGTCGTCATTCACGGCCCAGCCTGGACTGGAGATCTGAAGTCACCAGGAAAGGCTCCCACCGGCTGCCGCTCCAGTCCGGAGCGCCCTGCCGCCTGCAGCCCAGTTGCCTCTCGGCCAGCCTGGAGTCTCCTCTCCAGCCCCGCACTGCCAGCTCTGACACCAACGTGAAACTGTATTTGCTCTGGCGTTCTGCAAAGATCTATGAGCACGGGTTCATAAGTCTTATTCCCAATCTCGCCAATCAAACCAGTTAACGATAAGTGTGATTTTCACTTAAATATTACTGTCTGCGCCTAGCCCGGTACATCACACGTTGCTGTGGTAGCGGTGCTAACTCTGTCAAACTGGGGCAGAACAGCATGGCTGACATGCGACATTAAATTATTTTGTTGAAAGGATGTCGAAAATATCGCAAGCGAGCTGTCTCAAGGACTCAGAAACGTAACAGCTGCGATCAGTGTAACCAATTACGTATTGTATACCGAGTGGCTCCCCGTGAGATGGGCGAGAGTGCAACGTGGCATTCTCCGCTCTGCTCAGGGCCTCGATGCACGGATCGTCCACACCGATGCTGCAGTCAGAACCTCGGCTCATACGGAATGACGGCACAGTGTCCAGTGTTGTACTCTCGGCGCAGCTCTTGCCGCTTCCTCGTGAAGGGGAGCCGCAGCAGTGGCCGCCGTGCTGACAGTCAGCTGACTTGTTGACCTTTTGCTTGTAAAAGTGTGCAGCACACCTCACGCCGCGTCGATTATCGTTGGCTGCAGCTCTCTTAGTGTTTCACTTTCAGTAGCTGCTAGTACTGATGTGCATATGAGTAGCCCAGGGAAGCTCGTGAGTCAGAGTGCAGACCTCGAGGTGACTGAAGAACGTTTTGCAGTTTTGTCACCGGCGTTCACAACGTGCGAGAGACTGGAGCAGCCGTCCCCCGGGTGGTCAGCTGCGCAGCGCCTGGCAGACCGCCTCAGGGACTCCGGACTGCCGCCGCCGCCAGCAGGTGGAGCGGAGGAGGGAGGGGGGTGCGCCGGCGCCCTGGCGCAGCTCCGCCGCCTCACGTGGGACGAATCCGTGGAACTCATCGAGGAGGTCGACTGCCGGCTCGCTGACGACTGTATCGACTCCCGCTGTGTACCGAGGTATGTAGACCACTCGACGCCATTACTACTAACCGTACAACTAATTCTTTCCTTAAATTTATTCTCAATGCTGTCACCTACTTTTCCTATTTTGCTATACTAACTATCTGTCAATAAGGGCACATTTGTGAGACCCAAAGAGGAAGCGCGCTAATACCTTCTGCCGCCGCCTCTTCTGTTGACACTTTCCACCGAGCAGTCAATGGAAAGTGCCTCGTGGCATACGTCTCTCTCCGCTCGCTGTCTCCGCATATCGCTACAGCAGAGAGTAAATCATCTGATGATGACAGTCAAAGACTGAAAGCGGTAACTAACAATAAAAGCTTTTCATCCAGACTGCTTGCCTTACTAAAATTGAATTTATATTCCTATTTCCCAACCGTATTATCAAAAATCAATAAAAGTACAGCGTCGTTTGAGATGACAACAGCTGTAGCTCGATATCGTTGTTAGTTGTAAATTAGTTCAAAAGTGAACAATAAACACTGCAAGTGGCTAAATTAATTACTTTTCGAAAGAAGCAATTATAGAGCCAACACCCTGCACCACCAGAATACAGTAATACTCAACAACATTTGCTATATATACGTAATTAAAATCTCTAACATGGCAGCAGTCAGCAACAGTAAAATTATGGAAGCCATAGGAATCGAACAGCCAACCAGTGGCACGTCAGATGTTTATTCACACTTTTACCTTGCTTTACTGTACCTTAGCATTTATATGGGTCATCTTAGTGTTGACTGAGCTTTATGACCTGTTTTCTCTTTTCACACAATAAGTTTACAGATATTACTACTTCTTCCAAGGAAGAAAGGTTTATATCTGCTTAAACCTAGGTAAGGATTCGAATAAACTTGTGAAGTACAACTAGCTGGTGCATGATTCCCATTCTTTCCATACATCATTAACTTATAGTAAGACAGTCACATTCAAGCCAACTTTTGCTTCAAGGATCATGAAATGGCATCACGGTATTACCGCCTCTAGCCTCGAAGACTTCGTCAACTCGGCGGGGAAGAGAGTTCCGAAAGTTTCTTCAGATATGCAGCATCTGCCCGAGGCCTCCCACTGCTGCATCAGATCCCGCAGAGCTACCAGTGTGTGTGGATGTCGGCTGCCACGTCTCAGCCGCTGTTCCAGACAGTACCGTACAACGTCTGCGGCTCTGAGACCGGGTTGTCTAGTGGTCGCCTCGAGGTGCTGTAGGGCGCCGGAGTGTTCGTGAAACCGGTAGTGTATGCACGCAACCCTGGGAACACGACTGTGTGTGTCATCTTCTACAACGCAAGTGTCCAGAGAATAGGGCAACACTTCGTCACCGACAATGTTGAAATATAACGTTGGTGACTGAATCCAAGTCACGGCGACAGAACACCCCTATGACACCATGGAACCACCAGTGGCTTGAACTGCATCCTCTATAGGCCGTCGGTCCCATCGCCACCTCCATAATTTCAGAAGAGGCGAAATCGCGCGACTCGTGTGACGCACCTCCGCCCAGCCACTGTCCGTCTCTGTGTCGTTTGGCCCACTCAAGACGCGCAGCTGTGTGTGTGTCTGTGTGAGCGACGGCCGCTGACTCCAAATGTCGAGTCTATGCAGCCGCCTTCCGAACAATTGCTAGGCAGCTGGTTCAGATGGAGCTGCTTTGCCAGGCATTGGCAATCGCCAGTCACTTGGAGTGACACTCGTCAACAGCCCTGTCGGCTAGGATCTTTTTACGCCAGTGCCTCACATCACTACGAGTGGTTCACTATTCGTTGCAGATACTTGGACAGTCCACATTGATAGACCAACAAATCGTCTAAGTTTACTAGTGGCGTGGTCGTGGACATGTCGAAACGCAAAAATTCCTTTCTACCAATTCTCGACATCTCCACGTCGACGCAGGTGACCGCCTGATCCCACGCGAGCGACTGGCACGTACACACCGCGATTGTCACCTCACCGTCACCACTGACGTCAACAGTGGAGCGTCACGTGACCGCCTGGTTCCTCCCCTGCAGCACGGCATCCAGCCCTCCAAAGCGACCTCTGTGCTCAATTAAGTGGAGGCATAGCATTTCGTCTGATGGGATTAGTTCATGCTTTCCAGAAGCTCTGCGTTTTATACACTTTTAGCCAACACTTAAACCCTGTATGATAAGCATCAGGTGGGAAATAACTTTGTAGTTGGCGACTTCAAGCACACTTTGTTCGTTGTTAATTTCACTCATAAATGGAGTACCATAATCGGTGGATTACTTTCTTTCTACAAACACAAATTTCCAATCTTAGTTCCTCATTTGCATATAATGCCATTTTAATATCATAAAGGAAAACGTTCCTGATGTTCTGCAACTACTATTTACATAATCACGGACTAGGATTCATGTTCTTATGCTGAGATATGATGGGTTGTGATTAAATTCGTAACATCTGCACAACATTGGGAAAATGTTTCCGTTGTGATATTATTTTCGTGCTCTGTCGATCATCGAACGATAATTCATTTACTTAGTTTCATTTTCTGTCAAATATGGTAATGTCTCCGTCATACACACATGAAAAAAAGTTTTGCATCACCCCAGTTCCCAGAACTGCTGAAGATAGACGTTGATTGTGGATATTGAATCACAGTTACAGTCCCTTCGACTGTTCAGAGATGTCACTAAATCCGCCCAAAGACGTAAACAACCGTGCATGAACAGCGCTTATTAGACGGAAGGGATCCGACAGTTGCAGTCATTCCACCAGGAAGGAGGTACACGGCTGGTGTTGTCTGTAGTTCAACCATGCCTAGACGGTCAATACCGCGGTTCGATCGCGTCCGCGTTGTTACTTTGTGCCAGGAAGGACTCTGAACAGGAGAAGTGTCCAGGCTTCTTGGAGTGAACCAAAGCGATGTTGTTCGGACATGGAGGAGATACAGAGAGACAGGAACTGCAAACCACATGCCTCGCTCAGGCGGCCCAAGGGCTACTACTACTTCATTGGATAACCGCTGCCTACGGATTATGGCTCGGAGAAACCCTTACAGCAACGCCACTATGTAGAATAACGCTTTTCGTGCAGCCACAGGACGTCCTGTTACAACTGAAACTGTGCGCAATCGGCTGCATAATGCGCAACTTCACTCCCGACGTCCGTGGCGAAGTCCATCTTTGGAACCACGACACCGTGCAGCGCGGTATGTGACCCGCCAACCAATCTGAGGGATCTACGCCGATTCGCCGTTGAGGAGTGAGACAATCTGGACCAACAGTGCCTTGAAGGACTTGTGGATAGCACGCCACGACGAATACAAGCATGTATCAATGCCAGAGGACGTGCTACTGGGTATTAGAGGTACCAGTGTGTACAGCATCTGGACCATCACCTCTGAAGGTCTCGCTGTATGGTGGAACAACGTGCAACGTGTGGTTTTCTTGACCACTAAAAAGGGCGGAAAATGATGTTTATATTGATATCTATTCCAATTTTCTGTACAGGTTCCGGAACTCTCGGAACCGAGGTGATGCAATCTATTTTTTTATGTGTGTATTAAGCAGTGAAACACATCTCAACATATCCATATCTTACTAAGCGAGCTAATAAGATTGCTGAAACGTTGATCTGTCACATTCTAAAGGGTAATTAGATTAGGAAGGAAGACTCTAAAGCAGTAGATGAGTTGTCCTATTCAGGCAGCCACATAATTGTTTGCAGCCGAAGTAGACAGGACATAAAATACAGACTGGCTAGGGCTTGGAAAACATCTCTGGAAGAGAGTAATTGTTTTGCTGTTTAACATAAATTTAACCTTTACGCTGTAATTTCTTAAGGTACTTGTTACGAGTGTAGTCTTGTATGGAGTGAAACATGGATGTTAAGCAGCTGACACAAGAGGAGAATATGAGGTACTGAGACGTAGTGCTAGGGCAAACTGCTGAAGAATAGGTGATTAGATGGTTTAATTAATGAGAAGATACTGAATCGAATTAGAGACAGTAAAAAATATGCCACAAGTTGACTGAAAGAAGGGATCAGTTGACAGAACACCTCCTGGGACGTCAGCGAATCGTCCGTTTGGTAATGGAGAAGTAGTGTGGGGAGAAAAACTTGTAGAGGGACACCGAGTAATGAGTACAGGAAACAGGTTCAGATGAATGCAGGCTGCAGTAGTGTTTTGGAAGTGCAGGGGCTCGCACAGGATACTGTAGCATGGAGAGCAGCATCAAACCTGTCTTCGAACTAACAATGACAAAGACAAATAACTACAACAATTGTAATGATAACAGAAATAGAGTTATTTCACACCAATCTGAAACCTGAATCTTGCTGGCAGATGGAAACTGTGTGTCAGGCCGGCACTCAAACCCAGTCCTCCTCCTTCTGCGGACACTTCTCACACCAACTGTAGTATCGAGATATGAACAACAATGTGGGCATTGTCGGTCCGCCTTGATGCAAAATATTTTTGTTGTTCATTTATTTATTTATTCATTGCCCATGTTACTTTCAGAGACAAATATCGCCATCAATGTAATACATGCAGAAAATAGCACAGCCATAAAACGGTGTAAAACGTTATAAATATTTACTGTTTCTTTTTAAATATTGTGTTCTGTGGGTACACTCATAATAGCTTATTTATTATACATTACAGCGTGGTTTTAAGATTCTTGTTGGTGTTTGGGGCATATTTTCTGTGTTTTTCTGTTGCCGTTTTTCTCAACATAAATCATGTCATTTGCAACTGTGTGAGCGACTATTACTAAACAAATACGAAAACGTGAACTTACGTATGTCAGCGTTATGCGGTTGGGATTACGGTAGTGTTGTGGGTACAGTTTTGGTGTGTACTAGGTTGTTACATAGTTTCTCGTGTACTCATGTTCACTGGACGGCTTGCAGCTAGGTCTACACACAGAAATACATAACCGTCGCACTTCTTTCATAATGCATAACGTTACGCCAACTTGCCGCTGGCGTGTCTCGTGAGAAATGTATCACACGTTGCAAGAACGTTATGAAAATTTAAGCGCGAGTTCTGACGACTTCCGTTCCTCATTTATGTGTCTCTGTCTGATGGGCGAGTGGTTCTTTTGCAAGTGTGTGCTTTCTGTCGTGTGTCGTGCGTCAGTTCTCTCAGAGCAGTGAAGATTGTGTCGTTGAAAGTGTTGTTTCTCCATTTATTACGTTTTTCTCTTCCACTATTGCTTTTTGTATGTAATAATTTTCTTCTGTTGTTGTTGGTATGAACAGAAAAACTTCTGGGATAGAATAAAATGACCAACCTAAGTGATTATCCAACACAAAGATATCAAAGGAACCCAAAGACATTAACAGAAAGCATCACACGCATAATCACACAGAACCAGACAAAAAGAATGATAAAAAGGAGTCCTACAGCTCCACTCTTAACAGGCCTCCCAAAGGTCCACAAACTTCTCACTCTAGTCAGGCCAGCGGTGGACTTCAGAGAGACACATGTACACATTCCTAGAGAAAACATACACATACACAAACAACAGAAGCTTCAAAACGCCAGAAGACATAATAGAGAAAATTAAGAACATCCCCCAACAGCAAAACTTGTATCTTCTGACATTACATCCATGTACACACACACACTCACAGAAGAAACTATAAACACTATAGAACAACAGCTAAAGTACAAGAAATTCCCAGAAAGACAAATAAATGAAATCTCATCCATTCTTAGTCTAATCACTGAACAAAACTATTTCACTTTCAGCAACAACTTCTGTTTGCAAGAAGAGGGGCTAGCCATGGGATATCCCCTCAGTGGGAAATTAGTAGGCATAATCTTGGATCGTATAGAGAACACAATATTCAACAACTTTCTAAAACAAGATGAGTACAAAATAATTGACTGGTACCGATACGAGGATGACATAATTGTCTTATAGATAAAACACGAAACAGTTGAAGAGCTACACAGTAACATCAACACAGTACTACCTCAGACCCACTTCACAAAGGAAAGAGAAAAAAAAAAAAAACAAGAATCCAAATTTCCTTAATCTTACAGTTACAAGAAACAAGCACCAACATTATTTTTCCATCTTCAGGAAACCCACATCCCCAACCACTGCTACCCTTATCTCATCCAACCACCATACATTCAGTAAATATGCCAACTTTGCACATATACTCCACAGGATAAACAGAACACGTCTTAAGCTGAAGAGTACACACAGGAACTAAATATAATCAAACACAGCCGGCCAGAGTGGCCGAACGGTTCTAGGCGCTACAGTCTGGAACCACGCGACTGATACGGTCGCAGGTTCGAATCCTGCATCGGGCATGGATGTGTGTGATGTCCTTAGGTTAGTTAGGTTTACGTAGATCTAAGTTCTAGGGGACTGATGACCACAGCAGTTAGGTCCCATAGTGCTCAGAGCCATTTGAACCATTTATAATCAAACAAATTGCTGTTGAAAATGACTACAAAACAGATATCATAAACAAGCTCAACAGCAAGGTAAATATGAAACATAAAAATAGTGGCCACCCACTCAAAAGCACAAGCAAAGAATCTGAAAACCCACAGGCCAAACACACAGACAACACGGCAGACCACATCACTCCAGGAAACGGGAACATATGGTACACACTGACATACAGTAATAAAATATCACATAGAACTGGAAACATCTTGAAGAAGCAAGGGATCCCAATAACATTCTAAACAAACAACATAGTTCATAAAAGGCTAAGACCAGACAAAAGAATCTCAGAAAAATTCAGCATGCTGGAATATACCAGCTCACATGTAACTGCTATCAGACCTAACCCATAGAAGAAACAATCAAAAATATCCGAACGAAGTACACAGAGTCCTAAAAAGTGACAGCACACATTCAACTTTCGCAAGACACCCAATGAACAAAAACTGCACCTCTACTAATATCGAAAGTGATCTACACATAACAGAATGCACACACACGCAAAAAGACATAAACGAAGAACAGAAGTCGTCAGAACTTCCGCTACAATTTTTATAGCGTCCTTGTAACATGCGATAGATTTCTCGCGACACATGCTAATGGCAAGATGGCGTAATGTTTTGGATTATGAACGAAGTGCGAAACTTACGTTTTTCTGTGTGTAAAATTAGCTTAAAGCCGTGCCGCGAACGTAAGTACACGAGAAACTATGTAACAACCGAGTACACATCAAAACTGTATCCACAACACTGCGGCAATCCCAACTGTATGACGCTGACATACATAAGTTAATGTTTTTGTTTTTGTTTAGTAATAGCCGCTCATACATTTGCAGATGACATAACCTATGCCGCGAAAAACGGCAACAGAGGCACACAGAAAATATGCCCCAAACACCAGCAACAATCTTAAAACAATGCCGTACTGTATAATAAATAAGGTATTATGAAAGTACTCACGGAAAACAGTATTTATAAAACAAACAGTACATATATAATAATGTTTTACAGTGTTTTATAACTATGCTATTCTCTGCATGTTTTAGATATAAAGACCCCATGACCCATTAATGAAGGCGACATTTGTCGCTGAAACAAGATTGGGGAATAAATAACGAAACAACAAAATCGTTTTGCATCCAGAAGGACTCACAGTTCCTTTTTTTGTATGCACACATCATCTGGAAGAGTTCCAAATAAAATTATTCTATGGAGACATGACTCACGACTTGTACTCACAGCTTCAGTTTTGACATTTTCTTTTCTCCGGCACCTCGTTCTCGGAATGATATGATGTAAGCCACGGCATTTTGGTATGCATGTTCCTGTCTTGGAAGAGGCGTATGAAGAACTGGAAAGAAGACAGGACGACAGGCAACTCCTAAGGATAGCTAAAGGAAGAGATAAGGCGACCAAGGACATAACATCAGTGAGGCCGATAAAGGATAAATCAGGTGTAGTATTATACGACCTTGAGGAAATCCTGAATCGGTGGTGGGAGTACTTTCAAAGGCTATTGAATGAGGAAAATGTATGAGAGAAGTATGAGTAAGGAGATATAAATGATAGAATGACCCAAAGTATAAGTAGGAAAGAAGTCCAACATGCGATGAAGAAAATGAAAAATGGGAGGCCCTAGGAGCTGACCAAATCCCAATAGAAGCATGGAGAAGTATGGAAGAACAGCGTACTGATATTCTCTGGGATCTAATGCAGAAGATCTGGAAAGGAGAAAGAACGCCGCATGTGTGGAGAAGCAGTATACTTCTATATTAGGGCAATTATAGAGTGATAAAAGTGATGTCCCACACAATGAAGATCTTGGAAAGGATATTTGAGAAGAGGGTGCGTCTAGAAACCGACGTATGTAAAGAACAGTTTGGATTTATGCCGGGAAGAGGAAAAACCAACAAAGGATGCGAAAAATCTATATATTAACCTGCAAGGAGAACAACCGATGATCAAGAAATTTAAATACCTAGGCTCTTACATGAAAAGTAATGGAGGACTGGAGGTCGAAATACAGCAGAGGATAAACAGTTATGGATGAACTGGAGAAAACTGAGCTGAGTACTGTGTGATAAGAAAGTTAGCTGCAGAATGAAAGGAAAGTTTTACAGGTCTGTGGTGAGGCCTGCGATGCTGTATAGTGCAAAAACTTGCCCAATTACAAAAGTCCAAGAGAAAAAGATGGAAGTGGCTGAAATGAGAATGATAAGGTGGATGAGTGGGGTGACACGAAAGGATAGACTAAGGAAAGTGTACACCAGAGGAACAGTGAAAGTGGAGCCCATAGGGAAGAAGATCCAAGAAAGTAGTTTGAGATGATATTTACACATGCAGAGAAGAGGGGAGTATTACGCGGGGAGAAGAGTTGAAGACCTAGAAATCGAAAAATCAAGGAGAAGAGGAAGACCGAAACTGAGGTGGAAAGACAAGGTTGCAGGAGACCTGCGGGAGAAAAGATGGCTCAGAGAAGAAGCACTGGATAGGAATTTATGGAAGAGAAGGATCCAGCAAAACAACGCCGACCCCACATGATGCGGGAAAAGGCTGATATGACGATTATGAGGATGACAATGATGTTCCTGTCATTTCTTTGGAATGATTTGGGCAAACAGTAGCAAGCGTAAGTCACAATAGACGGATCAGGTATCCTTGTTTGACAAACAGTTTACGAGCTTTTGAAATCGCTACTAATGACCTTGTATACAGGATGATGCTGGCTGTGTAATTCCCACCAGATGTTCTGATTACGTTACTTCGTGATCTTCCTAAATTACTTCAGGCAAATGCCCAGATGATTCCTTCCATGACCTCACGGCCAACTGTCTGCTCATCCTCGTTAAACTAGACTTATGGGTGTCCACATGCCTCTATATACATGTTTTCAGTTGTCAACCTGCTCACGGGCAGGCGTGTCGCGGGGGAGCTGCTGGGCTCCTGCTGCATATGTCGGACATTAATGATCTGGCAGACATAGTTAACAGCCACTGCACAGACGGTGTAGTTGTCTGTAACAAAGTGAACATGGTCAGGGAAGGAGGGAAAATGTTGGATTCTGCTCGCGACGACAACGCACAGGAGGTCGCGAAGTCAGGATTTATAAGTGGGTATCCGAGGCTGCCGTCGAATGACAGTATCGGAAAATAGCTAAAATAAAGAGAATATATTTCAGTGCACA
This sequence comes from Schistocerca americana, assembly GCF_021461395.2. NCBI lineage: Eukaryota > Metazoa > Arthropoda > Insecta > Orthoptera > Acrididae > Schistocerca > Schistocerca americana. The sequence continues at coordinate 92,391,521 of NC_060129.1, read as the reverse complement.
CTGTGCAAGGAGCGCGCCCAGAGACGGAAGTTACCAGGTTTAGGCCATTCTAGGAGGCCAAACTACTAATTGAAGATGGCAACAGAAGGGGAGGCGATTCACATTAACTGATGTTGGTGGCCGTTCGTGGAACGTCTCCCAAGAAAGACGTCTGTTCTGCTCGAGGTCTGGATCACGAGAGAGAGAAGCAACCGTGTTCTGCATTGCAGAGTGCTCCAGTGTCCACACACGTGACCTGTATCCCACACACGCTACCGGGTAAAACCGATGGCGTGAATCCACTAGCAGTCTCAGCACAGGGCTCAAGGCGTCTCTTGTCAGCGGCTTCAACTGGACAGAACTGCCACAGACAGGCAACTTCTGTCACGTAGGCACAGCGTAAGTTGCTCTGGGAGAAAACTTGTAAAGATTTCATTGGGCCTTTGAAGTAAATTCTTTAAACCATTTCACTAAAATATTCCTTTACTAGCTATCAGCACGTCCAAAAGTACTACCTCAAAGCAAAAGCACCGCATGTACCTAATCACATCTGGACAAGATCTTAACCTTCGAGCTGGACAGTGTCATTTATCACAAATTTCTTTCTATATGGATTGTTAACTGTCTTACGCATTTTCGAGAACTGCTTGAAACTTTTCACATGTAAGCGCTGTTCTCCCATGCCTTTTGCTAAAGAAAGCTGCGGTCTGAGCTGCAACTTAAGGTAGTAGAGGTGCTTTCCCTTCTTCTCTCGTCCACATGTCACACGCCGTCCTCTTTTCTTGGTGGCAGGCTTCCCAATTGTTTCAACCCACGGATCTTTGAATTTCTCTAGGAAAGTTGCAACGTCGACAGGAAGTCCAGCAACCTTATCTGTTTTGACTACCTGAAGCCTCGCAAGGGAAAATGCTAAGTCTTTCAAGGAAAATGCTCCTTTTCTGGATTTACCTCATTTGCGTCGAAAATGATTTGAGCTCTTATTCCAGCTATATCCATTACAGAATAGGATACGACCAGGGCCATCTTCTTGTGACTCATGCTATGGAATACGCTCTTCCCATTTGATCGAGTATGTAGACCCCTCCATTTGTGACATTGTAATAACTGCCTTATTGCAACACGTTTATCAGTTGCTCTCCCTTCTTGTCTTGAGCTTTTGTCGTCAAAACGGATGCAACGTAAAAGGAACAGCAGTCTTCTATAGCTCATCACAGCTCCCGTAATCTCCATATTTCTGCCATCTGATTTCCACAGTTCGACAACATTAGTGTGGCTGGCTTGCCTAATCCCAAAGAGGTAAAGCAATCCCAGTAATGCCCTTATTTCTTCTTCTGTAGTGTTTTTAGCATCCCTTTCTCTTGAATACTGTACACTTTCTTTCTTAGACTGAGTACAGAAGAGTGTGTACTTAACATTTTGTCAGTCGTTTCCAGGCTAAGTACTGTCCATTTCACTTATGACCTTTCTGGATACGCTTTCTGACCCAGGAAATATTTTTACAATATTCTTTCTTTTTGTCTTTATGACTACATTAGAGCATAATTGATTCCATTTTCATTTTTCTCTTTCCTAATAAAAATATAAACAGCGGAGAGCGACTGTTTGCGGTCATCGTCTGAATTGTGTTCCAGTTCGGGATCCGAACCTCGGTCACGTCGTGTGGCAAACAGTTCCTCTTCTTCCTCAGCGTCATCGCCAATTTCCTGGCCTGATTCGGTGTCGAACTCTGGATCCTCGTCGAGGGGCCACGCAGCCTCCTCGTTGTCGGCCAGCTTTGTTGTGGCCTGTACAGGGTGGCAGGGCCCGCTTGTGGACGAAAGGTAACGAGATGAGAGTGCAAGGAACGCCACTTACACGACTGGGAGCGTTGTGTACCTTGTATTCTAAGACGGCAAACGCGTTGTTTATTTTACGTTTCTGCTGCTCACTTGGAAAACAGAACTTACCACTGAGCTAGCTGAAGCTATAATGAAGGTATAGATACAGCTAGCAATTTGATAACAACAACGCAATTTTTTTATTTATTATGCAGAGATTTGGACAAGACAATGCCATTTGCGGGTGGGGCATTATATGCATAGACGCGCTCAATCGAGAGTTAAACTGCAGTGAAGACTGAAAACTTCCTTTACTTGTTTGTAAACGTAAAACTGTGCACTTGAAAAATAAGCAGATAATAGTTATCCTACACCTGCCATACCAGTGAGTAATATTTGGAATCTGTTGGTTTACAGAAACACGTAGATGTACGAAACACAGAAGCCAACACAGAAACCCGTACTGGCAGTCGCAAATATTTCCCTTAAAGCCTACCTATAAATAAAAGTTATTTGAAAACGTCCAGCCTTCAACGAACCACAGTTTCTTCTTTTTCACATATACATGTTTCGGCAAAGCTTTACCGTCATGAGAGGTTCCCTTCATTTTTCTGTCGAACAAAGATTATATTCAAACGTCCTGGCAGATTAAAAATGTGTGCCGGACTGAGACTCGAACTCAGGACTTTCGCCTTTCGCGGGCTACCCAAGCACGACTCACGCCCCGACGTCACAGCTTTAATTCCGCCAGTACCTCGTCTGCTACCTTCCAAACTTCACAGAAGCTCTCCTGCCAACATTGCAGAAACTAGCACTCCTGGAAGAAAGGATATTGTGGAGACATGGCTTAGCCATGACCTGGGGGATGTTTCTAGACGAAATTCTCACTTTACAGAGGAGCGTGCACTGATATGAAATTTCCTGGTAGATTAAAACTGTGTGCCGGACCGAGACTCGAGCTCGGCACCTTCGCCTTTCGCGGGCTACCCAAGCACTACCCACACCCCGTCGTCACAGCTTTAATTCCGCCAGTACCTTGTCTGCTACCTTCCAAACTTCACAGAAGCTCTCCTGCCAACCTTGCAGAAACTAGCACTCCTGGAAGAAAGGATATTGCGGAGACATGGCTTAGCCACAGCCTGGTGGATGTTTCTAGACGAAATTTTCACTTTACAGCGTAGCGTGCGCTGATATGAAACTTCCTGGCAGATTAATACTGTGTGCCGGACCGAGACTCGAGCTCGGTACCTTGGCCTTTCGCGGACTACCCAAGCACGACTCACGCCTCGTCGTCACAGCTTTAATTCCGCCAGTACCTCGTCTGCTACCTTCCAAACTTCACAGAAGCTCTCCTGCCAACCTTACAGACACTAGCACTCCTGGAAGAAAGGATATTGCGGAGACATGGCTTAGCCACAACCTGGGGGATGTATCTAAGCGAAATTTTCACTTTACAGCGGAGCGTGCGCTGATATGAAATTTCCTGGCAGATTAAAACTGTGTGCCGGACCGAGACTCGAGCTCGGCACCTTCGCCTTACGCGCGCAAGTGCTCTACCAGCTGAGCTACCCAAGCACGACTCACGCCCCGACGTCACAGCTTTAATTCCGCCAGTACCTCGTCTGCTACCTTCCAAACTTCACAGAAGCTCTCCTGCCAACCTTACAGAAACTAGCACTCCGGGAAGAAAGGATATTGCGGAGACATGGCTTAGCCACAACCTGGGGGATGTATCTAAGCGAAATTTTCACTTTACAGCGGAGCGTGCGCTGATATGAAATTTCCTGGCAGATTAAAACTGTGTGCCGGACCGAGACTCGAGCTCGGCACCTTCGCCTTACGCGGGCAAGTGCTCTACCAGCTGAGCTACCCAAGCACGACTCACGCCCCGACGTCACAGCTTTAATTCCGCCAGTACCTCGTCTGCTACCTTCCAAACTTCACAGAAGCTCTTCTGCCAACCTTACAGAAACCAGCACTCCTGGAAGAAAGGATATTGCGGAGACATGGCTTAGCCACAACCTGGGGGATGTATCTAAGCGAAATTTTCACTTTACAGCGGAGCGTGCGCTGATATGAAATTTCCTGGCAGATTAAAACTGTGTGCCGGACCGAGACTCGAGCTCGGCACCTTCGCCTTACGCGGGCAAGTGCTCTACCAGCTGAGCCACCCAAGCGCGACTCACGCCCCGACGTCACAGCTTTAATTCCGCCAGTACCTCGTCTGCTACCTTCCAAACTTCACAGAAGCTCTCCTGCCAACATTGCAGAAACTAGCACTCCTGGAAGAAAGGATATTGCGGAGACATGGCTTAGCCACAACCTGGAGGATGTTTCTAGACGAAATTTTCACTTTACAGAGGAGCGTGCACTGATATGAAATTTCCTGGCAGATTAAAACTGTGTGCCGAACCGAGACTCGAGCTCGGCACGTTCGCCTTACGCGGGCAAGTGCTCTACCAAATGAGCTACCCAAGCACGACTCACGCCCCGACGTCACAGCTTTAATTCCGCCAGTACCTCGTCTGCTACCTTCCAAACTTCACAGAAGCTCTCCTGCCAACATTGCAGAAACTAGCACTCCTGGAAGAAAGGATATTGTGGAGACATGGCTTAGCCATGACCTGGGGGATGTTTCTAGACGAAATTCTCACTTTACAGAGGAGCGTGCACTGATATGAAATTTCCTGGTAGATTAAAACTGTGTGCCGGACCGAGACTCGAGCTCGGCACCTTCGCCTTTCGCGGGCTACCCAAGCACTACCCACACCCCGTCGTCACAGCTTTAATTCCGCCAGTACCTTGTCTGCTACCTTCCAAACTTCACAGAAGCTCTCCTGCCAACCTTGCAGAAACTAGCACTCCTGGAAGAAAGGATATTGCGGAGACATGGCTTAGCCACAGCCTGGTGGATGTTTCTAGACGAAATTTTCACTTTACAGCGTAGCGTGCGCTGATATGAAACTTCCTGGCAGATAAATACTGTGTGCCGGACCGAGACTCGAGCTCGGTACCTTCGCCTTTCGCGGACTACCCAAGCACGACTCACGCCTCGTCGTCACAGCTTTAATTCCGCCAGTACCTCGTCTGCTACCTTCCAAACTTCACAGAAGCCCTCCTGCCAACCTTACAGAAACTAGCACTCCTGGAAGAAAGGATATTGCGGAGACATGGCTTAGCCACAACCTGGGGGATGTATCTAAGCGAAATTTTCACTTTACAGCGGAGCGTGCGCTGATATGAAATTTCCTGGCAGATTAAAACTGTGTGCCGGACCGAGACTCGAGCTCGGCACCTTCGCCTTATGCGAGCAAGTGCTCTACCAGCTGAGCTACCCAAGCACGACTCACGCCCCGACGTCACAGCTTTAATTCCGCCAGTACCTCGTCTGCTACCTTCCAAACTTCACAGAAGCTCTCCTGCCAACATTGCAGAAACTAGCACTCCTGGAAGAAAGGATATTGCGGAGACATGGCTTAGCCACAACTTGGGGGATGTTTCTAGACGAAATTTTCACTTTACAGAGGAGCGTGCACTGATATGAAATTTCCTGGCAGATTAAAACTGTGTGCCGGACCGAGACTCGAGCTCGGCACCTTCGCCTTTCGCGGACTACCCAAGCACGACTCACGCGCAGTCCTCACAGCTTTAATTCCCCCAGTACCTCGTTGAGTCGTGTTTCGGTAGCTCAGTTAGTAGAGTGCTTGCTCGCGAAATGCGAAGGTCCCGAGTTCTAGTCTCAGTCCGTCACACAGTTTTAATCTGCCAGCAAGTTTCATATCAGCACACACTCCGCTATAAAGTGAAAATTTCGCTGTGGAAACATCCCCCAGGCTGTGGCTAAGCCATGTCTCCGCAGTATCCTTTCAGTTAGGAGTGCTAGTTTCTGCAAGGTTCGCAGGAGAGCTTCTGTGAAGTTTGGAAGGTAGCAGATGAGGTACTGGCGGAATTATAGCTGTGACGACGGGGCGTGAGTCGTGCTTGGGTAGCTCAGTTCGCGTGGCCAGCAGTCTGGCTCTAGCTGTCGCCGCGATCGCACGCTCCCCAAGTTTGCTCCGTGAATGTTCAGTGTTTACGCCAGTGTTTTCGTGTTTCGTGACTGTTTATCGGCTTTTTGCACGTGAATTAAGTGTTACAAATTGAGCTATTGGTCTTCGTTCCTGTCGTCTTTCTACGTAGTGCTGTTGGGATTTCGGCGTTGTCCGATATTTCTTCGCCGCAGAACACTATGGCAAACTCCGTGAGAAAAGACACTGTGATTTTCACCTTCGACAAGTTCACCCGTCCAGTACAGCCCTCTGCACTTGAAATACACGACTGGATTACCGAGTTATTTGGAATTCATCTTGAATCTGTTCATACCATGCAGCTAGACTAATGAATACTGCATTTTTAAGTTTAACGATTCCGTGAGTGTAGACCGCTTTCCGGAATAATTTGGTTATGATACGGAATTTATACACCGTTATGGTACTAAAAGTACTGTAAAACTCAGGAATTCCGAGTCTGTAATTACAAATGTTAGGTTTTGAATATTCCCATAGAAGTAGACAACTCCAAAATTAAAGATGTCCTTCCAAAGTGTGGGGTTGTCAGGCAAATAGTCAACGAAAGGTGGGCTTCGCATTTCAAGCTGCAGTGCTTTAACGGCATTCGCTCCGTGGAGATGGAAGTGAAGGCAAACATTCCCTCCCACATCTTTGTTGACGGGCACAAGGCGCATGTTATTTACTCAGGGCAAACCCCTACATGTCATGTATGTAACGAGTCAGGTAACCTCCGTCAGGACTGCCCGCGCCGTGTTTTTGTGCTAAAAACTAATCTTACGCAACGCCGGAAATTAACATTCAACGATTTGTTGCCAGCCAGTAATACAACAGATGCGGCGGCTGTCGTGGATCCTGTTACTACCTCTGAAAATGTTGCACTTAATGTTAATGACTTTCCATCTTTAAAACCTGCATTAACTGCTGAAATTCCGACCCGTGACAGCGAGACTCCCACTAAAAAGCGTCCTCTAGAGGACACTGAAAAAAAGGTTGATGAGGACTCTTCCTGTGAAACACCCGTTGCCAGGAAGCCGAAGCCAAGTCCTGTTGTAAGTGGTAAAAGGAGATGAAATGCAGGTCGATGTGGCTCCCACTCCCGCACAAGGAATTATACCGCCACGAACAGATAGTGACGCAGCTCGTAGTGACCTTTCACAGGAATGTGACCCTGAGCCTGAGGTCACAGCTGCAATAACCGCCTCGAGTGCACAGCCCATACAGTGCGAACAGTACGCGGAAGTACCAAGTAAACAACCTGCTGGCTCCGAAGCGCAACACCGCGCCGAAGGAGGAAATAAACAAGCATCACCGCCTCGCCAGCAAGACAACGCAACCGACAACACCCCGGAGACGAATATTGACGACTCGCAAGCCACCGCCGTTGCGCAAGACGGCCACCGTCGGAGGCTGCAACCGAGACCAGTTCTTGCTGTCACGCGTCATCAAGCGAAAGCCACACCAGAGAAGAAAGACGTCAAGAAAAAGAATATTAAATATGAAGTCATCAGGGCCAACACTGACGAGGAGAAAGAGAAAGACCACAGTGACTTATAGCGATGCATTGTCGGGATTTCAGGATAATTTTCTTTTCAAGCACTTTGTTTCAAAGCAGCAAAAATTTTTCTGTGAAGTTAGTGCATGTAATGGGCACACAGCTTGTAAAGATCGTGACTTGGAGAGAAGGTCGTTGCTGCTATAATCATTCCGATCCTCATCCCAAATAGCTTCTTCTGGTATGTCTGTGATGCAAGTTTATAGCATTACTACTATTAACATTAATAAAATACAGTCACCCTTCAAATTGGCAGAATCAGAAGATTTCTTGTTCCAGTCTGGGACAGATATCGCGTTGCTACAAGAAGTTGCGATGACGGCATTTCGGATCCCAGACTTTTTTGGAATTGTTAGTGTTTCTACGGAAGCCATATCGGTACAGCCGTTCTTATAAGGGAAGGCATTCCGGTGACTGAAATCGAACGACTAGAATCAGGAAGAGCCATAGGCATAAAAATTTTCGATATGACCGTGCTTAACCTTTACGCCCCACCAGGAAATTCCCATAAATTGGATGGTGCGATGCTTTTTATGATGAACTAATTTATTTATTGAGGAAAAATCCGTGTTCTCTTATATTGGGTGGACATATTAACTGTGTTTTAAACGAGAAAGATCAACAACTCAATTTCAACTACTCGCCAGAGTTAAAAAAGTTAGTAAGGAACTTCAGCACCCGACATCAGTCGAGTTCACGTATATAACCAGCCACTCCCGCAGCAGACTATATAGAATTTACGTGCCACCAAATTTGGAATTTTTTTTATTAAACGTTGAAACAGTTCCCGTGTATTTTAGCGATCACAGTACACTTTTAACTTGCTTTAATTTAAGTGTACAGCCAACCCGTCGATTCAGAGGGCAATGGAATTTGAATATATCTGTTTTAACTGACGAAGAACTGGAACAGGAAATAAGAGTAGCGTGGACTATGTGCCTCCGCACAGCAGACAAGCACCCAACAGTCACTGACTGGTGGACTAGGAGGGCTAAACCAAGGCTGCTGAAAGTTGTCGTGCAGTATAGTGTAGCGAGGCGCAGGGAGTTGAGGAATACAATGGAGTTTTATTATAAAGTTTTAAGAGACTTATATGAAGAGGCACATGATGACGTAATTCGTCTGAATGATATCAAAAAATAAAAGACAAGTTATTAAGCATTAAACAGCAACAGATGGAGGGACTAAAAATTAAATCGAAAGCCACATCAGTAGAAGCTGATGAAACTGCTTCTCTGTATCACTTGGTGCGGCATGCTAAAAAGAGACGTCAAACTTTTATTGCTGAAGTCCAGACGCATACAGGTACAAGGCTTACACTCCAGAAAGAACTACTGGACCAAGTCCACAGGTACTATGACAACATATATGCCCCTACCACAGTGGACGATGCAGCTCTCGAGGACTTTGCCACTATTTTAGGTCCACAATTGTCGGGAACAGAAAACGCTGACATCCTGTCACCTATTACTAAAGATGAAGTGCATGAGGCAGTGCGTAACTCACCTCTCAAAAAATCTCCGGGACTTGGTGGCCTCCCTGTGGATTTTTATGCCCGCTACTGGTCTATAATTGGGGACAAGATCACTTCCATGGCGAACGAGGTCCTGACCGGAAAAGCGGTCCCTGCAGAGTTTAAGGAAAGTAAAATAGTACTGATTCCTAAGAGTAAAGGCAAAACCAACTTAAACAAATTTCGACCTCTTTCGCTAGTAAATTCTGATTACAAAATAATTTCGCATATTATCAACAAAAGACTCCATGCCTTTTCCGACAAAATATTGAGTCATCATGAGTCTTGTTCTCCAACCAGAACGATATTCGAAAGTCTGTCTGCATACAGAGACGTCATTGCAATTACGTCAGTGGCAAGTATAAAATGTGCTTTAATCTTTATAGATTTCAACAAAGCCTTTGACCGCGTTAGTCATAGATACCTCTTTGTGACGCTGTCAAGAATGGCTTTCCACCCTCAGATTGTCAACATGCTAAGAAATATTGCAACAGGTATAAATGTGAAAATAGTAATCAATGGGCAGACATCTAAACCCATACAGATAAGGCGAGGGGTTCCACAGGGCAGTCCCTTATCTATGTTTTTATTTAGCTTATCTGTAGAGCCCTTTCTCCGCAGTGTCCACGCAAGATTAACAGGCATAACATTGAGTGTTGGGAAAACCGTCATACGAGCTTATGCTGATGACGTGGGTGTTGTAATAAGGAATAAGGAGACAGTTACACTGGAAAAAGAAATCCAAAAGTATTGTCTAGCGTCGGGAGCGACAACCAATGAAAACAAAATATTGAATCTGCGGGGCCTAGATCACCTCCGACTGGCATGGGCAAATCAAGACAACAAACATAAAACTTTGGGAATAACCTTAGTGGTATGTCCGATGAGGATGGCTGCTTTTAACTGGACGGAAACTAAGAGGAAAGTTCATGGTGCTGTTATGGAGAACATCCATCGAACTGTGGACCAGGTGCAAAAAGTCAGATTCATGAACTCCTGCATTTTGTCTAAAGCGTATTTCATTGCACAGGTATTTCCAGTTCCCAAACTAGTAGCGAAAGGGATCATGTCCACTGTTACCAATTATTTATGGCGAGGAGACATATTCAGTGTTGGTGCGACTACCGTTATACTGGATGTCAGAAACGGGGGCCTCGGTTTGGTGGACATTCGAAAGAAAGCGTCTGCTCTGTTCCTCAAACGGACTTTCCATGTACTCAGAGAATTTCCACAATGTATAACCGCAAAGCTCTTTGAGGCTGTGCCACCCCATAGTCTGCAAGCAACGATTGATGTGCGAAGGATTAATGCCCGTCTGCAGTATGTGAGGAACATTTTCCTCGAAGCAAGTTACCTTAGTGACGAAATCAGAAGCAACACATGTATCACAGCGCGTGACATCATACTTGAAAGGAAGTTAAATGAGGGCAGAAACAAAATTGAAAAGAAATTCCCTAATTGCGACTGGAAAGCTGTATGGCGAAACATCAACTGTGCCGGGCTATCTGCAGACGCTATTTCCGCATAGTACAAAACAGTTAACAATGTCATCAGCACCAACGAGACACTATATGGGATCGTTTTAAACCAGACACACCTTTGTGGAAAACGCAATCTGGTGGATACACTCATCCACAGATTCACCTGTGGCGGCAGTGTGAATAACTGGAATTGGATAAGGTAACAAATCGCCTTTCTCGCCAGATCCTCGACCGAATATATAACGCAATCGCTCCTCCTGAGACCTGACATGACATACATTCCGAAATTAAAAACGAACGCCATAAGCTGGTTACTGGGAAAATATGTTAGTTATGTCATCAACAAACTTGGGTCGAACAACGAGATAGAATTCCGCGTTTACATGAAGTGTGAATACGCAAAAATCAGCACGTATCGCAACCACAAGAAGCACTACGGCAACATGCTGGAGATCATTTTTGAAAGAATGGGTGTCGGTTAAATATGTGGCACCACTACAACACCTTGAACGAGAACGAACAGAAGAACATTAAAAGTCAGTTGTGTTCTTATTGTTATTTACTTCTATGTTACACGAAGAGTTTTTTCAAAATTTTCAGAATTACTCGTATTCGACTTCCAAAGTATTTGTGTGATTCAATAAGAATTGTTAAGTTTTTGTCAGTGATCAGTTTCTACTAAGAGAAGAGGTTTCTTTGTGTTTCTTACATCGGAGAATCGGAATTTTGTGTTAAGATTTCTGCACACTTAGTGCTATGACCCAACTGGGGACAGGGAAAACGGGGTGGGAGGGGTTTGGGCCTCGACGCAACGGCAGTGCCGTGAAGAGACCCCACTGCTAGTGCGGCGTGTACCACGCCCTGTGTCCTTCATAAAAGACATAAAAAAAAGTAGTTAGCGCGCGGGAATAGGATACGGAAGGTCATGGGTTCGCGCGTGGGTGGATGCGAAAAGTTTTCTTTTCCTCTTCATAAAAAAAAGAAAAAAAAAGTTGATAGAGCACTTGCCCGTGAAAGGCAAAAGTCCCGAGTTCGAGTCTCGGTCCGGCACACAGTTTTACTATGCCAGGAAGTTTCATATCAGCGCACACTCGGCTGTAGAGTGAAAATTTCATTCTAGAAACATCCCCCCGGCTGTAGGTAAGCCATGTCTCAGCAATATTCTTTCTTCCAGGAGTGCTAGTTCTGCAAGGTTCGCAGGAGAGCTTCTGTGAAGTTCGGAAGGTAGGAGACGAGGTACTGGCGGAATTACAGCTGTGAGGACGGGGCGCGAGTCGTCCTTTGGTAGCTCAGTTGGTGGAGCACTTGCCCGCGAAAGGCAAAGGTCGCGAGTTCGAGTTTTAATGTGCCAGGAAGTTTTATATCAGCGCACACTCCGCTGTAGAGAGAAAATCTGAGTCTAGAAAGAATATATTGTTACACGGGGAAACTTATAATTTTAGAATTTTACATTTGCATTCGGAACATTCTAAGAAGTTTGTATGCGTTAATGGCACAAGCTGTTGCTGATGTCCCTGTCTGCTATTTCCAGTTTGGCTGGTATCTCGGTATTGCAGATGACGTGCAGCGACATGAACAACGGCATGTGCTACTATGGTATACATGTCTGTTATTACGTTCTGAGCAAAAATAACACGTTCCCAAAAATATGCGTATCCCATTTTACTCTTTACTCTGCAGAAGAATAAAGGAAACCCGCTGGTGATAATGAAATATGGCTGAAATACGTATCGGTAAAAAGAGAAGAAACCGTGTTTGTTCAAGGTTGAATCTTTTCAAATTTTTGTTCTTAAATCAAAGATGAGATTTAAAAAAACTGAGATTTCATGTAGAGAAATCAGCTCAAGATGAATACCTACTCACAACATTCCAAGAAACTGTATGAAGAGAAGAATCTGAGAATACAAGACGGACGCCTGGCTGTCGCTCTCGTAGGGCCGGCAAAGACGAGGTCACGCTAATTACAGGGCGCACAGGAGCGAAGTGGCCGGGGAGACGGTCCAGTATGTGCTACTGCAGGAAAAACCCTCTACCACGCACTTCGCAGGGGTTTGTGGAGTACGGAAGTGGAAGTTGATTTAGATATTACCAACATGTTATTTTTACAGCCTTATGACTGAATATTTACTTTCACACGGGAAAAAATAAATTTCACGAGCTAGGTGACTGACGCAAAAGCGGTAGTGCATGATAAAGAAATATATACTGTTCAAAATAATGTATGATCTCAAGCACATGCACCCTTATTTATTGTGTAATTACTGGTTCCATTTCCTTACAGTTGGATCCTTCAGCTTTACCTTTAGTTGCCCACGTTAAAAATGGTGTTACAAGCAATTTGAGTGAGTGAGGCGCAGGAGTTTGAACTTTCTTCGACGTACAAGACTTTATTATTTAAACTTTTGCATATCCCGTTAACGTTAGTAACGTCCTCACACTACGACCTTCAGTAAACAGATAACCCAAGATTTCCGCTGCTCGCCTGGCATTGTCCTCGTTATATACCAGCGTAATTTGATGTTATTCTCAGATATGTACATACTACTCACACAGCTGATACTATCAGCTGGTCTAATGACATTTCTCAAAATATTGCAGTGTTCTCTGTGATTATCTCTAGTTGATGGTTCTTGATACTGCTGTATTCCTTGGTAATATTATGCTTTTAATATGTGTTATTCTGATGCGTTGTGTTTTACACGCTTGCTGTTTGTCACTTGTAAAAATGGACAACTTTTTCCTGGAATATATGAAACGAACATATGTGAAGTATTACATCTTACATCCTACCTGTGGCCACCGGTGACGCCTCAGGAGTTGACTGAATGACTTCGCCGCAGCTGGGTAGGGGCTCATAATCACGGCCGGCCGCGCCGTGCCACAAGTCACGCGTGCAGCGTGTCTGGCCCACGGGCGGCGCTGGCCCGGCCTGCCTGCCGCTCGGCTCCGCTCGGTCCTTCTCGAAGGCGCCCGGAAGAGCGCGGCGCTTCACCCGGCGTCGCGGTGCGGCGTCTTCCGGCCGGCACAAGTCTCTCGAGTTCGGCAGACTCGCGCTGTCAGCGCTGTTTACCCTTCGCTGTGTGATCTCGGTACGATGGAGGTTCACTGGGCCAGTGGCTGTTTGCACGAAGGAGGCAGTCGAGCGGTCTACCGTCGCGATTCTTTAAAATGAGTGGCAGTGACAGAAGAGAGCGAAGAGGTTTCTCAATTCATATACGTTACAGGTAGTGCATATCTACTGTGAAACGACATTAGATGTACATGTACATGGATGCTCTGCAGATCACACTTAAGTGCCTGGCGGAGGGTTCATCGAATGACCTTCACAACAATTCTCGATTATTCCGATATCGAACAGTGCGAGGAAATAACGAATGCCTATACTTTTCTCTAATAGCTCCCGTTTCCTTTATTTTATTACGACGATCGTTTCTCCCTAAGTATGTCTGCGTTAGCAAAATATTTTCGCATTCGAAGGAGAAAGTTGGTGATTGAAATTTCGTGAGATGATTGTGCCACAATGAAAAACGTCTTTTTGATGTCCACCCCAAATAATGTATCATGTCAGTAACACTGTTTCCCCTATTTCGGGGTAATACAGAACGTGCAGCTCTTCTTTGAACTTTCTCAATGTACTCCGTTAACCCTATATGGTGAGGATCCCACACTATACAGCGGTACTCCAAAAGAGGGCATACAAGCGTAACGTAGGCAGTCTCTTTAGAAGATCTGTTACATTTTCTAAATATTCTGCTAATGAATCGCAGTCGTTGGGTTGCCTCCACCTCAACATTATGTGTTCTTCCCAATTTAAGTCGCGTCTGCCCATTCTGATTTAGGTTTTACGTGATTTCCCTAAATCGCTCCAGGCAAATGCTGGGATGGTTCCTTTGAAAGGGCACGGCCGACTTCCTGCCCCATCCTTCCCTAATCCAATGATACTGATGACCTCGCTGTTTGGTCTCTTTCCCCCAAACAACCCAACCCAACCCCAACCCCCAATCTAAGTGGCTCGTAATTATAATTCCTATGGTTTTAGTTGAATCTGCGGGCTTTAGATTTAGTGATTTATCGTGTAACCGAAGTTTAACAGATTCCTTTTAGCACTCATATGGAGGACTTCATTATCTAGGATCAATTGCCACTTTCCAAAATATACAGATATATTTTCTAAATCGTTTTGCATTTTTTGATCTCAGATTGTTCCTCAGATTGTTACGAAATCATTTATATAGATAAGGAACAGCAGTGGGCCTATAACACTACGTTGGGGAACGCCAGAAATCACTTCTGTTTCACTCGATGACTGTCAGTTATAAGGAACTGTGACCTCTCTGACAGGATATCACGAACCCAGTTAGCTAACTTAGATGATATTCCATAAGCACCCAATTTCAGTAGAAGCCCCTCGTGTGGTACAGTGTCAAAGGCCTTTTCGAAATCCTTGTCGATAGCACTCAACACTTCGCGCTTCACAAGAATGATGTTTTCTGAATCCGTCTTTACTGTGTGTCAACAGACCGTTTTCTTCGAGGTAATTAATAGTCCTCACACGCAATATATGTTCCAAAATCCTACTGGATATCGAAGTTAATAATATGGACCTGTAATTTACTGGATTACTCCTTCCACCGTTGTTGAATATTGGTGTAACCTGTGCAGCTTTCCAATCTTTTCATACGGATCTTTCGTCCAGCGGACGGTTGTATGAGGTTGTTATGCATGGAGCTGTTGCATCAGAATACTCTCAAGGAAACGTAATTGGTGTACAGTACGGACCGGAAGACTTGCTGTTATTAAGTGATTTAAGTTGCCTCACAAATCGGAGGATATCTGCCTCTAGGTTACTCATGTGGAGAACTGTTCTTGATTCTGATTCTGGAATATGCAGAAAGAGTTTAAAGATTTGATTGACAATGAAACAGGATAAAATCACGAATGTCGACAGACGAGATTCCTTGTTTTGTACATCAAAAAGCACTTTGTGCTAAATTTGCAGGCCTTTGGCACATGGCGAAAGTGGAAGAAAGCATAGTACAATTGCTGAAGTCACACGCATCTTCCGTTTTCAGCTGCAACGGTTTTCAGTGAAACTGAACGATTCCTATGGAGACTTCATATCGTACTGCAAAGTATGTAGGTTATGTCGAGAGACATACCTGGAACGACTTAAAACTTGCTAGCGTTTAATAAAGGAATGCAGGAACGAAAATTAAAACATGTGCAATCTAGTGCATATTTCACATTTTAACTGGACTTGGCTGCACACTGCCCACAGTAATGCACTGCAAGGTAACTTTTTCCTCATTTGATGGGGATGGATTTAAAAAGAAAATCGCGTTTCTGGAACGGACACATTCTGACAAAGACAGTGAAGTTCCCTAAGATCACTGGTGTTAAAGGAAATACGGAGTTTGAAGAATACGTTGTGGCCCAGAAAGAATTACAAGGGTAGTTTTATAAAGTTTTTGAGATTTTTAAAAGTTTTTTTACATTAACGCTTCATTGCGTATTAATACAGGTTACGTAACATCAGTGCTGTTGTGCCAAGTTATCCTTTTCCTCTGTGTAAATTTTTCTGTCAAAACATGTCTACCAAATGCGATGTTTGCTGTAGAAATCTGAAGGCGGGGATGTGAAGACTGTGTAGGTTATGGTTTATTGGGGCGAATGTAGCGGCGAGGAAACTGGGTAGATAAGACGCTCTCCATGGCAACGTACGTTATGTAGAAAGGACAGAAAAGTCGCTGAAAATGAGGCAAAAATTTGTGCCCTTGAGACTGAATTAGAAAATGAGGACTTGGAATTATGTAGGCTAAGGGAAGAAACAGGGACGGGAAAGGTAGAAGCAAAAAGAGAAACTGTTGAAAAAACTTCGAAATTTAGTTAGTAAATCAGTTTGGCTTGCTATCTGAAGTAGTGGAGGAACGGGATGTTCCAGATACCGCCAAAACCTCACACGGGCGATGTTCCTGTTGACACTACCGGTAGGTGAGGACACACTACGCATGCCCTGCACCTAAATAGGAAGGGGAAAGATAAGTCAGCTTCTCTATTAGCAGACACTGTAAGGGGGAGCCTCAGTCACACGAGGGTGGCCCCTGTGGTTAATGGCACCAGGTAGACAGGTTTCTTATGTTAAGGTCAAAGTCCAAACAGGCAACACTCAAGAAAAATTGAATAACAGAAGCTTCATGTACAGTAAATAGGGATGAAGCTAAGGGTAGTATCAACTTACTTCATCAGAATATCAGGGGAATAAAAAATAAAGTAGATGATCTGTTAGCATATGTAGATGACCTATTACGCTGTCAGCCAAAAACAGGAAGTTGTTAATCTGTGATGATTTCTAAGTTAACTTTCTAAACAGTTCAGATGGGAAAAGTGTAAGTGTTATTAATTGTATATAAAATAGAATCAGCTATCAATTTCCCTATACACATAGCTCAAGGCAGTAGCGCTCTAATAGATAATGTATTTGTACAGCAAGAGGGTGTAAAACTAACACATGCTTTTCCATTGATAAATGGATTGTCAGCCCATGATGTACAATTGATTAAATTAGAAAACACAGCAAAGTGTACAGTTCAGAAACCATGAAATAAAACTGTAAGGTTGCTCAACCCAGTGTTTATTGAGCACCTCAGAGAAAATTTAATAAATGTTAATTGGGGAGATGTATATAATGAGCCAAATGCACTTGTGCCTGGGCATGGCCCGTGAGCTGATGTCTTGGCCACCTCATTTCTACACTCCTCGTTTCTTTCGTAATTCCTACAAACACTAACACCTGTATTCGTACTGATAACTAATTTAAATACACGCTACTGGTGAATTTTGCTTAATAGGTAATCGGCCACTGTCCATGGCATATTTCTGTGCCTAAGACTTCGTCTCCTAAATGTGGAGGCACAAAACTAACTTGTGGAAAGAGACCTATCCGAGATTTCAATTTTGATGTATTCTAGAGCTTCCAGCAGATAAGGGCAACGCTACAATGCTCATGAAATAATGAACCTACTGCAGAAAAACTTGCGTTGTATTGCAACCATGAAGGTACAGTGAGATTAAAAGCAATCTCCCAAGATCAGTACTTAGGGTAACGGATCAGCTAGTAAAAGCCTCTTTGATTTTTCTCACCAACTAGAAGTGTCTTACTAAATCAGAACTGGTCCCATCAAGACTGTGTGGTATACCAAAAATTCACAAACCCCTCACTCCATTAAGACCAGTTGTTAGCGCTATGGACTGTTCGACAAGCGTGACTGCCAAATACCAGGACAGTCTTCTACAGACCTCTGTAGCAAAAAAAGACGTATAAAAGGTTCAGTTCATTATACAAAAAATAGAATCCTTCATGTCCATCAGATATTAGCCCATTTAGACATTCTATTACTGCTTACTATAGTTGATCTTAATAAAACGATGTCACATACGGAATGTACACTCTTAGACAAAAAAAAAGGAACACTCCGTGAAGGAAATATCCGAAAGATACAGCAAGTAGTAGTTGTGCTGTACATGAGCACACAAACAAGTGGATGACTTCTTCAAGAGGGAAGCTTAACAAGTTAAGTAAGTCAATAATGCGTCCTTATGTAAGCAATTTTTCATCTTGACATTGATTGACAGAGTTGTTGGATGTCTCCCTTAGGAACATCATGCCATATTTTGTCCAAATGCTGCGGTAGATCGTCAAAATCCCGAGCTGGTAGGACGTCCCTGCCTATATCGCTCCAATTATTCTCAATTGCGAAGAAGTCTGGCAACCTTGCTGGCCAAGGTAGGGTTTGGCAAGTCTAAAAACAAATAGTAAAAACTCTCCCCATATGCGAGAGGGCATTATTTGGCAAAAAAAGTTAGCCAAGAATGGCTTACCTTGAAGGCAGCGAAACGGGGTGTAGAACAGCATAGGCGAACTGCTGTGCTGTAAGGGTACCACAGATTAAAACCAAAGAAGTCCTGCTGTGAAAAAAAATGACACCCCACACCATCACTCGAGGTTGTCAGACCATATGGCGGACGACAGTAAGGTTGGTATACCACGACCACCCGGGCAGAAATGCAAGTCCTGAGGGATGAAATAGACAGAATGGGTAGGAAAGCTAAGACGAAATGGCTGCCTGAAAAATGCGAAGAAATCGAAAAAGAAATGATTGTTGGAAGGACTGACTCAGCGCATAAGAATGTCAAAGCAACCTTGAGTGAAATTGTTAGCAAGGGGTGGTAACATGAAGAGTGCAGTGGGAATTTCACCGTCAAAAAAGGAGGAGGAAGTGGATATAGGGAAAGCGTACATGGAAGGCCTCCATGAGGAGGGAAGCTTTGTCTGATGTGATAGAAGATGAAAGAGGTGTCGATTTAGAAGACATAGGAGTCCAGTAATAGAATCAGAATTTAAAAGAGCTTTGGAGGACTTAAGATCAAATAAGGCAGAAGGGATAGATAATTTTCCATCAGGATGTCTAAAATCATTGGGGGGAACTGGCGACAAAGCGACTATTCACGTTGGTGTGTAAAATGTATGAGTCCGCCGACCTACCATCTAGCTTTCGGAAAAATATAATCCACACTGCAAGAGCTGACAAGCGCGAAAATTATCGAACAGCCTGCTTAACGAAATTGGAGAATACATCCAGCAAATAATTGAGGACGTAGGTCGCAAGTGCTGCACTGAGATGAAGAGGTTGGCATAGGAGAGGAATTCGTGGTGGACCACATCAAAAGAATCAGAAGACTGATGACTCAAAAAAAGAAAAAAAAAACGAAAAGTCTATAACGTTTCGTCTCCAAATACTGGAGATATCTTCAGAGGCTATAAAGGCTCAGGCAGCAGTTTGAAACTTCTATAAACTCTACAAGCTGAACTGTTTGTTCGGATCCCTGCCACAGTCGGGCTGTGATGTCATCAGACGTCTGCTTAAGAGCGCAGAGTCACGAGTGCGTGTGTTGTCGAGCTTCTGTTGGGGAACACTTGGCGCTGGTTTCTGTATTCAGCACTGAGGCCAGCAACTAGTCTAATTTCACTCATTCTTCTTTCCGTTAAAGTTGCTGTATTCCTGAATTTCCCTGAACATTTTTGTACTTCCCTCATTCATCATGGGTAATAATATTTTAATTGTAATGGTTTCTTCGCAGTTACTTACTTTGTACCTATGTTTTTCTTTCCAACTTTTGTTATTGTCATTTTCAGAGATATCCATTCCTCTTCAAGTGGACTGCCTACTGGAATATTCCTTGTTGCTGTATCCATAGCCTTGCAGATCTTCAAGAGTATCTCGTCATTCCTTAGTACATCTGTAACTGACACATTTGCGTATAGATTCTTTCTGACTTATCTCTTAAACTGCAACGTACTGTGTATCATTACTACATTGTGATATGAGTCTATATCTGCTCCTGCGTATGCCTTAAATCCACTATATCCTTTCGGAAGCTCTGTCGGACCATGATGTAATCTAACTGTAGTTCCCCATATCACCCAGCCTTTTCCAATTATACATCCTCTTCTTGCGATTAAGAGTATTCGCTATTACTAGCCGAAATTTATATCAGGACTGAGTTAGTCTTTCTTCTCTCTCATTCCCTATCCCAACCCCATATTCTCCAGTAACCATTTCTTCCACGTTTTCCCCTACAACTGCATTCCAGTTTCCCACGAGTAATGGAGTTTCATCTCCGTTTACGTCCTGTATTACCCTTTCAATACCTTCATATACTTTTTCTGTCTCTTCATCTTAAGCTTCCGATGTCGGCATGTACTATCTGAAATATCGTTGTCGGTATTGGTTTGCTGTCGATTGTGATAAGCGTAACTGTATCACTGAACTGTTCACTGTAACACACTCTCTGCTCTACCTTCCTAAAGAATCCTACTCCCATTATACTGTTTCGTGCTACTGTTGATATTACCATAATACAAGCCCAAAATACGACCGTCCCGCCCCGCAGCAGAACCCATGGATAAAGACCTGCACCGGTGCCTGGTCACCTACACAGCCTTGTACGACGATCCCCAGTCGATATTCAAAACCTGTACTCGCCAGTGAACACAAGCCCACTCCACTGATCCAAGTTCTGTTTCACATGTCCCCTTAGCCAATTTCTTCGCACTCCAAGGTCCCAGGTAGTTTTTTATTGTTGTTCGTAGTGGTCGCCTAGTGACCAAATTCATCGTGTGAAACTGGCTACTTACTGACTGTGTCGACGAGCCTCCGAGTTGACACCAAACTGAGGGAGTACTTTTACAGATAGAGACTCCAGCAAAACACAAGCGGAACTGAGCCCACAGAGTTCTACCTCCATGATACAGAGGCACACAGGCAGTCATATGTGCCCCTGGATAGGACCAAAATTTCCTGCAGCTACTTCCCTAATTACCTTGGTGCCTCCCTCTTCCTGTCACTGTCATTTATGCAGCACTGCACGGACCTGTGAAAGTCTTTTGGTTCTATTCTAAATCAACTGCACTACATTCCTACAAAAAACTGGGGAGCAAATGTAGACAAACAAAACAACGCTGCAATTTATGTTGGTTATTGAGCTGTCGCATATTGTGCTATAGCATGGGAGAATTGCACTCACACAGTTAAGACGTAAGGAGCCATGTTGACTATTAATGACATTGCTACAACAGCTCTGACTTAGGGGTTGCATGTTCTGTTAAATTTTGTCCCTGCTAATCTCACAATCAAGGATGCCAATGTGCTAATTCTTAAGACAGAGTGCTATAAGAATTCAGTCCAACTGAGTAAGGTAGCGTAGTATGGTCTTTCTTGTCAAGTAAGATCAAGATTCAGCCTCATCCAAACGGCACAAGAGAGACATGTCAACGTCTTGAAAACGTGGTATTATAGTGGAAGTGCTGCTCGTGATTATGGCGCCAAGGAGCAGACGGTGAGCCATGTTGTGGGGGAGCGTCCACTCCATGCCTTTGAAGGCGGTCTGCTGCGCTTGTCCACTCAGAGTTCTGGCTGCATGTTTGTATGTGAATTCTTGTATTTAATCAGAAACGATCAGTTCGCCAGAATATGTAAGCAGACTCGCATACCAGCCGTAATGTACGCCATAATTCCTGACACCTCGATTCGTCTCTAATGGGCTGGCGACCTCTATCAATGGGAAACGTAAAAGCTGGAGAAGTGCAAGTTGAGTTTAGTTTTCACTATTCTAGTCTACAAAATACAGTCAAGTTTCATAATATCATTTGTCACATAAGCTGACTCGATTTTATTTTGAAAGCTTGAACAACATGGTATGGAACATGACAACGCTGCAAACGGATGATCTGAGGCATCATATCCTGTCCCAGTCAGTGCATGCTGTTCAACGCATCACAAGAGCGACGATCGGCAGGGTGAATTGTGAGTGGTGGCGTCCAGTTCAGTTTGAGTGGAGGGACAAACCTGGTGAGTATATTATTTGGAAGTTCGTTATTGTTAAATAAAGCGCAATGTGCTCATTTAGGTTTTCTATAAAAACTCTCGTCGAAGTTAATCAACACATGGTGATGGAGTTGCACCACATTTGAAAATTCTGTCCTAATTAAAGTGCACAGAAATAAAAACATAAGAACTAAATAATAATCACACCGGAGAAAAGAAACAGTTATCTAATCACAACCGATTTCATCTAACAAGAGAAGATCACCAACCAGGACTCATATACGAGACGCACACTTGCAAGGTGTGAGCCCCAGCTGTCTATGTCGCGCGGAGATTTGGACCACGATTATGACTGTACGCAGTTAAGACCTTCTGAACACATAGCTTTTCAACGTTCGTGTACCACGTGTTTCTGGCACGCTCCGCTGCGTTCGCCCATTGTCGGAGCTCGAACTACTGTACGGCACGGTGAGTAAGAGATTCGCGTTTATAGTGCCAGTCAACCGACAAGCGACAGTGTGGCACCTCCAGGAGCAGTATACAGTGACGGTCAAATTGCCACGCCTAAACGTCAAAGCTCGTGACAGTTGTGACCGATAAGCGTCTTTATATGTGGCTATTCGACTAACTCTTACACGAGGCAAAAGAAACTCTATGAGCGTTTCTTTGTGCTACTATTTGTACCTTGCAATTTAGTTGCGGCAGTCATAGAGAAGACCCGTTAAATGGAGAGAAGAATAGTTGATTGACGTTAGACTATTCTTTATGAGAGGATGGCGGTGACAATGATGACGATACCCTTTCACCACGATCATTTTCGTCAAACAACTTCATTGGCACAATGCGACGGAGACGTAAAATCGCGAACTGACTGTTTAGGAAGCTTGCTTTGAAGAGGTAATATTGTCAGGTTTCACCTTGCCTCTGTCCGTAACAGAGATCTGTGTGTGTGTGTGTGTGTGTGTGCGTGTGTTTTATAAAAAACTGCTGCAGAATATGTCCTAAAATATTGCTAAACAGTGTTGACCATATATGCGCATGGCATTGAAATACTATCTGCTCATATTGCTTACCCGTTTTTCATGTTAAATCACATGTGTTCTACTTGAAGAACAAAGTTTCGGAACACATGGGGCAGACGTGACCGGCTCCACACACGTCTTCCCACACTTGCAACATGAAGCGGGTATGAGGGCTCTGGACGTCACCCCGCTGCACAGTACTCTGCACTCGTGCATCAGGCAGCTGCAGTGGGGCGGAGCCAGTGGCAGGCAACCTGCCCCTACTGAACTTTAAAAACTCTGCATTCAAGACGTCTAAAATGAGTATTATCTTAAGTATGGCCATTTATTTTAAGAGAGGATGGGTGTTTGGTATCTAGGGTTGAGATCGTGCAAATTTACGTTTTTCTCCTTACAAAAGAAGGTCGAGTTAGTTACGTTTACGTGGAAGGTTACAAGTAAAAAACATGAAGGTTGAGGACAGATTTCATTCGATGTCAGATAAGGAGAGATCATGCTGACACATCAGTAGAGCACACCGCCTCTAGCCTCGACAAGGGCCTGAGTTGGCCGACAAAGAGAGTCCACGAGTCTCTCCAGTTGTGTCGTGTTCAGCTGACGTCACTCAACAGGTCCCGTAGAGCCGCCAGATCGCAGCGACGTTGAGACCGCCGCTGCCCACACGCTGGTGCCAGACATTTGCTGTGAGGCTGAGACCGGATGGCTTAGCGGGCATGTCGGGATGCGGCAGGACGGCTGAGTGTTCGGTCGTCCAGCCAGGAGCGTGTCCACGCGGTCTGTGAACACGGCTGCTGTCTTGGGAGCGTCCCCAGGCCACTCAGCATGAAGGTAGCGCACAGGTCCCGATTAAAAAATCACTATGCAATGTGATGCGATCTAGACTGCTCGCTCACTAAACTTCAGCACAGATCTCTGACACGTGACGTTTTAAGACTCCCGTTCATTGTCGTTGCGATAAAAGTGACAATGCAGGAAGGTACTGTAACTTTTACAAAAATTTTAGACCTTTAATGCCATACGCTACAGAGCGTATGGGGATCCACTACACGATGCCAACCCCAGCAGAACAGACACTAAGAGTCGCAAGAAACGACAGAGCCCGTGTCCTTAGAAATAGTGTAAAGTGCGTTATAAAAAGTGGCGGAATTTGGCACATTGTGTACATTTATTTACTTCTTTATGCGTTTATTCCACCTGATAAAATTAAGGCATTAGTGCACTCTCTTACATATGATCCGACATCTCAATGTGTCAACATTACGACATGTGAAGTACACGCGCAGCATGCGGTAGTGATAATTATACTACTTCTGCTAATAACAACAACAACAACAACAACAATGGAGACACATAAGAATACACGTTTCTCTTGATGGGACATGCACAACTGTTGATACACTTCCCAGTGATAAAATCAACTGCTGATGTAAAATTTTGCAACTGTTGCAGGTATTATCACTGATGACAGAAGTTAATGTGTGGGCTTTCATAAATTCCACATGTTATGCTTTATATCAGAATACACATACTACAAAAATTGTAGCTCTGCATCTTTAAGTTGACTTACATGTAAAACAGTGTAAAACATCGATTTTTTCAGCAACTGTTTCAAACTGTGGATGCATTACTTTACATCTTTGTTCGCCTTTCTTTTAACAAATTACATTATGATAAAAATTTCTAAACTTTCCGTACTGCAATTACATAACACTATGGCTTCAGTACAAACAGTCATGACTGCACACGAGGTTTGGCATTGGAGCGGAGTGGAAGAGAGGGGAGTCCCTTTCTCTCTCCCTCTGTCGCTCTTTGTTTTAATTCGCAACCGTCGGTAGCTATAGAAAACTCTCGCTTCCCCATGGGAGGTATGCTTCCAAAAGGATCGAGGCACAGGAAAGTTCCATCTGAGGTTACGTCCTGGTGAGGCTCTTGTTAATACTCGTACATCTGTATTTATGGGAAGAATTGTCCGATTATCTACGGCAAGAAGTCGAAATCTATCGTTTTCTAAATCCTGCTCTTAGATTTTGTGGCTCGCCTAGGGCCAGATATAAGCTCAGAACTCAATTGAATTGCGATGAAGAGTGGATAGGAGTTTAAGAGAATTGCCTGGAAGAATAAATGCGGAAAGGAGTGGGACACTGAAGTGGAGAGCATTCATGAAATGCGTCTGAATTTCTCTTGGGTTGTAGATACTATGTTGATGAATACCACACAGGCAGTTCATTTGAAGAGGAATGGACATCTATGAAAAGGGCATCACAGAAGTTGGAAAAACAAAGTTAATAACTGGCAACCAATGCTCTACAATCGCTATAAAGTTAAGAGATGTTCAATTGACTCTTTTATTAGAACATGTTACGCGTTTCAGGTTTAACATCCATCTTCAGACATATGTTACAAACACGTACAAAACATAAGCGAACAGCACACTCAACGCGTCTCAACGTTACAGAAAATGAGATGTAGTCATATGAGTTACATACCACAAACTTCAACTCCTTCCTACCCAACCAGGCGTACAGCCTTGACAACTCAAAGAAAGTGTCGAATAACATATGACTGCGGCACGAGCAGTCTTGAAGCAGAGCGTATACTGACGCTAAACAAGTCAACCTGCAGGGAAGCGCCCTCGGTACATGTGCTCCATGTGTTAACATGTAATTTAAGAATAATATACTCATCATATAAATCTAACAGTGTGTAATTACGACTAGCAGTCGGAATAGTACTTCTGTACACGTTAACACTAAAAGTTTTTTTAATTTTTTTTAAACTCCAAATTTTTTACATTGCCATACTATGCCTATAGCCAGTAGTGGCACTAAACACTACTCAAAACATATGTCAATATAAAATAAATAATAGGGAGAGGGGAGGGGGAGTTTCTCGGTGAATAAACGTTTCAACCTCTCAAATCTGTAAAAGAATACCACCAAATTAAATATAACCAACATTATCCATCATAAACTAAAGCCCTGTGATCAGCTCGCGTACACAAACGTCTTAGGCGCCATCTGTTATAGCCAACGACAACCACATCGGCCCATCCGCCTATCGAGTTGCAGCCAACTGATACTCATGGGCCATGACTGCCCAGACACCAACTTACACCCCTCTGCCACATGGAAAAAGTTTAATGGTGAGAAGAAGAGCATTTTCATAAAATCGCAAAAGATACGTGGGCTATACCTCATACATTCCTTATATAAACTAGTGGCACGACAATTGCCCGAGTCCTACCTATGCTATCCGGATTCCGGAGAGCTATAGGTTTTTAAAAAACAAATACAAAACATTAAAAGTGTTAAAACTTTAGTCTAAAATCAATAAAATAAACCATGGTGTCACCAAAGAGCACCCAAAGGGCACCGTGGTGGACAAATCTGTAAATGACAACCTATATGCTCATCTAACTTTCCCTGTATGACGATAAACTAGCCAACCACTGGGCAAAAAACGTAGCTTATCATAACGGTACGTCGACAGAACACCACCAGCTCCTATAAAATACACAATCATACTTCTAATGAGGGGATAATAGATACCAAGTTCAAAATAGTATCCGTTCAAACAAGCCAGAAAACCAGTTGTTCCCACCAGAAGCCTGTTTATTAAATACTGGGTGTGCAGCGTGCTGTATACGTGCGTAGATCTCCAGATCTTCAAAGTTATCTAAAATCTTCCCTTTAGGTTATAAATGCTGAATTCTTAGGCTATCTTCTATCAGGGCCCGCTTTTGGCCAGTCTCCCTCATATGGCACCCCAGCCCACTATTATTACTATAGTTATGTTCTGTAAACCTTGTGGCAAAATCCCTACCCGTCTGGCCAATGTATGTCCCAGCACATCCCCCACACTTAATTTCGTATACACTGGATTGCTTAAACTTATCTGTTTTCCCTTCATCCGTATGTACTAATATTCCCCCCAACTTCTTCTTTGTATGGAAGCTTACGCAAACGCCAGCCTTCCTGAAGGCTCTAGTTATTTTTTGGCAACATGGTCCAACATATGGAGTATCATGGCGGCTGCAGTGTAACACGTGTTACGTTCGGCTCGCGAAATTTAGTTGAACTCGAAGGTGTTCTCGCAGGTGGTGTTGTCTAGTACCAGTGGAAATTGTGTAAACAACAGTGTTCTGTGCAGTAGTGCTATTTTTTTTCTGTGCTCCGCCAATATCTTTGAGAAAATGGTAAACAGAAGAGTCAACAGCAGCGCGTCCAGCAGCGGGGAAGCAGCAGGTGCGTCGGGTCTGCTCTTGGCGGAAGGTGCGGCCGCGGCTCCCGGTATAGCGGAGCTGGTCCGCTCTGAGGTAAACGCTGCGCTTCACGATAAAAACAATCTCGATCTGATAGCAGGCACTATACCGGATACTGTAACGGCAGCAGTATTGGCCAAAATGCGTGAAACTGTTGAGGCGAATACTGCCGAAATTACAGCACTAAAAAAGTCTGTGTCTGAATACGAGAAAAAGGCACGAGAGTTGGAAGTGAAACTATCTGCCGCAACAGACGAGCTAGAACAGTACCAAAGGCGAAATAGTCTACGACTGTTTGGAGTAGCAGAAAATAAGGAAGAAGACACCGACAACCTGCTTATACGGGTTGCACGTGAAAAATTAGGCGTTGAAGTGACCAAGGCAGACATTGACAGGAGTCATCGGGTGGGGCGAAAACTACCAGGTGCTACCAAACCTCGTCAAATAATAATTAAATTTTTCTCGTACCGAAAAAGGGCAGAGATCTTTACCCAGAAGAAGAAGTTAGCAAGGACAGGGCTGACAATAAGGGAAGATCTGACACACAAACGGCTAAAGATTTTAAACAGTGCCATATCCCATTTCGGTCTTCAGAATGTGTGGACTCAGGATGGCACAGTAATCATTAAGACAGCAGCTGGAAAGAAGACAGTCACAAACATGACAGAACTGAATAGTATTAAGTGAAGCTACTCGAGCCAAAAGTGCAAACTTAACACCATTTGCAAATTGTAACAGCCCTATACTCTGATATAGTCTTGCAATAGTATTAACTTTTTAATTATACCCATATTTGTACCTTCAACTAATTGTTTTTGTAACTGTATTAACTTTTTACTATTTTTTTGTATCTATAGCTCTAACCATTACTTAATTTTAGTTACTGCTAATACTTTTTTCGTTTTCATTTTCTCTTCCATTCTGTAATAGTTCTATTGTAATTATTAGTCTCTCCTTTAGTTCATTAATCACCCATCTCTTCGGTTTAAATTGTTCATAACAAAAATCACTATCAGTATCACTTTAGCAAATTTCAATCTAATTGTAGCGTCCTACGATAATCACTACCAGTATCACTTTAGTAAATCTCAATTCAATTCTAGCTTCCTACGATAATCTATTAATTATGAAGCTTACTTCTCTCTGCTGGCAGCATCGGCCTCTTAAATCACTCCCCTTTCCCTTATTTCCACCCTAAGATGTTTCAAATATGCCAATTACATTTCTCCTCTTACGACATAGGATACACAGTGACACACAGCCGTCACTATTTTGGTCATATTCTCCTTGCACCGAATACCACTAATCCATTTTCTATTCTCCCGCAACCTCAGGAAATCTCTTGCAGTCGCCTTTCTTTCGGCACTCGCGGAGTCACAAACAGGGCGCGCAAAATCTTGGACACCCCTGTGTTATGTCACTCGTCGGTAGCAGCGGCCAGTGCCCCTCGCGGCAGGTAGTGCCTAACAAAGTGACAAACCAGTCTGCCACCCTACTCCAGGCTGCTCGGCGGAACGCGTCAGAGCTTTTAGCGGCTCACTGCAACATCCAGTCTTTACCTGCACATTACGAAGAACTTAGCCTCCTCTTCAACCAACTAAACTACCACGTAATCCTCTTATCCGAAACGTGGTTGAAACCACACATATCCTCTGCATCTATTCATCTCCCAGGGTACACATTTCTTAGGGCAGACAGATAAAAAAAGCGAGGTGGCGGCGTCGGCGCGTATATTCGAACAGACCGCAAAGCGAAAGTATTATGTACGTCAAACCCTGCTGAAGAAAAAGAGGCTGAATTCAAGTTCATTAAAATAAATATACAAAGTCGGAAGTTCTTGACTGGCGTCGTGTACAAGCCGCCAAAAATAAGCTCAATGGGTTCCTTCCAGTCGGAATTACATTCACTTCAGTGTCATTACGAACATGTCATCGTAATGGGTGACTTGAACATAGACCTGCTAAGAGACACTCCCTCTGCAATAAACCTAAGAAGACTGTTTAGTTGCAATAGCATGAACATTCTTCCATTACAACCTACACACCATACGACGCACAGTCATACTCTTATAGACGTAATCGCAACGAAACAGACTGACAAAGTAAGAGATGTTGGTCAAACATCGGACCCTGGCCTCTCAGCACATGATGTAATATTCGTGGCCTACTCTGTGCAGCCCCCAAGGATCAAATCGCGTTACGTAACTTGGAGGAACATGAAACATATTGACCTTGACGCTCTAACAGCCGATTGCTCAGAAATCTCATGGCATCAAATAATCAGAGAACCTACAATCGACGGCAAAATTAATGAACTTGGTGTTAAACTCACTGCCCTCTATGACAAACATGCACCTGTGCGCAAAATCCGTGTAAGAAAATCTCCTGCTCCATGGCTGACAGCTGAATTACGTCAAATGATGACTAATAGGGATGCTGCCCATAGGCGTTTCAAGGCAGATCCGAAACCCGAGCGTTTCGAAGAATATAGAAAGCTACAGAACAGAGTGAAACAATGCATTCGCAATGCTAAAATCAGGCACGCTCGCTCCCTTGTATGCAGCGATCCGACGCCCACGACTCTATGGAAGAATCTCCGTAGCTTGGGGGTCGGAAAGGCAAAATCGGAAACTACTTTTCATGTGTCAGCTAACGAATTAAATGAATTCTTCTCTGCACCTCTGAATACCCGCACGGCTGATAATTACCGACCATAAGAATCCCCAACCAGGATAACTAACAACGATACCTTCCGTCTAAAACATGTAACAACAAATACGGCAAGAAAAGCAATAATGAGAATCTCTTCTGATGCAATAGGCAACGACAGTATCGGTATAACCATGATTAAGAATGTTGCCGATATCTTAGTACCTGTCTTAACTGACATATTTAATTTTTCCCTCGTGAACGGAATATACCCCACTGCATGGAAAAGAAGCATAATTCGACCCATCCCTAAGATCGAAAACCCGCAACTGCCTAGTGATCACCGACCAATTAGCATACTGCCTGCTGTTTCCAAAGCACTTGAATGTATTGTTCATGACCAAATCACTGAACACTTGAATGAATTCAGCCTATATGACAAATTTCAATCCGGTTTCCGTAAACATCACAGCACAAACACTGCTCTAATTAAAGTAACTGATGACCTGAAATATGCCATCGACAATCGAAAGGCAACAATATTGACGTTACTGGACTTCAGCAAAGCTTTTGACACTGTTAATTTTGACATATTGCTCAGAAAAATGCAACAGCTTAATTTCTTTGATAGTGCAATGAGATGGTTTGAAAGCTACTTAAAAGACAGACCGCAATGTGTTGTCTGCGTAAATGAAAAATCTTCCTGGAAACGTGTTTCCTCGGGAGTGCCACAAGGATCAAACTTAGGACCACTTTTGTTTTCTTTATATGTCAACGATATTTCGTTGGTTGTGTCCTCCTGTAAATATCATTTCTATTCCGACTACCTCCAGCTCTACCTAAGTGTCAGACCTGAAGATGTAAACACTGCAATCGGTCAGATGAATGATGATCTGTCTTCAGTAGTGACATGGGACTTAAACTAAATGCAAAAAAGACGCAAGTAATCTTAATAGCCCATCAGAAATTGATAAGTTCAGATTTCCGCGAACGGCTACCTCCTGTTCTGCTCGGCGGTACTCCAATACCATATCAGAAAACAGTTAAGAACTTGGGTGTAACTTTGGATGAGCATCTCAACTGGGCGGAGAATACAGTCGCAGTGTGCCGAAAGACGTCTGCTTGTCTCTATGCTCTCAAAAAGTTTCGGAACATATTTCCACAGGACTTGAAACGCCAGCTCGTGCAAGCACTCGTTCTACCGAACCTCCACTATTGTGACGTGATCCAACAAGGCAAGAGTAGTGAAAACAAAAGACGGCTAAGCTAACCATGAATGCCTGTGTGCGTTACGCCTGCAACATTCGCCGACAGGATCATGTTAGTGCTTCGTACTCCGAGCTAGGGTGGCTGCGGCCGGACAAATTGCGTGACTGCCACACTCTATGTCTACTTCACCGACTCCTCGTCGCGCAAGCACCCCAGTACCTTGCTTCAGAGATTAAAAACCTGTCATGCCATCATAATCGAAACACGAGGTCACTCTTATTTGGTATCCAAACTGTGCCCACTCACAAAACAAAAACTTTAGCAAACTCCTTCTCAGTTGCCGCTGTCCGCCTCTGGAACAAACTGCCCCTTACCTTGCGCAAAATTCAATCTCCTGCTGCTTTTAAGAAGAAGTTGAAGCATTTCCTGCTATCATCCTCATAACGTTCTCCACAAAATTAATGTACGAGGCCAATCCTCTCATCTGTCAAATAGCAAAGCTAGCGCATCCTATCTTGCTCCTGAGATGCCTTCCTCTTCATCTATCTCTATTAGCCACACAATCTTCTTTTCCTTTATATTTCCTTTATGTTTCACCATGTCTCTCTATTCTTCTCCTCCCTTCACCATGAGTCTCCCTCATACTCCCTGCTGCTAGCACTCCTATCTAAAATCTGTCTCTTCAATAATGTCTAATTATAACAGTACTTATGTTCTACGAATATAAACTCTATATGTATGTATTTTCCAGGTGTACCTTCCTAATTGTTTATTTCACTTTTTGTACTAGATGTAGTTTAACATGTCTACTAAAACATGTGAATGTAAAATAAGTAGAATGCTTGGTTAGATGTAAGAGAGGGCCTGATGGCCCTAATCTTGCCAGGTTAAATAAATCAATAAATAAATAAATATTCCATTGACACAATATTACTATTTAATTTTTGGCGGCCTGACTGCCGCGTCTTGTTAAGAATTTTAGCTCCAAACTCTCGTACAAAATTTTTCCGAGTACCCGTTAGCCTGTCGTAATTACACACTGTTAGATTTATATTCTGAGTATATTATTATTGAATTACATGTGAATGCATGGAGCACATGACCATGCAGCGCCCTGACACTTTCTGTGAGTTGTCAAGACTGTACGCCTGGTAGGGTAGGAAGAAGTTTAAGTTTGTGGTATGTAACTCATAAGACCAGATCTCATTTTCTGTAACGTTGAGACGTGTTGAGTGGGCTGTTCACTTATGTTTTGTACTTGCTTGTAACATATGTCTGAAGATGGGTGTAATCCCAAACGCATAACATGTTCTAATAAAAGATACAATTGAACATCTCATGCGATTGAACAGCATCGGTGGCCAATTATTAACATAAAAATGATCGCAGGCCTCAGACGGGATTTTATGTTCCATATATCAAACAAAGGTAGATATAAGGAGCTAACGGAAAAGAAACCTTGGCAAACAAAAAACACTGCAACTGATCGGTAAATGTAGAAGGTGCAAAACCGTTCAGAGAAACACAGGAATACAGCAGTATAAGTCACTTGGGAACGAAGTAACTGGGGGTAGATGTGAAACCAAAGCGAAATGGCTGTTGGAAAAATGTGAAGAGAAAGAATAACACATGGGCGTCTGAAAGATTTATTCATTGAACAGATTACTCAAAAGAACATTTGATGTAATCTTTAAGAGTGCATTGGGAATTCCACTGTCAAATGCAGAGGAGAGTGCAGGTAGGTGGAGAGAGTAAACTGAAGGCATCTACGAGGGGAAAGACCCGTCTGATGACTTGACAGAAGAAGAAATGAGAATCACTGTGGAAGACACTGGAGATCCCACATAAGAGTTGAGTTGAGTTGTTTGGGGAAGGAGACCAGACAGCGAGGTCATCGGTCTCATCAGATTAGGGAAGGACGGGGAAGGAAGTCGGCCGTGCCCTTTGAAAGGAACCATCCCGGCGTTTGCCTGGCGTGATTTAGGGAAATCACGGAAAACCTAAATCAGGATGGCCGGACGCGGGATTGAACCGTCGTCCTCCCGAATTCGAGTCCAGTGTCTAACCACTGCGCCACCTCGCTCGGCGACCCCACATAAGAGTCAGAGCTTAACACAGCTTTGGAAGGCAGAAGCGATAGGTAACATACCTTCGGAGTTTCCGAAATCATTGGCGAAAGTGTCAACCAAGAACTACTGAAGTTGGCGTCTAGAATATACGAGAATGGCGCTATACCGTTAGATACAACCCTGAAGATATAAGCAGATACTTGCGAGGCCTATCGCACAATCAGCTTAACACCTCATGTATGGAATTTGTCGACAGAAATAATATATACAGAGGAATGGAATAGATAATAGAGGATACGATAGATGGCGATCATTTTGACTGTCAGAAGGCTATTAGCACGCGAGAGCAGCACGTCTGACATTGTAACTGATGAGGGAAGCAAAACTTGGGAAATAAAATGGACACATTCATAGGCCCTGTAGACCTAGAAAAACCATCTGGAAATGTAAAATTCTGCAAAATGTTCGAAATATTGAGAAAAATAAGAGTAAGTTGCAAAGAAAGACGGGTAATACGTACAAGAACCAAGAGGGAACAATAAGGTTGCATGACCAAGAACAAAATGCTGTCCCATATTTGGTAAGTTCCATTCTTCACCGATTCTGCTGAGAACCTCATCGTTTCTTTTCTTATCAGTCAATCTAATTTTCGACATTCTTCTCTAGCACCACATATCAAACGCTTCAGTTCTCTTCTGTCCCGGTTTTCCCACTGTCCATGATTCACTTTCATAGAATACTGTGCTCCAAACTTACACTATGAGTTACTCGTCCTCCAACTAAAACCGACATTTAATTGGATAGATAAAAAAAAAACTACTCACCAAGCGGCAGCAGAGCACACACATAAAAGACTGTTGTGATTGACAAGCTTTCTGGCCAGTGGCTCCTTCTTTAGGTAGGAGGGTTGAAAGGGAAGGACGAAGGGTGAAGGAAAAGGACTGGAGAGGTCTAGGAAAAGGGGTAGATTATGGGAAAGTCACCCAGAACTGTGGGTCAGGGGAGACTTACTGTACGAATGAGAAAGGGAGACTAATTGTTGGGGACTGCATCGGACGAGATTTGAAAACCTAAGAGCTTAAAGGTAGAAGACGAGGTGATATGTACGACAGAGATTGCTGCTAAGACATTTATCACAAGTTATAAAGAGTGAGAAGCTAAGTGCATTGTACATAACAGAGGTGGGTTGGTTCAAATGGCTCTGAGCCTATGGGACTTAACATCTATGGTCATCAGTCCCCTAGAACTTAGAACTACTTAGACCTAACTAACCTAAGGACATCACACAACACCGAGTCATCACGAGGCAGAGAATAACAGAGGTGGGATGGCGCGGTGAAAAATAGATGGGAAATACAATGAAAGATGCAGGAAACTGAAACGGAGTGAAGCAAAGAGCAGTTACAGTGATAAAAAGCTGGGTGGTGAGAACCAAGGGCATGTTGTAGAGGTAGTTCCCACCTACGGAGTTCTGAGAAACTGGTGTCTGGGGGAAGATCCAGATGGTGAAACAGGCACCGAGGTCACGAATGTCATGCTGTAGAGCACGCTCTGCCACAGGATATTGTGAGTTGGCAGTGTATACCCTCACCCTATACCCATTCATCCTAACTGATAATCTGATGGTAGTCATGCCTATTTAGAAGGCTGAACAGTGTTATAATAGCTGGGATATGACTTGTGTCGTTTCGCAGCTGGCTCTCCCTTTGATAGAATATGTTTTGCCAGTTACAGGGCTACTATAGGTGGTGATAGGAGGACACACTCTTATTAACTTGTGATCACTGTTTTAGCAGTAATCTCTGTCTTGCGTGTTACCCTGTGTTCCACCTTTAAGCTCTCAGGTTTCCGAATCCTGTCCGATGCAGTCCCCAACAGTCAGTCTTTCCTTCTCATCTTGTACGGTAAGACTCCCTGACCCGCTGTTCTGGGTGACTTTCCCAAAATCTACCCCTTTTCCTAGACCTCTTCAGTCCATTTCCTTCACCCTTCTTCTTTCCCCTTCAACCCTTCTGCCTGAAGAAGGTGCCACTGGTTCCAAAAACTTACCAATCACAACAGTCTTTCATGTGTGTTCTGCCGCTGCTTCGTGAGTAGATTCTTTTATCTATCCTATTAAATAATTTTATCAATAATTGTTTGTTTTCGTTGTTACAAAACTGACATTTGATGTTAGTTGACTTCGTTTGGCCAGGATCATCCTCTCTGAATGTTCTTCTCTACTTTCTATGTTCTCTTTAACTTGTCCATTATGAGTTACTTTATTCTCAAGGCAGCAGAATTCTTTTAGTTGGTCTAGATCCTCGCCTATAGTTCTGACCTTAACTTGAACACTGATCCCATTTCTGCTAGACTTCATTAATTTAGTCTTTCTTCAGTTTATTCATAGAGTGTACACATTAGATTGTTCATTCTGTTCAACACCTCCTACAATTACCTCTCCCTTCCACTGAGAACAGCAATGATATCAGCTATTCCGTCATTGATATCCTTCCAGCACGAATTTTAATTCCATTTCTGAACCCCTCGTTTATGTCTGTCATTGCTTCTTCGATGTACAGATTGAATGGTAGGGGCGATTACATGTATGTCTTTCACCTTTCCTAATCTGAGCTGTTATTGGTCTTCCTATTTTTTCCCCTTGTTTGATGTACATATTGCACGTAACCCTTCTTTTGCTAGGGGTTACACCCATTTTTATGAGAGTTTCGGAAATCCTGCATCATTTTAAATTATCGTACGATTTTTATCTAACTACAAATCCTACGAACGTTTCTAGATTTTCCTTAAGTCTCGCTTTAATCATCAATCGCCAACCCAAAAGTCCTTCTCTGATGCCTTTACCTTTCCTAAAACCAAATTGATCGTAATCTAGCACTTCCTCAATCTTCTTTTTCCTCTTATACAAATATTCTTGTCAGCAACTTGAGTGTGAGAGCTCTTTAGGTAATTGTGCGGATGTCTTCGCACTTATGTGCCCTTGCAACATACAGAACTATGTGAATGATATTTTCCAGAGATACTGATTGTTTATCTCGAGAACCAATTTGAATAATAATTTGGCTTCCAAATTTCTGAACAATTTTCGAAATTCCTAAGAACTTTTCCACATGCCTTCGACATGGTTTGATCGCGAGTCTTCCTAACCCCCGTTTGTTTCTGTGGGCTGGAGGGGTAGGCATCTCGACGACCGCTACTTCCCGTGACGTCTCACGAGGCCACCTGAGGACAGAGCAGCGTCGACCTGACCGCCACAGGCAAAAGCGACTCCCGCCGCTGAACACCACAGAACGTCCTACACTATGCTGCTTGTGGTGTGGTGTCAGTGGTAGCCACAGATCTCAACCCAGGTTACATCGGTCTGTCTGTGATGGCTGGTGAACTTCTCAGCACTCTGTTGTCTCCACCCCAAGCCGTGGCTATACATTCTGCAGTCGTTGCCCTACAGCCAGATGCCAGTGTAATGTGTCGGTACGATGCTCTCAAGTCCCTCATGCCGAAGATTCGTTTTTTTACAGAGACAT